>NC_042618.1:188084750-188789148 GCF_901001135.1 Rhinatrema bivittatum | reverse complement strand
ATCTCATAAGTCTTCTTCTGGTGCAGACCCCACACCATTTTGGTTGCCTTTCTCTGGACCGCTTCCATCCTGTCTTTAACCTTTCCTAGGAACTGAACTCAGTACTCTCATGTGAGGCCTCACCAAAAATCTGTACAGGGACATTATCACCTCCTTCCTCCTGCATGTTATGCCTCTGTCTATGCAGCCCACATCCCTCTGGCCTTAGCACATTGTTTCACTACCTTCAGATCACTGGACACTATCACCCCAAGGTCTCTCTCCTGGTCCATGCACATCAGTCTTTCATACCCTATAATGTTTGCTGCAGGACGCTGTCCTTTATTACCTGCAGATATTAACCCCTTCCTACCTTAGCAATACCATTACCTGCCATGAACATCTCCTGCCCACTGTGGTCACTGTCACAAGCTGCCCTATGACCCCAACCTTGAGAACACGTGCCTCACCAGCACTAGGAACCGAATTTTTGCGGGCTCTGCCTCCACCGTTTGGACCTTCCTGCTTCCTTATATCAGGCTGGCCCCTGACACCTAAATCTTTCAGAAAACTATTAAACATGTGACTGTTTGAGGCAGTTTTTGGCACCAGCCATTAACATCTGCCTGTGATTTTTCTGGACATATGACCATCTCTTTTCCCATTTCCCCCCTCCCCTGTGTAATTCATTCTGTATTGAGATGTGTTTCTTAGAATAGGAGGAGAAGAGTGGAGAAAGTAACTTCTGAGCTGCGCAAGGAAGAGATGTAGTGCTTGGGCCTTCCAAGATGTTTTGGCCTTTCCTGACGTGAGTATGTAGAAACAAAGAAACAGAGAAATGTGACGGCAGAAAGAGGCCATACAGCCTATCTACGCCAGCTTTACCCCTACCACTCCGTCAGAGATCCTCTGTGATTATCCCATGCTTTCTTGAATTCAAACACTGTTTTTGCCTCCACCACCTCCACAGAAGGATGTTCCATACATCCACCACCCTTTCCATAAAGAAATATTTCCTTAGATTGCTCCTTAAGCAACCCCCTTTCACACTCGTCCCATGACCCCTCATTCTACAGCCTCATTTTCAGTGAAAGAAACCCGCTTCCTGTGCACAGAAACCTTGGTGTTATTTAAATATTTTTATCATATCTCCCCTATCCTGCCTTTCCTTCTAGGGCTCGGGTATCCAGCTCCGGTCTTCCATATGGTTTTCAGAATAACCCTAGTGAATATGCATGAGATAAATTTGCATGCAAACCCATCTCATGCATTTTCATTAGTGATATCTTGAAAACTCAACTAGTTTACAGCCCTCAAGGATTGGAGTTGGACAACCCTGCTCTAGATGTTTAGATCTTATTTATTTATAATTTTCATTTTCTGAACAGATACACAGAATCTTGCAAATCCAGAAAGCTTCTAAAAATGAAGAAAGAAAAATAAGGAAAAATATATTCTTATAGCAATATTAAACAATTGTGGCATATATTACACAAGTTCTACATATTACAATCAGATGTGAAGCCCACTGGGGGGGGGGGGGGGGGAGCAAAACTCACCAGCCATTGGCAGAGCCCATCCCACCAGCACCAGCAAAAGAGAGAAAGGACCAAAGCTGCAGGTAGATCCCTTCCTGCTGGTAGCTAAAGGAAAAGAGGCCCAGGGGCCAATGCCACCAAAAAAGAGAGGTTCTGCCAATAGGTAAGTCTCAGGGGTGGAGATGGGACAAGACCAGGATTTCACTTATGGCCTTTAATACTCGTACACTGGCCCTAGCTATACTGACAGCATTTTTACAGATTTGGAGATTATGGGGGTATGGGAGATCGGCCCACAAGGATTTGAAGATTTTTTTGGTACATAACCGGCTATATTTTGAATAGACTTGGTTAATTAATTAATTGCTTGATTAATTCATTAATTTTATAACATTTATAGCCTGTTTACAGCAAACTAGTCATACTAAGCGGGTTACAACACAATAGGTACATAATTAAAACAATCTCAAAAAAAGTTCATATAACTTAATAAAAACAGAAAACCACCAAAATCATCAGTACCATACTGTATATAAAGAGCACTTAGGACTTAAAAAAAAAAAAAAGATAAATGTAGGTCTACCCAAAGGCTTCTGTAACTAGGAAGGCTTTCAACTGCTAGTGAAATAGTTTTAAATCATTAATTGCTCTCAATGCACTAAGCAATGAATTGCACAACATGGGCCCGACTATAGAAAAACTTCTAATTTCTTTAAATGGGTTTTCCTAATTGATGGAATTTCTAATAAGCCCATTTCTTGAGACTGCAATGTTCTGACAGTGGTACAATTTTCCAAAATCCCAGTCAATTAAGTGGGACCCTCCAATTTCACTAATTTCAAAATTAAACCCAGGTTTTTAAAACAAAAATGCTGTAGAGGAGGTAGCCATAGCCAATGCAGTTCCCGTAAAAGGGGACTAACATGATCCCAAGGTAGACCTCTCATAAGTAACTGGGTGGTTGGATTTTGTAAAATTTTTAAAGATTTAAATTATCTGGGTGCACATAACTGGATAACCTTAAACCTAACTAATTATATTCAAATCTATGCCTCTGATTTTGGTACTTTGAACTGTTATAATTTTATGTTTATAGTTATTATATATATATATATATATTATATACATATATATATATACATATATATGTTATAATATGTAAATCAATACCCCCCTCCAGTGTATTGCTTCCCTGGTTTTGTTAAGGGCTACGCCCTAAAGTTAATTGTATTTATCTGTTCTTTGTAAGGGCTTCGCCCATAAAGTTCATGTTTTACTGTGAACCGATGCGATGTGCGAACGGACATCGGTATATAAGAGACATTAAATAAATAAAAATAAATAAATAAACCGGTTATGTTTTAAAAAATCAGGAAAATGTAACCTTGATAAATTAGTCAAATATATTCAGAGGGAAACTTGCCCCACTAAATATCCGTGATGTTATCCGGCTAACTATATAACTTGCCCATTTGCTGACTTACTGAATATGGATCTCAATGTGTTTTACTTCTTCCTGATGCTTGGAGCCGCCATCTAGTCAGATTTCTGAATGTTCATACTTCTTTTTTTTTTTTTTTAATTTGGATTTATTACCCACCTTTTTCAATAAGGAATTCATCCAAAGCAGGGTACAAAATATTAGTGGCAATAGCTTAACAATTCTAATCTAAAGGAGGTGGACACTAAGGGCTAAACTTGGAATAGATCAAGAATAGGATTAAACATGAAAAAATATGTGGCATCTCAGCAAAACAATACATTGTATCAGCATATTCCCGGCACTCATATATGGCGCCAGGCAGTTTATAGCAGTCAGTTTAAGTATAGTGCATGCAGCAGTAGGAAGCAGGTTTCACCTGCTTTCCAGGGTGGAGGTGCATGGGTTTAGCATTAATATTTTTTGGCAGAAGAGCCAGGCTTTTACAGGAGTAGTCTTATGTTTGGTGCAGCTCTTCCGGGAAAGAGTTGCATAGGGCACGTGCTACTCCTGGGAAAGTTTGTCGATGGGTACACATTCTTTTGTTGACGCAGTTGTTATGGAGGTAACAAGTGAGGATGCTGGAGGTCTAACATAGTAATGACGGCAGAAAAGGACCAAATGGTCCATCTAGTCTGCCCAGCAAGCTTCTTATGGTAGTGTCTGCTGCACCATGCAGGTTACCCCTGTGTTTCTCTTAAGGGTAGCAACTGCTGCTCCATGCAGTTATCCCCAAGCCATATGATAACCCATAAAAAATGTACTGCTAGCAATATTTTTACTGGATGATGAGTCTTCTTGAAAATTCAGACAGTGCTGCTTGATGTATATGAATCCATTAGACTATCAGTAAAAATAGTAAACTTTTGTATATAAATCCATTAGACTATCGGTAGACTTCCTTTTGCCTCCCCAGTTAATCCAGTTATGTTCTAGCTAGTTACCCCTATCCTGTTTTCTACTTTAATCTCAAATTAAATCTGACTCCCACTTCCAAGTTATTTTTCCCCTGTTCATTGTACCTTTTGCCTCTGTTTCTGTGTTATCCTATCCGAGTTCCTTGTAAACAGATGTGATATTTTAAATGAATGTCGGTATAGAAAAGTTTTAAATAAATAAATGTGCTTTGCTTATGGACTGAGCGGTAGAAGCAGTCCTATGCTTTTTCCCTTATGTCTGGATATCTGTCCCCCAAACCATAAAAGTCAGGGTAAGTGTTGGTTGTTGTATGAATCCAATTCCTCATCCCCTCCCACCACCACCATCAAAGCGGAGAGCAATGTTGCAGTTGCATCAAAAGCATCAAGGCTATTGGTTAAGGGTAGTATCTCATACTTTCTGTTAAGGGTAGTAACTGCTTCTCCATAAAGATTATCCCCATGCTTATCAGTTCTCCAGACCATAAAGTCGAGGCTTTCATTGGTTAGTGTCAAATCCAATTCCCCTTCTCCCCTGCCATTGAAACTGAGAGCAATTTTGCAGTTGCATCAAAACGATCAAGGTTTACTGGTTAAGGGTACTAACCGCTGCACCAGCAAATTACCCTCAATCACCCTTTTATTCATTTTCATCCTCTAGCCTTTAGGGATCCACAGTGTTTATCCCATGCTTTTTTGGATTCTTTGACTGTTTTCATCTTCATCACTTCCTCTGGAAGGGCATTCCAGGCATCCACCACCCTCTCTGTGAAAAAATATTTTCTGACGATGATTCTGAGGCATCCCCCATGGTAAATGTTTTTCAGTTTTTAAGGAAACTCTCCAATCTTGATCCTGAAACACCTACTACTATCGCTGACAGCCCTTCAGCTGAGGACTTTGTGGAATTCTGGATAAAACTGAAACTCCTTCTCCCACATTCTCACCAGGTCCAAATGACCCATCTTCTACCAGTCTTCTTTCAACCAAAACTACAACTCCCATGACAGCTGACAAATCAGTTCAAATTTGTTCTGTGGCTGAATTCTGTGCTGAATTCTATGTTGAATTCTGTGGCTGAATTCAGAACAGTCTCCCCTGAAGAGATTGAAAAAATCATCCAGAGGATAGCCGATCCACCCGCCCTTTAGATCTGATACCTTAAATACATCTGTGACATAAGACCTGATTTAACTCCCTGGCTAACTACCATAGTATCATCACAAAAAGGGAAAACAATGTAAGTGCTTGGAAGAGTTGCCCACTCTTAATTATGGAATTATCGTGTTGGGTTTTTTTTATTTTAAAGTTACTGTATTTTACATTTCAATTTCAATTTATTTTATTTTTTTTATTTATATCAGAATGAACCGCATCAGCAAGCTAGGCAGCATATCTCTTGTGGCTATGGAGATCGCTTGGTCTTTTCAATCATTTGCGGTAAATTCTATGTGCGGTGCATCTTTAAGATGAAACTTCTCAAATTTGCAGTGATATAAACCAGAACAAATTAAATAGGCTCGCTGTATAGACATGCTTTTAAAAACACGAGTGACAGATGTTCAGTTCAAGACACGTTGAAATTCCAAGATCTCCGCAGAAATGAAATAGGCTCAACCATGGCCGAAGTTTCGCTAACAAGCTTCTTCAGCAGCCAAACTTATCGAAATTCAATTTTGTGTCAGAAGACAAACAATGTCTATGATAAATCCGACTCTCACAAGAAACAGGGACAATAAGTCTCCAGAGCCTGTGGTCAAAATCTTCTAATGCATTTTCAGGTTCTGTCAACTGTTGAACCTTACATATAAGAGAAACACATATTAGAAACATGAGATAATACTTAGCTTTTCTTGGTGAGCATAGTTGTTGAATCCTTACTTGGGACCAAAAGGTCTCCCACTTGATTTCAAAACAAACAGAGACCAATGTGTAAAACAACCTCTGTTTAAATCAGGCGGACTGTTAAATCACGCAACCAATGGGGACGATCCATGTCAAGGATGATGTCATCCCGTGATGATTCCAAAATCATTAAAGAAACACCTGGAGATCCAAGCTGACATTCAAGCCGTGAGGCTGTACGGTGTTTAACTGGTGTATCCATCGTTGTTCAGACTGAAGTAATAAATGATTTTGATCACCCTCGCGAAAAATCATTGCAATGACTTACTGATGGGGCATTAATGCAGTTATTGGTAAGACAGGAGCGATGTTCAATCAATCTGATTTTTAACAAACATTTAGTTTTCCCCATATACAATTTCTCACAGGGGCATTTAATGATATATATCACCCCAGATGACATGCAGGTCGTAGAAGCTTGTAGGTGAATCGTTACATTTACTGATGGAAAGAAGAGTGAGGAAACATTAATCATAACTTGGCAAACCGAGCAATTACCATATGCTTTATATGATCCATTCTCAGTGGAAAAAATTCTCGGGGTAGAATCTGTGAACACAAGTTGAAGTTTAGATTTGCACCACGGGTGTAAGTGCAAGAGGCAATTGAGAGAACTCGTCATGTGATTGTAAAATATACCAGTTTGAGAAATGAGAGTTTTCACTTTAGAAGCCATCGATGAGAACGGTATTACAAACGTCAAAATGTCCTTGTCATCTTCCTTGTCCAAGCGAGGTAAAAAAAGCCAATCTCAATGTGTATGTTTAGCATGCGTGTAAGCCTGTTTAACACAGCGGGCTGGATAACCACGGTCGAGAAATCTATCAGATAAATCTCTGGAATTATATTTGAACTCATTTAAAGTAGTGCACAACCTCCAAATTCTAAAAAATTGACTTGGAAGGTTTTCTTTAAGGTGTCTAGGGTGAGCACTCGTGAAGTGAAGCAGAGTGTTACTGCTTACAGATTTCCTATGTAAGGTGGTCGTGAAACCATCTGGACACTTTTGTCACAAGAATATCCAAAAATGTTATCCGATGTGACTAGAAATTGGCTGTGATCTCAAATTAGTATTGCGTGACTTTAACCACCCAATAAAAGAGTCAAAATTTTCCTTGACTGCCCTGCCATAAAATAAATATAGCGTCAATATAATCATGCCATGACTTGATGTATGTAGAAAAGGGATGTGGACGCTCAATCCAGATTTTTTAAAAATGGCCCATATATAGGTTCGCTAAATCAGGGGCCATGGTGGCCCCCATGGCAGTGCCACATACTTGTTGGAAAAAGCGTTGTTCTAAAGTGAAATAATTCTACCATCTGAAATTAAAAAAGCCATAATCAAACCCATTCTGATCTTAAAATATTTGACCACTATTTCCACTCTCCAGCCTTCTATTTCCCTCTAAACTAATGGAAAAAATGGTTTACATCCAATTCCTTGACTTCCTGGAAAAAAGGCAACATCCTGCATCCTCATCTATCTGGGTTCAGGAAAGGTCACGGAACAGAATCTGTGCTTTTAGCTATAACTAAAAGCATCCACATGAATGCTAACCAAGACGTCAATTCCCTACTAGTTATGCTAGATCGCTCCATCACCTTTGATACTGTCAATCACCAACTCCATCGGCACTGATGGCATATTCCTTAAATGATTCAGATCTTTTCTAGATAACATGACTCAATTTGTATCATGGGCTAACAAATCATCCTCACCCAAAGCCCTCACCTGTGGCATACCCCAAGGATCAATACTATTGTCAATCCTTTTCAACATTTACAATTGTCCAGTCTGTGACCTCATCTCGTACTTCAACATTGATTGCCACCATTTTGCTGATGACATTCAACTCTGCATCAAACTAGGATCAAACCAAACCTTAGTCATCACAAATCTTAATCACTGTCTCCCAACAGTAGCCCAAAGGCTCCACAACCACAAACTCAAACTTTCCAAGTCAGAATTCCTCTGACAAAGCAGACAAGATCACCCTCTACTATTTCTGCCTTCTCTATCAGGCACTCCCCAACAATCAAAAGAATCAGTCCGAAGTCTGGTGTCCAACTCAATGCACCCTCACAAATGAAATCCATATCACAAAGGTGGTAAGGACCTGCTTTATGTACCTGTGCCAGATTCACCATCTCTGCAATTTTTTTCGACCTGGCCACTGTGATACACATTCTAATCAGTAGCCGGACTGACTATTTTAATGCTCTGCTTCACCAAATCTCACAACATAATCTCAAACACCTCCAACTGCTACAAAGTACAGATGCTAGAATTTTGGTAGGAGCCAAGGCAACTGACCACTTAAAACCTAACTTAAGGCAATTGTACTGGCTTCCAGTCAAAGACAGGATTACATTCAAAACTCTTTGCTTTGTTTTCAAGTATGTAAACAATATTGTACCTGATTATCTCTCCCAGCTTCTGTTCCCTTATATCCCCAATAGAGATCTTCATTCATCCCAAATGGCCCTTCTTTCCTCTCCTACTAGTTTCTGACCTGCATTAGACTTTGGGCATTCAGTTGCTTTGCAGGCAAACTATAGAACAAGATAGCTCAATCCTTATGCCAAGATACTTGCTATCTCACCTTTAGGAAGAGAGCCAAAGCTGTTATTCAGCCAGGCTTTCCCCTAAAATTCATTGATAATTGTGAAAACTATGATAAGGTTAGCAAAGAAAAACTCCTTTATCCATCATGGAACTTGGTCATGAGATCTTATCATATTCACAGCCAGACATTACCCAAAGACTCTTTCTTTCATTGCACTAAGTTGAGGCCCCCTTTCCCCCCCTCTATGACCTCAAATGGCCAATTAAAGCTTCTTATACCTCCAATCATATCCCTATATGCCTTCCTTTGTTCTTTATGTTGATTGTATACTGTGCACTGTAGTAATAGGAATTTAAGTCTAATTCTGATTGTAATTCACCTTAAGACTAACTTAGAAAAGGTAGAATATCAAATGTTTGCAAATAAATACATTACTGTTGCTGGGTCTTGGTCCATTGGTAGTACAAGCTGGATATCATCCACATAGATGTAGGGTTTTATATCAAGGGTAATAATGGTCCTCGGTAGATGTTGAAAACTACAGGTGATAGCATGGAGCCCTATGGGACCCAAAGCTCAAGGCTCAGAGTGCCAACAAGTTGGTTGAGTATCTTCTAAGAGGTCAAATCTTCCACTCACAACATAGTTGAGAGTGGAAGATACAGTTTTAATGCCACATAAAATATTTTATAAACAAATGTAATTAATAACAATAATAATGCATAGTGAGGACAAATATTCAAAGCCATTTAGATGGATAACTCACAAGTTATCCAAGTTAGCCATCTAACTCCAAGTTAGCCATTTAAATGTTTAGTTTTGAATATTGACCTCTGTGTATTTAGTGTATTTATACTACACCCTTTGGCAGAATGTATCCAAGCTGAAAAAAATTCCAGCTAATGGCAGCAATTTTTCAATAGCCTATGTTATTTGCAAAGTACATGGACACTTTGAGGCTGTGTACATTGTAGTCAGTTTTCAAAGGGAAGCAACATATGTTGTTTCCCCTTGAAAATTAGCAAGTGCAAAACCCGTGCCCTAAAGCTGCCCATGTATATCATTCTGCACCTGTTATTTGTGTGGGCGACCGAGAGGGAGTACAATAGGACATGTACATTTGACAAAATGTCAAGTGTTAATGCTATTTTACACTCCTGACCTATGCACGCCCCAGTAAGGGCTCTTTTTCACCTGGCTAAGAGTATGCATGCTGTGAAAGTCGGCAAGTATTTTCAGCCAGGCAGAAGAAAACAATTTCTAGCAAAGCCATCTTACTCGGGTCAATGACTTTGAAAACTGTCCTCAACATAGGCCGCTACGTTTCAGGTTTCATACAGATTGGGTGCCCGTTTAAGGCTGAGAGCAAACAATATGCAGTAAGGATTTCCAACTCTAACCTGTGAAAACAAACTTTTAAAGGGAAGCAGACCAGGATCCTTTGAAAGCATCCTTTCAAGGGCTAACTTTAATTTCTTGTTGAATAGCTTTCCAGGAAGCCTTTTTCAAAGTGCAAGCTCTTTTGTTGTGTTGCTGTTAAAGTTTTTTTTAAGCACAAGGTTCTAAAAGTCTCAGTTGTCATGAGCTGCAACATCTTAAAAGAACTTATAAAGTGGTGTGTTTCTGGCATAAGGATAAAAAGTTGATAAACACACTAGCACACAGAGGGGACTAAAAATTGCAACACAAGTCAATTTGTTTTCTTTTATTCCAACATTTCATGTACATATTGAGACCAGAATGAATCTGATATATAAGAAACTGATATTCATGTTTACTCTGGCACATTTTTCTTGGGATTGTAAACACTTCAAAATTTCAATAAGTACTACGAAAAAGTGCAAGTCAAATGCCATACAGCAGTTTGCCAGACAGGTTTGAGCATTTTATTTAAAAGATTCCTCCCATAGTGTTTAGGCACGTGCTATGACTGACCTGCTATACTAGATGCAGTCCTATAATATAGTAAAATATGGCGCTACAGTATGTGAAGCAGCTGCTAGTCTTGCTTGTGTAGATCACCAGCTCCACCTCTTGTCAGCAGGAAGATATGTTGCCATCATTATACTTATAAAATCAAGTATTAGAATCAGCAACTGAGCCAATTTCTGTAAATATTAGGCCATTGTATGGAGGTAGAGTAGGACCTTCATTTTAATTTTAATTTATTTTTGGGGGGAATTTAAATTTTATAGAAAAAAAATCAGTGCAAAAATGATTTTTCCACTGATTTTTCTCTTGTGTGTTATATAATAAAGAACATTTTTACACTTTTTTTTTAAAACTATAATATTGAAATTACCAGAAAAAACTTGAAAAAAGCCCAGCTATAGATGAATAACATTGACATTCATACTGCAAATCACTCAAGCGATTCTGGGCTTCTCTATGAGCCCACAGGCTTTCCAAACTGCACAGTTAATGAAGCAGGACTAGAGAGGAGCTAAGAAATTGAAATTCTGGGTTGCAGTCGTAAACCCTGTACAGTTATCCCCTGGCAGCATTTTTGTAGTCACATAAGAAAAGAAAAACCAGTCTTGATGAAGACTACATTTCCTAGCTGATGTGTTTGTAAGTTTGGAGATAAGGGATGCTTGGACCCCTTGGTAGAATTTCTGTAGTACAGATGATGTACCATCAGCAGACCAAGGGAAGGTCATTTTCAAACAGCCTGCATAGGCTTAAGTCTGCAAGTATGTTTTACCCACAGACTTTACCTAGGATTTTCAAAGCAGACTTATGCACACATATCCACTTTGAAAATGTGCAGGTGTGTGTGGAAACTCACTAAAAGCTACACCTTTTCAAAAATCAAAATGTGGCGACTCCCCTAGGTTTGGCTCTTTTCTTATGGGGTGAAATGTGCCAAACCGTTGGGTGGGGAGACGCTGCCCTCATCATGTGCTGATTTGTTAAAGTATGGGTGAAATAATTACCATGTACTATATTACCAAGAAATGACCACTGGATGACATTTTAAAGAAATGAGTCATGATGTAAATTTGTGTAAGGTGCTTTTGAAAGAAAGATGTGTATGTTCCCTTAATAGTTTACGACTATTTGATTGGTGGACTCTAGAGAATGGACAGTTTAGTGGGGATAGGTTTTGGTGGGTTTTTGCCCTTTCTTCCCTTGCCTTCTCCATGTAGGGACCTCCAGCTATATAATCATCTGGAGTACCCAGCCTGAGGGCTGGGAGGCCTAGCAACCCTCTGAGGGAAGAGGAATCCTGCAGGGGCTCTCCTCCTCAAGGGAAGAGGCCCAGGCCAAGATGTGGTGAGCAAAGTCCATCCCTCTTCATGGTTGGACCAGAGCAGAGAAATACTGGAGGGGCAAGGAGTGGATTCTCCCCCCCCCGAGAAACTACCAACAAGAGAAGTCCAAGAGTGGAGTGAGTTAACCAATTGGGGAACTGACCTAGAAAAGATGGAAAGGCTTTGGCAAGCTCCCTCAGAGGAGCTTGCCAAAGTATTGAGGTGGAGAGGCCAGTGGCCGGAGTGTGGAGTGGTGTTCTCCTCCTCCCGAGAAACTACCCAAAAGAAGGATGCTCAAAGAGGGGAAGAAACCATGTTCATGAGTGAGGTGAGTCATACGAAGTATTGCCCCAAGATGTTCTTTCTTGTGCTGTGTCTGATGAAGCCAGCACAGAAAGATAGTATTGTGACGAGTCAGGTAAAGAGGTCCATGACCATTGTGGGGTGTGAACAGTGCCCTGGGAAAAACTGATGGTGTATTGTAATGCCATGGAATTTTGTGATTGTGTATTTGGTGCACATTGGATGATAATTTTGATATGGATATCTTTGAATAGCTCCCATAAGGCTGAGAGAGAGAAAAGACAGTGGAGTTGAAGAACCAAGCTGACTTCTCTGGTCAGCATTAGTAGAAATGCTCACTGTTATGAGAGCCCATGATCTTTCTGACTTGTGCAGTATTTCATCTTGTAAGAGACCTCATCCACACATACAGTTGTCATTGCTGGCTGGATATTCCAGAAAATAAAGTTACATTTGTTTTAGAAGATGATACAGTGTGCCAGTGTCCATTCTTCAGGCAGCTTGATTTTTATGGATGGAGTCAGGGATCATGGAGGAGATTGAGGGGATATCCTCCCTGTCCATATAGTAAAAGAGCAGAGTAGAGTTGTGGTTAAAGCATGTTGTACTGTTCAGGTCAACTTCACCGTCTGCATGACCAGATTTGAGGAACCCACTCAAAAGATGGAAGGGATGACTCTTAAGCAGTAGAGAATTCCTGCCATTGCATCAAAGCCAGAGATTGGTGTTCCTGTTGGTAAGAGAATGTCATGGTGTGCAGCCCCACCACCAACCACTGTGATGCCTGTAGAAACAATGCCCGCACTGGTGCCAGGTGTTGGTAGTACATATGGGATGTCCGTAATGGATTTATCTGGCCATGTGAAGTGGAGCTCAAACATTTGGCTGTCATCTTCCTGTGTATCACTTGCCAGCTGGAGTCTGTTAATGGGTTGCTCTGCACTTCCCATCGAAGGAAGATCCAGAAATAGGGATATGCAAGGGTAAAAAAATGTGGGGGGGGTTTTGGTTCATTTTTTGGGAGGTCTTTTTCTCCAAGAATTTTGATTTGTGGAATGTTTGATTCATATATTTTGGGTTGTTTTTTTTAAACAAATCAAACTTTAAAAACAAAAACAAGCAAACAAAAAGAAAACGTGGCCTCCCAATCCCACCATCCATCCCTTCTACCTGGAAAAATGCTGGGGCCAGGATCCCTCCCAGTCCCCCCCTCACTTACCCAGTCTTGTGATGATCTGCTGACTTGGAGACCTGGTCCTGACGCTTCTGCCTAGGCCTGATGCCAGAGCCTAAACCGGATGCCAGGCCTCGTCCTTGGCTGGAGCCTGGGCTCAATGCCAGGGCCCAGTCTCGATGCCGCAGACTGGCTCAAAGGCCAGGTCCCAACACCAGAGCCTTGGCCCAGACCCATTGCCTGGGGCCCTGGATGCTGGGTTTTGATGCCTGAGCCTGGACCTAGGCCAGGTCTGAGCCCAGGCCCAATGCTGCTGCCTGGCCTGGAGGCCGGGTCCTGACTCTGGGGCCTCAGCCCACACCCAGGCCCGATTCTGGGGCCTCAGCTCACACCCAGGCCCAAACATGCAGCCCAACCCAGACCCAGGCCCAATGCCGCAGCCCAGCCTGGAGGCCAAGTTCCAATGCTGGGCCTCAGACCTGACTCAGGTCTGAGGCCAGGTCCCAATGCCTGTTCATAAACCTGATGCTGCTGCCCAGCCCGAAGACCAGGTCCTGAAGCCAGGGCCTCAACCCAGACCCAGGCCCAACTCTAGGCATGACCCAGACTTGAATCCATACAGCAAAATGGTGCCCTCAGCTGAGAAAGATGAGCTAAATTTAATTTACTCTGGTGTGACCCCAGCGGACGGCATCATTAGAAGAAAGAAAAAAGAAGAGAAAGGACCTAAGAAGAGTACCTCTGAGGCCTGGGATCTGGGCCTGAACCTAGGCCAAGGGCCAGGCCCTGGTGTCGGGCCTGGCATCGGGACCCAGCTGAGATGCACTCTGGATACCTGACAGATCAGGTAAATAATTTTTCAGGGGGTTCTGTGCCTTTGCTGGGGTCTTGGCAGGGGAGTGGTTTTTCACGTGGAGTTTCACGAAATGAATTCAGGGACCTCCCCGAATTAAACAAACCTTATTCATTTAATTTGTTTAAACTTCTGGTTGGGCCTATGCCTATGCCTAGGCCTAAGCAAGGCGCTGGAGTAATGTTCAGGCATAGACCACAGCCCCTGCTTTGTGCCTTGGCCTATGCCCTAAGCAAGGCCCCAGCTTCAGGCCTGGACCAAGGCCCAACCAGATGTTCAAACAAATTAAACGAATAAGGTTGTTTAATTCGTGGAGGCCCCTGAATTCATTTCGTGAAACTAATTGCCCCTTGTTTGTTGCATTTTGTATAATTGTTTAAAATGAATGCACATCCCTATCCAGAAGTGCTAGCTGGTTTTTTCATCCTCTGTGGCAAGACCCTTAATAGCAGGCTCCTTTGTGCCCATTGGCTGATGATCACCTGGGAAAATAACAAAAGACATAACAGAGCTGAATAATGTTACATCCTTCGGACCAC
Source organism: Rhinatrema bivittatum (assembly GCF_901001135.1). Lineage (NCBI taxonomy): Eukaryota > Metazoa > Chordata > Amphibia > Gymnophiona > Rhinatrematidae > Rhinatrema > Rhinatrema bivittatum. The sequence continues at coordinate 188,774,636 of NC_042618.1, read as the reverse complement.
TCTCAGCCAGAGCTCTTTACCCGGGAGACACATTCTCCACCATTCTCACCTGCTCCTTCTGCAATAGCTGTATTAATGCCGCCAGTATGGATACCAGCAAAGTAGTCTCAGTGAAGAATACCCTGATTCAGCTCCTCCACTGGTGTCACCTGCACTTCATATGGTGGGCCTCTCTGGCTGGGCAAGCTTGGTCTTGTCAGCTGCCCTGGTGTTCTGTCACTGATGCTTCAGCTGGTCTAGTCTTCACTGACAGGCTGCTGACATCCTTGGTGATGATCTCCCAGATTTGTTGTATTATTCTTTGAGGATGTCTTCTGCCTAAAAAGTGCATTGTGCTTCCATGCTCTGACCCCTCCCATCCATTTTCTTTTCTTCTCTTCTAACTGTCCCCTCCAGCTCATTCATGCCACTCTCTTCTCACCCCAACACTCCTCCCTAACTATACTCCATTGACTTATTTACCACACTTTTCCTATCCTTTCTGTCACCACTCCCCTGCCTGTCATGCTCATCTGCCCCCCACACACATGCGCACCCCCTATGACACGCTCCATTCTTTCCACAGCCATGGACACCCACTCCGCTCTTTCAGGAACTTGAACACAAAAGTGGACAAAAAAGGCAATCTCAGACCAACAATCAAATGCACTCTAAAGATTCACTCAAGAACACAGACAAAGACTAAAGTATGGGAAACATAGTAACATAGTAATGATGACAGAAAATGACCAGATGGCCAATTTGCCCTGCAAGCTTCTTATAGTAGTATCTGCCAATCCATGCAGGATAGCCCAATGTTTCTTTCAAGGGTAGTAACTGCTGCTCTGTGCAGTTACCCCCAGCCTTATTTTAAGGGTAATAATAATATTTACAATCAATCAAAACCAAGTAACGGTCAAACCCATAAATTACTGCTATAGCAACATTTTTACTGGATGAGGAGCCTTCTTGATAATTCAGACAATGATGCTTGACGTTCTTTGCTTTAGGACTTGGCTATAGAAGCCGTCCTGTGCTTTTGCCCTTTATGTCTACGTGTCAGTACCCCAGACCATAAAACTCAGGGCCCATGTTGATTGATATCTGTATCCAGTTCATCCGCCACCACCACCACCACCACCATGAACGTGGGGAGCGATCTTGCAGTTGCAAACAAGCAGCACAGAAGATACCACTCAGCAATCACAACTGAACAACCACCAACTCCAAGAAAACCTCCAGCACCGAGTCCAGAGCTCGCCTAACACCAACACTGACAAAATGACCCTGGAAGAGGCTGCCTTTAATTTCCCTGCAAGTAGGAGTGGCCAAGAAAAGAAATGGACGTCTGTGCACCACCAATCACACCACAGGTCAGTCTAGGTCACTTCTATCAATCAATAGGGAACACTGCAGCATTTGTCAAACTAGTGCTGTTTTTACAGCCGGTTTTAGCACAGTTTTCTGCATGTTAGTTTTCATGCTGATTTTGACACACTTTTGTGTTTACCACGGATTCTTAACATCAGTTTCATTTGCATACCATTTGTTTATAGTGTGGAGCAGGGCCACGTTTTTTTAACGTGTGTGGTATTAAAAATCAGCGTGAAAATGTTGCGCTGGTTTTATTATAGTGACTCACCCAGGATGTGGATTATTGCAATAACAGCTTAACCCAGATCATCCTGTGAGTTTGCATATTCTTCTTTTGCTTGTTACATTGCAAAAAATGTGTGAGTCTCACAACAGATGAAATGACCCTTATAATGAATGCAAGCAGGTTACAAATGATTTCACCACAGGAATTAAATTATAGTCATGTGGAATGTTTTTATAATAATGACCATAAAAAAAAGCTGCAACCTTTTAAGCAAACCTCTAAGGGGTTCTTGTCAATCAGAAACATATGGAGGCATTGAATTGCGATACAGTATTCTGGCATGAGTAAAGTCTTCCATCTTCCTCTCAAAACCTTTAGGACATATTCTTTGTAATTACCAGCAACTTAATTAAGATAGCAACTGCTTCATGAACAAGCCTCTCTCACTTATGATGGCATAAATGGTCAAAGTCAATAGCATCATACTTTGTTTTTCTGCTTCAAGATCTATGCAGTGAAGCAAACAAAATGATAATTTGACGAATAAATGTCATAAGACGTGCCACGCTGGGACAAACCAAGGTCCATCAAGCTCAGCAGTCAATGACCTTTCTTTATTTGGAAAACTGACCATTTAGTCCTACCCACCTTTTCCTTTCATTTAACTAGTTGCTAATTCACGATGGGACACTGCCTCCTATTCCATGACTTTTTAATTTCCTGAGGAGTCTCTCTCATGGGGGACTTTATCAAATGCCTTCTGAAAATTGAAATATACTATAACCACTGGTTCTCCTTGATCTACGTTTTTATTTACACCTTCAAAAAAAAAAAAATCCAACAGAGTACCCTTTTCTTAAAACCATGTCTGTCGCCCTGACCAGTAATTTTGGGGTCATGTTCAGTAGGCCAGTTAGTAGACAAGTTATTTGGCTAAAGTTAGCCAGACAACTTGTCCTGTAAATTCAGCAGGATAAATGTCCCACTGAATATACTTGACTAAATATATCCGGTAACTTGTAGCTAGATAACTAAAAAATCTAATAGACCAGTGGTTCTCAACCTTTTTTCTGTCGGGATACACCTGACAGATGGTTCTCACATGCGTGGCACACTGAACACATGACCATCATAGGGCTAAATGTAAAAGTACAGTTTGCATCCACAGGAACCCCCCTGACCCACAATTATGGATGTAAAGTAGAATTGACATTCCCCGTACAACTCACCTTACAAAAAATATATTCTGGTTCTAGTTTCATCTCAGTAACAGCAACACAAACTCCAACTACCAGGCTCAATAGCCCTACTTATGAAAAGACAGCAGTTTATCACTAATGCATGTCCTCTTGAGAAAACACAACAAATAAGACCGATACAAACACTTACATGCTAGTAAAATATCTCACCTCAGTAACACACACAGAACCGATCTAACATACTCCCAGGATCTGCAGTAATGCACATAAACTAATCCGCACACAGTTACACCTGTATTATGGAATGCACTCAACCAGTAACAACCCTATCTGTGAAAAGGCAACACTACAAATATTAAATCAGGCTCTAAACACCAATACACCTCCTATTAGGGAAACAGAACTAGCAAGCAGCTATAGATCCCCACACAGAAATAATTGCAAAACTATACTAATAAGCAGAATAAATGTTTCAAAACAGCTATGAACAGAATAACATCCAACGATTAGATCTAAGGAAACTGGAAGAGTGGTCAAAGATATGGCAGCTGAGATTCAATGCCAAGAAGTGCAAAGTCATGCATATGGGGAGTGGAAATCCGAATGAACTGTATTCGATGGGGGGGGAAAGGCTGATGTGCACGGAGCAGGAGAGGGACCTTGGGGTGATGGTGTCTAATGATCTGAAGTCGGCGAAACAATGCGACAAGGCGATAGCTAAAGCCAGAAGAATGCTGGGCTGCATAGAGAGAGGAATATCGAGTAAGAAAAGGGAAGTGATTATTCCCTTGTACAGGTCCTTGGTGAGGCCTCACCTGGAGTACTGTGTTCAGTTCTGGAGACCGTACCTTCAAAAAGACAAAGACAAGATGGAGGCGGTACAGAGAAGGGCGACCAGGAAGGTGGAGGATCTTCATCGGATGACGTACGAGGAGAGATTGAAGAATCTAAATTTATACACCCTGGAGGAAAGGAGGAGCAGAGGTGATATGATACAGACTTTCAGATACTTGAAAGGTGTTAATGATCAAAAGACAACAACAAACCTTTTCCGAAGGAAAAAAATCAGCAGAACCAGGGGTCACGATTTGAAGCTCCAGGGAGGAAGATTCAGAACCAATGTCAGGAAGTATTTCTTCATGGAGAGGGTGGTGGATGCCTGGAATGCCCTTCCGGAGGATGTGGTGAAGACCAGAACTGTGAAGGACTTCAAAGGGGCGTGGGATAAAACACTGTGGATCCATAAAGTCAAGAGGCTGCCAATGAAGAGTGGGTGACTCGCCAGAATGATGGCTACTGCCTGGAGTCAATACCCTTATTAAATAAACATACACATGCTTACTGTGACTCCAACATCGCTCTAAGCTTCAACAGCAAGAGGAAATGTGGAAAAAAGGATTCGCACTCACAAAGAGGGGAGTAGCTGGCTTGTTACGGCGGTTACTACCCCAAATCAAATAAGCCTGATACTTCACTTTCAATGCATATACAGCAAAGTTCTCTGATTCAACGGCAGGGGAGAAGAAAAACTGATACTTCACACATCCAGCAGAGCTCTCTGCTTCAACGGCAGGGGAGAAGAAAAGAGGGTTCGCACTCACAAAGCAGGGAGTAGCTGGCTTGTTACGGCGGTTACTACCCCAAACCAAATGTGCCTGATACTTCACTTTCGATGCACATCCAGCATGGCTCTCTGCTTCAACGGCATGGGAGAAGACTTATACGTTACGCATATCCAGCATAGCTCCCTGCTTCAACGGCAGGGGAGAAGAAAAACAACCAATAAGGGCTAATAACATAGTCTGGGTAAAACAAATAAGCATGGGTGCAGCTTGCTTATTGCGGCGGCTACTACCCCTAACGAATCAAGCTAGATATTTCACTTGGATGCAGCTCCATCACTGCTCTCTACAGTAAAGGTGGGGGTGGAAGGGAAATAGAACCAAGAGCTAAGAGAAACAGATAAGTATGAGAGAAAATATGTGTGAAGCTTGCTGGGCAGACTAGATGGGCCATTTGGTCTTCTTCTGCCGTCATTTCTATGTTTCTATATGTTTCTATGTTTCATAAAAACTATTTAAAAATTCTCCAAACACCAATAAAATATTTCAAAAAAGCAGACACATCACATAATATTAAATAATTAAAATGCCAGTCAATCAATAAAGATAAACTTTAAAAGTCACCTTTACTTACCCCCTCCAGCAGCTCTCCTACTCCTGTCCTCTTCCATGCAGGCTGTAGCACACATCAGAAGCAGCAGTAGTGGTTAAGCTCTATACTCATGGTCCTCTTCCTTAGGGCCCTTGACCAGTCTCTCTGTCTCTCACACACACTCACCATACCAGTCACACCCCCCATGACCAGTTTCTGTCTCTCACACACCAATCATCTCCCAACCAGTCTTTGACAAACATACCAGTCACCTTCCTGAACAGTTTCTCTCATGCCATTCACACACACAGGCTTCCCACTCCCGTGTTCTATCTTACATATATGGTCTTCTCATTCCCATTCTATGTCTCACACACACCCAGGTTTCTCACTCCCATGCTCACTCTCTCCACAAGCATAAGCTTCTCATTCACATAATCACTTTCTCTCTCTTACACACACACACACACCAGTCTCTCTCTCATTCCCATGCCTGCTCTCTCCACATGCACAGGCTTCCCTTAATCACTTTCTTTCATATTCACACACCCCAGTCTCTCTCTCTCACACACCATCACCTTACCAACCAGTCTCTCTCTCATGCATGCACACACAGACATCCCACTCCCGTGCTCTCTCTCACATATACAGGATTCTCAGACCCATGCTTTCTTTCACACACACCCCCACAACACCAGGCTTCTTACTCCCATGCTTTCTCACATACCCAGATTTCTCACTTCCATGCTTTTTCTCTCTCACACACACATCAGTCACCTCCCTGACCAATCTCTCACTTTCTCACACACAATCCAGTCATCTCCCTGACCAGTCATTTTTATTGTCTCTCACATATACACACATCACCTCTCTGACCAGTTTCTCTCAATCACACACATGTTCTCTCTCACACACTTACACACATGCTTTCAGTCAAATACATGCTCTCATTTACACACATGCTCTCAATCACACACATTCTCTCACTTACAGGCTGGCTGTCTTCTCTCTCTCTCTCTCTCACTTCCTCCCTCCCCCCCCGAGCACAAATGGTAGCTGCAGCAGCCTCCTCTAGCCCCTGCAGGCCAAGAAAGAAGAATCCCATCGGCCACGGGAGGCTTATACTGCTGTCTCCTTTGCTGATTGCCGGTTGCTTCGATTGGTCTGGGCCACGCTACTGCTCGGGGGCTGATAATGCTGCTGCCGCCGCTGCTACTTTTCCACGCGGCACGGCTCTTTCTCCTTCCCGTGCACCGCACTGTGTATCACTTCCTGTTCCAGGTCACGGGGGGGGGGGGGGGGAAGAGGGGCAGGCGCGGGAAGAAGAAAAGTCCAGCCACAGGTGCCACAGCTTCCTCTAACAATGCTGCCATTCCCATTGGGCTGGAACTTGCTGTTAGCCCGGCGGCAACGGCAGCAGGGAAGGAAGAGCAGCGGGAGAGACCGGGAGCACGCGACACACCTGCCGGTGCACACTGGTTGAGAATAGGATCAATTTAGTTGATCCTGTTACATTATTATGTACTATGTACTGTTTTATCTATTTTATTGTATTTTATGTTGCTTTGTTACTCACCCAGCATGATTATATTGTTATAAGTGGGCTATAAGAATTTTAAATAAATAATCATAAATAAAATATTGGTTCTGCAGAGGAGGGGAAGGGAAGGAAGGTCCAGGGGGAGGGAATGATTTTCACAATCTTTATGACAACGGAGAAGGAATGGTGTTGGGGGCAGGCCCCAATCTTTAGACTGCAAGGTTTAAACTAATGTTGGATGAGTTTTGAGGGGGGCAATCTATTGCATTAGATTGGGGAAGGGAGAGAATAGGGCCACGGGCCCATTTATTTCCTTTTTTTTTAACATTCTGACACGATATTTACCCGGTTATCTTTTGAAGAAATCCGGATAAGTAGTAAGTTATCCAGCTACAAAATGCCAGATAACTAAAAACCCTAAATAGCTATATTGAAAAAGTCTATTACAGCGCTTCTCAACCGGTGTGTCGCATGCTCCCGGTCTCCCCCGCTGCTCTTCCTTCCCTGCTGCCATTGCCGCCGGGCTAGCAGCACGTTCAAGCCCAATGGGAATGGCAGCATTGTTTGAGGAAGCTGTGGCACCTGCGGCTGGCTTTTTCTTTCTTCCCGCTTCTGCCCCCCCCCCCACCCGTGACCCGGAACAGGAAGTGATACACAGTGCAGTGTGCGGGAAGGAGAAAGAGCCGTGCCGCGTGGAAAAGTAGCAGCGGCGGCAGCAGCAGTATCGGCCCCCGAGCAGTAGCGTGGCCCGGAGCAATCGAAGCAGCCGGCAATCGACAAAGGAGACAGCAGTATAAGCCTCCCGCGGCCGATGGGATTCTTCTTTCTTGGCCTGCAGGGGCTGGAGGAGGCTGCTGCTGCTACCATTTGTGCTCGGGGAGGAGGGAGGAAGTGAGTGAGAGAGAGAGAAGGCAGCCAGCCTGTAAGTGAGAGAATGTGTGTGTGTGAGAGCATGTGTGTAAATGAGAGCATGTATTTGACTGAAAGCATGTGTGTAAGTGTGTGAGAGAGAACATGTGTGTGATTGAGAGAAACTGGTCAGAGAGGTGATGTGTGTATATGTGAGAGACAATAAAAGTGACTGGTCAGGGAGATGACTGGAGTGTGAGTGAGAGAGTGAGAGATTGGTCAGGGAGGTGACTGATGTGTGTGTGAGAAAGAGAAAAAGCATGGAAGTGAGAAATCTGGGTATGTGAGAAAGCATGGGCGTAAGAAGCCTGGTGTTGTGGGGGTGTGTGTGAAAGAAAGCATGGGACTGAGAAGCCTGTATATGTGAGAGCATGGGAGTGGGAAGCCTGGTGTTGTGGGGGTGTGTGTGAAAGAAAGCATAGGACTGAGAAGCCTGTATATGTGAGAGAGAGCATGGGAGTGGGAAGCCTGTGTGTGCATGCATGAGAGAGAGACTGGTTGGTAAGGTGATGGTGTGTGAGAGAGAGACTGGGGTGTGTGTATGTGAAAGAAAGTGATTAAGGGAAGCCTGTGCATGTGGAGAGAGCGAGCATGGGAATGAGAGAGAGACTGGTGCTTGTGTGTGTGTAAGAGACAGAAAGTGATTATGGGAATGAGAAGCCTGTGCATGTGGAGAAAGTAAGCATGGGAGTGAGAAACCTGGGTGTGTGGGAGACACAGAATGGGAATGAGAAGCCCATATATGTAAGATAGAACACGGGAGTGGGAAGCCTGTGTGTAAACTGTTCAGGAAGGTGATTGGTGTGTGAGAGACAGAAACTGGTCATGGGGGTGTGACTGGTATGGTGTGTGTGTGAGAGACAGAGAGACTGGTCAAGGGCCCTAAGGAAGAGGACCATGAGTATTGTCAAGATTACGCCCTCTTCTCAGCTTTCCTCAGCCGCTCGTCCTGGTGCTAGGATACCTCTTCAGCCTGGCGCCCTTTCTTGTCCACTCGTACGGCCCTTTTCGCACCGCTTCCCTAGACTCACCAGCTCCTTTAGTCAGAGTGCCAGGCCTAGCCCTGGCACCCCCAAACAGTACAACATAAAGTCTTTATTAAAACAAGGTTTAATGCAGTTCTACAGCCTCACACGCTGTTGTCCATTCGGTAATACCTGGCTGTTCTCGTGAGCACAAGTCTCAAACACTTAGGCTATCTTTAGCCAGCCACTACCGCTCCCTGTTAGGGAAAAACACAACTCGCCCCTGTCTCCCCACGTTGTGTGTGGCTAGGGCCTTCCTCTGCCAATCTGTGCGTGCCTGAGGAGTGCTGCTTCTGATGTGTGCTACAGCCTGCATGGAAGAGGACAGGAGTAGGAGAGCTGCTGGAGGGGATAAGTAAAGGTGACTTTTAAAGTTTATCTTTATTAATTGACTGCCATTTTAATTATTTAATATTATGTGATGTGTCTGCTTTTTTGAAATATTTTATTGGTGTTTGGAGAATTTTTTAATAGTTTTTATGAGTTTTTAATTGTTGGATGTTATTCTGTTCATAGCTGTTTTGAAACATTTATTCTGCTTATTAGTATAGTTTTACAATTATTTCTGTGTGGGGATCTATAGTGCTTGCTAGTTCTGTTTTCCTAATAGGAGGTGTATTGGTGTTTAGGGCCTGATTTAATATTTGTAGTGTTGCCTTTTCATAGATAGGGTTGCTCCTGTTTGAGTGTATTCCATAATACAGGTGTAACTGTGTGCGGATTAGTTTATGTGCATTACTGCAGATCCTGGGAGTATGTTAGGTCGGTTCTGTGTGTGTTACCGAGATGAGATATTTTACTAGCATGTAAGAGTTTGTATTAGTCTTGTTTGTTGTATTTTCTCAAGAGGACATGCATTAGTGATAAACTGCTGTCTTTTCATAAGTAGGGCTATTGAGCCTGGTAGTTGGGAGTTTGTATTGCTGTTACTGAGATGACACTAGAACCAGAATATATTTTTTGTAAGGTGAGTTGTACGGGGAATGTCAATTCTACTTTACATCCATAATTGTGGGTCAGGGGGGTTCCTGTGGATGCAAACTGTACTTTTACATTTAGCCCTATGACGGTCATGTGTTCAGTGTGTCATGCATGTGAGAACCATCAGACAGGTGTATCCCGACAGAAAAAAATGTTGCGAACCACTGAACTAAAACACAATGCAAATAAAAACAAGCAAAAATAAAAACATAAAATGTGTTTATTATGCCACAAGACTTACTGATAATCTAAATCATGTGAATACATTTTGGAAAAGTAAGGCTTTCAGCTGTTTATGAAACACTGCAATATCTGTATATCAGCTAGCAGCGCATTCCACATATTAGGTCCAATAACCGAGAATGTCCATGAGCGCATCTGTTTAATCCAGATACTGCCAATAGGAAATCATCAACAGAATGGAGATAGCATGCAGATGAATATTTACATACCAGATCACTCAAATAACTAGAGCCCTCGATCTAACAACCTTAAATACTAGAACAAGAATTTTAAATCTAATTCTATAAGCAACTGGTAGCCCTTGCAATAGCTTAAGTACTGGGGCCACCTGCTTTCTGACTTTGATTCCGGTAATCGGCTAGGCAGCAGCATTTTGTAGCTTCAGAATTGCTTGAATCCTAAATTTGGGCCAGGCTGTACCCCCCACAATCCACCGTCACCCCCATCCCACCTTCTGATACCCATAAAGATTCTAGCTGGGAGGGCGGTTTAAACTCACCTGCTCCTGGTCCCTCCAGACTGACATGTCTAGCACTAGCAACTTTAACTACACTCAGTTTATGCTTCCAGCACTAGAAGTGTAATCTAATTTTGCTTACATTTCAAGAGCTGGAAGCATAAACTGAGTGTAGTTAACACATCCAGTGCTACCTCTGTCAAAAGCAACTCTGGGAGCAGGTGGGAGTGAGTGAGTTTAAACCTTGCTCAAAGCTGGGCATCCATTGCATTAGGTTGGGGAAGGGAGAGAATGGAGCCACAGGCACTTTTACTTCCTTATTTATTTATTTTAACATTCTGACAGTGCTACTTACTTACCTGGATATCTTTTGAAGATATCAGTAAAAGTAGCAAGTTATCTGGCCATAAAAGGCCGAATAACTTTAGGCCTGCTTTGAATGTGATTTGTTACTAATAACAGTTAGGAGGAGCATGAACTGCAAGATAGAAAATAGCAGCATCGGCTTCCCCCTCCCCCATCCCCTAGTCATGAGCAGGAACTGCAGGGCCTGGATATAGAAGTAAAAGGAAGAGTCTAGTGACTGTCCGGGCTGCTGCTGCTTCCCCTTGTTCTTCCAGAGGGGGGAAACAAGTGAAAAAGCAAGTGAGACAGACCGTGTGAGCGTGTGGGTGTATGACTGAGCATGAGAGATTGTGCATGAGTGTGTATATGACTGACTGAGCAAGAGAGACTGCATGTGTGTGTGTAAGATTGAGCATGAGAGACAGAACATGTGCATGTGTGATTGAGTATATGAGAGAGCTTGTGTGTGTGTATATATATATATATGATTCAGCATGTGAGACACAGCATGTGTGTGTATGACTGAGCATGTGAGAACGTGTGTGTGTGTGTACTGGATCAAGTATGAGAGACAGAACATGCACGTTTATGACTGAACATATGAGAGAGCTTGTGATGTGTATATATACATAGGTATCAAAGGTTCAGCTCTCAGCTGGTTTCAGTCCTTCTTAAGCAACAGATTCTATAAAGTCAGGATAAACAACAAGGAATCTCTTCCAGTCCTTTCAGATCAAGGAGTCCCTCAAGGATCTTCACTTTCACCCACCCTCTTCAATATCTACCTCCTCCCTCTCTGCCACCTGCTCTCAAACCTCAAGCTTACCCATTACCTCTATGCAGATGACATTCAAATCCTTCTCCCGATTTCAGAATCCCTTCAAAAAAGCTACTGGAATGACTGTCTCCAGCCAATTAAAGACTTACTCTCAAGCCTCAACTTAGTATTGAATGCCAACAAAACCGAAATGCTCATTATCTCCCATGATCCCCTCACCATCTCATCAAGCTCCTCTCAACCAAACTCAATTAGCAAGTTCTCACCTGACGTCAGGGATCTTGGAGCCTGGCTAGACAACCATCTAAACCTAAAAAAGTTTGTAAACACTACCACAAAGGACTGCTTTTACAAACTGCAAGTCCTCAGAAAGCTAAAACCCCTCCTTCACTTCACTGACTTCCGGCTAGTACTTCAATCCATCATACTTTCTAAGCTCGATTATTGCAACTCCCTCCTTCTCGGTCTTCCCACAAATACCATCAAACCCTTACAAATGGTACAGAACGCCGCCGCCAGAATACTCACAAACTCTAATAAAAGAGATCATATCACTCCAATCCTTCGTAACCTACACTGGCTTCCTATTAATCACAGGATCCTCTATAAAGTTCTCACAATCATTCACAAAGCAACATACAATCTTGCTCCAATCATGTTAAGCACCCAACTTCAACCTCATACATCTTCCAGACCAATTAGAAGCGCATACAAAGGCACACTGCAAGCCCCACAGGCAAAATCATCACTGAGCAAACGAGCACTATCTTCAGGAGGCCCCCACCAATGGAACGCGCTCCCCCCAGATCTAAGACTAGAACCAGGTCATCAGGAGTTCAAAAAAAAGCTAAAAACCTGGCTTTTCCGCCAAGCCTTCCCAGACATTTAATGCTGCTTAGGCAAGATTATAAACCCAAATTATGGGATACCTCACTGTTTTTTACTATTACGATTTTTTCAACTGCACTATGATTTTGAGCTCATACATTTCTTGTATTTATACTGTATTTACACTATATTATAATATTACTATATTTAATTGGTTATTTTGTTCTATTGTTCTATGTAAAGCCCCTACTCTTTTTGGGCATTCCAAAGTTGTATGTAAACCGGAGTGATTTGTAGTTCCTACAAGAACTTCGGTCTATAAAAATTAAAAATAAATAAAATAAATAAATAAATATATGACTGAGCATGTGAGACAGAGAGAGTGTGTGTGTATGATTAAGCGTGTGAGAGAGAGGAGAAAGTATGTGTGCAACAACCCCCACCCCCCTGCAAATCCACAACAATCTCAGGGCATATGAAAATCAAAAGTTCCAGGTATGGAAAGTGGGGGATTTTTTTTAATATCTTCATTAATTTTAATTATGGCTGTTATTTGATGGTATCTAATGATGTGAAAACTTTTATTGCCATTTGGAATATTTTTAGAGGAGTTTTTAATAAGAGCTAGTGAGATGCCTCACCGGGACTGCCTTGTTCCACCTCCTTACCATCAGCTGTTCTGCTTACACCTGCCTCCACTACCACCTGAGGCCAGCCGATCTGCCGGCTCCTGAACTGCCGCTGCGCCGCTTCCCCCCTCGGCTGCTGACTCCGCCCAGCTGACATCATCAAGGGTGCCAAGGGGGTTATAAGCACTAGCGAGATGCCTGAGGCGCCGCATGCCGAAGGAGCGTGACAAAGGGGCACGCCCCTTTGTGCAGCCCCTTCCAACCTCTGCATAATAATTTTCTTCTGCCTGTTTAGGTCTCCATATATCTCCTTTTTGTTCACCATGGCTCCTCATCAAGGATCTATGATCCCCATCAGTATAAATAATGGTAAATACTGTTCAGGATGGATTCTAGACAACGAACAATGGACAGCTCATCACAGAGTAAGAACTAAGCAAAATCGCTGTTTAATCAGTATCAATCCCAGTAATATTTCCTTTATGAACAATTGCTTAATTTTGTCTATTATTTTATGCAATGCACTATCTCTGACTAAAAAAAATACCAGTGATTTCAGATTTAGTTGATGACCTGAAGCCCAACATTATTGCAATCACAGAAACTTGGCTTAAAACAACAGATATCGGCTTAACAAAGCAGATAGCAATTACACTATCACTTCCAATCCAAGACCGAACCATAAGGGTGGAGATCTTATGCTGATTGCCAAAAAATAACTCAATTTAAAATTAATACCCACCACAATTGTTCCCCCATATGAAATTGCATTGTTTGAATCAAAATGCTTACACATTTGCCTTGTTTATTGTCCTCCTGGTCTTTTAGACCATAACAGCTCCCCTTTAATTAAATTTATTTATAGTAACCTGAATCCCGATAAACCCTCCATCATTTTAGGGGATTTCAATCTCCATATCGACATACACCCACTCTCCCATACCTGTGAACTTCTCGCTGATACACTTTCAGCATTAGGCTTTGAACTATTTACATCTGGTCCAACTCATAAAGCTGGTCATATGCTTGACCTGATCTTTGCTAATAAACAGATAGCGACCTCTTTAAAATAAAAAATGACTCCTATTCCCTGGTCTGATCATCACATGATTGAAACAATATCAGTCAAAACAAGTCAAAATATACAGAAACAGCAGTCCATAACTTTCTCTTATCATCCACCATTTGTAACAGATGATCTTCAAGTCGAACTTAAAAAAAAAAATCCAGAAACATAGATCTCACAGACAGCAACTGGGCTATTCATTCATGGTATCAAACAACAAACGTGATTGCTGAAAAAATCAATCCTCTTCAAACTAAGGTAATTAAACATCCTAAGACTCATAAATCATGGTACAACAGTAACATCAGGAAAGTAAACACGTTCTCTGGAAAAAAGAAAAATCTTGGAGTAGAGACACCCCACTGATATCACTCTCGGTGAATATAGATCCTACCTCGCCTACTGTAAAGCTCTAATCAATCGTACCAAGAAGGAATTTTATTCCAAAAAAAATCCAAAACTGCAGCCATAACCCCAAACCATTATTTACCATAGTTCAAAATTTAATTAAAAACACTTCCAGTCAAAAAACACTCCACCAGTAAACAGATGAAACGAAATTGCAGAATTTTCTAGGGATGTGCATTCATTTTCGATGAAATAGGAAATATAGATGATATTTCCTATTTCAGCACAGTTCGGGGGGTACCCGAAACGATAGGAAAACCCATGAAATTTTGTGTGGTTTTCTTATCGTTTTCGGGGGGGGGGGGGGGGGGAGAAAGGGCACATAAAATTTTTAAAAACCCCAAACCCACCCCAACCCTTCAGATTTAATTACAATCCCCCACCCTCCTGACCCCCCCCCCCCCAAAACTTGCCTAGTCCTTGGTGGTCCAGCGGGGGTCCCAGGAGTGATATCCCCCTCTCGGGCCATTGGCTGCCACTAATCAAAATGGCGCCGAAGGCCCTTTGCCCTTACCATGTGACAGAGGCTATCGGTGCCATTGGCCGGCCCCTGTCACATAGTAGGAGCAATGGAAGGCCCGCGCGTTACTCGCCTGTGATAATGTGCTATAACTTTCGTGCAGCGCACTATCACCCCCTACTTTACATTTACCCCAACTCCTCCCACTTGAATATGAAAATTTTTATTTGCATACGCATTTTGCGATAGGCCAATAGCAATAACGCCATAATGCGTGCGATAACAGCTTATCGCATTCTGATGAATGACCCTATAAGATAGCTATTGCTGAGCAGCTCCACCACAGTAACACCTTGCACCAGGTTGTATGTTCTGTTGAGGATTAGATCTAAATTAGCTGCTCCTCTTATCAGTTCTAGAAACAGCCTCTCCGTGGAACAGTCATTTATCACATCTAGAAACATAACCTCTCTAGCATGTCCTGATGAGACATTAAGAACATAAGAACATGCCATACTGGGTCAGACTAAGGGTCCATCAAGCCCAGGATCCTGTTTCCAACAGTGGCCAATTCAGGCCATAAGAACCTGGCAAGTTCCCAAAAATGAAGGCTATTCCATGTTACTGTTGCTAGTAATAGCAGTGGCTATTTTATTTTCTAAGTCATTATTTTGTTGCTAAATTTGTTTACTTTTCTAAGTTCTGCTAGCAGTTCACGGTCTGTTTCTTCATTCTGGACAGATGGACAGCAGTATACATCCACTGCTATACCCATCCCCACATTGAGTTTCTATCCATAAGGATTCCACAGTGCATTTTGTTTTCTGCAGGATTTTTATGCCATCTTTTACATATAATGCCACATCTCCATCAATACGGTCTGCCCTGTCACACTGATATTATTTATTCTGGGAAACACCATGAACTATTTGCCCACGAGCCAGTTCTTATACCTTAGATCAAGCAAGTGACCTTAACCAAACTCACAATTATAAATTTAGAATTAAAATTCTAACCTCAGATTCAACACAATTAATTCAAACTATTTCACAGACCCACACACTTATAAACTTGGAATTGCATTCAAACATTAAACTGTACACAGAATTCAATCTCTAAAACTATTTATGAATACACAAATATACAGACAGCAACAGTTTAATCATTTAAAAAATTCCTTTGCAGGATTTAAGCAAATCCAACTTACTAACCAGCAGATGCTGCTTCTGCTGTCAGCTCTCCCTCAGGACTCATGGTCATGGTTTTTATTATAGAAGATGATGACACTGGAGCCAAGAAGTGATGGGTGTTGAGAGTGTGATCTTTAGAAGCTGGTGGACTGCAGCACTGTTTTGAATTAAGTCACTATTCAGAACTCAAGAGTTAATCATGCTATTCTGCTCTCTCTTCATCTTACTGGAGTCAAGCCTTGATAAATCTCCCAATATTATATACATTAGTGAGTCATCATTTTGACTTATTGAGTACAAAATATTGCAAATATATTACTTTAGTTCTGTTTCCTCAATGAGAATTAATTCTAACAAGCTGGCTGCTAAATTGCAATTCAATTTAGAGCTGTTATAGTCACTTCATTTCATTGGTGGTGTACAGTAGAATTGTTTTATTGTTTCTATGAGAAAAGCATGGCTACTGCTGCTAATGTGATATCATATTAAAATAATTCTAAATAGGTAACCAGCTCGTGTTTGCAGTAGAATTCAATTATCCATTATCAATATAGTGTTAAAATGCCAAAGTAAATGGTCTCTTCATAATTAGAGTACAATGTAAACCAGCCAGAATCTCCCTGTAGAGATTCTGGCATGATTCTATCTGCTAGGTTACTGTCAATTAGCATGACATAATCTATTGAGTTGCACAGTTCATTTAAGTAGACAACCGGGCACAAGACAAGTCACACAGCATTAAGCATCAATATGAGGAAAAGAGTTTACCTTAGATAACAGGTATGGCAGTTCCTTTCTGTTTCATTTCTTATGGCTGATTCATTGTTCACTTTTCTTTTCAATCCAAAAATACTGTATGTTCTTTTGTACATTTTTACAATCTTCGGCTCTGCTATCCAAAAGAGATCTGAGCTATTTCTGTAAAAGCAATTTTGGTGGCTACTTACTAAGCTATACTTTGATTGAAATGAAATAGGAAAATGTAACATTATTTTCCATTTTGTTTTGAAAAAAAGAGAACAAACTTTCATTTGTTTTCCATTATTTCATTACAAAAAAAAAAGGTTGTGCAACCTCTACCCCACTAACCGCCCCCCCCCCCCCCACACATCTCCCATATCCCCCCAATGCCTCCAGTCTTCCCCAGACCCCATGAAATCTTAACAATCCACTTTTTCAAATGACACCACCAGACTGAGGCTGTCACCATTACTTTCTTCTGTACAAAATGGTGCTGACTGGATTTGGGCTGATGCCATTTAGTACAGAAGAAAGTAATAATGGTGGCTAGCCTCAGTTTGCCAGCCCCATTTGATCACTCTTGCTCCATGAAGAATGCATTGGATTTGAAAGATTTCATGGCGTGAGAGAGTTGGCAGGATACCAGGATATTGGGGAAGGATTCAGGAGAATTTATTTTTTTTTGCAGTAGCAGCAGCAGGCAAGGACAAGATGATTTTGTTTTTTGTTTGTGGGGGGGGGGGGGGGAGAGGAGTTCATTTCAAATAAATGAAACAAAAAAATAAAAATAAAACATTTTTAAAAATGTTTGTGCATACTCCTACTGGGCGGATTTACACGAGCAGGGCATTTAAAATCCACCCGACATAGTGTAGTTATATCCATAACTTCTCAGGCAAAGCAAAAGTTTCTTGAAACTTTCATGTCCTAATTTATTCCTATATATTAACAAGTCAATTACATTTTTTAAGTTATTTAAAAACTTTTATATTCTGCTATTTTCAGCAACTTTGTTCAGCACAGATTTACAAATTAAAACATTTATAAAATCCTAAAGCAAACAACACATACAAAAAACTATACAACAAATAAAATATAATAATACAGACAAGTTAGGCCTGAGTTACAAGTAAGCTTCCATAAAGTATAGAACTTTCAGCTTCTTTCTAAAATTCTTTATATTTTTTTCATCTTGTAACTGAATGGGAGGTATGTTCCACAGAGTGGGAACCACATGAGAAAATACCATATTATTGGTCTGCTGGAGCTTGTATGCAAGTGCAGAAGGCTGCACTAGCTGCATCAATTATGTGGATCTTAAGATTCATGTGGGCGTGCATTTCTGCAGCCTATTCACCCAGCGTGCATTAGGATTCAGAATACAGAAGTTTATGAGCAAGTACCAGAATCTTAAATAGAGCCCTCCATTGGATAGGTAACAAGGGCAGCTGTTTTAATACTGTGCTGTTTTACACCAGCATGCTGTATAAGTTGCAGCACCTATAAGGTTTTATTGGGCAAATATATAAGCAAACTATTACAATAATCCAGTTGACCATAATCCAGTTGACCACAAATCTAAAATGTTCCATTGGCAATAAAAACTTCAGAGGAGCCAGCAGTTTAAGCATGTAAAATGCAGACTTTGCAATGTTCTTAATGCGGGGCTGAAATGGCAATTGTGAGTGTAAAATGACCCACAATTTTCTGACCTCTGTAAGAATTGGCATTGACACACCATTATAAACAATAGCTCTCAGAGTTTGATTTTAAAACTTCTTGTCCACTCCTAATAGTGTGGACGTCTGTAAGTTTAGGACCAATTTGATGGTTCCCAACCAACCACTTAAATCATCAAATATTAATTGATTGAAAGGCATAAAATGAAAATGAAAAGCAATCCCCATGGCTGGCATATTTTCACATTATCCATAGCTGTAGTTAGCACACAGGCATAATTGATAAGATGTAAGTTGTATTTGAGTCACAATGTACACTGTAATCTGAAAGTATTAAACATAAATAGACAGATGGCTATTTAATACAAGATCAATAACTATTACTTCCAATAGATTGCATTGCCAATCCTCTATAATAAAAACCCAGTATTTGTCATTCTCCCATTAAAGGAGTCTGACATCATAAGCTCTCTTGCCAACCAATCAGCTTTTGAACTAGCTGCCAGGAAATCAGGCAACCACACTGCCAACCAGCAGAGGCTCAGAACCCCGTTGTGTTTCTCATGGAGTTGCAGCAAGGAGCTTCATACACACGAATTGAGGCTGGAGGGAGGGAACTGAAGCTGGGACGGGGGCTACAAGCCCATTCTGCTGAGATAAGGGAAGGATTGGCTGAGGTGAGAGACTGATGCCAGGGTGGGGAGTGGCGCAAGAATTAATGCCAAGAGGAGCACTGCGAGGTATAATTAAAGCTTAGTGGAGAGCACTGAGGAAAGAGTGGATTGAGTGGGGGAGGAGAGAAAGAAATAAAGATTGACTGGGAGGGAGTGGGGAGCAAAGGACAGGGGATTCAACAGACTAGAATATTTTTGGAAATTATGAACGCCATGGTATACACACATTTTCCAATCTTGAGAGAGAATGGACTGTGAGTGTACTATACTATGAATTTTTCAAACTCTCAAATCCTGTCATTTATGATGGGTATTCTTCTAGTGTTCTGTTATATACACAGTAAATAGCACTATCATCCTTTTCTGCACGTAATATATAACTCACTTATACAATAACCAAACCTTCTTTTATTACCTTACTCTCAGTAGCCCTGAGTTTTTTTGAGTAATTATGAGGAAAAGTATCATATCCTAAGGAAATGTTAGTAGTTTAACTTGTGACAAAAATAAAGAACATTAAGTGAAATAAAAATAAGTGTAGCTAAGTTGCCATTGTTGGGGTGTAAAAGGGGAAATAGAGGCAGTGTGCATGTTGTCTACTTGATGTTTTAGAATAATTAAAAATGTTAATGAACATGTTTGCATCAGAAGTGACTCTTTGCAACTGTACAGTCTTCATTTCTATCTTAGGGACCACTTACTGCCAAATAGGAGGCTATGCAGGGTGTAATACACACACATGCAAAACCCAAATTATCCATAGCTAATCTGTATTTTATATTATATATAATTTTTTTTAATTTTATTTTGCTTTATGTTCCACCTTAATATGTCACCCACATGCAACATGGGGAAGGTTGAGGGTAAAAAAAGGGTAAGGAATGAAGGAGAATTACATTCCCACTACAGTGTGGAGGTTTGTCAGAATAAGGTCACAGTGAGTAGTAAGAACAACTTGGATCCTGAAATCCTTGCAAACTACCGCCCTATTTCAAACCTTTCTTTCATAGCTAAGATCATTGAAAAAGTCGTACACTTCCAACTTGATTATTAGCTTGAAACAAACAACATCCTATCACCAACACAATATGGATTCAAAAAGAACCTAAGCCCAGAAACTCTCCTACTCTCCTTAAATGACTCAATACTTAGAGGATTCGACAAAGGCAAAAAATACCTGCTCATTCTCCTTGACCTCTCAGCTGCTTTCGACACAGTAAACCACAATATACTAT
Source organism: Rhinatrema bivittatum (assembly GCF_901001135.1). Taxonomy (NCBI): domain Eukaryota; kingdom Metazoa; phylum Chordata; class Amphibia; order Gymnophiona; family Rhinatrematidae; genus Rhinatrema; species Rhinatrema bivittatum. The sequence continues at coordinate 188,754,516 of NC_042618.1, read as the reverse complement.
TAGAATGACTGACTGAAATCAGTCTGACACCACCTTACAATGGTTCTCATCCTATCTATCTGACAGAACCTACCAAGTATCAATTAACAACAACCCATCCAAAAAGATTAACCTCAGTACTGGAGTTCCCCAAGGATCAGCGTTATCGGCCACTCTATTTAACATATACCTTCTTCCCATCTGCCAACTACTGAAAGATAATGGAATCACTCATTTCCTCTATGCAGACAACATTCAACTTCTAATTCCCATCCAAAATTCAATCGAAGACACATACAAAGAAACATCCGCTCTACTTGTCTCAATTAAACATCTCTTAACTTCACTGAAACTCATAATCAATATCGACAAAACTGAAATACTACTCATGGACAAAAAACCCAACCCAACTACACCACCCCTACCTTTACTTGACAATCAAATGAACTCTATACTTCCTATCACCCACACCAGAAACCTAGGAATTATTATTGACAAAGAACTTTCATTCAAGAACCATATATCAAACAAAATCAAAGACGGATATCACAAACTACTAACCCTAAGACATTTAAAACCGTTTCTTAACCCTTATGACTTCAGAACTGTATTACAGCTACTCATATTCTCCACCATTGACTACTGCAACTCCCTACTCATTGGAATACCATCTTCCAACCTTAAACCTCTCCAGATTTTACAGAATTCAGCAGCCAGAAGCCTGACAGCAACAAAGAGAAATGACCACATAATGCCCATTTTGATTTCACTACACTGGCTTCCAATTAAAGCACGAATTGAACACAAATCCATGACCATCATACATAAAATACTAAACAATGAACATCAAGGACTAACTGGCTTAAACATAACCCCCCAGAATCCTCAAAGAAACCTAAGCTTAAACAACTCAGGACGCTTAAATGTCCCCCCATCAGAGATGCTCACCTGACAACCAGAGAAAAAGCTTTTTCCATTGCCTGCCCTAAAATTTGGAACTCCCTCCCAAAAGATCTGAGAACCCAACCTAACCCCAAAACTTTCAAAAAAGACCTAAAAACATGACTGCTTCACAAAGTCTACATTGACATTCAAACCTCTCATCATCCTAACACCCAAAGGAACTTCCAACCAAATCCACAAAATAACTTGTCTCCAACCAGCTCCAAACAAACCCTCCTCACTCAAAAATGATTCTCTTCTGGACTATAAATGATTAATCTTTTGTTTAATATGCATCGTTATACTTTTTTGCACAATTGTTAAGAGTATTACAATTTGAATCTTATAAACCGTTATGATGGCTTCACCGAATGACGGTATATAAAACTCAGCAAACAAATAAATAAATAATTGTGCCATGGCATCTGTTATGGTTTTGAGGTGTTTGGGTGGATTCTTGGGTGCTATAGTGATGACCACTCCCACAGGGAGGAGCCCCATGAGGAACTGTAGTACCAGGCTAGACTCAGAATGCACAAACACAGAGGTAAGTTTTATTATGCAGCTTGTAGTAGCCACCAGAGGTGGTAGTAATGAGTAGATCCTTGCAGCAGCAGGCTGGGGCCCTCGGCTGAGGAGATCCGTTCCACAATGGTGGCGTAGGGAACTCCGATGCAGGTTTCCAATGATGAGCTGTAGGTAAGACAGACTGGTAGATATTAGATTACTCACAACTCTTGTTGCTGCAATAGTAGAGTTCCCGGCAGACAGAAGCAGGCACCAAGGTAGACAACATAGGCCCTCGAGGAGTGAGTACCTGGATACTGGATAGGCACCTGGAGATAAGCATAGGACCCCGAGGAGCAGGTTCCAATGCGGAGCTGTAGATGACAGACTGGCAGTTATTAGATTACTCACCATTCTTGTAGCTGCAATAGTAGAGTTCCCAGCAGGTAGAAGTAAATGGTAAGCAAGCACCAAGGGAGACTACACAGGCCCTCGAGGAGCGAGTACCTGGATACTGGATAGGTACCTGAAAATAAGCATAGGGCCCCCCGAGGAGCGGGTACCCAAGGTAGCAGAACCCTGAAGGGTAGAGAGAGCTTCCAGCGGCAGCAGGAAGTGGCAGAGCAGCTTAGACTGGACAAGTCCAATCCTTGCTAACTCAAAGACAGTCAGCAAATAGGGCAGGCTAAATACCCGGATGGCGTGACGTCAGTCGAGGGGGACGCCCCCGAGGTTTGCGCCAATGCCGGAATAAAGACCTGGGTAGCGCGCACGCACCCTAGGAGGCCCTCAGGTGCATCATGGCGGAATGCCTTGCCATAGCAGTTCCGGGGACGCCAGAGTGTGCGGCTAGCAGACGCAGCAGTCGCCATCTTCCCAAGGCTGGTGGATAAGGCGAATAAAGAGGTGAGGCAAGTAGGACGAAGCCGTCTGAGTCCGACAGACGCAACAGCATCCTTTTCATTGTCTTGAGGTCAGGAGGAATTTTTCCTAGGGGGGGGACGGGGGACAGGGGCCATGATTGGCTGACAATATACAGGAGAAACACAATTTAATTTGAAGAACTGATGTGCTTTTTCTACTAAACTATGGCCCTTATTTAAAATAAAGGCTTTCTCCATAGGAAAGAACAGGAAAACATTTCTATTCAGGGATGGTAACTTTCAAATGGGGGAACAGAAAACATGTATACAAGTGTAGATGGGTGCGCAGCTAGATAGGCGGCAATTTTATATCCTGTGTGCACATTCACATATATGTTATAAAAAAAAAAAGCCCTGGTGTGTGTATCTGTGCTCCTAATTTTACAAGTGTGCGTGCACAGCCATTTAATGTCAGCTTTCAGCCACTCAAGTGAGGGAATTCTATAACAGGCGCGCCTCCAGGCCATGACCAGTTTCACCATTTCATCCACTAGTTTGCCCAGTCTACAGCTTAGGTTCTCCAAACCCTCGCTGGTTCTTTAGCCTGCACTCCTCTCAGTGAAGCCAGATGCCTGGAAATAGTTTTATTGAAACTTGTACCTCCTCCATAGCAGAAGTAACTTTACACCCAAATACACCTGGGCGCACACCCAAGCGCATAGGTACCCGTGCACACATCTCTTGTTCCTGCCCCAGAATGCTCACACCCTGCCCCACCCCCATTCCACCCCTTTTTTCCCCCCCAATGCAAGATATTCATGCATCAGGATTTGTGTGCGCATTTGGGCAGCTTATAAAAGCAGGTGGACACGTGGCATGTGCTAGATGTGCACGCATCTCCTGATCTTATTTATTTTAAAAGGCTTAATCTATCGCACTCTATCAAAGAATGCCCGAGGTGGTTTACACGTCAAAACATGCATAATTAAAATATCAACAACATAAAACATGCCAAAAACGAAAATTAATGATTCAGCATTTGATTTTGGCGCACACCCAGCTTCAAAATTCACCCTTCAGGAAAGCCCAGTTTCCCATGATCTACATAAGTCACCAAATGCATATGCAAGTGGGTTCATGTAGATTTATGCTAGTTTATTTTATAAATTGTGTGGTGGGAGCCACAGAGTTTATAAAATACGGCATATTTCTGCCTCAACAGTACACACATACATTTGTAATGCAGGAAAACGCATATTTTCTCCACTCATTTTATAAAATTATGTGCGTACTGTATGGGTGTAACAATGGATGCATAATAACCCAAAGTTTAACGCAGAGGCGCGTACTCCGTTTATGAACATACTTACCTGTATGTTTACTTGGAATCACCAGTTTCCCAGTACTTCATCCTGATCTACCAGTTCACCTACACCTCCCACCCAAAAAACTACAGACAAAAGACAAGCGGATTTTCAATTGCACGAGTCAGTTAGTAGGAGTAAAACCAGGTAGACAAGTTTAGTAATGTATGTCTATACCACTTACAAAATAGCAACTTGTGCTCAACCCTCTTGCCCTGGAATGCTGGTGAACTGCCCCATTAACATTTACGCATATACTTCAGGCTTTTGCAAACCTCTACTTCTGTGTGTACGTGCTACTTACATGCGTAACTTCCAATTAGAAAATTCACCCCCAAGAGTAGAAAAGAGGACTGGTTTTCAGATTAACCACCAGTTTATCTGACAAGGAACCTGTTTTTATTCAAATTAGAACCACTCCATACAAATAGATGTTTGCATATTGATTATAGGTCTTCTAAATTCAAGACTATTTGATGACCCTTAAAGATTATGGGCAGTTTCCATTGGAATAAGCATCTCTAATGCAAGCAATATGAGCGCAGCATTGATTCGCTCTACATCAGGAGCGGTTTTTTTATGTGAAAATTGTGGCTCTTCAGGATCTGCTCATCAACTGTAGCAAGTTAAGAGTCCGATGTAAGAAGGCGTGCTGGGCTATTTGCACTGTTTTACCCATGAATGTGCGCACATATTTTTGTGTGCAGACTTTAATCATAATGCAGCAAGGAGTTTTGTGCACAATGCTCTTCCATTTAAATCTGATGTTAATGAAGGCATTATCAATTACTCCCCAATGCAGAGAGAGGCACGCAAACTTAACACATGGTTTCTTAACTCCTGATCAGAGTTGGAGTAAATTTACTCAGGCTGTTAGTCTACATGGCTGCACCCAGAGTTTATGGTGTGAGGGGTCCTGGGCTCAGAATTTCTGCACACAAAACACAATTCATGCAAAACTCAAGTTTTCTTAATAAAAAGCATGTTTTACTCACAGAGAAAATGCTTTCAGCCAAATTTTAAATCCCCCCCCCCCCCCCCGTGTGCAAAAACTGGGGGTTGTGTGTGTGACCGGCCCTTGCGCACACTGCCCACATCTTCAAAGGGGCCCTGTTACGCGCCAAAGTGCCGGGCCCAGTTAAAGGGGCGGGGCTGGAGTTGGCCAGTACAGTGGCCATTTGCCGCTGTACCATGGAAGGGTTGGAAGGTACGCGCAAGTGGCTACTGCTCCGCTGGAGCAGTAAACAAAACAAAAACAAAAAAAGAAAGAGAGAGGTAAGAGAAAGGGTTTAGGGGGTGGACTGGGAAGGAACTGGGGAAGGCCTCAATGTGTCGCCGTGCGGAAATTGGAATTCTCTACCCCCCTTGCGCGCGCCGCGTGTACATGCGCTGCTCATATTTTACAATACGCGTGTCCAGGTGCGTGCATGCGTGTCTTCAAAAATCTACCCCTTTATGCACAAATTTTATTTTCTGGGCACAAATCATGCTTTATGCGCAGAAAAAACTGTGCACACAAAAAATGTTTTGTGTGCATAAACCATAGTTTATGTGTGCCAAGCATATTTTGCGTGTGCATCCTCTGGTTAGTATGCTGCTTTTTTTTTTTTTTTGTACTCCCAATGTATTAGCAGAGCATTAGCTTACAGCATTGGTTCTCAACCAGTGTGTCGCCAAGAACACGCAGGTGTGTCGCCACACTTCCCGGTCCCCCGCTGACCCAGCTGCTCCTCGGTCCTCCTCTGCCCGGGCTTAAAATGCTGTCAGCCCGGGCAGAACAGGTGGAGTCAGCGGCACCGGCATGGTCTCTTCTTCCCGCCCCCCCACCCCCCACCCCGCGGCCCGGAAGGGGAAGTGGTGAGCAGTGGGTGTGTGCGCGGGAAGAAGAGACCATGCTAGTGTGTCAGCGTCGGCCCGAAAAAGAGAAGAGAGACGCGGCCCGAGGAATGAGCAGCGCGGTGCGCAGAAAAATGAAGAAAAACGTCAACCCCTGTGCCCGATGGGACTCCTCCTCCGCGAGGGCAGAAAATGAAGGTTAGGGTTGGGAGGAGGCTGCTGCTGCTGCCGCTAGTTCCGGGGAGGGAGGGAAAGAGAGAGAGTGAATGAGCAAGCAAGCATGTGTGTTTGAGATCCTGTGTGTGTGAGTGAGATAGGATGTATGTGAATGATTGAGATCCTGTGTGTGTGAGTGAGATAGGATGTATGTGAATGATTGAGAGCCTGTATATGTGAAAGAGAGTATGTCTGTGATTGAGAGCCTGCCTGTGAGAGACAGTATGAATGTACGTTTACGATTGGGAACCTGTATGTGTAAGTTTGTGATTGAAAACTTGTTTGTGGAAAGAGTATGTGTGTATGATTGAGATCTTTTGTGTGTGAGAGAGAACATGTGTATGTATGATTAAGAGCCTGTGTGTATAAGTAAGAGAGAGCATGTGTGTCTGTGTGTGATTGAGAGATAGTTTAGGTGAGGGAGCATGTGAGTATGTGATTGAGAGCCTGTGTGTAAATGAGAGAGAGAATGTTTGTAAACATGTGAATGAGAGTCTGTGTGTGAGAGAAAAAGACAGCATATATGTGTGTGATTGAAAGCCTGTGTGTGTAAGCATGAAAAGATAGACAGCATGTGTGTAAATGTGTAATTAAGAGCCTATATAAGTGAGAGAAAAAGCATGTGTATATGTGAGTGACTGAGAGCATGAGTGTATAGGTGTGTAATTGAGAGCCAGTGTGAGAGCGAGCGCTGGTATGTGACTGAGAGAGAGGAGAAAGTTCCAAACAAACCACCCCTCTTCCTGCTAATTCAAAACAATCTCAGGACACCTGGATATCAAACGTTTCCAGGTATGCAGAGCAAAAACATTTTTGTATCCTTATTTTTCATTACTGGGTCTTTGAGACTGCTATTTTGAAATATTTTATTGGTATCTAGAAATTTTTTATATGAGTATTTAATTATTGGATATTCCACTCATCAGCTGTTTCGAAATAATCTGTTCTTTTTGTTAGTATGGTTTTACTGCTACTGATTTTGTATTTCTTGATTTGTTTTATAAGGATGGGTGATGTCTCTTTTTTCCTCTCTTACACTGCATACAGAGACTCTGGCTTGTTGCAGTTTCCAATTCAGTTTTAGTCTGCATGCTTCTAGTTATGCGTTTTGGTCTCTTTATTCTTTGTTAGGTGAGGGTCAGCACATGTGATTCAGGTGAGGTTTTCTGCTGGCGTGTAGTTTCTGTGTAGGGCTGTATAGCAGCCTGACTTGGTCCGTTTTCCTAATAGGAGGTGTATTGGTGTCAAGGCCTGGTGTAATATTTCAGTGTTGCCTTTTCTTAGGTATGGTGGTTACTGTTTAAGTGCTGGAAATTGGTGCTGTTTTGGTGTGGGATGTTTACTATTTATGCAATTTCTGTTCAGACAGAATATGTATCTTTTCCTCGTGTCATTTTAAACAATAAAAATAATTACCGGACCTTTACTTTTTATTTTCGCTGTGAATTGTAATGAGCAGTATGTCACACATGTGAGCGTGGCCTGTCCGGTGTGTCACCATGGGAAAAAGGTTGAGAACCACTGGCTTACAGCACTGGAAGTAAAAAAAAAAAAAAAAAAAAATTTTGTGCATGTGTTAAGAAAATATGTGCTAAAGTTCAGCACACAATTTAAATGTACAACTTATTACCTCAACCCCTACAAAAGCAATTGAAGTCCTCCTTTTTGAGGCTAGGCAGTAGCAAGGAGTTCATAGCCCCTGCAAGTGGCAATCGTCTCTCTTCTTAGCACCCAGCTCATAGGTGGAAGCTGTAGGACCTACTATGTTCGCCCCTGCAGTAGCTGCTGAGAAAGGGGCAGATTGCCACATGTAGGAGTTCTGAGTTCGAGCGGCCTACTTGCTGCAGGAACTAGAGCCAAGAGTCCCCCCACTACTGCAGGAGCCAATCCCAGAAGTCCTCATCACCCCAGGGAGCCAGAACCAGGAGCCCTCACTGCCAGCATTCATCTGTGCTGGAGCTGGAAAGAGGGACTAGGGGAACCCGTGCCTGGCTCAGTCCTACTCATAGGAGGAATGAGATTTGTTTTGTTTTTTAAGTCAGGGGGGTTGGGGGGAGATGGAGGTAAAGAGTGGAATGATGGGAGGGAAAAAAAGGGAGAGAGAATACAGATGTTGGGCAGAGCATGTGGGAATGAGAGATGCTGGGCAAAAGGGTGGGGAGGGGGGGGAGAGTAATACTGGGCAGGTAATGGAAAGTGAAGTAAATAGGGAAAATGTATCCTTTCAAGAAACATTACGACTAAGGGACACACCATGAAACTAGCATCCGGCAGATTTAAAACAAATCATAGGTAGTAGTTTTTCACTCATGGCACAATCAAGCAATGTAATCTGTTGCCAGAGGATGTGGTCAAGGCAACTAACACAGTGGGGGTTTAAACAGGTAGGGACAAGTTCCTGAAAGAAAAGTTCATAACTAGTTATTAGCAAGGTGAACTTGGGATAGCCAGTGCTTATACCTGGGAGTGAAATAAATCAACTATTTGGGATCTGCTGGATACTTGTGATCCAGACTGGCCACTGTCAGGGACAGGAGGCTGGGCTCAATGGGTGACCCAGCACAACACTTCTTATGCTCTTACGAGAGAGAGAGCCACTGGACAAAGCTATGTGGAGGAAGACAAGATACTGGGTCATGTAGTCTCTTTCTATCCCCTCCCCCATGCTCTACCTAGTATGTCTCTCTCTTCACTCCCCTCCATGTTCTACCCATAATACCCCCCACAAAAAAAAAAAAATATATGGAGGTTTCACAGGGGCACAAGGTCAGATTTAAAGTTATGGTGCCCATAGGCAGAAAACTCAGGTTATGGGAATTTTCCCCTGGAAATCACAGAACAGTGTGGGGAGCTCCAGTGTGTAGGCATCTTCGAATCTGATGCCCAAGGCAAGTGCCTATGTTGCCTATACCTAAATCCAGCCCTGTGCTGGGGAGAGGAGCAAGGAGGCACAAGGGATGGGGATAGGGTAAAGGATTAAGAAAGAGAGACTTGTAGGGACAGGGTGGGTGGATTAAAAAAAAAAAAAAAGAAGAGAGACTAATGGGGATATGGTGGAGGGATTGAGAAAGAGTAACGTGGAGATGCAGGGGGGCTCCCCATTGTGGACCTCTGCCCTGAGTTTACAAAATGTGAGGCTCTTTGGCACTGTGCATTCTGGTTCCTTGACTCTTGGTGCTTGAAAAGTTGGCCATCCCTCCTCTGCACTCTTTATTGAACAACAACTGGAGAGAACTTTTGTTCTACAGTATTTAGATTAGCTAACAGAGGAATAACAACCTTTCAGAAGATTTAATAATGATGTCAACTGTTTGCATAAATATAAAGCTGTATCTGTCTCAATATATTTTAAGAATTACTTCTATAAATTACATTCCTGAGAGCTTACAAAAACATTGACTCCCATGCTCAGTTTTACTGCCTGTGAACCAAGACTGTAGCAGTGAATTCATCCATTCCACTTTCACTCTGCTATTTAGAATTACCAAGCCATTGCAGCCGAACTGTAAATTCTAAGTAGTGGAATTGATTGCTGTATTACTGGCTGATGATGCAAGCCAATGCATCATCTGATAGTAATATATGATACAGATATATATGTTATCTGACAATTGGTTAAATTGGATGGGTTTAATTTATATTTGACAGTATATTTTTGTAAATCACTATGAGCTTACCAGAGATGTGATTAATAAAGCCCTTGTACAGGGAACTTCCGCTGCTAAGGTTTCTGTATTGCACATCTTGGGACAAAACTGGCATTGAAAGCAAAGAAGCATTTTTATCATCAGTCCTTCACAGAAGCCTGAGCTTCACCTTCTCCTAAAATTATTGAAATCATAAACCTTCCACTACCAACAAAATGACTGGATTCAGCCCAAGCAAACAACATCTTTCTCTGCCAGAGTTGCCCACCCTGATATTGCAGCCAAACAAATATGAAGACCACTATTATAACCAGGAACCGGAGGTACTACCACTTCCTCTGATCAGTTCTACAAAGTTGCCCCTGGCCTTTTTCTGTTGTCATCTTGAACAGATTCCCTGGCACCACAATGGAGACTGAAACAGTAGAGCAGGGAAGCTTTGCCAGCGACAGTGATTCACATTCCACAATTAACAGAAAGTGAAAAATGCATGTGAAAAAAACAGGATTTTGGGACAGTTAAAACTAAGTTTGGAGGTGCATCTGGCACACAGCTGTTATCTTGGATCCAGCTCAGATCCATATGTCAAGCTATTATGCACAAGTGTTTCATTTCTACTGTACGAGATGAAGCAGCCTAGAACATAGCAGGATTTTAAGGGTCGGGGCTAATTGGGGGGAAGGAGGGCTAATAAACCAGGGGAGTTTGGAAGTCCTCTCTCAATTAGATGAACTGGGAACGAACTGGTTTTAGTGTCAATAGCATCAGCACGCAACCCTTTTAAAATCCCTCTCAGGTGGTAGAAGTGGCGTTTGTGCGCACAGGTGCATTCCACTTAAAACTGGGCACACGTGTGCGTGCAGCCAGCCTATTTTATAACATGCGCGCACATACGTGCACAAATGTTATAAAATGGCTGCTTCCCTGGGCAGGGGCAGACGCACTTGCGCGGCCATGTGCTGGTTTTAAAATTCACGTTGCTTCATAGGAGTCTCAATTCCTGCCAGCCTGATTGGACAGCAGACTCAAACACTGAGCTGGCCCAAAAATGACGCTTCCTGCATAACTTCTATCCCATTCTGTAATGTCTAAGAAGGGCCATCAATTATCAATATAATCCAGACAGGGCACTTTACAAGAATATGTTAGCTGCTTTACAGCACACACATCCCATACGCTGTGGAACGCTTCCAGGTTTTTGCAATGCTGTATCCACTAACAGATAATGTGCAATCACCCTAGGTGAACTTAAAATTGGAAGCCCCAGGAGTGCAGTGGCAAATACATGTTTGCCTTTATTGAAATCAAAAAAATAATTATGCTATTCTGTGTGTAGGGACCTTCCCATCAAAAAATGAGAAAAAAAAAATCTGCGATTTGTATTGTTTCCAGCAACAGTCAGATGCCATTAACCAAACTGCTTGCCTGCACTGCAGCTTCCATACATGCATGGTTTGGGTTACGTTTTTACTCTAGGTCAGTATGTATGTCATTGAGAATGCATTAGGCAATGCTGCTGAGACCAGGATAATTAAAATCAGACATTTTGCCTGCATGTTTGACAGCTCATTATACATCTTGTAGTCTTAAAAGGTGCAGTAAGGTTTGTCCCCCAAATGGTACTTCCCTTTATTAGTTCTTGATAGAGTGAAAACTGGATTAAAATTCCAGGTAGACTGATTAAATCTGAAACATTAGCATTCAGTGTTGGTTCATAAATCAGCACCATTTCTTAAAGTTGTAATTTCTGAGACACCACCATTGTTCTAGACTGCACCTTCTGGATCACAAGGAGTTTTTGTCATCTTGGAGAAGCAGTTGGGCCAACAGAGGGGGGTCATTCATCAAACTGCGTTAGGGCCTTATTGGGGGCATTAACACAGTGTGAGACGCATAAGCAAATTCTAAAACTGTAGTCAAAAGGGAGGAGTTTATGAAATTAAGGGGTTTAACGTTGCGTGCAATTATGCCAGAAATAACTACACCTTTTTTCCTGGCATTATGCCCCATCCAGGATTTGCACTAAATAATGCGAATCCCGCTTCGGGGAGTGAAGGGGGAGGAGGGGGAGAGAGAGAGAGAGAGAAAGAGAGAGAGTGCCTCGGGAGAGACACACATATTAGTCAACTTTTTATACCAGTGTAGGAGGGGCAACTAGTAAGTCAAGAGGAGGTTTTGGTGGTGGTCTAGGGATTGGGGGATAGTTTTACATGCAGTCAGAAGTACGAACTGTACAGTAGACACCGGTGAAGATTTGATGTAATTTGGAGTGAGGAAAGATACATAAAGATGAAATTTGTACCTAGTTTGAGTGCATCAAGCTTGATCAAGAGTACAATGTACAAATCTCATCATTGTGTACCTTTCCTCACTCCAAATCACATCAAATCACTGGATGTGTACTGTGCTGTTCGTACCTCTGACTGTGCATGTAAAACTACCCTCCAAACCCTAAACCACCACCAAAACCTCACCTCAAGTAACTAGTTGACCCTCCTACAGTGGTATAAATAGTTTACTTATATGAGAGCCTTATAAAGAGTCTCTTTCTCAGCTTATGATGCAAAAATATTGTGGGTGCAATAAATTTAATGCGTGTTGTGGTAAAATACCTATGCAATGTGGTAAAATAGCACATGTTGCGGCATTTCGAAAAATTACCCTAACCACGCCCCTTCTTTTAACGCGGGTGCTATTCATGTAAAATTTATAGCAAAATGATGAATCTAGGTCAGAGTGCCTAACACCCTGACAGCTACTTTAGTGTCCACTGTCACTGCGATGAGGCTCTGTTTTACCATTGGCTGCATACTGGCGGTACACTATTGCTCTGCAGATTTATAAGAAACTTAGAAATCTAAGTTCTCCACATTTGGGTTCCACAGATTAACTTCTGGCTCAACACAAAGGAATATTATTACTTAGATGCTGGGAAGCAGAAATGTGAAAGAAAAGCATAAACAAAATAACTTTTACATTCAAAATTAAAATGTTTTAATTTTTTTTTTTTATAGACCAGAAATAAATGCATGATCAGAAGGTATCAATGTTTCCAAACAGCATACAGTATCTTCTCACAGATACAGGACTGCTTATGCTGTTACAGTGCCATCAGCACGGGAGATGACAAAGGCCTTTACTCAGTCTTTCCTAGCCTCCCCTAATAGCCCTTTACTAAATGTATTCATCGTTGTTTACACTTCATTGATTGCCTGGCTCCAGACTACTATTACTACCAGTGCTCTGCCCTTACCAGTTGTGATTCTTTTAAACACCAGCGAATAATACAAAAGTAGTGTTGCAATTTGCATTAGACCACTTAGATATGTACAAAAAATAATAAAATAACAGGGTTAACAAACTAGTTCTGAGACCCTTTTATGGTCTAACTTAATACACTGGTGACTAACTTTTGAGAGTTATGCTCCATCAGGTCAGCGCATGTTTACCTGACAGATGCCCACTTTGCACTGACCTGATTAAGGACACATCACTCTTGTAAGCTTCTCACCGAGTAGTCCAATGAAAAGGGATCACCTTTAGTCTTACATTTAAACACTAGGGGGCGGATTTTAAAAGGGATATGCGCGTAACCCTTTTAAACCCGCTCCTGCATGCGCCGAGCCTATTTTACATAGGCCCAGCGACATGCGCGTATGTCCCGGGGCTTGAGAAAAAGGGGCAGGGAGGGGGCAGGGCGGTCCAGGGGCGGGATCGAGGCCTCCAGCACAGCAGCTGTGCCGGGGGGATCGTGCGCTAGCACTCGGCCGGCAGGTGTAAATAAGAAAACAAAGGTGGATTTAGGTAGGGCTGGGGTGGGTTAGATAGGGGAAGGTGCGGGGGGGGGGGGGGGGGAAGGAAAGTTCCCTCTGAGGCCGCTCTGGCTGCACGCGCATGTTTTAAAATCGGGCGTAGATTTGTGCACGCCGGGTTGTGAGCACAAATCTATGCCCACGCGGATCTATTAAAATCCGGCCCTAGGAAATCACAAATACAGTATATATAAGAGGGCACTCTCGAGTTAGCCTCCAAACTGCAGAGTATGCAGATAGTTTTGTATCCGGTTATTTTGAGTTGACTTTCAAAGATAAACTACTTAGGTAGATTCTCTTTAAACATTAGTGCAACGTGAGCAGGTACAACAGTATCCGTGTACTTTGCCCTGGCTATTTGTGTGGCAGAGATGAACTACCCACACTGAATTTGAATATCAAATTATACAAGCGTAGATTACTCCCCAAATCTAACCATGCCTCTGCCCCCCCTGGGAATCCCTGCATTAAAATAAGAGAAATATAGCCATCTGGTGAAATTAGTCTGCTACCTTTAGCTGTTCAGCAGCAGGACAATTTTCAAAAGGAATCTAGCCAGCTAAATCCTTAGTTGGCCATCAAGAACCTTTTGAAAAATGTCCTTCTATGATATGGTTTGTTCAGAGAGTCAGCTGATTGTGGCCATTGTGTATCTGTCTATGGTTGTACAGATATGGTAGGCTGAACTTGGAAGACTCTTATTCATCAGGCTTAGAAATCTATTATCTCTAACAATCTGACCTGACTGCAAGAAGATATTACTATCATTGGTAATTATTACAGCCATAATCAATCCTTCCCTTGAAAACAAGTTACCTTGCTTTGCCAAGGTATCGAATTTGTTATGGTCTATTTGATCTGATCTTCGTATGAATGGATTTGACCAAAATAGAAAGGTTTTCCCAACTCTCTTTTTAATAGATTTGATTGTGTTTTGCTCGTTGTCTAAAAACACATGTTTAATACGAGAGGACCTGGATCATGAAGAATCAGGTTTTTGGATTTGAAAGCAATCTCAAAGAAGTGAGTCTATAAGTGGGACTTAAATACTGTCATAGACTTGAACAAGGCACACTAACTCATGAAAGCCTTTCCAGGCACACAGCGCTGCAAGACAGAAAGCGTAAAGTGCAAAACAGGAGAAGGGCACAGACAGGAGCAGCTTCCCTGACAAATGGAGGTCATGAGGAGGGGTTTAGGGGGAGATAAGAGAGGAGAGGTAGGATGGAACTGCTAAGTACTTGCTCCATGCTTCAAGATGGTAAACCATGATTACTGTTAATAGTTTAGAAGGTAATTCTGTAACATAACAAGTAACTTACACGATAAATATACACATAATTTATACCAATTTTCAAAGGAAATGTACGCACATACATTTGCTCTGAAATTATCCCACTGAAATTACCCACGTAAGTTATGCCTGCTATTTGGAGCACGTAAATTTCCTGTGTAAGTTTACATGCATCATTTTTAAAAACAAAAAAGTGTGTGCAGAAGTGAAAACTCTGCCCCTGGGAACGTCCCCACAAACTGTGGGTAGACTCACATGTGAACAAGGATGCATGCAAGCAAGTTTACCCACAACATCGGGCAGGCAGTTTAATAAACCCCCATTTCTGTGCATGAAACAGTGTGGAAGAGTGCTTGAAAATGACCCCATAAGTCATTACTAGAAAATTATTTGTCTTGTCTATGTATCTCAATTAGATTGTAAGCTCCATGGAGTAGGTACCATCTCTCATCATCTAACAGTGCTGTGTGCACCTAGTAGTACTATAGAAATGTTAAGCAGCAGTAATAGTAGCAGTAGCAGCATGGCTAATATCATCAACTTGTGACATCTCTGGGAGGATTTGTGGTTTCATTCCCTCTTCAGTTCTTGCAGATATCTTGCTCACTAACATAAATTTGTTTTCATTCATATAAAGTAATTAAAAAACCACAGGAATGCCTGTATCCACAAAATAAGGGTAAGAAAATACCTTATGCTATAACAAATTTCCTTTCAGGGTTCAAACAAAATTTTGTTCAAATGAGAATAAATCCAAATATGTGTATGTGTATACAAAATATATATCAATAGCC
This sequence comes from Rhinatrema bivittatum, assembly GCF_901001135.1. Classification (NCBI taxonomy): domain Eukaryota; kingdom Metazoa; phylum Chordata; class Amphibia; order Gymnophiona; family Rhinatrematidae; genus Rhinatrema; species Rhinatrema bivittatum. The sequence goes on along the minus strand of NC_042618.1, from coordinate 188,739,262 downwards.
ATACTATTTACCCTATATACAATATATATATTACTGTTTTTAATATTTTTATGTTTCTTTTTTGGTGTATCTTGACAGCAGTTGTGTTCTAATAAAATGAACTAGCTTAGTCTCCGTGAACACAACTGTGGTTAGAGTTACCATAAGACATACACATCCCACAACAATGTGTGCGAGCCTTGCAAGCCAGCCCTTATCACAACACAGCGAGGCCTGAAAGAAAGAAAAACAATACAAGACATTAGTTACTGAGAGAAGATGTTAGAATATGTTAATGTTCTAACACAAAATTAACAGTACGGTCTGGCATGTTTTTAGTTACCACTCTTACACAGTACAACAGGTTTGCATTTCTAGTATAGATAAGTTGTATTGCCATATTCAAAGATGACTTCTGTTTGGAGGAAAGCTATAGTTCAAGTTCTATAATTTGGACCTTACGGCCCAATTTTAAAAAGCATTTACATGCTTAAAATTGGGTTTTATATATAAATACACTTTACTCGAGTAGGTTTTTGATAATTACTACAATATAGGCCACTGAATTGTCCATAGGATTTACTTGCGTAAGTGTACTTTACTTGAATAAATGGCTTTTGAAAATTGGTTCAAAAGTATGTTACATTTACACACGAAACTCCCTTGAAAATTATCTATGTGAGCAGAATCCTCACTGTGCTAGCTACTTTGTAAGATAATTACTCAACAATCACCTTCAGTAGCGTTACTGTTTAACAACCCAATTAGATGTGATCTTCCAATGGCCAAAATCAATAAAATAAAAATCCAGGCTGAAATACTTAAAATTCCCAGGTGAGTGATGAAAAAGGAAGAAAACTTCATATGACACAATCAGGGTTATTTTCAAAGGAAAATGTAAATGTAACATACTATTGTACCAATTTTCAAAAGATCATTTACCCACATTAAGGGTGCTAAATGCAGGTAAGTGGGCTTTTGAAAATTATAAGGATAGTATGTTATAATTTTCAAAAGCCCACTTACCTGCACTTAGCACCCTTAATGTGGGTAAATGGTCTTTTGAAAATTGGTACAATAGTATGTTACATTTACATTTTCCTTTGAAAATTACCCTGAAATTGAGCAGCCAGCACATGAGGCAGATTTTATAAATCTGCGCACATGCGTACTTTTGTTCGCGCACCAGGCGCGAACAAGAGTATGCGGGATTTCAATAGATACGCGCTTAGCCACGCATATCCATTAAAATCCGGGGTCGGCGCGCGCAAAGCTGCCCAAAATCGGCAGCCTGCTTCCATTCCCTCCACCTCCCCCCCCCCCGCATCTTCCCTTCCCTTCCCTAACCCCCCCCCCTTTGTCGGCAAAGTTACGCCTGCTGGAAGCAGGCGTAACTTTGCGCGCGCTGGGCCGGCTGCCACGCTCCATGTTCCGGTCCGGGGGCTGGTCTGGAGGCCGCGGCCATGCCCCCGGAACGCCCCTGGGCCGAAACCACACCCGTGGCACCGCCCCCGAAACGCCGCGTCACTCGCGACACGCCCCTCCATGCAAGCCCTGGGACTTACGCGCCGCTGAGCCTATGCAAAATAGCCTCGGCGCACGCAGGGGGGGTTTGGGGTAGGTTTTCGGGGGGTACGCCCGTACCCCTTTGAAAATCTACCCCGTAGTGTTCAACTATGATCATAAATCATTAAAACCTCTAAGTTTTCTTTAAAAGGGATAATTATAGTCAGAGCTCCCAGTTTCCTGCAGCAGAATTTTCAAGATTCTGGAGCAAGGGTCAGCAAATTCTAGGGCAGGTTTTTCAAAATTCTGCAGCAATTATGTGGCAAATGTGAGTAATTTTTTTTAAAGATTCACAGCTCTGTCTATGCAAAAAAGTCAAGATTTTATTGAAAACATTCACATTTTTAAACAATATTTAAACCATATACAAAATGCACCATTTATAAAAATCAACTATTCATCAAGTAAACATAAGTTCCAAACTTAACTGTGCTCTATCACTTTTATTCTGAATTGAAGTTCAGTGCAACCATTCTTTTTGTATTTTCCTGAGAACATCCTCGTCGTCTTTCTGACTATATTAGCTAATGTATGCTGAAGCTACGCTCAGCATCAGTAGGGTTTGTTATACTACATAATACTGTAATCCACTGAGATTTGAGGATCAGCGGAATATAAATTGTTTAAATAAAAATAAATTGTTTTTATTGCTGTTTATATTAATTTATATTGTACACTATTTGAAGTGTACTTGAAAATTGGAATACAAGAATAAAATTGCCATTGCCATACATTTACAGTAAATACTGATAAAAATAAATAAAAAAGGGACATGAGATAAAAATACTCCAAATAAAATGACATTTATTTATATGAATAAAAAGGAAAGCAGCAAAAATAATTTTCAAAGTATAATACATACCTCAAAGTTGGATTCAGGGCAGCAGCGGCAAGTATAGCAGTGAGAGCAGGCAATTCTAAATCTTCATCAGAAAATGGCAGCAGCAATATGAATCCTGGGTCTAGACAGAGGACTGTTTCTCTCTTAAATCAGCTTGTGTCCTAGTGACAGTGAACAGCTTTCTGGCTATGCTGACTGGCTGTTAAGAGAGAGCCAATTAGCATGTAGCTCTGTCTTGTAGTTTGAGACAGAACGGCTTTGAAGCTGTCTTGCAGGCACTATATGGCTTTGTTTAGCTACTTCAATCACACAGCAGGGGATCTTAGAAGTTTGTTGAATGTGCAGATGGGCTGTCAATAATGCAACAACAATTTAATTATGCGGCTTCTCCCAGGGCTGCAGGATTGGAGGAGCCTAGGTGCTCTGATCATAGTTTGGAAGAAACAAACCACTACATAATACAAACCAAAAGTGACACAGCTTCCAAATGAGTAACTCACACACTTGAATGCATATTGCTAAATAGTCATCCTTTTATAGGAAAATTGGTTCTTATCCTGCTAATTTTTATTCCTGGAATACCACAGATCAGTCCAGACGCATGGGTTTTGCCTTCCTACCAGCAGATGGAGACAGAGAATAAAAGCTTTACTGACACTGTGCTACTTAACATAGCGGGCCACCTGCAGACCCTCATTATGTCCTGTACCCAAACCAAGATGATAGTTAAACCTAAACAACTCCCCCCCCCCCCCCCCCCCAACACAAGCAGGGGAAATGTCGAGCCCCTGACCTGGTGCTTTTTCATTTTCTCAGGAGATTGCAAACTCCCAAACCAAAAAGCATTTCTTACTATTCAATCAAGGAAAACAGAGCAGTCTTTCCGGAGAGGGTAGGGCTCTGGACTGATCTGTGGTATTCCAGGAACAAAAATTAGCAGGTAAAAAACAATTTTCCTTTCCTGTTCATACCCCAGATCAGTCCAGACGCATGGCATGTACCCAAGCTCCCTTAAACTGGGTGGGAATCTGAAAGACCAGTTACTTCTGGCACTCAAACATCCTGTTGGTAATGCATTGTGAAAGTTTGCAGTAAAGACTAGGTTGTCTCCTGACAGATCTTCCAAGGGGAAACCAACTGACCCCCGGTCTAGGACGCCTCCTGTGCCCTATAGTATGGACCTGTAGTCCCTCGGAAAATGAGAGGCTTATGCAAACATAGGCTGCAACAATGGCCTCCTTTAGTTACTATGACATGGTAGCTTTAGAAGCTTTATTCCTTTTATTCGTTCCACCAATCAGAATGAAAAAGTGATCAGACCTCCGAACACTGTCAGTGACCTACAAATAGCACAATAGTAACCGACTGACATCCAACAAGTGAAGGTCCTTCGTATGCAGAACAAATTCCGAAACTCCACCATCTGACTGAGGTGAAAAACAGATACTCTTTCCAGTAAAAAGTGTAATGAACAGTGTGAGCCCTTTTTGCTATGGCACAATCTCGCGGGTAAAGCCCCAAGGTCTGTGCCAACAGCAGTCAGGGCAAGCAGCAGACAAGGCATGATCAAAGTCCAAGGTTAAGGTTGGATCTAGATGGCAAGCAAGAATATGTCAATGTTCAGAACTAGAGGGACTAGTCAGAAGGACAGGATTCAGGGGAACAGGGAGAACAAGACCAAGAGACAAGCATGGCAAGATACCAGGACATGGGTAAGACAGACACGAGAGAACAGAAAGGGCCAGACAGAAGAACAAGCAGTACAGGACACGTCTGAAAGCAAGACTGGCTGAAGTAAGGTTGGCTGAAGGCAAGGCTAACTGACGGCAAGGTTTGCTGAAAGCAAGGCTGGCTGAAGACAAATCTGAAGACTAGATGAGAGTAAGGCAGGGCTGAAGACGAGGTTGGAGCGAAGCAGGCTGAAGACCAAGCTGGAGCGAGACAAGACCAAACACAGGCATGAACGAGCAAGGGACCTATTGCTGAGGTGACAAAGTGAGGTCTGTGAGGCCCTATTATAGTGCCAAAAATCCTGACGTCATTGACGGATGCTGCGGCTCTTTTCTGCTGTGGGCCCGATATAGCCAAGGTCATCGGGCGAGTGCATGCCGGAGGAAGGCGTGGTGGCCATGCTGGCATCCCAGTCACAGGTTATGGCTGTGGCCATCAAGGTGAGTGCAGCCAATTACAGGGCCATCCCACGAGCGGCAAACATTACAAAAAGGAAGGCTTTATGCATAAAGACACCCCATCATCTGAAAACAAGAGAAAAAGAGTCCTACAAGACAACGCTTGAAGCTCTGAAGTCTTCCTGCCCAAACAAATCACCTCTAGAAAGACTGCCTCTAATGTACAATCCTTCAGCAATGCTTTTTCTACAGCTCACATGGAGGACCACTGAGAATGCGCAACACCAAATAAGGTACCACGGAGAAATCCCTTGCCTTATTGGGGGATGCAAATGCTTCACCTCTCAAAGAAACCGAACCACATCCAGATGCAAAGCCAAGAATACCCCATGTACCTTATCGCTAAAGCAGCCCAAGGCTGTCACCTGGAATCTTAGAGAATTGCTTGGAAGCTGTTTTGAAAGACCGTTCTGCAAAAACAAACCAGGATGCAAGGCATCGATGTTCAAAGAGCATAATATCCTCCCCGAGACACCATGTCTCACAAACTCTCCACACTCTACATAGGTCAATGAAGTGGAAGGTCTCCTAGCTTGTAGTAACATGGTGATGACTTCCTTTGAATGGCTTTTTCAAAGCAAATGATTTCTTTCAAAGGCCAGGCTACGAGACAAAGCAAGTCTCCTAATGCAAGAAGACTGATCCTTGATGAAGTAACTTCGGAAGATGCCCGACTCTTAGAGGTCTTCCAACACCCGATTTACTGTATCTGTGAACTACAGCCTAAGTGACCATTCTGGAGCCATGAGGGTCACTTCCTCTCTGGGTGAGTCTCGATTTGCCTTAGCATCCTTCCCATTAAGGGCCAAGGAGGGATTACTTACAACAGAATCCAGGACAGCTACTGGAGAGCGAGTGTTGAGGCACTCCGCTGCAACCTCTCGCCTACAACTGAAAAAGCGGCGTGTTATGGAGGTCTGCTTCAGTGCCATCAAGTCCCATCGAGGACTGCACACCCACAATAATCAGGAGTCATTGTCATTTCTGCCAGTTTGTATTCTCTGGAAGCCAGTATCTACCAGCTGAGCAAGTTTGCTTGAATGCTGTCCATGCCTGTGACAGGAGATGCCAGAGTCATGCTAGTATTGCTCCACTCAGCAACATGGTTTCTGGATATGCCAAGACACCATGAGACTCTTGGTACTCCCTTGGCAGTTGATATAAGCTACCACTGCTGCATTGCCAGACAGGACTCTCATTGCTCAATTGCACAACTGCAGAAGAAATGAAAGCCTTTGCAAACTGCTCTCATTTCTAAATGACTGATAGCCCATGAAGCCTCTCCAACGATAATTGATCCTGTACCGTTAGGTCCCCACCCAGTCTTTCAAACTAGCATTGGTGGTTACTACCACCTAAACCAGGATCTCCAATTCCACCCCGGCACCAAATTGGCCCGAGAAAGCCACACAGGGGGCTTGGATCTGGCTACTCCTTGTAGCGATAGTCGACACAGGAACTCTTCTGACTCAGGGAAGCCAGTGGGCCTGAAGCACCCTCTAAACAGGTAGTATATGCCCGAACTCCTAAGGAACTAGGCCAAGAGAAGAAGCCATAAGAGCCAGGACCTGCAATTAGTCCCTGGTTCTGGGAACTGGAAGATGCAATAACCTGTGGACCTGTGCCTGCAACTTCAACACTCTCTCCCTCAGGGAGGACCATCCTGCCAAGACTGGAAATAAAGTGGGGCCCCTCCCCCAGACACTTCAGTGACTGAATCTTAATCAAGTCATTCTTTGCCAAATTTAGTACTCAGCCCAGAGACAGCAATATTTGCATGATTCGTGGAACTTCGTGCCAACAGAACTCCCTCAACTTCGTCTAAATTAACCAATTGTCAAGATAGAGATGCACCCAATCTCCCCTCAGACGTTCTGTGGCCCCTACTACCTTCACCTTGATGAACTTTCTAGAAACTTCTGATGTGCCCTCTGAAATGGGAACATATAGATATGCTTCCACGATGTCTAGCAAAGTTGAGAACTTCCCCTTTGTGAAAGGCCGTAATAGCCAGCTGCAATATCAGAGTGTCCAGAAACACGGAACCCTCAGGGCTATATCCATCTTCTGGAACGTTAGAATAGGCAGATAGGCACCTTCCTTCTTTAGAACCACAGGGTACATAGAATATCTTCCTTTGCTCTGCTCCCCTAAGGGTAAGGGAAATATTGCCTCCAAAAGCTACAGCAAAACTACCGTGCTGTGAACTGCTTCTTGTTTGCCAATGGAGATATAAGGGGGAGACTATGTAAGCTTCGTGGACCGGACAAGCAAACTAAGGCATAGCCCTCCCTGAGGACTGCTAGCACCCACAGGTCCACTGTTAATCTTGGTCCATTCTTTGTAACAACCAGAGGGCTAGCTGTGCCCCTATTACTCCTGGGGAAGATGGGATCCTCTGCATCTCCTTCTTTGACCTCTGACTGAAGGTTTCCCCAGGTGGATCTACATTATTCTTGAAAGGATTACACCTTGCCAGACCCCTATCTGTGGGAGGAGGAGCCCCTGCTTGGACAATAACTTCTTGCCGCTATGTACCTCTGCTTGCCCAAGAAACTCCTTCCAGTAAGGAACTTACCCATTTTTGGTAGTGCTACCAAACAGAGTATATCCTGGCACCATACCTCATTTCAGTCTAATCGTAAGTGGCAAACCCCTTGCCTTCCAATTACCAGACTGGGATTACGGAGCCACCCTCTGTCATAAGGAACACCCATTCATCCAAAGGGGCCCTGCCTGGTTCGCTGCCCCTATGAGCTCAACTGTAGGCTCTCTCAGGGAACTTTTTCCGAAGCCTGAATCTAATCCATGTCCCTTTCTAGAGTAGGACACATCAATGGAAGAATAACTGGGAGACTCAATGGAATTCTATTGGGAGTCACAGCCTTGTGCAAGAGCAGCAGAACTCCTAATAGATGGGTTCCCCAGAAAATCACCTTTAAATTGCTGAATAGTAGAACTTATGCCTGTCTCATCCTGTGGCCCTCCAAACCTCCTCCCAGGGACATCTGAAGATCTCACAACCAGCCTTAAACCTTCCTCATAACAAATGAAAGAAAGACTTAAAATAGCCGACAGTCCTGTTCCTCTTAGGACTCCCTCAAGAGCGACAGGGAATAAATTGTCACCTTCTTACAACTGGCTGCATATCAGCCTCCGGGTCCTAAATAGCAATCTCCCTCCTGCATGCCATGCTACTTGCTCCTGCTGAGAGCGGGTTGAGGCATCCCGTAGCACCATTATGTACACTTCTGCTCAGCGGAAGGAAGTTAGTGTATCAGAGCCATTGTGATTGCTCTCGCTGGGACAGGGAAGGAGTCCCGCAGCGACAACGTGCAGAGTATGCCCCACAGCATTTGCTTTACTGTGTTTAGCGGGAGCGATCGTATTGGTGGGAACAATTGCAATGGCGCCACCAGAATCAGTCCCTCCTGCTAATGGTGGGAGCGATTCCATGCTGCTGCTGAGCAGAAACATTTTCTCTGGTGCCGCAGTACTCCTCCTCCCACTCTCAGCGGGAGCTAATCCAATAGCGCTGCCCTATTTTAAGTGCTTGAACTTAGCAAGAACAGTTGTCCTGGTGCTGCAGGACTTCTCTTCCCACTCCCAGTAGGAGCCATCAAACATAGCGCTGCCAAAACGCTTGCCCTGATGGCACGGGACTCCTGTTTCTCACTCCCAGCAGTAGATATTACCATGGTACAGCAAATCTTTTACCATGGCGCAGAGAACCTTTAACTCCTTTTTCCCTGTTCTTCCTGGCAACAGTAACAATGGCGCTGTCAAACTGTCACTATTCATGCTGTGTGGGAACACTTGCCATGTCGCTGCGGGACTCCTTCCCTGTCCCAGCGAGAGCAATCACAATGGCTCCGATACACTAACTTCCTTGCGCTGAGCAGAAGTGTACATAATGGTGCTATGGGATGCCTCAACCCGCTCTCAGCAGGAGCAAGTAGCATGGCGCCTCCTGCTTTAATTGCTCGTAGTTAGCGAGGGCGCTGACTATGAAGTGGACCTTACTAATCGCACCCAACCCTGAGATGATGGACATATTCTCCAGCCATAAAAATAAACTGTTAACTTTTAAACTTAAAATCAAAAGTAAATAAATAAAATACTTCCCTGCCAGCTAATTTGAGGAGCCACAGTGGAACCCACCATGGAGAGAAATTAGGGAACCGGCACCACCAGATTTCAGATCTCTCTCCAGGCAGAACACCACCAAGGGCCACTGAACCTCTGCTCACCTATACTCGACCAGGATAGCCTTCGCAGACCTAAGCATTCCCTGGAGTCAAATTACATCACACATCATCCGACTGTAGGATTTGAACCTCTACCATCTGCTGGAGAGACTACAGGTGGCACACTGTCATAAGTAGCAATATCAGTAAAGCTTTTCTTCTCTGTTTCCATGAGGCTGGTAGGGAGGCAAAACCCATGGACTGATCTGGGGTATGAACAGGAATCCCACTGGTCAATAAAAATAAAAAAATGCAACCAAAGACCCAAGTAACACATTGGGGCCGATGCAAAATAGTGCACTGTCGAGTGCACTGTTTAACCCATGGCTGGATGTGTGTCCACAACCCCTTATGCTATAAGGGGATTAGTGCGTCCAAAATGCACGTCCAACCCTCTGCGAAACTAACAGCGCTCATCACATGCAAATGCATGTTGATCAGGCTATTAGCTATTCTCCCCCAGATCCCCCCCAAAAAATGTGCCCCCGACCCGCACATTTTTAAGCTCAGAAATTAATGCTTGCCCAGGATACAGACTGATTATTTAAATGAGGGGTCGCACTGCCAAGGAGGCACTAAGGACAAATGAGCGCCCCTAGCGCCTCCTTGGCAGCAGGTGCCCAGGAGAGGTGGCTATCAGGTGGCTGTGCACAGGTTAGGAAAACAGATGCTTGTAAAATTGAGCATCCGTTTTCTTAACCCGCTGACAGCCACCTCTCCTGGGTGCGCGTTACGAAAGAGGGTGCTCAACACTGAGCGCCCATTTTCCGCGCTGATTTACAGCATAGGCCCCATTGTTGGGAACTTTTAAACTCGGACCTGAAAATATTTACAATATGCAAATTGTTAGCATTTGGAAGCTGTGGAATAGACAAAGAATCACACTGAAAGTTCTGGAGTTGTTAGAAAATCACTCTTGCGTGAGGTGGGTGTTATTTACAGTAAGAATGTGGAATATTCTTGACACCTATGCTAACATTTTTCTCTGTACAATTATTTTGACAACGTATACCTGAGGCAGCCATTCCGGTGAAACGTGTGCCACATTGGTTCAGCATATCAAGCCAATTTATTCACTCCCGCAACATACAAGTTAAATTTCTGAAATAGTCACTTTTGGTTTAAGTGTTATATAGTGGTTTGTTTCTTCCACATTATTATTATCACATCTAAAGGAAAAGTAAGTAGGTTTTTATGACTTAGGATTATAGTTGACCACTACGTGTGCTGGCTGCTCATTTTGGGGTTAATTTTCAAAAGGATTTACATGTTTAAAACCGGGTTTTATTCACATAAATGCATTTTATTCACACGTAAGTGGGCTTTTGTAAATTGCTATGATGCTACTGAATTGTCAATATATTTTATGCACATAAATGGGCTTTTCAAAATTGCTATGATATAGGCTACCTTTACGCACATAAATCCTTTTGAAAATTACCCCCATTGTGTCATAAGAACATAAGAACATAAGAAATTGCCATGCTGGGTCAGACCACGGGTCCATCAAGCCCAGCATCCTGTTTCCAACAGAGGCCAAAACCAGGCCACAAGACCCTGGCAATTACCCAAACACTAAGAAGATCCCATGCCACTGATGCAATTAATAGCAGTGGCTATTCCCTAAGTATAATTGATTAATAGCCATTAATGGACTTCTCCTCCAAGAACTTATCCAAACCTTTTTTGAACCCAGCTACACTAACTGCACTAACCACATCCTCTGGCAACAAATTCCAGAGCTTTATTGTGTGTTGTGTGAAAAAGAAGTCTTTTCCTCCTTTTTTTTTTTTTAATCACTCAGAAATTTCAGCCTGGGTTTTTATTTTGTTGATTTTGAGAATAAACCCAGACACCTCCATATTCTGGATTCATACCTTCCCAAAGTAGCCAAACACCAACTCAGTTTTTCCACCCTCTGCTATTCCATATGACACAAGGAGTAAGAAAGTTTAGCTGAAAAACTTTCCCCAAGTTTTATGCTTTATGTTAAGGTTTAGCTTAACATAAAGCATGGAGGGGAGGGGAAAGCAGATAAGGCATTTGCGAGTTGAGAGGGAGTTGGAAGGGGTAGAAAGACAGTATTGTTTTGAGAAGAGATTCTGATTTACTACCACTGAGTCACAGTTTTACCACTATAAAGGAATGGGGAATAGCAGACTTCTGCTAGCAACACATAACAACACTATCCTCACAGACAGTGGATTACACAACATAAGTAAAAAGAGAAAGGTTGGCAGAGCAGATGGGGGTGGTTTATGTGAATAAACAAAATGTTATGCTTTGAAATTATATCATCTTCAAATTCGGAAGATACCTCTGAAAATGTTGTGACAACTCCACAGATAAGATAAACCAGAATTAACCATGGTGAAAGCAGCAGACCCATCAGAGGTCTCCAGGAGCTCTCGCGGTAGTATCTGTAGATGTAGTGTACACTATGTCCTATCCGAAGGCCCATGTTAAAACAGTTTGCAAGAATGAAGCCCATGCTGCCCAGCCAATGGGTCAAGTAGTAGGAGATGCACAAAAAGGTGATAGACAAAGCCAACATGACCAAATTATATCTGAAATAAAAATATACAGTGGTTAACTTTGCATATCATTTAAATCTATTAATTACAGTGCAACTGAATTTGGTACTGAAATGCAAAAGACATTCCTGCAAGCCAATCCTTTGATTTTCTAAATTCTAAATGCATCGAGTGTTGCTTCGTGCATCATACAAAAGCAGATTTCTGCACATGGTGCAAGCAGCCCTTTTTAGTTAAAAAATAAATATAAAATAATAATATAATTAATATAAACAAAAATACAATTTCCCCATTTTAAACAGAGAATTGCAAAGCATTTGTGAACATAACATTTGAGGTGCTTTACAGTCTGTAACATGATGCCAGGACCCTCCTAGGCATTTTAGAGTGGCCCCATTTTGTTCGTTCATTACAACAGCTCAGTAGAGTCAAGCAGTCCTGGCACTGAAAGGAGCAAAGGAGACAGGTGAAAATGCCTGGCCAGTAAATTTTATCCAGCAATCTTACCCTGAACATGAGGATCCTACTGCTACTAAAAATTATTATGCCACCAGAAGTTGTATTACTAATGTCTGCTCATCCCACCACCCATGATGAATAGTAGTGAACAGCTTGCATCACCAATTGCTCTTGTACTGGTACAAAGCTGATGCTCCCAGAAGCAGCTGTAACTTCACATTTACATATAATTCTGGAGAATCACTTGAGTCTAAATTTATTGGTCAACCAGGCAGTCACATCTTATTAGAAGTGAATGAATTCTCACTCCACCATAGCTCTTCCCTGCTGAGGAATAGAAAATGGTATCTGCAGATGCAAGACTTGAGCTTCAGCCAGCAATGTTTGAGCTTTGCTCCAAGGTGCCCACTTCTCATAAAAGGTCTCACTTAGCATTATTACCCCATGCTGTAATCATTCGTCTGTTGGCAAATCAACTTAAAATATTTCTTCAACTACTAAAAGAAAAGGTTTCATAGCATTTAAACAAAGTCAGTAAGCTGGTAGATCCTATGAAGTAAATTTTCAATGGGTTTTCATGTATAAATTAGCATATCTGCAAGTAAACAGCATGTACTTGGGTATATGCTATTTTATAAATATTGAGAAGATGCATGTATTTTTCATTTTGGGCATTCATTTTACTGGTGGAAAAAAGGGCGTTCCAAACCATGGTTCAGAAGTATGCATGGTAGTTACTATTTTGTAAAAGATATACAAGTATATGTTACCAAACTTATTTGTACGCTTTTACTCCTGCTTATAGACTGTCGCACGTGAAATTGGACTTATCCATTGGCTGCAGTTTTTGGGTGGGAAGTCTGGGTGAACTGAAGATGGACTGGCTGAACTGGGAGAGGTATCAACCAACTGGTGATTTCAAATATGCACACAGATTTTTGCAAACCGGTACGAGGGTAATTTTCAAAAGGATTTACGCACATAAAAGTAGCATATATCGCAGCATTTTTCAAAAGCCTATTTATGTGCATGGATGGTATGAAAGTTAGAACATAAGAAATTGCCATACTGGGTCAAACCAAGGGTCCATCAAGCTCAGCATCCTGTTTCCAACAGAGGCCAAACCATGCCACAAGAACCTGGCAATTACCCAAACACTAAGAAGATCCCATGCCACTGATGCAATTAATAGCAGTGGCTATTCCCTAAGTAAATTTGATTAATAGCCGTTAATGGACTTCTCTTCCAAGAACTTAGCCAAACCTTTTTTGAACCCAGCTACACTAACTGCACTAACCACATCCTCTGGCAACAAATTCCAGAGCTTTATTGTGCCTTGAGTGAAAAATAATTTTCTCAGATTAGTCTTAAATGTGCTACTTGCTAACTTCATGGAATGCCCCCTAGTCCTTCTATTATTCGAAAGTGTAAATAACCAATTCACATCTACTCGTTCAAGACCTCTCATGATCTTAAAGACCTCTATTATACCCCTCCTCAGCCGTCTCTTCTCCAAGCTGAACAGCCCTAACCTCTTCAGCCTTTCCTCATAGGGGAGCTGTTCCATCCCCTTTATCATTTTGGTTGCCCTTCTCTGTACCTTCTCCATCGCAACTATATCTTTTTTGAGATGCGGCGACCAGAATTGTACACAGTATTCAAGGTGCAGTCTCACCATGGAGCGATATAGAGGCATTATGACATTTTCCGTTTTATTAACCATTCTCTTCCTAATAATTCCTAACATTCTGTTTGCTTTTTTGACTGCTGCAGCACACTGAGTCGACGATTTTAAAGTATTATCCACTATGATGCCTAGATCTTTTTCCTGGGTGGTAGCTCCTAATATGGAACCTAACATTGTGTAACTACAGCAAGGGTTATTTTTCCCTATATGCAACACCTTGCACTTGTCCACATTAAATTTCATCTGCCATTTGGATGCCCCAATCTTCCAGTCTTGCAAGGTCCTCCTGTAATGTATCACAATCCACTTGTGATTTAACTACTCTTAATAATTTTGTATCATCCGCAAATTTGATAACCTCACTCGTCTTATTCCTTTCCAGATCATTTATATATATATATTGAAAAGCACCGGTCCAAGTACAGATCCCTGAGGCACTCCACTGTTTACCCTTTTCCACTGAGAAAATTGACCATTTAATCCTACTCTCTGTTTCCTGTCTTTTAACCAATTTGTAATCCACGAAAGGACATCGCCTCCTATCCCATGACTTTTTAACTTTCAAACCACATATGCGCGCATGTTATAAAATAGTCTGGTCGTGCGCATGTAGCCAAATTTTAAGTGGGCGTGCGCAAATCCCACTTGTACTGTGTAAATCAGGGGATTTTAAAAGGGGTGCGCACCAACGCCATTGCCAGTTAAACCAGTTCGTCCCCAGTTTGCCCAGTTAAGGGGTAGGTCCTCCAAACCCGCTAGTTTATTTTTCTTCACTCCCCTCAGTTAGCCCCGACTCTTAAAACCCCGCAGATAGGAAAATTGGTTCTTACCTGCTGACTTTCGTTCCTGTAATACCACAGATCAATCCAGACAAGTGGGATTTGCATCCATACCAGCAGACAGAGGCAGAGAACTAAAAAAACTTTTCAGGCAATGCTACTTAACCGAGAGTGCCACCTACAGTCCCCTCAGTATTGACCTGTACTCAAGCTAATATAGAGCCCACAATATTTATTTATTTATTTAAAAGTTTTTTTATACCGAGGTATAGCTAGCAGCCTTCACTCCGGTTTCCAATTCTAACAACTTATTACAATTAACAAAGAACGGAGAAACTTAGGCATCATTAAACTAAACTTGATACAAGCAAAAAATATCAGATATTAATACAGGGAATATATGTAACCTAACCATGTAATTTGTAACTTGAAAACGTTTTTGTCATAGTCTTAGTTATTCCGTTGCATATCCGATAAAGGTTATACATGGGGTCAGTTATGTTATGTTATGAGAGATTAAGCAAAACCATCTTTGAATGTTTGGCTAAATATCCATGTTTTGAGCTCTTTTTTAAATGACTTAATGTTGCTTTGTGAGCTCAAGTGCACTGGTAGTGAGTTCCATAATTTTGGACCAGCAATGGATATGGCTCTGTTCCTTGTGGTGGATAGCTTGGCTAGTGGGAGTGATGGTATTTCTAGCTGTAATTTACTGGTTGTACGTTGCGATCTTTGAATATGTATGACATTGTCAAGGGCCGTGTTATCTGTTTTGTAAATTGCGTTGTGTAGGACTGTAAGAATTTTGAATTCGATTCTTTTATCAACTGGAAGCCAGTGTAGGCTGTTGAATATGGGTGTGATGTGTTCTGATTTCTTTTTGCCGGTTAGTACTCTTGCTGCTGCGTTCTGTAGTAGTTGAAGTGGTTTTAAGGTCACTTTGGGTAGACCTATCAAGAGAGTTGCAGTAGTCAAAGCTGGTGAAGATGAGAGATTGTAAGACTGTTCTGAAATCTTGTTGATGAAGCATCGGTTTAAGGTGTTTAAGTATTTGGAGTTTGTGGAAACCTTCCTTTGTCTTTGAGATGTGTTTTTTGAAGTTAGTTCACTGTCAATCCAAATTCCGAGGTCTTTTACGTTGTCTTTAAGTTGAATGTGGATGTTATCTACTTGGAAGGATGAGTTGGTTTTGGGCCCAGAGTTTTTTCTTTCGATTAAGATGCATTCAGTTTTGCTCATGTTAAGACATAATTTTAGGTGGTTTAGCATATTTTTGATCGAACCAAGGTGAGAGGTAGCTCGTAACAGAGCATCTTCGGTGGTGGAAGTAATTGGAATGAGGAGTTGTATGTCGTCAGCATACATGTAGTAAGTGATGCCTAGGCTTGATAGGAGTTGGCATAGGGGAAGAAGATAGATGTTAAAGAGTGTGGCCGAAAGAGCGGACCCTTGTGATACTCCTGTTTCCAAGGGGATGGTTTCTGATGCGTTGTTGTTGATGGAGACTTTGAAATATCTGTCTTTTAGATAAGAAGTGAACCAGTCAAGAGTTTTGCCTGATAGCCCTATGTTAGCTAGACTGGAAATTAGCTTTTTGTGATCAACTGTGTCAAATGCCGCGGAAAGGTCGAGAAGGATGAGTATGTGACCAATTTTGTTATCAGATCCTCTTAGTATGTTGTTGGATAGGTTGAGCAGAAGAGTTTCCGTGCTGAGGTTTTTCCTGAAGCCGTGTTGGGTGGGATGTAGAATTTTGTAGTTCTCGAGGTATTCATTGAGTTGTTTTAGGACTGCTTTCTCGGTCATTTTCGCAAGTAGGGGTAGGTTTGATATTGGGCGGTAGTTGTTCAGGTCGTCTGGATTCAGGTTCTTTCTTTTCAGAATTGGTCTGATTGTTGCTATTTTTAACTTTACTGGTAGCTCCCCTTCTTCGAGAGATTTGTTAATAATTGCTGCTACTGTTGGGGCTATGGAATGAGCAATTTCCTTTAGCTCTCGCGTGGGGATGGTGTCTAGGTCATGGCGAGCTGGGTTTATTTTTCTTAACATTTTTTCTGCTTCCATGGCGGATATCGGTTCAAAGTTAGACCATGTTGCTGTATTTGATGTAGATATTTGGTTTTCTTCAATCGAGGAGTTGTTGAAAGCATCTGTTATTTTGGTTATTTTGTTCTTGAAGAACATAGCTAAGCCTTTGCTCAAATTTTTGGATTCAGTTGGGTTGGGGTTGATGTTTTCAGAAATGGGGTTGTTTACTATGTTGTAAAGGGATTTGGTGTTATTGGAGGAGTTCTTGATCTTTTGACTGTAGTAATCACGTTTAGTGTTTAAAATCATTTTTTTATAAGCGGCTAGATTCGTGCGATATCTCTGCAGCGTCGTGGGACATTTGTCTTTTTGCCACTCTTTTTCACATTTCCTAAGGTTGGATTTCATGTTTTTTAGTTGAGAGGTGAACCATGGGTTGCGTAGTTCTCTGTGATTTTTTTAGCTTTTTGAATTTCTCAGGGTTTATAGTATTAGCAGTGTCCTCTGTAATTTGGAACCAGGAATGGATAGCATTGTTTATATTTGAGAGGTCCAAATTTGCAAGTTGTTTTCCAAGTTCTTGTTGGAGAAGGTTGGTTTGGAGGGGTGGTCTGTATCTGAAGGCTTGTTGCGGTTCGTTTGTTTTTGTGGAGTTGTTGAAGTTCGCTTTCGTATTGCATTGTAAGAGGTAGTGATCAGACCAGGGGACTGGACTGTATGTTATAGATGTGTCTGAGAAATAGTTATTAGTGAAAATCAGATCCAGTGTGTGTCCAGCTTTGTGTGTGGGGTTGTTCACTTGTAGGATGCAATTTAGACTTGTTAGCATGTCTAGTAGGGTTTGGCAATTTTGCGATCTGGGATTTGTGTCTGTGTGAAGATTGAAGTCGCCAAGGATTATGGTCGGTTTTTTCATGCTGTTTGTTATTAGGAATTCCAGTAGTGGGGAGATATTGTTATCTAGAAGCTTGGGTGGGCAGTGTACTAGGCATATTTGTAGGTTTTGCGATTCAAAGAGAGATAATTCAAATTGTTTTGGGAGATTGTGTGGGATCACTTTCACTGAGAAATGTTTTTTTATAATGAGGAGTAGCCCTCCTCCTCTATGGTGCTTGCGAGGGATTGAGAATGTGTCATATGCACTGCTGTCTATTTGGTTCAATAGGACTTGATCGGTATTTTTGAACCATGTTTCTGTTATAGCGATGAAATCGGGGTTCTTTTCTTGTAGTATGTCTGATATTAACATGTATTTTTTGGTTAAGGATTGCGCATTTATGAGAAGGCCATTGGTGTGACATGGACTGAGGACGCCATGTGTCCTAAAAGGATGAGGAATTGGTGAGCTGTTGCTGTATGCTGAGACTGCAACTGGTGAGCGAGAGACACAAGAGTTAACGCTCGTTGTTGAGGTAGAAAGGCTTTTGCCTGCAAGGTGTCCAAGTCTGCCCCAATGAACGACACGGTTTGAGATGGGACTAAATAGGATTTTTCGTAATTGACAAGAAATCCTAGAGAAATTAGAGTGTGTAGGGACAAACTGAGGGATGACCGAGCAGCTTGCTGGGTTGGGGCCCTGATTAACCAGTCGTCAAGATAGGGGTAGACGTGAACACCTTCTTTCCTGAGAAAAGCTGCGACAACCACAAGACATTTGGTAAAGACTCGTGGTGCCGATGCTAGGCCGAAGGGAAGCATGTGGTATTGATAGTGCTTTGGGCCTACTAAAAACCTGAGGTACTTGCGATGAGCTGGAGTTATTACAATGTGTGTGTATGTGTCCTGAAGGTCCAGAGAGCAGAGCCAGTCTCCTCTTTGCAGAAGAGGTAGAAGCGAGCCCAAGGTTTATATAATTCATGTCTATCCTGTCTCCTTCCTCCCCCAGTTTCATCAACCTTGTTATATTGTAACTTTTACTTCTTCAGCACTGGTTAAAAGTACATAGTTATTGCACTCCCTGTTATCTGTAAATCGGCATGATATGATTGCATCATGAATGCCGGTATAGAAAAGCTTTAAATAAATAAATAAATAATAAAAATAAATAAGGTTACCATCTTGAACTTTTCTCGCTGTAGGTACTTGTTGAGAGCACGTAGGTCCAGAATTGGACGAACTCCCCCGGATTTCTTGGGGATCAAAAAGTATCGGGAATAGAACCCTAGGCCTTGTTGCGAGAGAGTGACGGGTTCTATTGCTCTTAACTGGAGAAGAAGGGAAACCTCCTGCTCCAGAAGGACAGAATGGTCGGATACTCTCCATGCGTGCAGAGGTGGTGAGTCCGGTGGAAGAGCAAGAAAGTTTATGTGGTAACCCTGAGCCATGATTGCTAGCACCCATTGGTCGGTTGTGATTGATTGCCACATGCTGTGAAAGTGGCACAATCGACCTCCCACTGGTATGCTTGGCAGAGGAATCAGGCTGCTGCTCTCAAAGTGAAATTCAAAAACCTGAAGCAGGCCCCGGCTGGGATACTGCTTGCGGCTTTTGTTTTCGGGCCTGGCGAGGCTGAGGTTTTTGAGAAGGCCTCATAGTTCGGGACCTTGCTAGTGGAGGATAGTACTTCCTTGGACAGAAGAATGACTTCTTAGAGCCCTTCCTAAAGGTTTGTCTTGAGGGGAAGTCGGAAGGTATCGATGAGAGCTGTTTAAGGGTCTCATGATGGTCCTTTAATTCAGCCACTATTTGCTGGATCTGTTCACCGAACAGATTGTCTCCTACACGTGGCAGGTCAGATAGCCTGTCTTGTACTTCTGGGCGAAAGTCAGAAGATTTGAGCCAGGCCCATCGTCTTGCCGAAATGGCAGCTGCAGACACTCTAGTAGAGGTGTCGAAGATATCGTAAGCTGTTCTTATCTCATGCTTTCCTGCCTCAAACCCCTTGTTGACAAGGATTTGAAGCTGTTGTTGGAATTGGTCAGGCAGGGTTTCAGAGAAGTCCTGTATCTGCTTCAAAATGACCCTATTGTATTGGGTTATATACAGCTGGTAAGCAGCAATTCTGGAGATGAGCATGGCCGCTTTGAATACTCGTCAACCAATATTGTCTAAGAACTTGTGTTCCTTAACAGGAGGGGTAGATGAGTGAGGCTTCATCCTTTTTGCTTTCTTTTGAGCCGATTCCACCACCACTGAGTGCTGGTCGAGCTGAGATTTTTGAAAGCCGAGGGCTGACTGTACTAAATAGGTAGTGTCAGCTTTTCTATGGACTGGGGCAACGGATCCAGGGTTTTCCCAGTTCTTTTTGAGGAGGTCAAGAAGAACTTGATGAATGTGACTAGAAGTGATCACTTTAGGGGCATCCAGGAATTGGAGGAGCTCCATCATTTGGTGCCTATCATCCTGCTCCGTCTGAAGCTGAAAAGGGACCAATTCTGACATTTCCTTCACAAAATTAATGAAAGAAAGGTCCTATAGAGGAGAACGCTTTCTACTTTCAGTAGGAGAGGGAGGTGAAGGTAAGTCATTGGTGTCTGTGGAAGTATCATCACCCCAGGTGTCATAAGGATCAGCAGACTGACCTGTAGGACGAGAAGGAGGTTGGATACCCGAAGGCCCCGGCTGAGGCTCCGAGAAAATCGAAGGAATCGCCGGGGGCACCGTGGATGGCCTGGAAGGCATCGGTGCCGGTATCGAAGGCATCGATGGCACCGATGTGCGTATCACTCCCGATGAATGAATCGGTGGCGAGGGACAAATTGGCATCGATGGCTAAGGCAGTACTCCCGAAGGAGGAATGCAGAACGGTGTTTCTCCTCCCGATGAAGCTGTCAACAGGGAGCGCACCGGAGCCATCGGAGACCCGGGAATCACCGGTGGAAAGGCGGTCATGAGCGCCTCCATTCGGGATAGCAGCAGTGCCAGCGCTGCTGTCATCGGGTCAGTGACCGGTTCCATTCTCGGTGCCGGAGGAACCTGGAGCCTTTGCATCGCCTTGTCGATGGCCTCCTGGATCAGCCGGTCCAGTTCTTCCAGGAGACCTGGAGCAAGCAGCCCCGGCTCCATGACGGAAGAGGGAGGCGGAGGCACAGTCGGAGGGACCACCTTTACAAGCGGAATCGCGACTCCCAAACCCCGATCGGGTGAGGGTGGCCTCGATGTCCCAGTCGCAGGAATGGTCGGTGCCATTCCTGGGCGGGGCTTCTTCGATGGTGGCTCGGACGGTGGTGAGGTCGATGATTTTGCTCCCTCGACGGTCCGAGACTTACGATGCCGATGGCGATGTTTCTCCCTACGATCTCCTCGATTTTGAGGGGAAGTAACGGGAGTCGATGGCCATGAAGACATCGATGGCGGACGGTCACCGGACGGTGGTCGATGCTGGTGCGACTTCAACGGTACCGGTTCCGATGACGTCGGGGTGTGAGCATGGAAGAGGAGTCCCATCTTCTCCATTCTGGCTTTGCGACCTTTTGGTGTCATGAGGGCACATTTGGTGCAAGTCAGGACATCATGCTCACGGCCTAAACACATTACACAGACTCCATGAGGGTCTGTGATGGACATGGTACAAGTACAGTCTGGGCACAGACAAAACCCCGACGCCATGGCCATCGAAAACAATCGAGCCGTGGTACGGTCGATGGCCAGTAGGCCGCGAGGGCCAAACTCGATGGTAATCGACAAAAGACGGTCAAAAAACTTACCGGAGTACCGCGGTCTGAGAAAAGTTAGAGGAGGGACCCCTGTGGGGCAATTTAAGTTTAATTAACTCCGTGAGGAAAATTCCTGTCAGGAATCTCTTCAGAGCTCCTAAACCGCGAGGCTACTGCTGCGTGGAAAAAAGAAGACTGAAGGGAGACCCCTGCTGGCTGCAGGGTTAGTGCCATGTTGGGCATGCCCAGTAGGGGCCAGTCAAAGTTCTGGAAACTTTGATAGAAGTTTTCCATGATTGGGCTCCATCCTGATGATGTCACCCATATGTGAGGACTACCATCCTGCTTGTCCTATGAGAATAAATATTTCAAACCAGTTAATGAATAATAGTATCCAAAATTTCCCACACACCAATAAAATATTTTGAAACATATGATGAATAAAAAATCCAATAATCAAAGGATAATCAAAGGATAATAGGGGGCAAGATGGCGGCGTAAGCAGACGCATAAACGCTGAGCTCCGCAGTTTGAACAATTTCTTGCAAAAGATGCCGGTGAAACGAAAGGGCAAGCTCCGTATCTTTCCCTCAGATACAGAGCTTATGGCCGCTCAACATTTAATTACCACCTACGCGTCTTTGAAGGTACCTGAAGTTGGGGGAGCGAACTCCGTTGAGGGAGCCATCGAGGAAGCGCTGGCCTCTCCAGGAGATGTGACTCTCAGCCCCCCTGTTCCAAGGAAACCCGAGATTGCCTTCTCCCCATCCCGTCCGGAGACCGCCGAGTCGCAGGTACATGACGTGGTGCTGGAGAGCTCGGCGCAGGAAGGTCAGAGGGCAGTGGAAGCCGAAACGCCGAAGCAAGATTCAGAGGTCCCCGGAACTTCAGGGGCAGGAAATTTGGCTGTGCCCCCCGTATCGACACCGATTGGAAATGAGGACAAAGAATTCTTGAGAGAAGCAGTTTCGACATCGCAGAGGGAGATTCAACTGGCTGGAATATCACCGGTATTAAAAACGGGTGAGTTTTTGAGACCCCGTTTTCAAATGCCTACTAAGCCAGAGAAAATAACTTTAGAAGCTATCTGGGATATTATGGCAGCGCTGGTGAATGCAATTGGAAACTATCAGGACAATATGGAAAACGTAGAACAGAAAGTAGAACTGTGTGAAAACCAGTTAGAAGAAATAAAGCCAAAACTCGCAGTAATGGAGGCTGAATTAAAGAAAAATCAGGAATGTAACGTTAAGATCATAAAGGATATCACTACAATTTCAAGGAGGTTGGAATTTATGGAAAATTTCTCCAGACATTTAAACCTGAGATTTTTAAATTTCCCAAAAATTGTTGGTAAACTTCCATTTATTACCTTAAAAAAGTACTTTGTTGAAAATCTGAAATTCCAAGAAGGAGAAATACCTCTAGTTAATAAATTGTATTATTTACCTACTTCAAATAGAAATAGGAATTTCTTGCAGGCAAATGAAAATGTTAATGAAGGGAATTTAACAAGATTTTTAGAAGATTCAACAATGGAATATTATGAAACAGCTACATTAATGGTATCCTTTATAGTTGAAAAAGATCTCAATGAGATAATGAAACGATATTTTAGAAATATCCAGAGTCAGTTTCGCGGGGCACCGATACATGTGTTCCCAGATTATGCACCTATTACACAAAACAGGAGACGTGAGTTTCTTGTAATGAGATCTCAAGTAATAGAAATGGGTTTTTCTTATGTTTTAAAATACCCGTGTAAATGCGTTGTAAAGTCTGCGAAAGATATATATGCTTTCCAATATCCTGAACAGTTAAAATCCTTTCTCAACGCTAGGAGGGTAATAGTTCCCTCTGTAGTTAAGCCTTAATTTGGAACAATTAAAGTGTGGGTACCCTGTTACGTTAAGCTTGTTACATGCAAGTATGTTTATGTAATTTTGCACTTCCCTAGTTTTCTGTCCCCAACGATATAGTTTCTTCAATGGAGGAATGCATTATGTAACTTAGAAGCTTAAATAGAAAGGTTTCGGCATTGGGTAAATGGAGGTTCTCTTTTTCTCTATGTTAACATATTGTATTTCTTTTTTCTGTAAGTAAGATAATACTTGCTGTATTTTGAAAATTGGAAAAAAAAAAATTAAAAAAAAAAAATCCAATAATGAGAAAAATTTTCTATTTCCCCCTCAAAAACTAAATATTTCAAAAGAGCAGAAACATCAAATTACACCCAATAATTAAAACTAATAAGGATTTAAAATCTCCTGCTCTCCATATCTGGGATCTTTTGATTTCCAGTCACCCTGAGATCATTGTGGCTTGGGGGAGGTAGGGCTGTACGAATTTTATCTTCTCCCTCACACACACGCACAACAACACATTTATTCTCTCACACATTCTCTCTCTCAAATACACAGGCTCCTTCTCCCTCACAGATACATTATGTATGTGTGTGTGCCTGTGAGAGCCTATAAGTGACACATAGGCTCTAACAGGCAGACAAACATTCACAGACCCACACACAGGCTCTCACAGACACATTCACAAGCACATAGGATCTCACAGAGACACACACACAGGCTCTCATACACACACACACACACACACACACATGCGCAAACATAGACACAGGCTGTCATACAGACACACACACACACACACATGTACTCATACAGACAGGCTCTCACAGCCACACACACATGCTCTCACACAGCCACATACAGGTTCTCACTCACACATATATATACAGGGCTTCCTATTGTCATCGGGCCATGGTGGGATGAGCTCTATCATGGCCCAACAGCCTTCCTGCTTTGGGGGAGTGGAAGTTGTGCGTGGGTACGTGCAAGCAAAAACAAGGGTCTCTCTTTCAGCTGCCACCGGCAGCCTGCGGCTTCTATCCTTCCTCATCGCTGGCGCTACAACACACACACACGTGCTCTCTGTCACATTGACACACACGCGCTCTCTCTCACATTGACACACACACGCTCTCTCTCACATTGACACACACACGCTCTCTCTCACATTGACACACACATGCGCTCTCTCTCACGTTGACACACACATATATATGCTCTCACAGAGACGTTCTCACAGAAATGCTCCAACAGCTAGACACAAACACCCAGGCATGCTCTCAGACACATACATATAAGCCCGCGCTCTCTCACTCACTTCCTGCCCACTCCCCGTCATAAGCACAGCAGCAGCCTCCTCCTTCAGTCCCCCTGGCAGTCGGGACTTTTCCTCTTTTTTGAGGT
The DNA here is from genome assembly GCF_901001135.1 of Rhinatrema bivittatum. NCBI lineage: Eukaryota > Metazoa > Chordata > Amphibia > Gymnophiona > Rhinatrematidae > Rhinatrema > Rhinatrema bivittatum. Next base: position 188,715,092 of record NC_042618.1, on the reverse strand, counting down.
CTTGAAGGCTGCTGCTGCTCTGCTTCCTGCGCCAAAGGGGGCCGCTGTTGTCACTGCTCTTCCTCCTATTATTTTACTTTCTTATCTTATTGCTTTTTATTCTATTTTATTATTTCTTTAACTTGTTTTAATTTTAATTTGATAATTATTAATTGTATTTTATTGTTTATTTGCTATGCTGTATTAGTGTATGATTGTTTATTTTAAATTATGTACATGTTTCACATTTATTTAACTTAATTTATTTGGGTTGTAAACCGGTATGATTGATAACCAGAATATCGGTCTATAAATCAATATAAATAAACAAACAACTTCACATCGGCAGAGCTGATTCTGTTGTTGTTGTGATGGCCCAGTGGGGTGTGCGCCAGTCTATCTGCTGCTTCTTCCCGCCACGCAGACCCAGCATTTCCAGCCACACAGGCGAAAAGGAGGAGAAGCCATGCCATCACCATCACTCTAGGCAGCTGCTTACTGCTTCCACTGGACCCAGACTTTATTAGAAATAAAAATTGATAATGGCAGAGATTTGCCCATTTAAGAATACCCGCTGGTGGCAAAGAAGGAGAGAGGCCATAGGCCGCTGGTGGCTGAAGAAGGAGAGAGGCCACCGGCAGAGCTCACCCCGCTGGCGGCCTTTCTCCTTCTTTAGCTGCCAATGAGTTGAACTCCGCCGCCGGCCCCCCCACCCCCGGGATTGCCGCCCCTTGCAAATGCACAGTATGCACACCCGGTCGCGCTGGGGCTGCTCTTCAGGAGAGTGACCAACTTGGCTTCAGTGAGAGGCTTTACTTCTTGCAGCCCCTTGGCTGGCCCCATCCCTAGCTGGTCTTCGGGACCCCCAAAAGGATTGCTGCCTCCCGGAACCTAACTTCCGCACGGATGAAGAACCTTTGTTGGGACGAAAATGCCTCACCTCCCTAAAATGCGACGTGCTGGAAAAGACTTCCTGTTCTTCTTATCCTCAGGCAGCCCATTTCCTTTTGACTCTCCCAACTGCTTCATTAACTGCTCCAGATCTTCCCCAAAAAGCAGTTTCCCCTTAAAGAGAAGATTATAGAGTTCAGACTTGGACCACATGTCTGCTGACCAATTGCGTAACCACAGAAAACAACGGGCCAATACCGTCAACACCATACTCCTGGCCGAGGTCCTTATCAAATTATACAATGCATCTGCCACATATGCAATTCCAGCTTCTTACTGAACCGCCATTTGAGCATCTTCCTCTGAGTCTCCCACTTTCTCTTGAGACTTCTGCACCCATCGCAAACAGGTCCTCTGCATTAGACTACCACAGATGGCTGCACGTAGGCTTAAGGCCAAGACCTCAAGCACCCTTTTTAACTGGATCTCCAGCTTTCGATCCTGGACATTTTTCAGCGCAGCTGACCCCACCACCGAAATGGTGGTTTTCTTGTTGACTGCTGACACTGAGGCATCTACCTTGGGCAAAGTCAAGAGCTGTAAGACAACCTCAGTTAAGGGATATTACCTTGCCATCGCCCTTGCCACCTTTAGCCCAGTTTCTGGTGCATTCCACTCCTTGTCCACCAATTTCTTTGCCTTCTTAGGTAAAGGGAAAGCCGTGGGAGGACCCTGAAGACTGTCCAGAACCTCTACTCCTTCATCATCCGAATCCTCATATAGAACCTTCACTCCCAGCTCCTTCAAGATGTGAGGAATAAGCGGCTTCAACTATTCCTTATGGAAAAGACGGATCACTCTTCATCCCCCTCTGCAATAGGGAGCTCCTTAGACTCGGAAAAATCTCCAGACTTGTCCTGGTTCCCTCCTAGCTCGCGATCCACAGACTCATCCCCTGATTAACCCCAGGGTTCACATCTGCCCAATCCTCATTTAGATCGTCCAACTGTTCATCTGAGGCATCTGATTCCAAATCCCCATCTGGGTGATTGAGCCCTAATTGGCAGAGGAGGGTCCCCGAATGTCTAATTGGAGACCTTTTAGTCTTCTTAGGATTGGGCTGTCCTTTTTGGGTTAGAAACTATTTAGTCCCTTCACCCCTTCTGGCCAAAAGGGCTTTGTGCATGAGCAAAACAAACTCTTTGGAGAATTCTTCTCCCTTACTGTCTTCCACCTCAGGCAAGTTCAAAAAGTTTCCACCCTCTGATCTTCAGCTCCGGCCTGCATCACCAGAAAGAGGGGAAGGGGAATCCTGAGCTGGCCCCTGCATCATGGCCTGTGCAGTCTAATTCTTGCCACAAAATCTTCCCCAGAGGCCCCCATTATAAGGCTCTGTGAACGGGTAGCCCTCCTGTTGGATGACTGTCCTGACAAGGTTCCTTTCCTCCCCACGGCACAGTCTGAACAACACACGGCCTTGTTAAGCCGCCATCAAGTGTTGCCGCAAGCTCTGCAACTTTTGGTGCGTTCCGACATCGGCGCCATGAGGGGGAGGGGGAAACACGCGGCACGGTCTGTCTCCCGCCATGGCAACTCTCCAAACACGGTGGGCCGAGTTCCCTGGGAAAAAATACCCAAAACGGCAGCCTAGCACTGAAAAAACTCCTGTCCCCGGCCCAGCGGCCTGCGACTAAACACCCGGTCGCGGGTCTACTGGAAGCACCTGCTTTCTCTCTAGTCTGCCTTATTTATTTTTTAAAGGTACAGGCAGCACAGCAGTCCAGCTAACAAAAAACAAATAAGAATAAAATATTTTCCTGCTGGTGGGTGGTGGCTGAATCCTCAGGGAAGGAGCCTTTAGGGAAAGGAGGGAACCAGGAGCCCTGTCTTTCTTAACCCTGGATGTTGCGGGCTAAAGCAGCACAGTGATCACCATTCCACGCTCACCCGGCTCATCCTGAGGGATGGCCCACAAAGGAACCTAGCACCTTAGGCAGCTCTTCTTTTCTTCTTCAATTACCCTAATCTACTTTTTTTTTTTTTTTTTTTTTTAACTATACATGCAGGTTTGCATCTCTCCATCTGCTGGAGACAGAGAAATACAAAGGGTCTGCAGGTGGCACTTTTATTAAGTAGCAGTGCCTGAAAAGTTTTTAGTTCTCTGCCTCCATCTGCTGGTAGGGATGCAAAATGCACTTGTCTGGACTGATCTGGGGTATGAACAGGAATGTCCTATTTCTCTTTATTTTATAACTTACACCTCCTCCACAGTAGAAGTAAACTTACGCGGAAGCTGATCTGGATGTGCACCCAGGTGCATAATTATTTATGTGCACATTTCTGGTTCATGCCTCAAAGCGCCTACACCCTGCCCAGACCACACCTCTTTTAAAAAACTTTGCAGATGTGCGCACTGCGGGAGATACATGCGTATACCTGCTTGGCGCACACAAACCCAACTTATTCACACATCCCCTAATTACTGAGGTACTGGGCTTTTAAAATGTGACTTTTAAAATGTACTTACGCATGTAAAACCTATTGACAATTCAATAGCATATATTGTAGCAGTTTTCAAAAGCCCACTTACATACATAAAGTGCATTTATGGGCGTAAAACCCAATTTCAAGTATGTAAATCCTTTTGAAAATTACCCCCTACATGCATGTACTTTATACATTTCTTGCCTCCACATTTAAATCGGAGTTATTACATGTACAAGTTATATTTTCTTACACACCTAGAATATACGTGCAAATATTTATAAAATAAGTAGAGGAAGTATGCGCTTTCTTGCATGGGAAATATTTGCGCATACTAAAACATACGTGCGTACTTTTGGAGCAGAACCATGTGTGTATTTTATGAACTGTGCAGCTCCACAAGTCCACCTATGTGTGTAAATGTTCTACCATGGATAGGTTTGAAAGTTGGGCTCCCTGCTTATGTGCTCACAACCAGAGGCAGGCACCAAATCACCCAGGCACCTAAAGCTTGACACCTGTTGCCCTCCTGCTGCTCCAGTGCCCCAAGATAAACTACTACAGTAGTCCAGGCCCAAGCAGAGGCACCACATTCAAGGGCTGCCCCTCTCACCTCCCCCCCCCCTTCCTGGGGTGATCTAGAGAGACTGGAAGGAATGGAGCGAAGCAGAGAGGGAGAGAGAGACAGAGAAAGAGAAAGGGAGAGTAAAGAAAAGCAAAAATATATGAAAATTAGGAATACCTCTGTACCCCAAATCCAAAAAAGACCAATAATTAAGAAAGAAAACACAGATTTTTCTGGCTCCAAAAGAATTTGGCTGGTGGCTAAATTTAATATGTTGCCAACCTCCCCCCAAGCTTTTTTTTTTTCCCCATGTGATGCCTCTAAAAAAGACAAGCACGATTTTTTTACAACATCCTTCTGCCACAGTGGCAACAAGGTCATTAGTTCACAAAGTCATATGGAGATTTTGGCCAAAATTGCTGTGGATTAACAAGTAATTCACTAAAGCAGAAGATTAATCCGGCATCCCATCCTCAGCAGGAAACATCAGGGCAAACAATCTCGAGGCTGTTTTCTGATGCTGATAACGACAATTCCTGCTGTCTTCCATTAAAAAAAATCACTTTGCAGCTGTCGCACTTTCCAATTAATTACCCCCACAGCACATCAATCTGCAGCCAGCAAGGCATAAGGCTTCGGAAAACAAAAATGATCATTTAAAACAAAATGCCTTTTGAGAATCATTTTGTTGAAATTAAAATTCAGTGATCGCAGGGTGTGGCTTATTACAGAATGATCATTTTTACTGAACACTTATCAAAAAGGGCTTGAGTTTTAGCACTTATCAGTAGGAGAGACCCATTTAGTTCAAACACTGAGTAAGAGTAGAATGAAATACCTTCCCAGACAACTTTAGATTTTCAAATCACTGGGGCTGAGCTCCAGCTGGAAAGATGTATAATAATATAACAACCCTATTTGTGTTGCTATACTGTGCTTTTAGCCAGAGCACTTATACAAAACAAATATGCCAATAACTACAAAGTTACAACAAAGAAGATCACCTAGCATTTAAGTTCAATACCAGGAGGTTGCACAGAGGCCGTTCAGGACATGAGATTGAGATGTTGGGAGTTTTACCACTACCAACAAGATATTCCAAACGAACAATCACCCTTAATATCATTCAAGGAAATGATATGTAGAAGGGCCAGGAGCAGGACCACATAAAACAAACAGAAATAAGATTGGGAGTTAAGTAAACCTCAATCAATTTTCAGAAAAGTGTGTTTGTGAGGAGCTAACTATATTTAAAGCCATTAAAGCAATAGGGCCAGATGGAACACATCTGAGATACTAAGGGAACTTACAAAAGTTCTGGCAGCTTCACTAGATGATCTTTTCAAAGCTTCTTTAGAGGCAGGAGTAGTTCAGAGAACTGAAAGCCAAAGGATATGGCTCCTATTCATAAAAGTGGATGTAAGGAGGAACTACGGTGTAGTTAGTCTGACCTCCGTGCTAAGCAAATTAATGGACTTGTTGCTAAAACAAGAGGGTAGCACAGTTTCTGAAATCCAATGGATTGCAAGATCTGAGGCAGCATGGTTTTACCAGTGGTAGCTCTTGTCAGGCAGATCTGATCAATTTCTTTGATTGGGTAACTAGAGTGTGTAATGTATTTGGATTTCAGTATGGTCTTTTATATGTTTTCACATAGGCGACTTATAAATAACTTGAGCATCCTTGGAATGGGCCCTCGAAAAACTGGTTGAGTGGAAGGTGACAAAGAATAGTGGTAAATGGAATTCACGCTGAGGAGGAGGGTATTAGTAGAGGTGTGCTTTAGGGATTGGCCCTTGAACCAGTTCTTTTCAACATTTTCATGAGAAACACTGCAGAAGAATTGTCAGAAAAAGGTTTGTCTTTTTCGCCGATGATACCAAAATCTGCAACATGGTAGTCAGAGTTATGCATTTAGGATGCAAAAACCCAAGGGAGAGGTAAAGCATTGGCGGTGAAATTCTTCTAAGCAGAAAAGAACAGCGGGATCCAGAGGTGGTCATACCTGATGATCTTAAGGTGGCAAAACAGGTGGATAAAGCAACAGCAAAAGCAATGTGGATGTTTGATTGCCTATGGAGATAAATGGTCAGCAGAAAAAGGGAGGTGATATTGCCCCTTATAGCTCCCTGGTGAGACCTCACTTGGAATACTGTGTACAGTTCTGGAGACCGCACCTTCAAAAGGATATAAACAGGATGGAGTCAATCCAGAGGGTGGCTACTAAAATGGTCAGTGGTCTTTCTTCTAAAGCATATGGGGTTAGGCTTAAAGATCTAAACCTGTATACCCCAAAAGAACAGTGAGATAGGGGAGATATACTAGAGATGGCAGAAAAAGACCATATGGTCTATTTAATCTGAACTGATTCAGTTTTACAATTACCATCACTTCCTTAGAAATTCCTGTATTTATCTCATTCTTTCTTGAATTCAGATACCATTTTTGTCTCCACCACTTCCACTGGGAGGCCATTTTTCAAGGCAATCCAAGTGAAATGAAAGAATAGGGAGAGCACCCTCAGCCAAACAGTTCATACTCTTTTGTGCCCAAGTCAGGATGCATAGCACCAAAGTATGTAGTAATTAGCTGTATATCCAAGAGAGTTTACCCTGTGATTTAACTAGAAATGCCATATCCAAATGACCATGCTTGCAAGATTGTGCTCAAGTTAGGATGCACAGCACCAATCTTGCATGCAAAGCCATTTTCGTCACAATCCTCCTTACTCCTGTTTTAAAGCATTTTTCTGCATTAGTGTGGATTTTCAGGATCTCTCACATTTTAGCATGGTTTGTTTTTCATTTAGCGCACTTTTTTCTTGCTTACTCAATTTTCTTTCCATTAGCTTACTGCACCTCGCAGGGCTGTGTGTTTATACCACGCAAATTAGGTAAAACTCTGCGCTAAAATTTAACTCCTGTTTTAGTATGGGTTTTATTACATTGGCCCCAAAATGTAGCAGTGGGTTATATATCCCTGTGGATGTACTGCATTGTTTTTTGGGGTTTTTTGTGTAATTATTTTTATTAACAGTACATATAAACAAAAGGACAGAAACATAGCAGCCAGCCAGAGTCCAGAATCAAACCAGCAATATAAAAAACATTACACATGGGTAGATATACAACAGTTATGCATATAAAGAACCCATAAATAGCCATACAAGTCCCCCAAGCAACCTTACTGCATTGTTTTATAGTGCTGTCTTTCCTTAGGGGGTAAAATCTTTCTATAAATAATCCTTTTTATAAATCATTTCCATATTTCCACTTTAGTGCATAATCGAAATTGAAATCTGCTTTTGGACTGATCTACTCGGTGGGCACTCATTTATGCTGTCAAAGGAAAGGCGTGCAGATGTATTTCCCTGGTGAAACACAAGCATGTATGCCAAGTATTCAATAGGCTAAAACTCTGAACCGTGCATCCTTCTTCTACCCTCCAGATCTAAACCTCTTTCCCAGTCATACTCACTCAGGCAAAAGCCTCTTTAGAGTCCAATTTCAGATGTGGGCAAAAAAAAGTTAATAAAACCTGCAAGGCAGCTTGTTGGCAGAATTTTGAATCCATGCAGCACTGGCCCAAGGATTTAAATTTTCAGCATCAAAATACCCACAGAAAAAAGTTGTGCAAATAAAAAAAATATATTATATATATATATGGCTATTTATGGGTTCTTTATATGCATAACTGTTGTATATCTACCCATGTGTAATGTTTTTTATATTGCTGGTTTGATTCTGGACTCTGGCTAGCTGCTATGTTTCTGTCCTTTTGTTTATATGTACTGTTAATAAAAATAATACATATATATCTATCCAAAAACAGCTGTAGAACTTTTGTCCAAAAGTGCTCAGTTTAAGAAGTGGATCAAGTTTAACTGTACTTTTATTGTGCAAGCATTTTTCTTGTACAATATTTTTGGTGGGATTTTTTCCCTTCTAAAAGTTGCAGAAATTAAGACTCTGGGCAAAAGATGTGCTATAAGGGATCTTCATTTTCAGTTTTTATACACAGAACAGGAGACAGACCTCAGAGTGATAGTGTTTTCTTTGCTGTCTTCAGATCATCAATGTGACAAGGTGGTGGCTAAAGCCAGAGGTATGTAGGGCTGCATAGAGAGAACAACCAGTAGAAAGAAAAAAAAAAGATGTGATAATGCCCTGTACAAGTCATTGGTGAGGGCTCACCTGGATTACCATATTTGGTTTTGGAGACTAGCTCAAAAAAGATAGAAACAGGTTGGAAGTGGTCTAGAGAAAGGCAAAGAAATGGTGTGGAGTCTTTAATGGAAGACTTATACGAGGAGACTGGAGGACCTAAATATGTATACCTTGGAGAAGAGGAGAGTCAGGGAGATAGGTTACAGACAAATACCTGAAATGTATAAATGATGAGGAAAAACCAAACTTTTTCCACTGGAAAGAAAGCTGTAGAACAAGGGCTCATGATCTGAAACTCCAAGGGGTCAGACTCAGGAACAAAACCAAGAAATATTTCTTCACAGAAAAGGTGGTGGGTGCATTGAATACCCTCCCAGAAGAGGTGATGAAGACAAGAACAGCAATAGACTTCAAAAGGGTGTGAGATAAATATAGAGGATCCCTAATGGCAAGAGAAAATGAAGAAAAGGGATAACCATTGGCTAACTTTAGAGAAAACATTTCTGAATGGGGGTACATAAACAAAAGAAATGCCATACTGGGTCACACCAAGGGTTCATCAAGCCCAGTATCCTGAAGTAACTGACGGAGCAGCAGTTACTACACAAGCAACTTGCTAGGCAAACTGGATAGGCCATTTAGGTCTTTATCTGCTATCATATACTATATATTCCTATGTTATTTTATTTTTTCTGGGAATTTCTCATTCAATGGCAGAATATCAGTCGAAAAATAAAGAATCTTTTTTTTTCCACTGATTTTCTCTCATTTTTGTTTGTTATAACAAACACTGAGAAATTCCCAGGAAAGATAAAATAAAAACTGAAAATGAAGGTACCTAGGGATAGTCAATTGTAAAGGAAAATTGGTTCTTACCTGGTAATTTTCATTCCTGAAGTACTACAGCGAGGTGAGGTTTTAGTGGTGGTCTAGGGTTTGGGGGCAGTTTTACATGCACAGTCAGAGGTATGAACAGCACAGTACACACCAGTGAAGCTTTGATGTGATTTAGAGTGAGGAAAGGAACACAAAGATGAAATTTGTACAATGAACTCTCACCCTAGCTTGATGCACTCTTTACGTAGTTGCTATCAAAATATCGCAAATCCAGGTTCGGGCATATCGCACAGGAAAAAAGGTGTAATTATTTCCGGCGTTAAAACATGCAATAACATGCATTACGCTATCGCACGCAACGTTAAACACCTAGCATTTTCATAAACTCCGCCCAAAATCCTCGCCTTTGTCTACATTTTGAAAATTTGCATACGCATCTCGCGATGCATTATGGCATTATCGCATGCCTTAGGGCCCCAACACCCACGATAAGGCCCTAACGCGATTTGGTGAATGACCCTATTAGTCTCAATCTGCTGGTAGGGAGGCAGAATCCAGGAGTCTGGACTGATCTGGGGTATGAACAGGAACTTAAGAACTAAAACCTAGATATTACCTCTTAAAATACTGAATTCTATACATATTTACTTGTTTACCTGCTGGTGGTGCATGGCAAGAGTTAACAGTGTAATGATGAGAGAATTGCAATATCTCCTGGGTCATCTACACACTCTCCTGCTTGTGACATTGCCCTTACGTGGAATTAAGTATCTGCATAAACAATACAGATTTATTTAAAATCCATCCATAATAGATGGTAAAATAATCGGTATTAACTAGATAATAAGCTGTGTTAAACACATCTCCACAAATGCAGATTGGAAACTGCATGCATCTCCTACTCACCGTAAATGGTCCCTAAATATTCTTCTCCATTCCCATCACTCACCTGTCCACCTGCTCTTTGCTCATCAACGCAAACGTGAAACATTCAGTTACTCCATTCACAGCAAGAAGCAGGACATACAAACTATAGCAGCGTAAAAGACTGGGACCTAAGGAAGCAATGAAAAGCAGCATGATTTTGCATTAGCTCCTATAGTTGCCCTTACATCAAGGCTCAATTTTCAGAGCAGCTTGCAAAGAAAGCTCTTGACAATAAAAGATGTGTGCAACAAAGTTCAAAGACAACAGTCTTAGCAAAAAACGGAAAAGAGATGGATTGCTTCACCAAATGAATGACGGGTTGGCTGGACAATGAACCTTCTAGCAACCTTACCTTGAACATGAAGCATCTGTCGATTGGTACTGGAATCAGCCACTGTTCTAGTAATGTCAGTTTATCTCATGCCCTTAGGGAATGGGCACAAAGGATCTGCTTCACAGTTTGGGGCACAAAATAAATTCTCCCCATAACAGTAGGAACAGAAAAGATAATTTGGTGGCACACTCTCCGTTAGTCTCCCGTAAAACTACTGCAACCAAAACTTTAACACGCTTGAACCTAATTAGCTCTGGGAAGGTCAAATAAGTCCTCCCTTCCCAGAGAGATGAGTTTCCTTCCACCCACATCTTAACCCTACTGGCCTCTAATGAAACTAAACCGATTCTACAATTTCTGGCTATCACATTCCTTTCAGGCTGCTTATAGAGGCCATACAGAGACCCTTCTGATCAGTTCACTCTCGTACACAGCCCTAAACATGGTCTGATTTATTGGAATGTCAAACTAATGGTGACTCCTGTGAAAAGGATAAAAGAAACACTTATCAAAACATGTGGTTACAGAAAGAGCAGGGAGTCTTGTTCCAGTCAAAACTAATCTGGAGTATTTAGAATGCAATAACATTCTCCCCAACAGCAGACTAATGCATGCAAAAATAACTGCATGCCAACAGATATACCTAGAAACAAACAATTTAAATCTGATTAATCATGCTCTGTCCTTCCTCGCCCATATACCACCACTCAGAACCAGGTGGCAGTTGGGATGGGACTGGGAAGGGCATTGTTTTACTTGTTAAAAAACGTTATGACACCTTTTATTAGGAAAACCAAAAAGATGATGCTGGAACGCAAGAGACCCCTAGAACCGGGCACTGGTAATTAAAAAGTCCACCTGCTTAAAGCTCAGAGCAAACAGAATACGAATCAAACAAGGAAATGCAGCTGCACCTGCCACACTTTTTGAGACAAAGCAAATTTTCAACATACCTGATCCCGAACTGAGCATGGCCCCCCCATAAGTGTCCAGAGCCAGCTGAGAGTAGGCGTAGCCAAAAACGGTAATGGTCAATCCAATCAGAAGCACCAACTTCAAGAGGGACTCCAGAACCGTCGCTGCTATGGCCACATCTTCCTGCAAAAGACATGCACCTCATCTGAGCAAAGATGTTCCCCTGGAGGCCCCTGCATCTCACATCGTGCTATCTCCCTCCTCTGCCCCTCTCCTGCTTCCCGGCACCTTCCTTCTTACCCCACCGCCTTCACCTTCCCTTCTCTTGCACTTTTACTCCTCACCGCCACTTTCCTTATCTCTCTCTTCTCTCACCTTTTAACACTTCTTTCAACCACTGTCCTCCATTCCCTTCCCCCATCTCTCTTACCGTTGTCCATCTTTATTTTCATTTTTTAAATTTAATATCCTACCTTTCATAACTGGTCAGCCACTTCAAACCTGAAATACCTACAGAACCCGAATGTATTTCCCTATCCCCAGAAGGCTTACAATCTAAATCTGTACTTCTTTGCTTTTTAATTTGATTTATATTCCACCTTTCAGCCTCTTCAAAGTGGATTGCATTCAGGTACTCCTGAGGCAATGGAGGATGAACATCATAACATAAGAACATGCCATGCTGGGTCAGACCAAGAGTCCATCAAGCCCAGCATCCTGTTTCCAACAGTGGCCAAACCAGGCCACAAGAACCTGGCAATTACCCAAACACTAAGAAGATCCCATGCTACTGATGCAATTAATAGCAGTGGCTATTCCCTAAGTAAACTTGATTAATAGCTGTTAATGGACTGCTCCTCCAAGAACGTATCCACACCTTTTTTGAACCCAGCTACACTAACTGCACTAACCACATCCTCTGGCAACAAATTCCAGAGCTTTATTGTGCGTTGAGTGAAAAAGAATTTTCTCTGATTAGTCTTAAATGTGCTACTTGCTAACTTCATGGAGTGCCCCCTAGTCTTTCTATTATTCGAAAGTGTAAATAACCGATTCACATCTACTCGTTCAATCTCTTCAGTATCTTTTCTGTGCTGAGGAGGAATCTGAACTCAGCACAGTTGTTTGTTTTTTTTTACTAAGTCCAAAATGGAGCTTTATATTAAGGAATTACCATTTTTCTTTGCCAAGCATTCCAGTATATTTCTTATCAATCTTCAGCTTAAAGCCTACTCTCAATTCTAGACCTTTTTTCCCCACTTTTTTTTTTTTTGGTGTGAATTATTTTTTGGTGTGAATTATTTTCATTTTTTCCTGTTTTTTACTTCTCACCTCAACAATATCTGTAATACCTGTACTGCATAAAGGAAAACTGATTCTTACCTGCTAATTTTCATTCCTGTAATACCACAGATCAGTCCAGTCAAGTGGGTTTATGCATCCCTACCAGCAGATGGAGGCAGAGAACAAAACTTTGAGGCACTGCTACATAACAGAGCATGCCACCTGCAGTCCCTCAATATTGACCTGTACCCAAGCCAAGACTATATAGAATTCTCTCCCCACCGGTCAATCTGGAAAAACCTCAGGGTTGGACTCCCCTGAACTGGAGAACTTATGCAAACCGCAAGGCCCCAACATGCCCTGCCAACTAGGGAAACTGAAAAAACAACTTAACTGTTGCAGCGGCAATATCAAAACAATACCATACATCTGAGTACCAGGAAGGTCAGTCTTTCGGTAACAATACTGGGGCGGGCCTCTGGACTGATCTGTGGTATTACAGGAACAAAAATTAGCAGGTAAGAACCAAATTTTCCTTTCCTGAACATACCCAGATCAGTCCAGTCAAATGGGATGTAGCAAAGCAAACCTATAACCGGGTGGGAATCCGAAAGACCCGCTCTCAAAACACTTTCACCAAAAACTGTAACCTCCGGCGCCCGAACATCCAAATTGTAATGCCTGGTAAAAGTAGAGAGGACCACACCGTGGCCCTACATATTTCCTGCGGAGACACCAACTGACACTCAGCCCAAGAGGTAGCCTGTCCTCTAGCAGAGTGTGCTTTAAAGCCACTAGGGACCACATGACCCTTAGCAATACAGGCCGTAGAAACAGCCTCTTTCAACCATCAGGCCAAAGTAGCTTTCAACACCTTATCTCCTTTCTTTGCTCCCCTGATGGTCCAGCTTTCTGAAAGAACTGGTGACTTTCAAGTACCGCAAGAGCGCACGTCGAAAATCTAAAAAGTGAAGATCTCTACTCAAAGCCGCATCTCTGGATCAATCTGGAAAACCCGGCAGCTCCACTGTCTGATTCACATGGAAGGCAGAGACCACCTTTGGCAAAAAAAAAGGCACAATACTCAGAGACACTTTGTTGGAGGAAATGCATAAGAAAGGGTCACAACAACAGAATGTTTGAAGCTCCAAAATATGTCTGGCCGAGCAGATTGCAACCAGAAAAACCGTCTTTAACGTAAGATCCTTCAAGGAAGCCCGACCCAAAGGTTCAAAGGGAGGTTCACAGAGAACTCGCAGGACCAGGTTAAGACTCCAGTCTGGGCAGAACTTGCGAAGCGGAGGCTTCAAATGCTTCACTCCCTTGAAGAAACGAATTACATCCGGATGAGCCACCAAGGGCCTGTCCTCCACCTTGCCCCTGAGAAGCCAGTGCCGAAACCTGGACTTGGAGCGAACTATAAGCCAGGCCCTTGGACAGTCTGTGTTGCAGAAAGGACACAATCTGTGGGATAGAAGCCAGCAGAAGATCCACCCTATGTTGACCACACCAAGATTCAAAAAGCTTCCACACTCTAACATAAGCCATGGAAGTGAAAAGCCTTCTAGTCTGAAGAAGGGGTAGAAATAACTGGCTCAGAATATCCTTTCATATGCATTCGCTGCCTCTCAAAAGCCAAGCTGCGAGACAAAAGTGATCCTTCCGATCCAAAAATATGGGACCCTGGTGCAGTAACCCCATAAGGTGTGCCAGCCAAAAAGAGAACCATCCACCGCCAGATGCACCAAGTCTGCAAACCACGGACAATGCGGCCACTCTGGCACGACCAGAACCACTGTCCCTGGATGCATTTCTATGTGACGAAGCACTCGACCTATGAGTGGCCTCAGAGGAAACACATACAGAAGAAGTTCCGGCAGCCAAGGACAACAAGAGCATCTAGGCCCACCAAACCGACTTCTCTTCTGCGGCTGAAGAACCTGTGCAACTTTGAGTTGGCCCTGGTTGCCATGAGATCCAGCTGAGGAACTCCCCATCTGGCACAATGTGGTTCCAGGCTTCTGGGGACAGCTCCCACTCCCCGGGGTCCAGTTGCTGTTGGCTTAAAAAATCCACCTGCACGTTATCCACTCCCACAACATGAAAGGCCGCGATCCCTTTGAGGTGGCGCTCCACCCATGCAAACAGCAGCAGAGCCTCCCGACCTACAGCAAGGCTTCTTGTACCTCCTTGACAATTGATATTCGCCACCATCGTCACATTATCCGACAACACCCGAACCATCCGATTTCGGACCATGGGCAGAAACAGCTCCAAGGCCTTGTGCACTGCTCTCATCTCCAAGCAACTGATCGACCAGGTCTTCTCCACCATCAACCAGAGCTCATGGGCTGAGCACCCCATACACAATGCTTCCCAGCTTTTGAGGCTGGCATCCATGGTCAATACACCCAATCTGGGACTTCCAGAGGCATGCCCTTGCCCAGTTTGGTCAGAAACAACCATCACTCCGGGCTGGTCTTGGCCTCCCGCCTCAGAGGTAAGGGGACACAATACTCCTCAGACGTCGAATTTCACCGAGACATCAATGCTCTCTGTATTGGGTGCATATGGGCAAAGGCCCACGGAACCAGATCCAACTTTGACACCATGGACCCCAGCATCTGCAGATAATCCCAGACCTTCGGGACTGGAAGATCATGAAACTGGGAAACCTGCTCCTGCAATTTCAACATTCTGTCTTCTGTCAGAAAATCCTTGCCCTGCTGGGTATTGAAGCATGCCCCCAAGTAAGCCAGAGATTGAGAGGGTACCAGGTGGCTCTTTGCACATTGATCACCCAACCCAAGGAGCTCAGTAGTTGCCTCACATGCTGCACCAAATGAGTGCATTCCTCCTCCATCTTCGCCCGGATGAGCCAGTCATCCAGGTAGGGGTGAACCAACACACCCTCCTGCCTCAAGGCCGCAGCCACCACCACCATCACTTTCGTGAAAGTGTGAGGGGCAGTGGCTAGACCGAAGGGAAGGGCCTGAAACTGAAAATGCCATCCCAGCACCTTGAATCACAGGAATTTTTTATGCTCCTTTTGGATAGGAATATGGAGATAAGCCACGGTGAGGTCCAAGGACGTCAGAAACTCTCCTTTGCGGACAGCCGCGATCACTGTACACAGGGTCTCCATCCAGAATTGTGGCACTCATAAGATCAAGTTCACCTTCTGCAAATCCAAGATAGAAGGAGGGCACTTTCTGTCCTTCAGCACCACAAAGTAGATGGAATACCTTCCCTGCCCCTGCTCGTCCAAGGGAACCGGAAGGATAGCTTCCAAACTTATCAGCCTGCGCAGAGTTTCTTCTACAGTGTTACACTTGCTTTGAGAAGAACAGTGCAACTCCAGAAAGGCGTCGTTGAGCGGGCGAGAAAATTCTAAGACGTAACTGTCACTTATCACCTCCAGGACCCTCCAATCGGAGGTAATCTTGACCCACTCCTTGTAAAACCGGGACTACCTGTCCCCAACTGGAATGAACGAAGAGTGGGCGCCCCTGGCTTCACTGGACTGGCTTACTTGCTCTAGACCCCTGACCGGAGCCACCTCTAGAGAAATGGCTGAGTCCCAGAAAGGCCCTCTAATGATTCGATGACGACTTCTGTCCCGCTGCTGAAGAACTTCTACCAGTTTGAAACCTCCGTGACTCCTGAAAATGAGAGCGAGAGGAAAAACTCCTCTTAATGACCTTCTTATCCTCCGGGAGTTTATTGCCCTTGGTTTTACCCAGAGACCTCATGAGCAAGTCTAGGTCCTCCCCAAAGAGCAGTTTGCCCTTGAAGGGACGGTTACATAACTGACTCTTAGACCACATGTCTACCGACCAATTACACAGCCACAAGAAGCGCCAAGCCATTACCACAGAGACCATACTCCTAGCTGTAGTATGAACCACATCATACAAAGCATCTGCCACATAGGCCACCCCCGCCTCCAGACAGACCCCCTGTGTGGAGGACAGTACCCCCGGAGACACCCACTCCTGCAGTCTCTGAATCCAGCATAAGCAAGCATACTGCATCAAACTAGTGCACAGCACCCCCCAGAGGCTCAGCGCTGAGACCTCAAACATGTGCTTCAATTGGACTTCCAGCTTACAATCTTGGACATCTTTGAGGGCCTCCGCCCCAGCCACCAGAATCGTAATCTTCTTGGACACTGCCGATACCGCAGCATCAACCTTAGGAATTTTAAGGCACTCCAAGTGCTCCAACAAGGGATACAGCTTTCCTTGGCCCTTCCAACCTTCAAGCCTGCTTCCGGGAAGTCCAACTCCCAACTAATGAGCTTCTGAATCTGCTTTGGAATGGGAAAGGCACTGGGAGGACCCCGCAA
Source organism: Rhinatrema bivittatum (assembly GCF_901001135.1). NCBI lineage: Eukaryota > Metazoa > Chordata > Amphibia > Gymnophiona > Rhinatrematidae > Rhinatrema > Rhinatrema bivittatum. Next base: position 188,698,362 of record NC_042618.1, on the reverse strand, counting down.
ACCATCCAGTACGGGGTTAACGGCCTCACTATCAGACTCCTCCTGAGTCAGCTTGACCTCTAATTCCTCCAAGTCCTGAGGAGTGAGTGGCCAGAATTCCTCTTTCTTAACCCCCGGCTGGTTGGCTTATTTATCACCCTCTGCTCCAGCTGCTTCTGCAAGATCCAGGTCCTCCTTGCCACCATCCTCAGGAGGTTGGTCCTCATCTGGGTCTCCCTCCAGGTCCACAGCCGGAGAAGCCGCCGCCTCCTCCTCCAACGGATCATCAGAGTCCCACAGATCCCTAGGGTCTTGATTCGGACAAGTGGCCCGCGACGCCCGTCCAGTCTCCTTGAGGAAGCCCCAGAGGACGCCGGAGCTCTCTTGGATGGCCCCGAGGATGGCTCCTTGGGTCTCTGCTTAGCTGCCTGACGTGCCAGAAAGGTCTCATGCATAAGCAGGACGACTTCCAGAGAAAACCCGGAAAAGCCCTCTGAAGCCCATTCAGGGCTGCTAAGCTCAGAGACCTACCCCTCCTCAACATCATCCTCACAAACCAGCACTGCAGCAGAGAGAGGTGGAGAGTCACCTGACTTGCGGTCCGGAGCCCCCTGACAGCGATCCCCCATGGGAATTGAAAGGGGAGAGGTCCCCACCTTGGGCCCCCCCCCAGCTACCCCTGTGGACCGGGAGGCCCTCTGGGTCTTAAGACCCTTAGTGGAGGATCCCTCCCCCCATCCCCGAAGCACAGCCAAAGGGAGTTAAGGTGGGTTGACCTGGTCCCACAGGCCTCCACATGCGGTTTCTCCGACATCCTCACTGCGAGCAAGGCCGCACCACGTGGTCCAAACAGATCACTCAGCAAAACGAGCGCAGGAAGGCTGGCAAATGTGGGAGATGCGCGCTTGTGAAAAAAAACTTCAGAGCACTGCAAAAAGCGGCAGTAACATGGGAAGCCCTGGTCGGCTGTCCCTTCAGCACCACATGGCCAGGCAGAGGCCTGCAGTGCTAAAAATAAACCTGCCCCCCCCCCTTGAGCGGGAGAAGCCACACGCCGGAGCAAATAGGTTTCCCCCCAGGAACCCCCCCCCCGCCCCGCACAGAGCGGTGACCGCTGCTCCTCACTCCTGAAAGAAAAATGTGGCAGAGCAAACCGCGGACTGCCGCAGTCCTGCACTGCAGGCTGACTCTCCTGACTGTCCCTCAGTAAGCAACTACAGAAAGAACCCACTGCTTTATTTTTTCTTTTTTTGAAAAACAACAAGCTTTACTAGAAAAAATGAAGAAAAAGAAGGAAAAACCCCAAAAGGGATACTCCCCAGAGGGTGCCAGTACTCTGGGTATCAGGGGCCCTGGAACCTGCGGGCAACAACAGCCAGGGGTATCCAACTCCCCCATTCGCGCGGCTCAACTCAAGGGATGGCCCACTGAGGAACCTCGAGGAGCAGATCCAACTCTTCAACTCCAGATCAGTCAGGACTTCAGGTATGCACCTCTACCATCTGCTGGAGACAGAAAAATACTGAGGGACTGGAGGTGGCACACTCGGTTATGTAGCAGTGCCTCAAAGTTTTGTTCTCTGCCTCCATCTGCTGATAGGGATGCATAAACCCACTTGTCTGGACTGATCTGGGTATGTTCAGGAAATCTACACGGTAGGCAAAGTGTATTGTGAGAGCTGCCATCTGACGAAAAGTAATCAATAAGGGATACAGAAATCTGTTAAACATTATGATGTCTGACTGCCAACATACTGTCTATTAAAGAGATAACATTTTGTTGCTGGCATTTGTTAATGCTCTCTCTATGGCAATATCTGCCTATCACAGTGAATACGGTCAGATTACTCACAAAAGGTTAAGGTGCGCAATGACACGTAAGTCACACACTTATCTTTGAAACGTTCTGCCAAGTTTTTAGGTTTAGAACTTCAGGAAACAGTATATCTTGCTCAAAAATAGACCCAGCCCTAAGCCCAGACTGACCTGTTTTTGTTGCTTTATATCGTTTCCCCTCTCAAGCACTTTAGCAAAGAAAATGTAGAAACTCTCTTCTATTGGTAAGAATATAAACCTGGCAACAAGTGAGCCAAGATTATTTACTATATCGTACACACCTGTGAAAAAAAAAGAAAAGATGTATTACAAGATTTGTTGTATCCTAAAATGCAAAGAGTTCTAGCAGAAAAAAAAGCCACAGCATCCCCTTGATTATTGAGCTGGTGAGCAGCGATACCAACTTACCAAGTACTCATACACCTAAAATCATCCTTCCAGAGGCCCAGCAGTACAACAATATAGCCTATAGAGTAGCAGTAGGCAAAGTATTGCTCATGGGCAGGTTTCCTCCAGCCCTCAGACGCTCCATGTATTACAGTTCCAGGTGCTGCACACCTCGCCCTCCCACCTCTTTGTTCCTCCTTGCCCTCAATCAGGTGATCTTCCTTTTTTTATTTTTTTTTAATTACGGTACTGCAGACCATCTTCCAGTTTGTCGCCACACTACAGGCAAACAGTGACAACAGCAAACCTGAAAGCCAGGCCTATAAAGATAAAACAAAAATAAAAAGATCACATAAACAGCTGATCACGGAGCTAGCAAGGAGGAACAGTGAAGCAAGGCAGGGGAGCATACGGTCAGGCATCCAATCCCTTTGCTTAGAAATAAAGGGGGGCAAGATCTTGTCTGTATAGGGGGTGGGGGAGCTCCAAGAGTCACTAATGTGGCCCTGTGTGTAAAAAAAAATAAAAATGTTTGCTCATCCCTGCTATAGAGTGATGCAACCTAATATCTGCCCTCCAGTCACTACTGAAGATCGGTGCTCTCAACCTGTCTCTAATCTCATCTTTGTATGGCTCTCTACCTTCACTTTACTCTGCAATAATAAATATGGCAGAAACAAGGAGGTCAGATGATCAATGGCAACCATATGAACATTTATTTGGCAAGCTGTCCAAGAAGTTCTTTAACAGAAATCCAGGGGCCAATCTTAGAGACTGACTTAGTCAACAGTGTTTATTAGTCAGTGACCACCAGATTTTTTTCTGCCATTTTGTGCATAATACAAGAAGCAGCACTAATAACACAGCCCCTTGTTACTGTGCCAGTGGGCTAGTGTTAGACTCCTATCACTGCCTCAACAGCCCAAGTGACTGCCAGAGTAGTTTCCACACGGTATATGCAGGCACAAAAGAACCGGCGGACCTCGCACCTGCATTGGTTACTCCAAACAGCACCCCCAAAATACTGCTGTCTAGCCCTGCTAAAAAAAGAAATTCTTAACTTTTATAAAACTCAGAGAGAAATTAGAACACAAGTAACTATTTAAATAACTTTGCTACATGCTTACCTTGGTCTCCAAAGTTTAAGACATTCAAAAACGTCATGACATATCGTTCACCTACAAACAGAATGTAAACTCTTAAATGCATCAGCCAGGACTTTGTTCTCCTTCAATGAACTTATCCCGTAAAATACATTTTAAGCAGAGACAAAAAGTCAACAGCTCTTCACCAGGGCAGGTAACAGTCACCTAAGGGCTCTGTGCAACAGTGCTTTAAGCAGCTACCAGTGACACTTAGAAACTCATGGACTAAAGGCAAAGAGGCAGCACAGAAAAGACTACAGGAGAACAGCCTAGAGTAGAGTCCACTGGCACAAGAAAACAAAGAGTGGTGAAAGCAGGCAGCCCCAAGCATTTTATGCTTTGTTTTTTCCTATATCACTCAGGACAAACAAGAATTCTGTTTGCACATTGATAGGAGTCTGTGCTCAGAGTGTTGGCTTCAAAGAGTTAGAGTTTAGACACTTTAAACATGATTTTGCGACCCCAAAGACTCATTTGAAGTCACTTTCTCTCTGTTTATCCAACTGCAGCTGGGGAATAACAGTAACAATGATGACCACTATACTATTACTTCACCCTTCTCTGGACTGGAGGCCATCTTGGTATTCTGCTGCCAGAAAAGGGGCAACGAGACTATGCCACCCAGAAATGGCTAGAGGAAAATTAGTTCTTACCTGTTAATTTTCGTTCCTGTAATACCATGGATCAGTTAAGACCATGGGTTGAGCCTCCTGTCCAGCAGATGGAGACAGACCAAAACTGAAAGGGTATCCTATATCAGGACAGAGCCTGCCCTGCAGCCCTTCAGTATAACCATTGTCAAAGCAGTAAAGGCATAAGATCAAGCAAGTAACAGATTAACTATTAACTTTGTTAAAACAATCAAACAATAGAACAATTGAATGAACTGTGTGACAAAGCGCTCTTGGATGACTACCCCAGATCATCGTGAAAGATGCTTCCGGTGCCTGTGATGAGAGAATCCAAGAGAGGAATGCAGAGGCACAAAAATATTCCTATAAGAAGGAAAGGAACAGTAAATAGTTCGAGCGAACCGAATATGGGAGGGCTTCTGGACTGATCCGTGGTACTACAGGAATAAAAATTAACAGGTAAGAACTAATTTTCGTTTCCCTGTACATACCCGGATCAGTCCAGACCATGGGATGTACCAAAGCTTCCCTACAAAGGGTGGGACCGAGACAGTCCCGCTCGAAGTACCTGCCAACCGAAGGAACCAAACATTGGCGCCTGAACGTCAAGGCGGTAATGACGAGCAAAGGTATGCAGGGATTTCCACGTAGCCGCCCTGCATATTTCCTGAGGAGAGACCGCTTGACTCTCCACCCAAGAAGTAGCCTGAGACCGCAAGGAATGAGCTTTTAAGCCCTCAGGGACCGGCCAGCCCTTACAGATATATGCTGAAGCAACAGCCTCCTTCAGCCACTGAGCGATCGTAGTCTTAAAGGCTTGGTCGCCTCTCTTTGGGCCACTCCACAGAACAAAAAGATGATCCGAGACCCGAAAGTCATTGGTAACCTGGAGGTAACCTAGTAAGATGCGTTTAACATCCAGACGATGAAGATCACCGCCTCCGGGCCCCGCTATATCCTCAGAAGAAAACGCGGGGAGTTCCACGACTGATTGATGTGAAAGGAAGAAACAACCTTCGGCAAAAAGGAAGGAACAGTTTTGAGAGCGAAGCCCGAATCCGAAAATCGCAGAAAGGGTTCTCTGCAAGGCAGAGCTTGAAGCTCCGACATCCTCCTAGCGGAGCAAATGGCAACCAGAAAGACAGTCTTAAGCATCAAGTCCTTGAGAGTAGCCCGATGGAGAGGTTCGAAGGGAGCAGCACAAAGAACCCGAAGGACCAAATTTAGGTTCCACGAGGGACAAGTGGCCCGGACGGGCGGCTTTAGGTGCTTAGCGCCCCTGAGAAAACGAATGACAACTGGGTGAGAGGCCACTGCATAAACCTCAATGGTGCCCAGGAGGGAACAGAGAGCGGAAACCTGAACGCGTACTGAGCCGACGGAAAGACCCTTGGAGAGGCCGTGCTGAAGGAAAGTGAGAACCATAGAGGCCGACAGCGAACGAGCAGAGACATCCAATTCCGCGCAGGCATTCTCAAAAACTTTCCAGACGCAGACATAGGCCAGGGACGTAGACTGCTTACAAGCCTGAAGCAGAGTAGAGATAACCTCTTCTTTATACCCCTTTCGCCTCAAACGGCACTGTTCAAAAGCCAGGCCACTAGACAGAAGCGATCCGCCTGGTCAAAAAATACGGGACCCTGCCAAAGAAGCCGGGGAAGATGGCCGAGGTGAAAAGGACCGTCCATCGCTAGATTTACCAGATCTGCGAACCACGGCCTGCGAGGCCACTTGGGGGCCACAAGAACTAACGGTCCCCGGTGAAGCTCTATTCTCCTGAGAATTTTTCCTATGAGGGGCCAAGATGGAAACACGTAGAGGAGAATGTCGGGCGGCCAAGCGAGGGCCAGCGCATCCACTCCCTCCGCCCAATGCTCCCTCCAGCAGCTGAAGAATCTGGGAGCCTTGGCATTGGCTAAAGTTGCCATCAGATCCAGGTGAGAGGGACCCCACCTGCGAACAATCAGATCCATTGCCTAGTCGGACAACACCCACTCGCCGGGATCAAGACGTTGTCGGCTGAGGAAGTCAGCTTGAACATTCTCCTTGACCGCTATGTGGGAGGCCGCTAGACGATCCAGGTGCCTCTCCGCCCAGGCGAAGAGCTTGCTGGCTTCCAGCGCCACCAGGCAACTTCGGGTGCCCCCTTGACAACTGATGTAGGCCACCGTGATGGAATTGTCCGAGAGAATACATACCGCTTTGCGGCGGATTAGTGGAAGAAAGACCTTGAGAGCCAGGCGCACCACACGGGCTTCCAGACGATTGATATGCCAACGGGACTGGACTGGGGACCAGTGTCCTTGAGTTGTTTGAAATTGACAGAGCGCCCCCCACCCGGAGAGACTGGCGTCCATTGTGACTATGACCCACGAGGGAGTCAGAAGGGGCATCCCCTTCAGGAGATGCGCCAGCGACAGCCACCACTGAATGTCTGCAATGATAGAGTCGGAGAGAGGTAGGACCTCCTGGAACTGTTCGGACACTGGGTGCCAGCGGGATAATAACGCTTTCTGTAATGGACGCATATGCGCAAAAGCCCAGGGGACCAGATCGATAGTGGAGGCCATGGTCCCCAGCACCTGCAGGTAATCCCACATCGTGGGAAGCGGCAGGGAAATAAAGCTGCGCCCTTGATCGGTGAGTTTGAGCGCCCGAGCGTCCAGAAGAAATACTTTTCCTACCTGGGTATCGAAGCGAGCTCCCAGGAATTCCAGAACCTGGGAGGGCTGGAGAATGCTTTTGGGAAAGTTGATTATCCAGCCGAGCAACGTGAGGACAGCAAGAACCCGGTTGACTGCTTGACCGCAAAGAGCGGATGACTTGGCCCGCACGAGCCAGTCTTCCAGATAAGGGTGGACTATGATTCCTTCTCGGCAGAGAGCAGCCGCCACTACCACCATGATCTTGGTAAAGGTGCAGAAAGCGGTGGCAAGGCCGAAGGGAAGTGCTGGTCCAGGATGTGGAATCGGAGATACTTCTGATGCTCTGGTCGAATCGGTATGTGAAGGTAAGCCTCTGTTAAATCGAGGGAGGCTAGGAATTCTCCTGGATGGACCGCCGCTATCACCGCCCTCAGGGTCTCCATTCGGAAATGGGGTACCCTGAGGGCTCGGTTGACTCGCTTGAGGTCCAGGATTGGACGGAAGGCGTTGTCCTTTTTGGGCACGACGAAGTAAATGGAATACTGGCCGGCACCTTGTTCCTGCACCGGTACCAGGATTATCGCCCCGAGCACCTGGAGCCTGGCTAAGGTTTGGCAGACCGCAGGTCTCTTGAGTCGACCGCAAGGAGAGACTAGATGAAGATCCGGCAGGTCCCGGGCAAATTCTAATGCGTAACCTTTTTCTATCACCTCGAGGACCCATTGATCGGATGTGATTTTAGCCCATTCCTCGCAAAACAGAGAAAGACGCCCACCTAAGTTTCGTGCGGAGGAATGGACCGGCCAGATCTCATTGTGGGGCAGACTTGGCGGCCGGGTGTTGCTGACTACCATCTTGGAAAGCATGACGGCCCCGAAAGGAATGAGACCAAGACTGGGACCTGGAGGTACCACCCCGTGGAAAAGGACCACACCCCCAGTTGTTGTACCGACGCTGTCCCCGAAAGCGGGAACACGTCGGGAAGAAAGACTTAGACTGCTTAGGGCGGTCCTCCAGCAGCTTATGGACTTTATTTTCGCCCAAAGATTTAATAAGCTGTTCCAGGTCCTCTCTGAAAAGCAACTTGCCCTTAAAAGGGAGTGTGCCCAGCTGAGCCTTAGACAAGGAATCCGCAGACCAGTTGCGCAGCCAGAGAAGGCGTCTGGCCGAAACTGCAGAAACCATTGCCTTGGCCTGTACGCAAAGCAAGTCATACAGGGCATCTGTGCCATAAGCAATGGCGCCCTCCAAACGTTCCGCGGCAGGAGGTCCTGGGTGCCGAGTAATTGTTGAACCCACTGCATGAGACTGCTGCAGATTGTCACACGGACCCCTAAAGCTAAGACTTCAAAAATGCGCTTGAGAAAAAACTCGAGCTTGCGGTCTTGAACATCCTTCAAAACTGTAGCACCTACCACTGGAATCGTGGTATGTTTGGTGACCGCAGAGACAGAAGAATCCACTTTGGGAATTTTCAGCATGTCCAGGCAATCTTCGGGGAGCGGGCAGAGCTTATGCATAGCTCTCCCAACTCAGAGACCCATCTCTGGAGCTTCCCATTCCCGAAGGAGAAGCAACTTATGCATAGGATGAAAGGGATATGTACGCGGGAGCGCCCTAAGTCCCGCCAGGACCGGGTCCACGTTAGGCGGCATCGCAGCCGTCACCGTATCGTCAAGTCGTCATCAAGATCCTGAAGAGGGTCCGCGGGAGGCTGCGGAGGATCCACAGGGAGGGGGCCCCTGGGACCACCCTCACCCGTACGGGGCCCTGCAAATCCGGAACCCCGGAGCGTAGTGGCGCGGGCAACCGAGGTATCTTCGGGGGGGGGGGGGAGGTCCTCCTCCTCTTGCAAACTAGCCAAGTATGATTTGTGCAACAGGAGCACAAAATCAGAAGAAAATCGGGCCCAGGCTGATTTTCTCGCTGAGGGGGCGAGGGCGGGGCGAGGGGGGGTCCGGGACATCCCCCTGAGAGCACACCAGGCTCAAATGTGCGCTCTCAGGGGGATCTCAGGCAGATCCTGCTCCTCTGCCCCCAGTGAAGCAGAATCGGCATCGGGAGAGATTCCCAAAATGGCCGCCGTTCCCGCGGTTTGCTGGGTTGGGAACGGCCTGGCCATGCCTTGGGGAGCATGTCTCTGGGCTGAAGTTTTTAGCATTGCCAAGGAGGGGCCCTCCCCACCCGGCAGGCATCCGGAGCACAGGCCGGCTCTCCACACGCAATACAGAAATTTGAATGTGGCATGAAAGTGCAGCCCAGCCGCGAATCAAAAAGAAAAACAGATGAGCAGGGGGACCCCGAGGAGAAGTGCAGGAGATCGAACCCCGCTCTCTCCCTAATAGCCAACTAAATCCAAATAACCTTTCTGCCTCTCTGCAAGATTTTTCTCCCTTTATGGATGTTTATTAATATATATATATATATATATATATATATATATATATATATATATATATATATATATATATATATATATATAATTTATTTATTTATTTATTTTTACAGGGGAATGAAACGTCTCTGAAGACTCACCCGAGGTATGGACGTCCCGGGGCAAGGCAGAAGGCTTAGGGGGAGTGACTGGCACCACCAGTATCGCCCCAGGTAAGAGGGTCACCGGGAAGGGAGCCTAGGCTGCACAAGTCAAGAGGCGAAGCCCCCCTAGGCACCCCAAGAGTGAGGGAGCCAGAGCTGTCTCCCTGACACAGTCAAATACAGTTTTACAATTTAAAATATTTTTATTTTTTTACACAGAATCAAATACTTGCTTGAGCTTGCCCCCAGAGAAAAGAAGCAAAGAAGGAACCCCGTAGGGGAAGGGCAAGCTAACAGGGAACCGCAGGGTGAGCTGTCTGGCATCTGCTGGAGACAGACAAATACTGAAGGGCTGCAGGGTAGGCTCTGTCCTGATATAGGATACCCTTTCAGTTTTTGGTCTGTCTCCATCTGCTGGACAGGAGGCTCAACCCATGGTCTGGACTGATCCGGGTACGTACAGGGAATGTAGGATTCTGATGCTCTACAAGGAAAAGCATCTTGGATACCGGTTTAGATGGCACTAACTCTTCAGCAGCACTCACGTCCATGCGTCCCTATAGCAGTAGCCATCCCTTCCCATCACTGTCCCACAAGCCCAACACCTCAATGGAAAGGAGACCTGGACATGGTCACCTAAGCTGTAGCATATACCATATAGCTGACTTTCAGTCACAACAGGTGAATTTTCAAATTATGCATATGTAAAAATTAGCACTTCCGCACATAAAGTAGCACCTACATGAATGCATGCTATTTTCAAAACTGCAACTTCCGTGCGTAAATTGGGATCCACGAGGAATTTCGCACATGTAAGAAATGGACATGCCAGGGCATACGGGGCAGGGCCAACATAACATTTACACATATAAATTGCTATTTTAAAACCTGCCAAAGTGACATGCATACGTCTTTTACTTGCGTATATTTACTTCTGCTCAATAAGAACATAAGAAAATGCCTTACTGGGTCAGACCAAGGGTCCATCAAGCCCAGCATCCTGTTTCCAACAGTGGCCAATCCAAGCCATAAGAACCTGGCAAGTACCCCAAAACTAAGTCTATTCCATGTTACCATTGCTAATGGCAGTGGCTATTCTCTACGTGAACTTAATAGCAGGTAATGGACTTCTCCTCCAAGAACTTATCCAATCCTTTTTTAAACACAGCTATACTAACTGCACTAACCACAGAGTTTAATTGTGCGTTGAGTAAAAAAGAACTTTCTCCGATTAGTTTTAAATGTGCCCCATGCTAACTTCATGGAGTGCCCCTAGTCTTTCTATTATCCGAAAGAGTAAATAACCGATTCACATCTACCCATTCTAGACCTCTCATGATTTTAAACATCTCTATCATATCCCCCCTCAGCCGACTCTTATCCAAGCTGAAAAGTCCTAACCTTTTTAGTCTTTCCACATAGGGGAGCTGTTCCATTCCAGTTATCATTTTGGTAGCCCTTCTCTGTACCTTCTCCATCGCAATTATATCTTTTTTGAGATGCGGCGACCAGAATTGTACACAGTATTCAAGGTGCGGTCTCACCATGGAGTGATACAGAGGCATTATGATATTTTCCGTTTTATTCACCATTCCCTTTCTAATAATTCCCAACATTCTGTTTGCTTTTTGACTGCCGCAGCACACTGAACTGACGATTTCAATGTGTTATCCACTATGACGCCTAGATCTCTTTCTTGGGTTGTAGCACCTAATATGGAACCCAACATTGTGTAATTATAGCATGGGTTATTTTTCCCTATATGCATTACCTTGCACTTATCCACATTAAATTTCATCTGCCATTTGGATGCCCAATTTTCCAGTCTCACAAGGTCTTCCTGCAATTTATCACAATCTGCTTGTGATTTAACTACTCTGAACAATATTGTGTCATCTGCAAATTTGATTATCTCACTCGTCGTATTTCTTTCCAGATCATTTATAAATATATTGAAAAGTAAGGGTCCCAATACAGATCCCTGAGGCACTCCACTGTCCACTCCCTTCCACTGAGAAAATTGTCCATTTAATCCTACTCTCTGTTTCCTGTCTTTTAGCCCGTTTGCAATCCACGAAAGGACATCGCCACCTATTCCATGACTTTTTACTTTTCCTAGAAGCCTCTCATGAGGAACTTTGTCAAACGCCTTCTGAAAATCCAAGTATACTGCATCTACCGGTTCACCTTTATCCACATGTTTATTAACTCCTTCAAAAAAGTGAAGCAGATTTGTGAGGCAAGACTTGCCTTGGGTAAAGCCATGCTGACTTTGTTCCATTAAACGATGTCTTTCTATATGTTCAATGATTTTGATGTTTAGAACACTTTCCACTATTTTTCCTGGCACTGAAGTCAGGCTAACCGGTCTGTAGTTTCCCGGATCGCCCCTTGGAGCCCTTTTTAAATATCAAGTGTAAGTGATTGTAAACATCCTTAAAGTGGAAAAATGACTGAGAAGAGGGTCTGGGTGCAATGAGGGGCTTCAGGTTGAAGATCTAGGAGGGTCTTCATGAGCAGCAGATGGACTGGGTGAACTGGTAGACTAAATGGTAAAAGTGGTTATTTCATTGCCGCACGCATGTTATAAAAAAACCCCAAATTTACCCTCCAACAACTGCATTCTCCTGGAAATTAGCATAGTGTAGTAAATGATGGCAGGTAATGCCCAAAATGGTCCGTCCAGTCTGCCAATAAATTCATCCAGATGCACACACAAATCCCATATGCAACTCCATACCAACTCCCCCTCACCCAAGACTTTTATCTGTCCTCTCAATCCCTTTCCCACCATGGACCCACACATCTATCCCCAGCATGCCCCAAATCTGCCAAAGTAATGGCCTCCACCACCTCTGCTTTTTTTTTTTTTTTTTTTATAACATACTTGTTCCTTCTTTCTTTCTGAGGTTGAGACAGGTATTGTGTTATTAGAGAGTAGGATTAAATGGTCTGTTTTCACAGTGGGAAAAGGTAAACAGTGGAATGCCTCAGGGACTGGTGCTTTTTAATATATTTATAAATGATCTGGAAAGGGGTATGGCGAGTAAGGTGATCAAATTTGAGATGACACAAAATTATACAGACTGGTTAAATCTCAAACGGATTGTGATAAACTACAGGAGGACCTTGTGAGGCTGGAAGATTGGGCATCAAAATGGAAAATGAAATTTAATGTGGACAAGTGCAAGGTGATGTATATAGGGAAAAATAAATGAAAATTGGTTCTTACCTGCTAATTTTCGTTCCTGTAGTACTCATTTTCAGTCCAGAGAAGTGGGTTGTGTATCCCTACCAGCAGATGGAGTCAGAGAGCAAAACTTTGGGCACTGCCATATATACTATAGTGCCACCTGCAGTCCCTCAGTATTAACCTGTACCCAAGCCAACCGGTACCAAACTAACATAAGAACGGATGAAGTGAACTTAGCCAAAGGTAACAGCCCTTCGTCCGCAGCATACAGGTAACTGAACCAACGAAGAAAAAAACTGCTCCATCAACCTTGTCTGCAAAAACGGAGCTCCGTGCAACGAGCAGTGGACTTATAACACAGTAAGGCAGTCTTTCATGAACTGAAGAAAGGGTCGGGCCTCTGGACTGATCCTGAGTACTACAGGAACGAAAATTAGCAGGTAAGAACCAATTTTCATTTCCCTGTACGTACCAGGATCAGTCCAGAGAAGTGGGATGTACCCAAGCCACCCTACACTGGGCGGGAACCCGAAAGAGCCCCCAATCAGAACACTCTCACAGGAGGATCCCTCAGCAGCATGCACGTCCAGACGATAATGCTTAGTGAAAGTGTGTAAGGAAGACCACACCGCCGCCCTACAGATTTCCTGAGGCGACAGCAACTGACATTCCACCCAGGAAGTAGCCTGAGCCCTAGCAGAATGAGCGTGGAGACCCACGGGAACCTGGTGCCCGCGAGCTATGTACGATGAACGAATGGTCTCTTTAATCCACCGAGAGATGGTAGCTTTAGAAGCCTTGTCCCCTTTCTTTGGGCCACCAAAAAGAACGAACAAATGATCGGACCTCCGAAAGTCATTAGTGACCTCCAGGTAGCGCAACAATATGCGACACACGTCCAGCATATGCAGATCCCTGCCTTGCGAGGAGTCCAAGACCACTGGGGAAAGCCTGGAAGCTCCACTGTTTGATTGACGTGAAACGCCAAAACCACTTTTGGAAAGAAGGATGGAACCGTGCGCAAGGACACCTTATCATCGGAAATGCGCAGAAAGGAATCCAGACACGACAGAGCCTGTAACTCCGAAATCCGACGTGCCAAGCAAATGGCCACCAAAAAGACCGTTTTTAAGGTGAGATCCCTCAACGAAGCTCTGCGAAGAGGTTCGAATGGGGAACCACAGAGCACCCAAAACACTAGGTTCAAACTCCAATCAGGTCACACAGAACGGACGGGAGGCCATAAGTGTTTAACCCCTTTGAGAAACCTAGCAATGTCCGGGCGTACCGCCAGCGAACAGCCCGCAAACTTGCCAAGCAAAGCACCAAGAGCTGCCACTTGAACACAAAGAGAGCTAAACGCTAACCCCTTAGCAAGCCCCTGCTGCAGAAAGTCCAGGACCTTCACCGATAACAGGTCGCAGGATCGTTGGTGGCACCATGCCTCAAACAGCTTCCACACTCGCACATAGGCCATAGAAGTGGCTGGGCGTCTCGCCTGTAGGAGTGTAGAAATGATCTGCTCCGAATAGCTCTTCAAGCGTAAACGTCGTCTCTCAAAAGCCAAGCCGGGAGAGAGAAGTGATCCTCCCGATCCGAAAATATTGGGCCCTGCCGAAGTAGTCGCAATAGATACCCAAAGCTGTAATGGTCCTTCGAGGGCCAAGCGAACCAGATCCGTGAACCACGGACGACGCGGCCACTCTGGAGCTACGAGCACCACCCTGCCGGGATGGAGCTCTATTCGGAGAAGTTTCCCGATGAGGGGCCAGGGAGGAAAGGCATATAGCAGAATCCCCGTGGGCCAGGGACACACCAGAGCATCGAGCCCCACCGAACCCGGCTCCCGTCGACAACTGAAGAAGCGCAGCGTTTCGAATTTTCTCTGGTCACCATCAGATCCAATTGAGGTACGCCCCATCTGGCACAGATGAGGTTCCATGATTCGAGAGACAGCTCCCATTCACTTGGATCGATCTGTTGGCGGCTTAGGAAGTCCGCCTGTATGTTCTCCACTCCTGCTATATGGGAAGCCTCAATGCCTTTGAGATGGCGTTCCGCCCAGGCGAAGAGAAGCCGTGTCTCGAGCGCCACCGCGGAACTTCTTGTCCCTCCTTGGCGGTTGATGTAATCCACCGTTGTCGCATTGTCTGAGAACACCCGAACCATTCGGCCCTGGATCCAGGGTAGAAAGGCTTGGAGGGCCAGGCGAACCGCTCTGGTCTCGAGCCAATTGATGGACCAGGATCCCTCCAAAGGGGGCCAAAGCCCTTGAGCTGATCTGTTTGCACATACCACCCCCCATCCAGTCAGGCTGGCCATTAGTGGAGATTATCATCCAATCCTGATTGTCCAAATCCACCCCCCGGCCCAGATTGGTGCGCGACAGCCACCACGACAGACTGGCCCTGGACTCGGGGAAGAAGCTCCAGAGGGATATGGAATTGCTCCGACACAGACTGCCATCATGACAACAGCGCACATTGCAAGGGACGTAAATGCGCGAACGCCCAGGGGACCAAGGCCAAGGTGGAAGCCATGGATCCCAGGACCTGTCGATGGTGCCACACAGTGGGATTCTCCATCAACATCAGTGCTTGGATCTGACCCTGCAACTTCGTTACACGATCCTCCGCCAGGAACACCTTGCCAAGAAAGGTATCGAAGAGTGCTCCCAAATACACCAGTTGCTGAGTGGGTTCCAGATGACTCTTCTGCAAGTTGATGACCCACCCGAGCGACTGCAAGGTGAACAGCACCGTCCGCACTGATCGTTCGCAATCCTCTCGGGACTTGGCTCTAATCAACCAGTCGTCCAGATACGGGTGAACCAAGATTCCTTCCTTGCGAAGAAAGGTGGCCACCACCACCATCACCTTGGTGAAAGTGTGGGGCGCTTTGGCGAGACGAAATGGAAGGGCTCGAAACTGGAAGTGCTGACCCAAAACCATGAAATGCAAAAACCTCTGGTGATGCATACGGATTGGAATATGCAGATACGCCTCCGTGAGGTCCAGGGATGCCAGAAACTCCCCTTTTCGCACTGCTGCCATTACTGTCCTCTGGGTTTCCATACGAAAACGAGGGACCCTGAGACAACAGTTGACCTTCTGAAGATCGAGGATTGGATGCAATGTACCCTCCTTTTTGGGGACCACAAAGTAAACCGAATACCGTCCTCGCCCCTGCTGTTCCAGTGGGATCGGGACCATGGCCCTGAGCTCGAGGAGGCGTTGAAGGGTATCCCGCACTGCCTAGCATCTGCTGCGAGAGGCCACGTGGGATCCCACGAACACCTCCCGAACCGGCCGCTTGAACTCCAGGGCGTAACCGTCTCTGATGACCTCCAAGACCCATCGGTCCAAGGTAATTCTTGCCCATTCTGTGTAAAAGCTGGACAATCTGCCTCCGACAGCTTCGACGACGGAATGGGTGCTTGTGGCTTCATTGGGTAGGCTTACTAGTGCAGACAATGAGGTGTCCAGAGTCCCTACCGGAGCAATGGCCACCGTGAGAGGACTGCTGGCGACCCTGCGTCGGCTTAGAACCAGAAGGAGTGGAATATCTGGTAGAACGAAACCAGTGAGCATCTTGAAATCGAGCCCTAGTGGGAAAAACCTTCTTAGAAGACCGTCTATCCTCCGGCAATCGATTACCCTTGGATTCCCCAAGTAATTTAACCAGCTGATCCAGTTCCTTCCCGAAAAGGAACTTGCCCTTGAAGGGAAGATTACAAAGCTGAGATTTGGAAGACAAGTCCGCCGCCCAATTCCGTAACCAGAGGAGCCGACGAGCTGCCACCACGGACACCATGGACCGAGCCAAGGTCCGAATGAGATCGTACAGCGCATCCGCCCCATATGCGATGCCAGTTTCCAACCGGGCCAACTGAGCGGTCCATCACCGCCACTGCCGGCGTTCGAGCTTGCCTCTTGAACCCAGCACAGGCAAGTCCTCTGCATAAAACTAGCGCAGACTGCTGCCCGAAGCCCCAAGGCAACCACCTCAAAGACCCTCTTTAACTGAATCTCCAGTTTATGGTATTGCATATTCTTCAACGCAGCAGAGCCCACGACGGGTATCGTGGTCTTCTTTGTGACCGCCGAGACGGCAGCGTCCACCTTAGGAATCTTCAGGAGATCCAACACCTCTGATGACAGAGGATAGAGCTTTGCCATTGCCCTACCAACCTTCAAACCCGCATTAGGAGTATCCCACTCCCAGTTCACGAGCTTGCGGACCTTTTTTGGTAGAGGAAACGCCGTTGTCGGTCCCCATATTCCATCGAGGACTGGATTAACCCCTTCACTATCGGATTCCTCCTGGGTAACCTTAAGGCCCAGGACGTCCAACACCTGGGGAATCAGAGGACGGAGCTCATCCGGTTTAAAGAGACCAACCACACTGGGATCATCCCCTTCCACCAACGGGAAGTCGTCCCCATCCGTGTCGTCAGGGTCCGTGTCCCCCAGATCCGGATTTGGATCCAGATCCGGTTTGGGCGTCGTGACTGTAGGAGCCGATCCTGTAACAAGGTCTGGGTCCTGAGAACCCCCTGCTAAGGTCCTCTACCTGACGGGGGCGCTCTGTGGGACGAGTAGCGTCTACAGCCCTGCCCTGCTTCCGGGGCAGTTCAGTGGAACCCTCCACCTGCCCAGGTCTCTTTGCTACTGCCTGCCTGCTGGCTAGGAAAGCCTGATGCATAATGAGTACAAATTCCGGGGAAAAAACCCACCGGGATGGTCCCCCCCTCCGGGGGTTCCAGTGACGCCAGATCCCCAGGCCCCAAAACTGGGTCCTCACCCATAGGGCCCAAAACGGGAGGGGAGTCCTCCCTGCAAACCACGGTGAGATTCGCCCCCCTGGGGGGGGGGGGGAGAATCGAGTCGAGAGAACCTGCTAACTCGGAGGAGCAATTGGGGCAGAGGGATGCCGCGTTTAATTCCTGCCCGTGAGCACCACACTTGCTGCAAGCAGCTGATTTAGTTCGTGGCGCCATGCCGGTCCGCGCAGCCACGCGGCCACAAGAAACCGCGATCGGAGCAGAGGCCTAGTCAGGTGCGCCACACGCGCTGTCAGCAGCGCGGGAAAACACTAACAGAGCCGACGAAAAGGCCCCAACGCAGCAACCGCGCTGTCGCACCCGATGGTGCTGACTGCCACAGCACTCTTTCGGATAATAGAAAGACTAGGGGGCACTCCATGAAGTTAGCATGTGGCACATTTAAAACTAATCGGAGGAAGTTCTTTTTTACTCAATGCACAATTAAACTCTGGAATTTGTTGCCAGAGGATGTGGTTAGTGCAGTTAGTATAGCTGTGTTTAAAAAAGGATTGGATAAGATCTTGGAGGAGAAGGCCATTACCTGCTATTAATTAAGTTGACTTAGGAAATAGCCACTGCTATTACTAGCAACGGTAACATGGAATAGACTTAGTCTTTGGGTACTTGCCAGGTTCTTATGGCCTGGATTGGCCACTGTTGGAAACAGGATGCTGGGCTTGATGGACCCTTGGTCTGACCCAGTATGGCATGTTCTTATGTTCTTAAAACGCAGTCCGGACACGGCAGGCTTATCCTCTGTCTTACTCAACCTCCCGGAGCCCCGGGAGTGGAAGAAACGAAGCTCCAACCCCGCCTGGTTGTCCCAGCCGACTCCTTACCTCAGAGAAAGACGCCTCACTGAAACACTGATTTTTTTTTTTTTTTTTTTTTTAAACAAACTTTAAGGAGCCAGCTCAAGCAGGGATGGATGGAGCAGCTTCAGGGTAGGAGAACTAGGAGCCCCTAGTCTGTGACCCCCGAGCCAAAGCAGCCGAAACTCAGTCAGGGGTGTCCAACCCCCCGGACGCCCGGCTTCCACTGAGGGATGGCCCGCGAAGGTGCCTAACACCTCAGGAAGCAACGAGGAAAAGGAAGAAAAAATAAAACCAAAAATGCTAACTACACTGAAAAAAACTAAGACTGCTGTTGTGCACCTCTACCAACTGCTGGAGTCAGAGAAATACTGAGGGACTGCAGGTGGCACTATAGTATATATGGCAGTGCCCAAGGTTTTGCTCTCTGACTCCATCTGCTGGTAGGGATACACAACCCACATCTCTGGACTGATCCTGGTACGTACAGGGAACCCTTGCTAAAGTTACATGATTTTAAGTTCCATATTAGGAGTTACCACCCATGAAGGAAATCTAGGCATCATAATGGATAATATATTGAAATTGTCAGCTCAGTGTGCTGTGGCAGTCAAAAAAGCAAACAGAATGTTAGGAATTATTAGGAAGGGAATGGCGAATAAATCGTGTCATAATGCCTCTCTAATCGCTCCATAGTGAAACTGCACCTTGAATTATGTGTGCAGTTCTTGTCACCGCATCTCAAAAAAGATATAGTTGCACTGGAGAAAGTACAGAGAAGGACGATCAAAATGATATTTATTTATTTATTTATTTATTTTTAGATTTTTATATACCGGTGTTCCTATATGAAATAAAGATCACGGCTCCCCTATGAAGAAAGGCTAAAGAGGTTTTGGCTATTCAGCTTGGAGAAGAGATGGCTGAGGGGGGATACGAAGGAGGTCTTCAAAATCATGAAAGAACTTGAACAGGTTATTTACTCTCTCAGACAATAGAAGGACTAGGGGCACTCCATGAAGTTAGTAAGTAGCTCATTTAAAACAAATTGGAGAAAATTTGTTTTCACTCAATGCATAGTTAAGCTTTGGAATTCACTGCATAGACAATGTGGTTACAGCAGTTAGTGTAACTGGGTTTAAAAAAGCTTTGGATAAGTTCCTAGAGAAGAAGTCTATAAACTATTAATCAATAATGAATAGTAGCTTGGGATGTATATATTGTTTGGGTACTTGCCAGGTACTTGTGACTTGGATGGGCCACTGTTGTATACAGAATGCTGGGCTTGAATTGCCCTTGGTCTGACCCAGTGTGGCAAGTTCTTATGTTCAAATACCCAAGCTAACACCCAGGCTCCCCTTCCCTTCTCATTACCAAGTTCTGCAAGATCCTCCAGTTACCAAGGTTAGTGATATCATGGTTAAAAATATATATATATCTGGCTTCCCATGCTCACTGAGGTTTGGGTTTTAACCACAGTCCTTTCATGCAGGTCACACCAGCCTTTTTGCAAACCGGCTGCTGTTGTGCCACTGCTGTTTATGTCACTCCGTGCAAATTTACCCCAATAGTTTCTTGAATATCTGATGTAAATTGATGAGAGTGCAGAGTAATGCTAAGACCTGACCTTGGGCACACAGAATATGTTGCCCCTACTCACCCTCCGTCAAGATCTGCTTCAGGAATGACTGTTTAAAGAAACTCCAGGTCAATTTGGCCTGTTTCCAGTTAAGCAAAGCCTGAAACGACATCAAGTGTTCTTGTCAGCAGGGCGGTAGTCCAGCAATTATTACTATACAAAGCAGAGGGAAAGATTTGCTCTTTTATTTACTTACCTGGTCTTTCACAACATGAGGTAGCAGTTCCGTCACTCTGCAGACAGGAAATGATTTTCTCACCGCTTCAGGCGAACCAAGAAAGTTCAGAAAATATATAACATAGCAGAGCACCAGAAGACTCGTATATAGAAGCTGCAAACAAAAAATGTAAATTCTTTCACATTTTGGTTGTTACTACCTCTGCTAGTGGCTATCCCAGGCAACTATCACCCTCTCAGTAAAGTAGTATTTGCTCATGTTTCCTCTCAAACTTCCACTCTGCAACTTCATATCATGAACTCTTCTCCTTCAATTTGCTTTCCTAAGGAAAATGTCACCTTCTCGACTTTACTGAATCCTGCCGGATATTTGATTGTTTCCCCAGTGGATACATGTTAAGTGCTTTAAGCCTCTCTTTGTGTTGCAGGCCTTGTATTTTACCAGCCCTTGTCTGAACCACTTCCACCTTCTCAACGTCCTTAAGAAAGCAAAAGACAGTACTCAAGGTGGGGGGAGTTTCTAACTCATGACCTATACTAAGGCAACATTATCTTTTCCCTGCTGATGCCTTTATTTATGCAACGAAGTATACATTCAGTTTTTTTGATTGTTTTATTATATTGAATGGCTACCCGGAGGTCATCTAAGAAGACTACCCCCAGACCTCTTTCTTGTTTTCAAGTTCCATTTCTTGTCCTTCTAACTGATATGTGGCTAATGAACTTTTGCATTCTAAAAATATATGGCTTATAAGAAATTACCATACTGAGTCAGATCAAGGGTCCATCAAGCCCAGCATCCTGACTCCAACTACTTAGCACTGAAGTTCATTTTCCAAACCCTTGAGCATTCCTTCCAGTTTTTTTTTCAAAAACATTTTTTCATCCCTTCTGGTATGTCTAGTCTAAGTTTCTGTCTTCTGCAGACAAGCATATTTTCCCTTAAGTTCCTCAGCAAGCTTACTAATAAAGATATTGGATAAAAGTCCTGGTAATGAGCTCTGAGGTGCTGCACCAGACTGGACTCCTTTTCCAACACTGTGTCCTGCCACTTGACTTTTTCCTCACCCAATTTACAACTTTCTAGCCTATTCCCATGCTGTCCAGCATGCTTAACAGTCTTCAATGTACAATAATGTCAAAAACCTTACTAACAACCAGACAGGCAATGTCTACTGCACCTCCCTCAGCCACCTCTTTTGTTCCATCATTAAAAAGTTCAATCAAGTTTGTCCGACAGACTCTTCCTTTTCCGAAACCATATTGTCTGTTGCCCAGTAACCCACTTCTTTCAAGGTGCTATACTAACCTTTTCTTTAGCGTTGTTTTTTTGCCCACTTCTGACTTGTCTCCTTTTCTGCAGAGGGACTACAACCACTCTCCTCCAATCCCTTGGAACCTCCCCCCATCTTCAAGGACAAGGACAGAATTGCCAGGGGTGGAGTCTGAAAATCTTGAACTCTTAGTATCCTGTGATGTACACCATTGGGTCCTCATTCACTCACAAGTAAGTAACTTGGAGCTAGATCTACTAAGCCGCAATAAGCCGACATCGCAAGTTAAACAGCATGTAACGTACGTTAAATGCTGTTTATCGTGTGATATCACATCATGATATGATATAACACAAGATTACCTACCCCCATAGAAATATGCTTTTCATATATTTGCATGCATAAAATTTCCAAATGCATGCAAAGCAGCTTATGCATAGGCAATCCTATGTTAATAAAATAAAGCAGCTGACTTAGAAAAAGTAAGCCTTGTTATTTTAGCACATTTGAGGGAGCTAAAATAACAAGTGAGCATTCCCAATGGTCCCATGGGAAAATGAAAGGGCCTGAGACCCCAAAACATAATCCCCCCAAAAGCTACAAACGATCCTGGGGGCCAATGGTAAAACCTGCCTGCCTTTCTGAGATGGCACTGGCCCACCCATCCAAACGAATTGATTCAAACTGCACGGTGACAGTGACAGCCTGCTCCCTTCCCTCCCCTGAATGTGAAAAAATGGCACCTTACCCATATGACACCCCTTCACCCCATCCCTCCCCTCTCCCATCCAAATAAAGTAAAATCCCTGGGGTCTAGTGGTTACCCACCCCCAACCCCAAAAAAGTAGTCTGGTGGTCTAGGTAGGCAGCCAGATTGCCACCCTCCAAGGCCCCCGTACCTCAAAAAGAAATCATTGGGATTTTGTGGGGGCCTGGAACGCTCCCTAGTTCAGGGCCTGTCAACACCATTTTTCAAAATGGCGTTGACCTGACCTTGCCCCATCACATGACAGGGGCAAGGTTTGGAGACTGGACCTTAACCATGGGGCCTAGGTCCGATCCCTTGGACCTTGCCCCATCACATGATAAATGCAATAAAGGTGAATCGGAGCTGTACATTACGAAGGTTCTTTAATGCTGTGTTTAATGAGGTTGATGCCACTATTGTTTTGAGAGAAAGGATTTTCTTTTTCCTTTTTATGTTGATTCACTTTTTACCATAAGTAGTCACTACAGTGCTGTCTGCTGGTGATACTCACCAAAGAGACATGTGGCCATTTTCAACAGTCATTAGCAGTATGGACTATCTGATATCTTGGAGGTCCATATTCAGCCACAGGATATCTGGCTAACTTTATTTATTTATTTAAAATGATTTATATACCGTTGTTTCATCCGAGGGTGATCAAAACGGTTTACATGTTTGAGTTACATACATAAAAGAAAATAAGAATTTAACAAACAAGATAAAAATCAGGACATTAAAATAAGAGAATTAGAGGAGGTGACGTGATGTGGTAGCTGGGAAGTCGCATCACTTCCTAGCTCCCGACCCGCCTTGCACATCGCGTGAAATCTGACCGCAAAAACACCCCATCTCCCGAACCGGACACCACAGCGGGGAACAGCATATGTGCACGGTCAGGGTTCGGAGCAGAACGACGCTGCCAACACCGACTAAGAGTGGAAAAAAGGACAAAGAAATGGCGCGAGTCCCAGAATCCAAAATGGTGACCGCATCCGAAAGTGAGTCCTCTCCGCCCCCGATGTCGCTTACCCTTGCCCACATTAAAGAAGCCGTCAGGGAGGCATTAGACGAAAAGTGGGCTATAATAACTGCACAGTTAGGGGATGTTAGGGACTCTCTTGCCACCTTGCCCCCGCAGTTAGAGGTGGTGGAAACGAGGCTATCAGCACTTGAGGATGCCGCGAATGTGAACCTCCCCAAGATGGCGGCCCGCGATTCAACCCTGCAGACCCTCCAGGCCAAAGTGGAGGATTTGGAGAACAGGGCTCGCCGGGACAATTTGCGACTCTTGGGTTTTCCTGAGCACATAGAGGAGCGCTGTCTGTGCTCTCTACGTGAGTCCTGGCTCCCAGAAGTCATAGGGTTACCGCACTGCAGGGTAAACTTGTGGTGGAGCGAGCACACCGACTGGGGGGGGGGGGGGGATCCCTGAATTTGCAGCACCCCAGGCTTGTTATAGCCAAAATCCTTAATTCAGCACATAAGGAGAGATTTGGAGGGCTTCACGGTCTCGGTCAGAACTCCTTTATCAGACTCACCATATCCGAATATTTTAGGATTTCTCCTCCTCGGTATCTGAGGCAAGACGGGGATTCTCCCCTATTTGTTCCACTCTACAGAATCGCGGCATAAAATTTGCCCTGATGTTCCCGGCACGCCTAAGGATCTGGCACGCTGACAAAATTCATAACTTTGACTCCGTGGAACTGGCAAAGGGCTTTATGGACTCATTACTCCTTGAGACGAACACTTTCTCTTGGTAAAATAAGTTAGGGGCCTGGATACCCAATGGCTTGCAAGGAGACTCTTTCCTGCAACACATGATGACTTCTGGTCCCTCCCTGACGGTTGATATAAGCCACCGTTGTGGCATTGTCCGAGAGTATGCGAACCGCTCGGCCCTGGATCTGTGGGAGAAAACGCTTGAGCGCTAGACGGACAGCTCTCGTCTCCAGACGGTTGATAGGCCAGGCTGTTTGATCCGACGTCCATTGGCCCTGTGCCGAGAGCCGTCCACACACTGCTCCCCAGCCTGCGAGACTGGCATCCTTAGTGATAACTATCCATTGTGGGATTTCAGAGTCCACTCCCTGCAGCAGGTGATCCAGAATGAGCCACCACGAGAGACTGGCGCTAACGGGGGAATCAGCAGCGGAGCCTGAAATTCCCGGGAGATCGGCTTCCAGCGGGAAAGCAAGGCTCTTTTTAAATGCCGCATATGTGCCAGAGCCCACGGCACCACATCTATCGTGGAGGCCATGGTACCCAGAAGCTGCAGATAATCCCAGGCGGTGGGGGGGCAGAAGAATCCGAAAACGTCGTACCTGCGACTGAAAAGCCAGCACTCGCGCCACTCGGAGAGAGACCTTGCCCACAGCGGTATCGAAGTGCACCCCCAAGAAGTCGAGAGACTGCGACGGGGTGAGCTGACTCTTGGCAAAATTTACCACCCAGCCCAGCGACTGAAGGAGATGCAGAACCCAGTCGATCGCTTGCTGACATAGGTCGCAGGACTTCGCCCGGATGAGCCAGTCGTTGAGATAAGGGTGGACCAAGATTACTTCCTTCCGCAGAGCTGCTGCTACAACCACCATAATCTTGGTGAAGGCTCGAGGCGCTGTCGCAAGGCCAAAGGGCAGGGCTGGAATTGGTAATGCTGCCCCAAGATCTTGAACCGCAGAAAGCGCTGATGGCCCTTCCGGATGGGAATATGAAGGTAAGCCTCCGTCAAGTCCAATGAAGCAAGGAACTCTCCGCGGCGTTCTGCAGCTATCACCGACCGCAGGGACTCCATCCGGAAGTGAGGAATCCGGAGAGCCTTGTTGACTATCTTGAGGTCCAAGATTGGCCGGAAGGACCCCTCCTTTTTGGGCACCACAAAGTAGATGGAATAGTGGCCGCGCCCGTATTCCGCTAGAGGCACTGGAATGATGGCCCCGAGGGCACGGAGGCGATCAAGGGTCTGGCGGACAGCCTCCTGCTTTCTGGATGGATCGCATGGAGAGAAGACAAACCAATCCCGAAGAGGCCGAGCAAATTCTAAAGCGTAACCGTGTTGTAGAATATCCAAGACCCAACGGTCCGAGGTGATCTCGGCCCACTCCTCGAGGAAGAGGGAGAGGCGTCCCCCTATTCTGGGAGTCGAAGAGTGGACTGACAACATCTTATTGGGAGGATTTAGAGGCTGCTCCTTGTGCAAAGGTATCGCGAACGGGCCGCCGCCCGCGAAAGGACTGAGACCAAGACTGCGATCTTGAAGAAGTACACTTGTGAGCCGGAGATCTAGACTGTCGGAAACGTCGCTGTCCCTGGAAACGGGTGCGCGAGGAACTGAAGCCCTTGAACTGCGAGGACGGTCTTCCAGCAGCTTATGCACCTTATTGTCGCCCAGCGACTTAATCAGCTGGTCCAGTTCATCCCCAAACAGTAATTTCCCTTTGAAAGGAAGAGAACCCAGCTGAGCCTTAGATGAAGAATCCGCGGACCAGTTACGTAGCCAAAGAAGACGCCTCACCGAGACCATGGACAACATGGACTGCGCTAACACCCGGAGAAGATCGTATAAGGCATCCGCCCCATATGAGATAACTGCCTCCAGGCGCTCCGCTTGCTGTGCCTCCGCCAAGGGAAGGTCATGGGTACTAAGCAGTTGCTGGACCCACCTTAACCCTGCCCGTTGCATCAAAGAGCTACAGACCGCCACTCAGACACCCAAAGCGGATACTTCAAAAACCTGTTTTAAATAAACCTCGAGTTTGCGGTCTTGCAAATCTCACAAGGCGGCACCTCCGTGACTGGGATGGTAGTCCTCTTCGTGACAGCCATCACCACGGAATCCACTTGAGGAACCTTGAGGAGCTCCAGGTACTGCTCCGGGAGTGGGTACAGCTTGTCCATGGCCCTGCCTACCCTCAGGGATGCCTCGGGGGTTTCCCATTCTTTAGTTAATAATCGTAGGAGGCTAGGGTGGAATGGAAAAGTCTTAGCAGGCAGACGGAGCCCTGCCAGAACCGGATCCCCCTTCTTGGAAGTGGTAGTGGGTTCTGGAGACTCCAGTGGAGGGTCGGCATCCAATTCCTCCAGGACGTGTGGAATAAGATGGTCCAATTCATCACGTTGAAAAAGCCGAAGAACCCTGGGATCATCGCCCTCTACCTGCGGAGCTGTGTCATCCAGATCCGGGTCCACAAAGGGGTCCTGAGGAGGAGGGGGAGCCGGTAGAGGGGGCTGCGAGACCACCTGCACCCGAGAGCTTGAGGGGGCCACAGCCGACCAGGGAGAGACACTCAGCCCCCCTTGGGACTCCTCAACCCGAGGGACTTTCAGTGGGGGAGAGGGCAAAGCCAGATCCTGCTGCTGCTGTTGCTGGCTCAGCCGAGCCAGATAGGCACTGTGCATCAACAAAATGAAGTCCGTAGAAAATGGCCCGGGGGGAGGAGGGGACAGAGCAGGAGGATCCCCCTGAGGCAGGTCCACATCTGGCAAGTCCACCAGGGTAAGAACCAGGGGTGAGGGAGCCTGTGCGAGGGCCGGATCAGCGCTAGAATGCAAAGAGGCATCATCGTAGAAATCCACGATGGCCACCGTTCCCGCATCGGATGGGAATGGGGCCGGCCCTTCAACACCCCGGCGTGATTTAGCGTGCGAAACAGTGCGCCCCTCCGGCCTCGA
The DNA here is from genome assembly GCF_901001135.1 of Rhinatrema bivittatum. Taxonomy (NCBI): domain Eukaryota; kingdom Metazoa; phylum Chordata; class Amphibia; order Gymnophiona; family Rhinatrematidae; genus Rhinatrema; species Rhinatrema bivittatum. The sequence goes on along the minus strand of NC_042618.1, from coordinate 188,671,862 downwards.
GGTGCCCTCCCCACCGAGGAAGCACCCGGCACAAAGACCCTCCCGAGACATCCAGGAGGTCAGCTCTCCGCACGCGGAGTATCGCGCAGCGTGCGGCATGGAGGCAAGAGCAGGGAACACCTCCGAAGGCTGCCTGCAGCTGAGAAACCACGCTGCTTCTCAAACCAACGCTCGACCCCGGAGAGCAGGTATGCGACCAAAAGCTCTCCATCTTTGGTTTTTTTTTTCCTCTCTGTCAGAGGAATGTCGCGTCTCTGACCAAAGAAGGCTGCTGCTGAGGAAGAATGGCCTCTCAGGCAGCGGGTCGGCAAAATGGGGGAGAGGCTGGACCACCAGCTTACACCCCAGGCAGCAGAAGAGAAGAAGCTGAAAAATTAAAACTACACTTACCCCAAAATGGAGACAGGCAACAGGAGATAGAGAAAGAGATAAAGAGAGAGGCCAGTCCCTGACAAGAGTCCTGCCTGCAAGCTCAGACCCAAGTGCCAGAGGCAAGCTCTCCGAAACTTCTTTTTATTATCCTTTTTTTTTTTTTTTAAAGAACCAGATCCATCCAACGAAATAGAATAGAAAGCTATAAACTAAACAACTATCCCTTTTAAGCTGACTGGGGAACCGTAGGTGAGACCCGCATCTGCTGGAGTCAGAGGAATACTGAGGGGACACAGAGGGCGCTCTTACTAATAAGGGTCCGCCTTCCTAGCTTTTGCTCTGACTCCATCTGCTGGAAGGGGGAGACAACCCATGACCTGGACTGATCCTGGTATGTACAGGGAACCAGCTAAATTCTGCTCCACCCTTGGCCCACCCCTAACTTATCCAGCTAAGTTTTAACTGACTAAAAGCTTAGATAAGTCAAGGGTGGTCCAATGGGTGGGAATTTGTAATCCCTTTGAATACAATCTTAGTTTGAATGTGGTGGGAGAACTTAGTTATCCTATGTAAAATGAGATCAATAAACAACGAGACCATATAATAACAAAACAAACATTACATTATATTACATTTTCCATTTACATGTCGTCCTACTCCAGTAAAGGACAAAATTACATCAGCAAGACATACACAGCCATACAGTGCTTACCTGAGATACAGAAAAGATGAGAAGACCCCAGTGAGGATATATGACAACCAAAGTTACTGTCAAGAAGCATTTGCAAATTATGGAAAGACTTTCTGCCAACACCTGGGAAAATATAAACACAACATTTTCAATAAGGTTTAAGGTTGTTTATTTTAATACCGTCATATCAGTAAAACCATAATGGTGAACAATAAATTAAGACATGAAAATACAATAATAATATTAATAATAATCAATTCCTAAAACAGATAACAGTAGAATAGTAAATAAATGAAGCATCGTAAAAACATCAAGTGAACTTAAAATTAAATATTAAAATTAATAAAGTAAAAGGGAATAAAATAGTAACATACAAAGTGACAATGTGCTATGTTAAACTGAATTTCCCTGTGATTGTGGTTCTGTGTAAGCACATTTAAATAACCAGGTTTTAAGTTCTGCTTTAAATTTTTTAATATCAGCTTGTAATCTTTTTTCTTCAGGCAGAGTGTTCCATAGTTTTGGGCCTGCTATAGAGATTGCTCGTTCATGAACTTGACTAAGTTTGCCGATTTGATTGTTGGTACCGTTAGTAGACCTTTATTAGCTGACCGTAGGTTTCTCTGTGGGACGTGTAGACGTATCATTGTGTTCAACCATTCTATATTTGAGCCATAGACTATATTATGAATAATGCATGCAGTTTTGTACTGTATACGATAGATAAGCGGCAACCAATGTAATGAGATGAGTATGGGCATTTGTTATATTTGTATAGGACTTCTTCAGGACTGTGTAATTCCAAAAGGATCGCATATATCAGAGTGCTTTCTGAGACTAATTAAGCTATGTTTATAAGAGCAAATTTGGCAAGCTATCTATATAAGCAGTTTTGGCATTTTACTCTTAGACTGGCATGAACAAACCATATCCAGAGAAAAACACCGAGGCATTTTTATTATCCAGAGTAGAGAAGACCTGTACTGTAGCCTCACTAGGTTCTACTGCTTTCTCTAGCCTGTGGTTACAGTATTGACCGGGCAACGTGTTTTTATGATTAAAACTCTCATTCAAAATCCAATCCACTTACACTTTGCTACATCCCTTTATGACTTGCTCACCTTTAGCCTTACAAACAAATGTGCTTGGGCCAAAACCCAGAATGGTTCAGCCACGAGTTCCACCACTGCGGAGAGACCAAAGAGCATCACTCCACTCCTGTAGTGTGGAACCAGAACAGGATCCGGGACTTCAAGCATGTGCAACCAGACCCAACCCAATAACAAGGCCCACAGCACACCCAGCGGCACACTACAAGAGAAAGGCACAAGACAAAAGGAAAAAAAAAAATCCTCATTAAGGCCTTGTTTCATGACCAGTTACAAAGTCATTAAAGTCAGTGCTTCAGTGTAATGCTGGATTGATTCCTGGATCAGGTCTTCTGGGGATGCTGCAGAGGCAGCATTCACAGCCCCAGCAGGGGGCAGGGGGAGAATCATGCGCAACATTAAGGGTAATATCTGGTGGCAGAATTAAGAGTCTATGATGCAAGGCTCCAAAAAGGAGCCCTAGTGCTTGGCTCCCAGCCTTAGAACCTTTACTGCAATGACCAAAAAACCTGTAGAATGCACGATAGAGAAGTACAAACAAACATTCACAATTACACTTCTCAATCTTATCTAAACATGATTGGTTCAGAAGTGGTTGCAGCAGGATTGCCAGGCGCACCCTCTATAAGTCTCGGGTGCAAGGGGGTCTGGGAGTTCCCAACTTAGGTCGCTATTTTTTAGCGGCGCGTTTTAAAACGCTTGTAGATTGGCACAAACGGACCAACCCGAAGCCCTGGCTTTTATTTAGTCAGCAATTAGCTGGGGAAACTCCTTTAAGTAGTCTGTTGTGGCAACCCAAGCGGACATGGCGTATCCATGTTGAGGGGCTCCTACCGCCGACTATGCTGCTCGCTCTCAAACATTGGGCTACAGTAAACATTTACTTGTGGGGAATAGCGAATACCATCAGTCTACGTTTCTTTATTCTAATACTGACTTTTCACCTGGCTTTGAGAATGCGGCTTTCCTAGGCTGGAAACAGAGAGGGATAAGTACATGGGCCCACCTTCTGGGGTCTGGAGGGCTCCTTTCTTTTGTAGATTTACAAAAGAGATATGACCTGGCGGAATCTGACATTTTTCTATATTTGCAACTCCGCCATTTTGCACAGGCCTCCTTGCTTAGTGGGATCCGTTTACAGACGCAATCTGACTTTGAGAAATTGTGTTTGAAGGCAGATTTCACAGTTAAAATGTTGTCTGTGCTGTATTCCATGTTGGGGATAGGGGTGTTTGAGAAATCACCGGGCATGTTGGCCTGGGAACATGACCTTCAGGTGACTTTCACACAACATGAGTGGGAACAGATTTTCAGAAGCATGGGTAAGGGGCTCATTTCCTCTTCCTTAATTGAAAACTCTCTGAAGTTATTGCATAGATGGCATTATTACCCGCAACGTTTACACCGCATGCTGCCCCATTTACCGGATAAATGTTGGAGGGGTTGCCAACAGGTGGGCAGTTTTCTCCATATGTGGTGGGAATGTCCGTTACTCATACCCCTGTGGCAGGCCATTGAATTTTGGATTCAGCAACTATGTGGGGTAACCATGAGGCTTCTCCCACAGCATGCCTTACTGGGCACTGACTTGATCCCGGGCAAAGTGGGTTCCAATCGCCTAATCATGTATGTATGTACGGCTACTAGACTTGAAATTGCCAGGAATTGGAAGCTGGTATATATCCCGTCCCTGGCTGAAGTACAAGTTAAACTAAGCCATATGTATACTATGTCGGAGATCACGGCCAGATTACGAAAACAGCTTCCTAGGTTTCGGGATGTGTGGTCGGGCTACTCTAATTGGAAGTTACAATGTGGCGCAGCTGGGGACAGTTGAGGCGTCCCTTGTGTGCTCTTTCGCATTGAATCGCGGGAGTTGCCGGGCTAGTATCTCTATTATATCATTTGTTAATGTATGTATCTTTACCATCCTACCATTGTTCTTTTGCTTATCACTAGCTACCTATGGGGGAGGGAGGGGGGGTCAATTCTAGGGAGGGTGGGGAGGGGGTGGGAATACTCAAAATGGATAATTATGGTTGACCATTTGAATGTTTGCCTTTCCTGATGTTTCAGGTGCCTATGTGCACAAATCTTTTGTATCTTGCATTTGACCATAATAAAAATTTAATTACAAAAAAAAAAAGAAGTGGTTGCAGCAAATTTTACTGGCTGCAATCTGAGCCAGTGTTTTCAGCGATTCATTTTAAAGCTTCCAGGAGTTTTCAAGGGCTTTTCTTCTGCTCGAGGTCTAGCAAGTGAAGGAACCAGTCATGTCTCTGACCCAATTCCCCTTGCTGCCATTCAACAACAATCTGCCTCGCACCCAGAAGGAAGGATAGTGCCAAAGCTTCTATTTCCAGGAAACCATCCTTACCACAGCCAGAGCAGATTCACCGTCTGGGTCCAGTTCTTCTTTGCATTACCGCTAAGACAAGCCCGTCGAAATGCTTCTCGTGCTAAGAAAACGACTGTGGAATAGAGCAGTGTTAGCCTGAAAGATAAGGAGTACAATTAACTGCTGCAGCAACTTTACTTCAAACAAGTGGAAAGAAAGCATGGCCATGGGAGCCTTCCTTCTGAGGCTGTCAACTGGAATGACAGTTTTAAGAATGTGATCATCTGTCCACTAGGAACTTAAGCCCACAAAGCTATTTCACTTAAGCCATTGCTGACTTTCAGAAGATAAATGTGTGATTTCAGTAGGACCCGAGGAATCCCAGAAAGTGTCCAGAGCACAGTTCCTTGTCATGCAGGTGGCTCCAGTGTCATTAGCGCTCGCGAGCCAGAAAATGTAATCAGCGCTGTTCATTCTGTCCCCTGAAGTGATGGGAATCATGAAGCAGGCTGAGATTTTCACTACCCTGCATGCCCGACAGGCATGATGAACGGAGCTGTGCACACAGCTGTTTGGAGTTTCTGGCTGCCTTTCCAAGCCCTTCATGTCCGGCGAGAAGAGAGTCTGGAGCTCTCAAAAGGAAAGCGATTCAGAGAAAAGAAAAAAGAAACCATGTTCACTGCTTTTACCTGACGTTGACAATGCCAATAATTTCCTTGGAAACATAACGAAGAGTGAATGCATTTAAGCCAAAAGTAAGCATTCTGAATAACACCTGGGGATAAAAAACAACAAAAAGAAAACAAAACACAAAAGCAGAAAATTAAAACAAGTAAAGCACAAAATACAACTTCTAAGAGAAAGCCTTAGCTGTGATTTTTATTTTTTTTCCAAATTTATTAACCACCTTTCTCATAAAGCAGTACACAGAAAAACATGAGCACTAGTTAAAACCAGAAAAAAGTGCCACAAAGCATGATGAACGGAGCCACAAAGATAAAACAAATTCAACATCAAACATTGGTTAAAAACTTTAGCAAAAACCTGTGCAAGAAGCAGAAATGAAAAGGCAGCAGTTAATTTGCATGCAAGTCCCACCATCCGTATTCCACTCTGTAACAGAAAGTGAACTGGGCTACAATACTCAACTGTGAACAGCAATTTATGGTTACATAAAAATACATACGTTTAGCCAAAACTACTTAATTCTCAGTTTAAATAACTACTTTCCTCAGGTGACAAAATACTCTGCGAGAGTGTGTCCCTGTTGGCGTAATACTTTGCATAATGCCCTGGAATGTAATCAACAAAACAATAAATAATAGAATATTTATTTGTGTGTAATGTATTTTTATCTTGCACCCTCTAATGTTTGGGGTAGGTTACAATAATACATGCATAAAAGTAGCCAATAACAAGAAGCTATATCACAATATGGATAGAACGAGCTCTGAAGGACAAAAATACATTAAAAGTAATCAGAAATAAAATCAAATACTGCTGATCACAATCCCCACTCTCACTGGGGCTCTATGTGTGCATGTGAGCGAGAGCATTGCTGTCTGAGTTTGTGTGAGAGATGGGAGAATTTGTTTGTGTCTGAGTGAGACTGACAATTTTTTTTTTTGCATGTAGGTGATAGATTGGTGAGATTCTGCTTATGAAGGAGTGAGGAAAAAGAGGCTTTTAGTGCGTGTGTTAAATAGGCAGGTGGTATGTCTGGGTTAGGTTGTGAATTAAATTTCTTTTTTGAACGTTGGTGTGAGTGAGATTGAATTTTTGTGCATATGTATTTGTGGACAATAGAAAAGCAGGCATTGCATGTGTGGGTGGATTTGCATATGGGTTTATCTATTTGAGAGATAGAGGCTATTTCTATGTAAAAGAGGGAGGCTGTGTGTTGTACGAGAGGCTGTGTTTGTGTGTACGAGAGATATAGGGAGACTGTGTGGCAGTGTGAGACTTTGTGTGTCTCTGTTAGAAAGAGAAAATTGTTAAGTTCTTTGTATTTGTGTGTGTTAGAAATGCTAAGAGTTTCTGTATGTGAGAGAGAGAGATTGGTTTGCTATGTATATGCATTGGTGACCATGTCAGATGTGTTTGTGAAATGGAGGCCAGTTCTATGTGGCACTCAGGATCCAACACCCAAAAAAGTTCCACTGCCATCAGCACCTAAAAACCCTGACAATTTCAGATGGATGGCACTAGAACTTAGAAAGCTTCGCCATCCCTTCAGCAGCCTGGAATTCTTCAAATGTATGAACAAACAGACCAGGGGTATTTCATCCATCTCCTTGCCTTTTATACCCTGGCTAGAGAGCTCCAATCCTCACAAAAGGCCCTTCTTTCCTCCTCACCCCCGACTTCTGCCGAATTGAACTGCAGAAGACTAACAGGCTGATGCAATACCGACATGATTAAATGGGCACTTATGATTTAGCACCCACTCTCTTAACCCGTGCCGTTCCACCTCTCCTAGGCGCCTGATTTAATATTTAAATGGGCTGCCACGATAAAAAAGGAGGTGCTAGGGAAAACTGTGCATCCCTAGCGCCTCCTCAGCATCAGGCGCCCAGGAGAGATGGTTGTCAGTGGGTTAGGAAAACAGATGCTTGGTCTGACCCAGCATGGCAATTTCTAATTTCTTACGAGCATCCGTTTTCCTAACCTATGCACAGCCATGGGTTAGGAAAATGGACACTGGTTAATTGAGTGTCCGTTTTCCTAACCTGACCGGTCGGCGACATTTTTTTTTTCCCAGTTTTCCTTTTTTCAGTTCCTCTGACTTAATATCACCACAATATTAAGTCAGAGGAAGTTAAGAAAAGCAGTATTTTCTGCTTTTTCTTTTTACGTTTGAGGCTCCTCAAGCATTGATGCCTGCTCTGGGGCAGACGTTACTTTCCGAAAGTAAAAATGTGTAATCGGGCGCACATATTTATCTTTTATTTGCGTCGGAGGGATAATAGTTACTAGCCTCATCAACATGAATTTACGTGAGATAAGCGCTATTAATTACGTGCTGGTTTGGATGCGCTAATCCCCTTATTGTACAAAGGGTTTTGGACACACATCCAAGTGCCTGTAAAGCCGTGCGCTCGGCCGAGCACACCATATAGCAGGGGTGGGCAATTCCGGTCCTCGAGGGCCACAAACCAGTCAGGTTTTCAGGATATCCCTAATGAATATGCATAAAAGAGATTTGTATGCACTCTGCCTCAGCTGTATGCAAATCTCCATTATGCATATTCATTAGGGGTATCCTGAAAACCTGACTGGTTTGCGGCCCTCGAGGACCGGAATTGCCCACCCCTGCCATATAGCATTGGCCTGTAAGAGCTTTCGGCTGCTATGCTCCCAAGATCTGGAACAAAGTTCATTTACTCATCCGCCAGGACCCAAACTACCTCACTTTCCAGAAAAAAGCCAAGGCATGGCTATTTAACCAGGCCTTTCCCCAGTCGGCTAAGGAATATTAAAGTTTTTCCCACACTTGGTCCTTATGCCATACAATGGCACTCAGTGTGTTAAGAACATTTAACCATGTTATACCAGTCTAAGTCTTAATTTTTGTAATCTTCTTTAAGACCAAACTTGGCAAAAAGTGGAATATCAAATATTTATAAAACAATAAAGATAGTTTTTCTCTCAGTAGCAATTTTTCTCTCTCCTTAGTTATATGATAGCGATATATTATACACACTTTAGAACAGTGTTTAACCAGTTTGCCTTCAGATCTGATCAGGGATGCCACAGAAAAGTCACCACTGCCTGATGCTCAGATCCAAGCCTGCATCTGGGCTCTGCTCAGCAACAAGAGACACCAGCAGTGATGTTTAAATGTGTAGGAGCTCCTGAGAATCTGTGCAATCATGCATGCCTCTTCTTCCTAGCTACAGTATGAGCCCTGCAGTGTGGTCCCCACATTACATCCAGCTTCTTCTCCTGTTCCCCATGTTCAGCCTCTTCATCTGAGTCCTTTCCCCAGATTGATTGAGATGGGCAAAGCATGTACTGAGCACTGAATGAGAATTGGGAAGAGGAGCAGTGAAGGAGTTCTGGCAGCCACATGAGGCAGCCAAGGTAACTAACTGAGCCGACTGCAAACACCACACCAACCTTTCCCTAACCCTGCACTTACAGAGGGAGCACTCCATCATGATGGGTTCATACGTGTTTCTGCCCCCATTTCCTTTTGTTTTAAAATCTGGAAGACAGACTGGTGGGATTTTTCTTTTGGCCATATGAGTCCCTTTCATAACCACACTGCCTGCTCCATGGAGGTTGATGTGCCATTTTTGTTAATGTAGGTATGCCTTGGATGTGAAAAGGTTGAGAAACCCTGCTTTAGAAAAATTGTCTGCCTGTCTTTCATATGGACAAAATGATTTTAATTTATAAAGGGGTAAATTTTAAACAATAATATTTTAAAAAATAAGATATAGTAAATGGTGCTGTTTATTTATGTCCATGACAAAGGGAGGCTGTGTATATGAGTGTAAAACAGAGGACCTCTTTATTTTAGGCTTATATACAGCCTTTCTTCCCTGAAAAAAAGAAACCCAAAGCAGTTTATAGTTTAGAATCAAGGCACATCAATTCCATTCTGAGGAATTATGCACCAAGCAAAAAAAAAAAAAAATTATATATATATATATGCAAAAGAATATCAAAATGTGTGCATACTTACATGCATAACAAAATTGCTTCACAGATTAAAAGCTGCCACCCAAACCTTTTGGAGTTTCAAATATTTCTAGTCTCTATTACATAAATTAGACTTCATTATGTTTGTTGCTAAAAAAAAAAAATCATGTGCTTTCTACATTGCTTAGATAATTGTGCTTGGTTTTAGGAATAAAGAGAATTAACAAGATTGGAAAGGTGCACTCCATGGAATACACAGAATCCAAAGGCATTCTGACCACAGAGGGTAAATTTCCAAACTGCCACTCTTTGCATCAAACAATAATACTACTAAATTATGTTTTTGATGCTGATGCACTGAAGTGCTTAAGTTATTTACATATGAAAAAATTACAAGCTTACTTATGTAAGGCCATTTCTGTGACTACTAAATATAGCTATCTACTATGTATATACTATAGCTGCCCTAACATGAATAACAGGTCCTTCCTAAAGGAACCCAATTTTTTTTTTTACTACAGTTTATCATCTGGCATCAATTTTTATCTGACCTGCAGTAAAATGGCATCATTTCGGGCTTATTACCATGCTATATTGTTTTCAAAATGCATGTACTTTGATAGTATTATTGTACACTATTTTAAGTGCTATTTTTGGTGTGGGGAGGTGGTATAGAAAATCTTTTGAATAAATACTAAATTCCTACCAGTCCTGCCGGACTGTTGGGTCAAGATCCATTAAAAAAAAAAAAAAAAAAGAAACTAGAAAAACTATGAAAATAAAGATTATTATATTCAACGCTTTGGACTGCAATTAGTAGCTATCAGAGGGGTGCACAAGTGGGGGTGGGATAGTGAACAATCCTGGGGGAAAAAAAACTGCAGTGCTGTTCAGTTAAACATTCCCTGTAAGGTGCCATGCATGCACAGTTGCTCACCTGACCCAGGAAAAGAGAAACTGGAGCCTCACAATATCTGTGCCATCACTGCAAGCAGCTTTGAAGCTCACAGACCAGCATTTCCTGCCTGCTGATCTCCTGCATTGTGAGCAGGCAGAAAGTGCCAATCCACAGCTTTGAAGCTCCTCACACTGCCAGTTTAGATGCTATACTGGTATGCAGACTGAGGTAGATACTTGGGAAGAAGACAAGGTATACAGAGAACAAATGGGGTGGGGAACTGGACTGAGGATTCACTGTCTGCACCACCAGGGGAGGGGAGAAAGAGACAGACACCCAGCCTACCAACCATGCAAGTAAGTCCAGCAAGCCAGTCAGGCTGAAGAAAGAGAGTGAGAGAAAGTCAGCCAGTTAAAAAGATTATATCTGTACATCTGTTGTGGTGTCTATCTCCTTGTATTTGTTTGGGTGTGTTGTGTCTCTCTCTTGGTCTCTCTGTCTCTTCAGGTGCATGGGGTGTTTGGGTCTTTGTGTGTCTCTCTGTGTCTTAAGTACTGTCTTGCCTTTCTGTACCTGTCAGGGTGTGGTGTGTCTGCCTCTCTGGCAATCAGTTCAAGAGTTGATTTGTTGATGAGAGTCTTTGACGCCAAGTCAGGAAGTCAGTGTATTACATCTCATGGATGGAAAATACAGCTTTAAAAGTGTGCTCACTCCTGAGCTATTACTTTATTATGTATTAGACCTACCAGACAGATTATGTAGCACAGGAGATTCTGAGACTTACATATCTCTTCTGAAGGGACCTGTGAAGTCTTGAAAGCTCATGCACAACATCTTTGTTGTTGGTCTTCCATATTGGATCAGAGTCCAGAGATTCAAATTTTCTCCAAGACCAATATATACCGGCAATAAAAGCATGCTTCTTAAAGCATGAACAGCATCATGGGGATTTCAAGGACTTTTTTGTTCTAAAGGGTTGGTGAGAACCAGGTATGTCAGAGTGACGCCGCTTTCAGCCTTCAATAAAAAAATGAAGTTCATGCATTTTGAGCTCTACTGCTCATAATGAGGAATTAAACAGGATAAAACGTTAGTACGCACAGTCCTCAAGGAATTAATACAAGGAGAAAGAGTAGCTTTGGGATTTTCTTTAGAAAGTATACAAGCCTAACAATCTGACCAAGCAAATAACTGATAATCAAGCACAACTATGACAAGTATCTGTCAACAGCACCTCCTCTCCTCTCCTTCCAGCAGTGGTGCTTAACGTGTCCTTGCCTCCACCCTCCCTTAGCAAGCTGGTTTACATGACATTCATAGCAAATAAGCCATGAGATATATCTGCAAAGATTATGCAAGAGCAAAACTGTGCTAAGCATGAATATTTCAAGCCTATTCATTAGGGTCAGCCTGAAAATCTGAAGCGAGGGAGGAGGAGGAGGAGGACATACAAGGCGCACTACCGTCATAGAAGGTCGCATGGCTCCAGGTCCCGAGGACCTCTCCAAAGCCTGTGTGGCAGCGGGCAGCTCTCACCACGCTTTTGTAACCGCAGGGCTGACACTGGACTCGGCTCCATGACACCCAGAACTCGGCGAGCGGCCACCAGCCCCACTTTAATAGTCCAAAAGGCACCCACCTGCAGCCCCATGTTATAGGACGCGAGCTGAGCCGTGTCCGCCAGCACATCGTGGGACTCCATCCTTCCTTCCTTCCTCCACTCCCGGCCCGGAAGTGTCAGAGGAACGTGGCGAGCTCCAACCGACCGCTGCTGCCGGCGCAGCGCGCCTCAACCTCTACCGGCTACTGTGACTACGTCATCATTCCAAGCCGGGAACTGACAGACACGTCTGCGCACTCTAATGACGTCAGCAAGCGCGCGGGGGGGGGGGGTGCGGTTATTTTCTGTTTTTACGTTGTAGTTGGGTTTATCCACCTCTTCAGACAGAAGCAAGGAGCAGTTAAAGGTTTGGTTAAAAAACTAAATGAATGGATGAGGCGGGGTTTCGGCAATGCACATTTTACCCAAAAGTAACCCTTATGTCATCGCAAAATTTGAGGGCGTTAGCAAGTAAGGATTCAAACTCTCCCACTGAAGCCGCGGTGCCACCTCGTCCCTGCAAATTAAATTATGCCACGAGTAACAGGTCTGTTAGAGGCTTAGAAAAAAAAAAAAAGCGTCGAAAACTTTTTTTTTTTTTAAAGTGCGTTTTATTTTCCCAAACCTTTCTCCTTAGCTACTACATTTGTGCTTATTTCTTGCAGAGCTTTCAGTAATTTGAACAGAAAATCCACTTCAAAATCAGAATTTTGCTGGGCCGGAAACAGGTCAGGATTGACTGAGAGACAGAGATGAAGCTACCATTACAGCCGGCAGAAACAGGGATGGATTTGTTTTTCTGCCACCTACTGCTTTCCACCATACCTCTCCCAACTCCCCCACCTCCGATTTCCCACTCCGTGAACTCCTGATTCATTTGCTGCTCCTCGCAGGATTGCATTTAAGGTGCCCATAATCATAGTGCCCTTTGTAGCTGTGCTAGCGCACGGCCCTAAAGTAAGCAGGAGTTTCTCTTTGGATTGGATATTTGGTGCCTTCAAAACGTGGTGCCCTCAGCGATTGTCTGTGTCTTAATATGAGCCTGGCTCTTCCCTGCAGGGCAAGCAGGTGTTTTCGTTTCTCGAGGAGCTCAGATGTTGCCATTCACTGAAGAAGAAGAGTTGTACTGAGAATTGACTCTCCTTCCCCTTCCATGGGAATCTACTCAATTGGGCCTGAGTTCCAATGCCAAGGAGCAAGCACTGGAGGGCAGTTCCCAGTGGTTTTCCTTCTCTTGATGAGACCAGCAGCAGGAGCTGTGGACTGGGCTTCCAGGACAACAGGCCTAAGGTACTGATTTCCTGCTGGAGTGAGACAACAGGCCAAACAAGGCACTGGTTTCCCTGGTAGGGCAGGAGCTGAAGAAGAAAGAGAACACCACAGGTAAATCTGACCAGACTAGCATGCTTGGGTGCAAACAAGGACTGGATGAGCCCCAGTTCATAGTGGAATCTCTTTGGGAGAGAGTTGGGCCTCACTTGACGGGTGAGTGAACTTCAAGTCAGTTCACTACCCACCTTACCTGCAATTTTATCATGACAAGGTAACATTACGCACTCATCCAAGTTTTCTACCAAAGGGGCTTTCCACTTTTCACTTAATCCAGTCCATCACACTACCCACTTTTTGTCCAAAACCTCATTCCAATGATAATGAAAGGAAACTTCATACTCTGGACTGTAAACTTGCGCTTGCCTATTATAAACAGCGCACCCAAATGCCTAACAGACCCTCATAAATTTTTCTATCCTTTAATCCAAACGCATCAGGACTTCCAGTCACAAAACGAACCTTATCATGCTGGATATCAAATTGCATTCAGTTCTGGTCCAAACGTTCCAGTTGGAGAAACAAGGCCATTCACTGAAACCAGGCCAGCACTGATGGCAACCCGTCCGGGGCCGCCCAGTTGTTTACCCTTTTCCACTGAGAAAATTAACCATTTAATCGTACTCTCTGTTTCTTATCTTTTAACCAGTTTGTAATCCTCGAAAGGACATCGCCTCCTAACTCATGACTTTTTAGTTTTCTTAGAAGCCTTTCATGAGGGACTTCGTCAAACGCCTTCTGAAAATCCAAATACACTACATCTACTGGTTCACCTTTATCCACATGTTTATTAACCCCTTCAAAATAAAAATTTGTGAGGCAAGAATTCCCTTGGGTAAAACCATCCAGTGGACGGCCGGCGCCATCTTTAAAAATGGCGCCGGCCATCCAGTGCTCCTACCATGTGACAATGGCATGGTTACCCTGTCACATGGTAAGGGCAAAGGGCCATCGGCACCATTTTTATTAGTGGCAGCCGACGGCCCGAGAGCGAGAGATCGCTCCCGGGGCCCACTGGACCACCAGGTAATTTTAAACGTTTTTGGGGGGGTCGGGAGGGTGGTGGAGGCTAAGGGAGCGGTTTTAAAGGGTTGGGTGGGTTTTTTGTTTATCGGCCGACAGCCCGAGCGTGAGAGAACGCTCCCGGGGCCCCCGCTGGACTACCAGGTAATTTTAAAACGTTTTTGGGGGGGGTCGGGAGGGTGGTGGAGGCTAAGGGAGTGGTTTTAAAGGGTCGGGGTGGGTTTTTTGTTTATCGGATCGGGCACAGCCGATTAAAAAAAAAAACGATCGAGCCGGACGAAAAAAAATGCACGATTTGAATCGGAACCAGAACCGAACCAATTCCGGTTCCGATTCACATCTCTAATTTTAAAAACCTTTTATTATGACTTTTTGCCTCTAGAGACAACGTCATTTCAAATTCTCTCTTATCCTGCCTTATCAGTGTTTTACACTTAACTTGACAATGTTTATGCTTTTTCCTATTTTCTTCAGATGGATCTTTCTTCCAATTTTTTAAGGTATTTTTTTGGCTAACATAGCCTCTTTCAGCTCACCTTTTAACCATGCTGGTAATCGTTTTGCCTTCCTTCCACCTTTTTTAATGCATGGAAGACATCTGGACTGCTCATCTAAGATTGTATTGTTATAACTCTTTATTTATATATTTCCAAACAAACAGAGAAAAGTACATAGAAGCAATAACTCATATTGCAGTGAGGTACATGGCAAAAGAGAGTACATAGGGGAGCAAATGATTGAGGAACAATAGAAGTGGAAATAAAAAAATAACCCCAAGTGGCACCACAAATTAGCTTAAGTATCATTCAAATAATCAAGATACAGCCCCCAAGTACTGGTAAATTTAGCATGCTCACCCTTAAGACTGTACCGTAGCTGTTCCAGATCAGCAATAACCTGTATTTGTGAGCGCCAGTAAGGCATACTAGGGGGTGACTTTTTTATGAATGAGAGTGATCGTAGAAGTGGAAATAAAAAAATAACCCCAAGTGGCACCACAAATTAGCTTAAGTATCATTCAAATAATCAAGATACGGCCCCAAGTACTGGTAAATTTAGCATGCTCACCCTTAAGACTGTACCGTAGCTGTTCCAGATCAGCAATAACCTGTATTTGTGAGCGCCAGTAAGGCATACTAGGGGTGACTTTTTTATGAATGAGAGTGATCGTAGCATCAGTCATAGTGCCCAGGGAATGCCCCCCAGCACCAGTAGGGAACCCATTGGGGCCAGGACATTTACCCTCCGGTAACAACTTGATAGCTGCCTGAATTTCAAGCAGAGAAATTGGGGCAGCCATAAGATTGTATTTTTAAACAATGTACAACACCGGTAGTACACTTTTAACCTCGGTAGCTGCACCTTTCAGTTTTTTTCTATTTTCCTAATTTTATCAAAGTTTCCCTTTTGAAAATTTAGTGTTAGAGCTGTAGATTTACATATTTCCCCTTCCAGTCATTAGTTCAAATTTTATAACGTTATGATCACCATTGCCAAGTGGCCCCACCACTGTTACCTCTCTCACCAAATTTTGCGTTCTACTAAGAATTAAATCTAAAATTGCTCCCTCTATCGTTGGTTCCTGAACCAATTGCTCCATGAAGCATTTGTTTATTCCATCCAGGAATTTTGTCTCTAGCAAGTCCTGATATTACATTTACCCAGTCAATGTTGGGGTAATTGAAATCTCCCATTACTGCACTGCCAAATTGGTTAGCTTCCCTGATTTCTCTTAGCATTTAATCATCTGACCATTTTGGCCAGGTAGACGGTAGTATACTCCTATCACTGTACTCTTACCCAACACATGCGATTTCAACCAATATAGATTCTACTGAGCATTTAGGAATGTATCTTTGAAGGATACTAATGAAATAGGAGAGTTAGGGCATCCCAACAGAGAGGTTCCAATAAAAGCAAACGTAGTCCATGTGCTTGTAAGTAAAGAATCCAAATTATCCCTATCAACTGAAAGCAGGTTGTTAATACAAACAAAAAACACACTTTGAAATGTCTGTCTGCCATTGCCAGAAATCTAAGAAGTAAGATGGGAGAGTAAGAGCGTATAGCAGTGAATGATGAAATAGACATAATTGGCATCACAGAGACTTGGTGGAAGGAGGATAACCAAGGGGCAGGGCTATATCAGGATACAAATTATATCTCAATGACAGGGAGGATCAACTTGGAGGGTGTGGCACTTTATGTCCAGGAGGCTATAGAGTCCAACAGTATAAAGATCATACAAGAGACTAAATGCTCAGTAGAATCTATATGGGTTGAAATCGCATGTGTGTTGGGTAAGAGTACAGTGATATGCGTATACTACCGTCCACCTGGCCCAAATGGTCAGATGATGAAATGCTAAGAGAAATCAGGGAAGCTAACCAATTTGGCAGTGCAGTAATGGGAGATTTCAATTACCCCAATATTGACTGGGTAAATGTAACATCAGGACTTGCTAGAGACAAAGTTCCTGGATGGAATAAACAACTGCTTCATGGAGCAATTGGTTCAGGAACCAACGATAGAGGGAGCAATTTTAGATTTAATTCTTAGTAGAATGCAAGATTTGGTGAGAGAGCTAACAGTGGTTGGGCCACTTGGCAATGGTGATCATAATGTGATAAAATTTGAACTAATGACTGGAAGGGGACAATATGTAAATCTACAGCTCTAACGCTAAATTTTAAAAAGGGAAACTTTGATAAAATGAGCAAAATAGAAAAAAACTGAAAGGTGCAGCTGCCGAGGTTAAAACTGTACTACCGGTGTTGTACATTGTTTAAAAATACAATCTTATGGTGGCCCCAATTTCTCTGCTTGAAATTCAGGCAGCTATCAAGTTGTTACCGGAGGGTAAATGTCCTGGCCCCGATGGGTTCCCTACTGGTGGTGGGGGGCATTCCCTGGGCACTATGGCTGATGCTACGATCACTCTCATTCATAAAAAAGTCACCCCTAGTATGCTTTACTGGTGCTCACAAATACAGGTTATTGCTGATCTGGAACAGCTACGGTACAGTCTTAAGGGTGAGCATGCTAAATTTACCAGTACTTGGGGCCGTATCTTGATTATTTGAATGATACTTAAGCTAATTTGTGGTGCCACTTGGGGTTATTTTTTTATTTCCACTTCTATTGTCCCTCAATCATTTGCTCCCCTATGTACTCTCTTTTGCCATGTACCTCACTGCAATATGAGTTATTGCTTATATTTACTTTTCTCTGTTTGTTTGGGAAAATATAAAGAGTTATTACAATACAATCTTAGCTACGCAGTCCAGATGTCTTCCATGCATTAAAAAAGATGGAAGGAATGCAAAACGATTACCAGCATGGTTAAAAGGTGAGCTGAAAGAGGCTATTTTAGCCAAAAAAAATCCTTCAAAAATTGGAAGAAGGATCCATCTGAAGAAAATAGGAAAAAGTATAAGCATTGTGAAGTTAAATGTAAAACATTGATAAGGCAGGTTAAGAGAGAATTTGAAATGAAGTTGGCTGCAGAGGCAAAAACTCAATAAAACCTTTTTAAAATACATCTGAAGCAAGAAACCTGTGAGGGAGTCGGTTGGACCATTGGATGACCAAGGGGTTAAAGGGGCTCTTGGGGAAGATAAGGCCATTGCAGAAAGACTAAATTAATTCTTTGCTTCTGTGTTTACTAATGAGGATGTTGGAGAAATTCTGGGTCCAGACATGGTTTTCAGGGGGTGATGATTCAGATGAACTGAATCAAATCACTGTGAACCTGGAAGATGTAGTAGGCCAGATTGACAAACTAAAGAGTAGCAAATCACCTGGACCGGATGGTATGTATCCCAGGGTTCTGAAGGAACTCAAAAATGAAATTTCAGATCTATTAGTTAAAATTTGTAACCTATCGTTAAAACCATCCATTGTACCTGAAAACTGGAAGATGGCTAATGTAACCAAGGGCAACCTTCCATAGGTTGCAAAAAAAGAAAAATTTCTTACATTATTATATCACCTCTGCAACCTATGAGCTTGGGATTCCCAGCATGCATGGCAAAATGCCCTGCTTATCGACAGAAAAAATCAAGTTTGCTTACCATAAATGGTATTTTCGGTAGATAGCAGGAAATTTAGTCATGCATTCCCTCCCACCTCCCTGGACAGCCATTCATCCTGACAACGCCTACACTTGCATGAGCTTGGAAAACAAACTGAAGGGAAGCTTGAGGAGTGCGGGAACCTGAGGTCATGCGCACTTCAAAGCTCTTCGAGCTAAGAGAGTAAGCTCCGCCTTCATGACATCACAGATGATGTCACCCAGCATACATGGCTAAATGCCCTGCTTGTCGACGAAAAAAAGAGATCTAAGCATCATAGTGGATAATACCTTGAAATCATTGGCTCAGTGTGCTGTGCTGGTCAAAAAAGCAAAAAATGTTAGAAATTATTAGAAAGGGAATGGCAACTAAAACAATGGATGTCATAATGTCTCTGTATTGCTCCAGGGTGAGACTACACCTTGAAAACTGTGTACAGTTCTGGTCATCACATCTCAAAAAAGATATAGTTGCATTGGAGAAAGGTGACCAAAATGATAAGGGGCATGGAATGGCTCTCCCGTTAGGAAAGGCTAAAGAGGTTCCCTAATCATACAAGGATCAGTCCAGAGAAGTGGGTTGTGTATCCCAACCAGCAGGAACTGCTACATAACGAGAGTGCCACCTGCAGTCCCTCAGTATTTCTCTGACTCCAGCAGCTGGAAGATAGGCACCTGCAGTCTTAGTTAATTTTTCAGTTTAGTTAGATTTTTTTTCTCCGGGTTTTTTTCTTCAGGATTGCTTCCTGAGGTGTTAGGCACCTTCGTGGGCCATCCCTTAGTCGAAGCCGGACATCCAGGGGTTAGCTCCGTCTGGGTTTCGTCCGTCACCACTCGAAGTGTGAAGACCAGGGGCTCCTGGTTACTCACCTCCGTGGCTGCTCCCCCAAAGCTGCTCCTTCAGCCTTCTCTGCTCTACAGGACTCAGTAAAGTTTAAAAAAAAAAAAAAGTCAAACTGAGTGAGACTTCCTCTGTGGTTTCGAGCTGAGGTAAGGAGTCAGGTTGGGACAGCCAGCCTTGCAGGCACTCCAGGGTGTTTGGCAGCCCTTCGGCCCCCTTTCCCTCTACTCCCGGGGCTCCGGGTTGCTCTGAAGGGACGGGGTAAGTGTTTTCTTCGCCAGCCAGTTTTTGGTGCAGCTCGGCAGCGTGACCCGTTGCAACGGGCCTGTCGGCATTTTTTTCTATTTTTTCCCGTTCCTCCCCTCAGCTGGGCCGCGTGGCTGCGCGGTTTTCTTTCAAGGGGCCCTCGCTTTCTCTCCGCGCTCTGTCAGGCGTGTGGGCGCAAAGGCAGAATTTAGTTTTGTTTTTTCCCTCCCTTATCCTTCCTAGGGATGGAGAGTTCGTCGGGCCCTAAGCCCTTCCCCCGGGACAGGGGGTCTTCATGCCAAGGCTCAAGGGAGGAGGGATCCCCTCCAGTCTTAGCCCTTGTGGCGGAGGACAGCGCTGGGGGACTGGGTGAACCGGCTCCTCAGGATCCCATTCTGGCAGATTGAGACCCAGAGGGGTTTTCGCCGGAGTTTTGTCTTGTTAATGCACCAGGGTTTCCTGGCCAGAAAGCAGACGGGCTTCAAGAGGCAAATTCAGTCAGTGGGTCTTTCTGAGCCGCCGTTCAAGAAGGGTCAACTCGAGGAACAGCAGGCCCGCGGGGGAAGTGATGGTCCCCAGGGGCCGCAGATCCCTCCCTCACCCTCCGTAGTTCCGTATCCGGGTTCGGCTCAGGTTCTGGATTTGGTTCCTGATCTTGGGGACCTTGATCAAGATGCTGCAAATGATGATGATTTGCCACCCACAGAAGGGGATGATCCCAGCGTGGTCCACCTTTTTAAGCGGGAGGAACTACGACCCCTTATTCCCCAGGTGTTGGAAGTTCTGGGGCTTAAGATCTCTCAGGAAGAATCAGATAGTGATGGAGTTAATCCGGTTCTTGATGGAATACGGGGGCTCACTTCGTCCTTTCCACTGCCTAAAAAGGTTCGCAAGCTGGTGACCCGCGAGTGGGACACACCGTATACGGGGCTCAAGGTAGGCAGAGCTATGGCCAAGCTCTATCCTCTTTCAACAGATGTCTTGGATCTTCTGAAAATTCCGAAGGTGGATGCGGCAGTTTCGGCTGTGACAAAGAAGACCACCATTCCGGTAGCAGTGCTGCCGCTTTAAAAGATATGCAGGACCGTAAGCTGGAGATCCAGTTGAAGCAAGTCTTTGAAGTGGCTGCATTGAGTCTTCGGGCAACGATCTGCACCTGCCTCATACAAAGGCATGTTTGTGCTGGGTTCAGGCCTCTAACACCACTACAGGAGCTGGCAGTGGTGCCACCTTGGAGGGCGCTCGTTTGGAGGTGGGCATCGCATATGTAGCAGATGCGCTTTACGACCTAGTGCAAACTTCAGCGCGCAGCATGGTTTCTGTAGTGGCTGCGCGCCGATCTCTGTGGCTGCGCAATTGGTCAGCAGATTTGTCTTAAAAATCTCAGCTGTGTAAGCTCTTGTTCGGTGAGGAACTGGAGCAGTTGGTAAAGCTACTTGGAGAATCTAAGGGGCATAAGTTGTCGGAAAATAAAAGGCCCACCAGAAAGGTATTTCCTTCACGGCCGTGTTTTCGGGATTCTCGCCAATTTCGTTCCGGCAGGTATTACTCGCCTTCTACGTCTAAGCAGACCTCAGGACGGCAACAGTCCTTTCGAGGGGGTCGTCGTCCCGGCCGGGATTCTGGACACCTCGGGACAGGAGGTAGTAAACCCTCCCAATGAAGCCACGAGTCCCCATCCCGTCGTCAAAGCTGTCAGGGGCAGATTGTCCAGCTTTTACACGGAATGCGCAAGGATTACCTCAGACCGTTGGGTCCTGGAGGTGATCACAGAAGGCTACGCTTTAGAGTTTTCACGTCCCGTGCAGGAGGTGTTCATGGAGTCCCGCGTGGCTTCGTGCAGCAAGCAGGAAGCAGTACGGGAGACCCTGCAGCACCTGATCCAGCTACAGGCCATTGTCCCGGTTCCGGAGGCAGAAGAGGGTCGGGGACGTTACTCGGTTTACTTTTGGTTCCCAAAAAGGAGGGCATGTTTCGTCCCATCCTAGACCTACAGAAGGTGAACTGTTGTCTCCGAATCTCTCGTTTTTGCATGGAAACCCTGCGGACGGTACTGGCTGCTGTTCGGAAGGGGGGAGTTCCTTGCGTCCCTGGATCTTATGGAGGCTTATCTACATATTCCGATATGGCTATGTCACCAGAGGTTTCTACGCTTCAAAGTCTTGGGACAACACTTCCAGTTTCAGGCCTTTCCATTCGGATGGCGACAGCTCCTCGAACTGTCACCAAAGTCATGGTGGTGGTAGCAGCCTTCCTTTGCAAGCAGGGGATCCTGGTCCATCCATACCTGGACGACTGGCTGATTCGCGCCAAGACCAGGGAGGACTGCGAAAGATCGGTTCGCATGGTGATGTTCACCTTGAGATCGCTCGGATGGGTCATCAATCTTCAGAAGAGTCACCTGGAACCCACCCAAGAGTTGACCTATTTGGGAGCCCGTTTCGATACCTTGCGAGGCAGAGTCTTTCTGGCGCCGGACCGGGTAGCCAGGTTGCAGAGCCAGATACAGGCGCTTCTTCTCAGAAAAACACCCACTGTGTGGCATCATCTGCAAGTGCTGGGATCCATGGCGTCCACCTTAGACTTGGTTCCGTGGGCGTTCATCCACTTACGTCCGCTACAGCGTGCACTGTTGTCACGGTGGAGTCCGGTGTCAGAGCAGTTCCACCTACCCTTGTCTCTGTTTCCAGAGTCCAAAGCCAGTCTGTCATGGTGGCTTTTGCGCGACAATCTGGAGAAGGGGGTGGATTTGAACCCACCGAATTGGCTGATAGTCTCCACCAATGCGAGTCTGTCAGGTTGGGGAGCTGTGTGCGACACCAGATCCGCCCAAGGGCTTTGGTCTCCAACAGAGGGCTTGTGGTCAATCAATCATCTCGAGACAAGAGCGGTACGTCTTGCCCTACAAGCGTTTCTACCCTGGATTCAGGGACGCATGGTTCGAGTGTTCTCCGACAATGCGACGACATTGGCCTACATCAACCAACAGGGCAGGACGAGAAGTCCCGCGGTGGCGCTCGAAGCACGTCTTCTGTTCACTTGGGTGGAGCGTCATCTCGGGGGAATTGCCACGTCGCATGTCGCAGGCGTGGACAATGTGCAGGCGGATTTTCTCAGCAGGCGACAACTCGACCCAGGAGAGTGGGAACTGTCTTCCGAAGCATGGAACCGCATTTGTGCCAGATGAGGGGGTCCCACAGTTGGATCTGATGGCAACGCGGGAGAATGCGAAGACAGAACGCTTCTTCAGCCGTCGAAAAGAACAAGGCTCAGTCGGTCTCGACGCTCTGGTGTGCCCCTGGCCAACGGGGATTCTGTTGTATGCCTTTCCCCCCTGGCCTCTCATCGGTCAGCTTCTCCGTCGCATAGAACTCCACCCAGGAAGGGTGGTGCTACTGGCTCCAGAGTGGCCACGCTGCCCATGGTTCGCGGATCTGATACGCTTGACCCTAGAGGGTCCTTTGCAGCTGGCTCATCTACCACATCTACTTTGTCAAGGTCCCATCTTTGCGGATCGGGAGGATCGCTTCTCTCTCGCGGCTTGGCTTTTGAGAGGCGACGTTTACGATTGAGTGGTTATTCTGAACAAGTTATTTCCACTCTATTGCAGGCAAGATGTCCGTCCACTTCCCTGGCCTATGTGAGGGTATGAACGCTCTTTGAGACCTGGTGTCATCAGAGCTCTTGCGATCCTTTAACAGTCAAGGTCTCTCTGGTACTGGATTTTCTGCAACAGGGGCTCAAGAAGGGTTTGGTGTTCAATTCTCTTCAGGTCCAGGTAGCGGCCTTGGGAGCCTTGCGGGGAAAGTTTGCCAGTGGTTCGCTTGCAGCACACCCTGACATTGTTCGATTTCTCAAGGGGGTCAAACATTTACGACCTCCCGTCCATGCGGTGTGTCCAGCTTGGAGTTTAAATCTTGTATTGCGTGTGCTGTGTGGCGCTCCTTTCGAACCTCTACGCACCGCTTCCCTGAAAAATCTAACCTTGAAGACGGTGTTCTTGGTGGCCATTTGCTCGGCGTGTCGGATTTCTGAATTGCAGGCCCTGTCGTGCCGTGACCCTTTTTTGTGGATTCACGACGATAGGGTGACGTTACGCATGGTTCCTTCCTTTGTTCCTAAGGTGGTTTCATGTTAATCAGACAGTGGAGCTTCCAGGATTCCCGCAGGGTTCCAGGGGGTCGCCTCAGGACAAGGATCTTCTTCTTTTGGATGTGCGTCAGGTCTTATTGCGTTATCCGATCATTTGTTCATTCTTTTCGGGGGTGCAAAGAAAGGGGACAATGCATCTAAAGCGACCATTTCTTGATAGATTAAAGAGACTATTACTTCAGCATACTTGGTCCGCGGCCGCCAAGTGCCTTTGGGTCTCCGAGCTCATTCCACCAGGGCTCAGGCTACTTCCTGGGCAGAGTGTCAGTTGCTATCACCTTAGGAGATCTGCTGGGCGGCGGTGTGGTCCTCTTTGCACACATTTACTAAACATTATCGCTTGGACATTAAGGCCTCTGATGAGGCGTCCTTCGGTGCAAGTGTTCTTCGCACGGGTCTTTCGGGTTCCCGCCCAATGTAGGGTGGCTTGGGTACATCCCACTTCTCTGGACTGATCCTTGTACGTATAGGGAAAAGAAAATTGGTTCTTACCTGCTAATTTTCGTTGCTATAGTACCAAGGATCAATCCAGAGGCCTACCCCTTACTTCAGTTACCGAAAATTGTTTTGGCTACAATTTGCCTAGTTTTTCATGGAGCTCCTTTTTTCCAGATTACGATTGTTGGAGCAGTTTTTTTTTAATGGTTTATTTACTCATGTTGTTTCCTTGGGGCAAAGTGGAGGACAGTGGTTTTTGGTCGCCCCTTCGCCTGTTAGTATTGTTTGTTTGGCTGGGTACAGGTCAATACTGAGGGACTGCAGGTGGCACTCTCATTATGTAGCAGTGCCCAAAGTTCTAATTGTTCTCTGACTCCATCTGCTGGTAGGGATACACAACCTACTTCTCTGGACTGAGCCTTGGTACTATAGGAACGAAAATTAGCAGGTAAGAACCAATTTTCTTTTAGGGCTGTTCAGTTTGAAGAAGAGATGACTGAGGGAGGATATTCTACAAAATCATGAAAGGACTTGTACAAGTTAATGTAAATCGGTTATTTACTCTCTCAGATAATAGAAGGAGTAGGGGGCACTCCATGAAGTTAGCAAGTAGCTCATCTAAAACAAATCAAAGAAAATTCTTTTTCACTCAGCGCATGGCTAAGCTCTGGAATTCATTGCCAGAGGATATAGTTACAGCAGTTAGTGTTTCTGGGTTTAAAAAAGGTTTGGATAAGTTCTTAGAGGAAAAATCCATAAATTGCTATTAATCAATAAGGAATAGTAGCTTGAGATATATTTAATGTTTGGGTACTTGCCTGGTACTTGTAAACTGGATTGGCCACTGTTAGAAACAAGATGCTGGGTTTGATGTACCCTTGATCTGACCCAGTATGGCAACTTTTTATGTTCTTATGATCCCAGTCATGGTTGCAAATGAACTGAACGTATAAAAGAGTAAGAGGAAACAACCCAGGCCACACCAATAAAGATGTCATGTAAGGACTGCAAAGTTCAGCCATTCTGCCTAAATTGCTATCTTTTGCAGTTTCATGGACTGCACTTAATCTCTGACTTTTCCCTCACAGCTAAGCTTCCTCTGTGCTTATCCCATGTTTTCTTGAATTCTATTACTATTTCTACTGCCTCCACCTCCTCTGGGAGATGACAGGCTAACACTGTACTCCCTGTCTGCTCTTTCTGGTTATAATTATCCACCCAACTATGTATTTTATAACATGCCCTGTTAAGGAATAAAGAACATTTCTCACTGCCTTCCTTACATTTCCAGCTGGGTAGTCTGAGATTATTAAGGCCAGCCTGAGTGGGAGAGCAGCAATTTGCCTATGAAGTGCCATTTCAATAGCAAATAGTGGACAGCAAAACGTCTGTGTTAATTTGGGAAACAATATAAAACAGGCCTTCACAAATTATCGTTGAGTTCAGAAGCTAGCAGGAGTCTCCTCCAACATTGGGTTATCCTCTCCAAGGTCTGCTACAGCTTCTTTAGGCCCTGATTTACTAAGGCTGTTTTCCCATTCTGTCTCTATTGAGGGGAAAAAAGCCTAGCAAGTCAGGACTTTAATGTGCCATTTGCTTCAGCTATTGCCATAACCCCCATCCATTTCCTTCTTCCCTTCTCTCCTCCCATCCACCTGCTTCCCCTGTCTTTATAACCCTCCTCTAACTTATTTATTTATTTTTATTTATTTAGCATTTTTTTTATACCGACAAACCGTTTGCACATCGTATCGGTTTACAAATAACTTGAAACTCGGACAGGGAATCTGTCAGTTAGGCATAGCCTTTACATGGAACCAAGATAAAATACGTGATATATGATAGCGTTTAAGAAATTAGCTGGATAAATAGGTTAACTGAAAGATAAATGTATAACTAATATTCTATGTACAATATATACAGCGGGGAAAAGAACGACAAGGTGATTTTCAAAATGGGGAAGAGGAGGGAGGGGTAGGGGTTTAAGCGGAATATAGGGGTTAATATTACGCTGAGGGGAATTGGAGGTGTTATTGGAAGAAGTGGGAGAAGATTACATTCAAGTTATAAAGCGTACAGGGGGAAGTGTATAAGCTTGGACATCTACAGTGTCGATGAAGATTCGGGGAAAAGTAATCATGGGGAGAGGGGAAAACTAAAGCACATTATTCATATTCCATTTCTCCCTGTCTCTCGACCCCTATCCCAATTCCCACCAGTATCCACCTCACTAGCCATGCTAACCAGCCACCATCACCCCCAGTTAGCACTCCCCCCCAGTCACCTTTAGCTAGTTACCCCACAGCCAGCTTGAATCAACTATTCCTCCCTCTCATTTTGCTGGCTACGGCAGTGCATTCCCAGATCTGTTGTTCTCTTTGGTTGGGCACCACACTGCCCTCAGTGAATTTGAGGTGTGTGGATGTCCAGACGTCAGATTCCCATGCTGATCTCACGTCTTGTGAAACAGACAAGTACATGAATTTGGGAACCGTGCAGCTCAACCTCCCTGACAGTTGTGCAGTGCCCACCGAAGAGAAGAGCTTTTGCTGGGGAGCAACACAGCAGGATATTCAAGGCAAGAAAATCCGAGGTGCCATGGTATAATTTCTAATCACCATGGTGACCTGGTACCCAGGATTTATGAGCCCTAATATAAAAAATTTCTGCACTAATAGCGCGTCGAAAATGTGCGGCCAACCCCCCCCCTCCCGGAAACTAATAGCGCCCGCAACATGCAAATGCATGTTGCGGGCGCTATTAGGTATTCCCGCGCGATTCAGTAAAACGTGTAGCCAAGCTGCACATTTTACTTTCAGAAATTAACGCCTATCCAAAGGCAGGCTTTAATTTCTGCCGGCACCGGGAAAGTGCACAGAAAAGCAGAAAAAACTGCTTTTCTGTACACCCTCCGACTTAATATCATAGCGATATTAAGTCGGAGGTCCCAAAGTAAAAAATAATTAAAAAAAGAAAAATTTTAATTGGCCGGCGGGTCGGAAGACGGACGCTCAATTATGCTGGCGCCCGTTTTCCAAACCCGTGGCTGTCAGCAGGCTCGAGAACTGACGCCGGTAAAATTGAGCATCAGCTGTCAAACCCGCTGACAGCTGCCGCGCCTGTCAAAAAAGAAGCACTAGGGACGCGCTAGTGTCCCTAGCGCCTCTTTTTACTGCGGGCCCTCATTTGCATACTAAATCGCGCGCACAGGAGAGTGGCCTGTGCGCGCGCCGGGAGAGCGGGCACTCGCCCGCTCTACCGTGTTTCTGTATCGGCCTGAAAGTGAGGATGGCTGATCAACAATATGTGAAGCACCTGCCTAGTTTTGGTATAATAATGCATCTCAGCCACTGGATGGCAGCCTCTCCTTAAACCAGCATTTAATGAAATGCATACCCAGATACAGCAGGGAAGGTAGCAAAACCTAGAATACTGGTATTTTACATACAGCACTGTCTAGCATTGGCTAATCAGCATAAAATACTCAAATGTTTGTCACCATTAGTTTCTTACACAGCTGACTCATAGGAAATGGGAAGAATATTTTCCATAACGCATGCTCTTGAGAGCTCATACATGTCCTGGATAATTGTCTAAGCATCTATATCTCTCAACTCCGAAGAAGCTGTGCTAAGGGATGATGTGACAGAGCTTCCGCTGAAACCACTGGAGAGAAAGAATGGACTGGACTGTAAGTGAAAGTAGCAGTGTGTGTGTAGCACTCTTACCGTAATTGGTTTTCTGGAACAGAATGAGATTTTCAGTTATCATCTTTGAGAGACTTTTATATCACTAGAAATGGGGCCAGTAGGCACTTAGAATGGAATGCATGCTAATAACAACTTTATGCAAACATTGGCGCTTTGATACTTTTGCAGCTGCTTGACCACTAAGCCGAGATTAATGTACCTGACCCGGGCCTTCTATATGACTTGCATAATGCAGAACTTTTAAAAACCATACCGAAGAGAATAAAGCAAGGAAGGACTTGTACTTTTTCAGGATTAAAAAAGAACATGTAAATGTCTTTCAGACTTAGCCTTTATACTAAAACTAATTTGTAAATTGCAGACCGGCTATTGGAAATTTGTAAACTATCAGTTAACATCATCTGAAGACTGGAGAGTTGCCAATGTAATGGCAATTTTTTAAAAAAAAGGGATCAAGGGGTGATCAAATCTACAGACAGCGAGTCTGACATTTGTGCCAGGTAAAATGGTAGAAACCATCATAAAGAACAAAATTGCTGAACATATAGATAAGCATAGTTTAATGGGACAAAGCCAACAAATCTTCATTACTTATGATTTCTTCCTTATTGTTAAAAACTGCATTTTTGAACTGAACAATTCATTGTAAATCATTCACTTCCATTTTTGGAAACTTTACCATTCTACAGGTTAATACACCATGTTAAAGTTTCTATCTTTTCTTCTTCTTACTCCTAGTTGTACGTCTCCTTGTTTATTGTAACTGCATTTATAATATGTATATTACATATTTTGTTCTATGTTCCGGTTATTACCCCATTGTTTACTGTAAACCGGCTTGATGTGATGTTATCACGAATGCCGGTATAGAAAAAATCAAAAATAAATAAAAATAAACATGGATTTAGCCAGGGGAAGTCTTGGCTCACAAATTTGCTACATTATTTTTTTGAGGGCGTAAATAAACATGCTGATACAGTGTATCTGGATTTCCAGAAAGCATTTGACAACGTCCCTTACGACTTAGGAAATTAAAAAGTCATGGGATAGGGGGCAGTGTCTTACTGTGGATTGACAACTGGTTAAAGGATAGGAAACAGAGAGTAGGGCTAAATGGTAAATTTTCCCAGTGTTCTGGGAGCACTGCTTTTTAACATATTTATAAATGACCTGGAATGGGAACAACAAGTGAGGTGATCAAATTTGCCAATGACACAAAATTATTCAAAGTTGTTAAATCACAAGATGATTGTGAGAAATTGCAAGAGGACCTTGCAAAACTGGGAGACTGGGCATGCAAAAGACAAATGAAATTTAATGTAGAGAAGTGCAAAGTGATGCACTTAAGGAAAAGTAACCCAAATAGCTACATAATGCGAGGTTCCACATTAGGAGTCACCACTCAGGAAAAGGATCTAGGTGTCATACTTGAAAATACATTGAAATCTTCTGCTCAATGTGCAGCAGCAGCAGCCAAAAAAGCAAATAGAATGCTAGGGATTATTAGAAAAAGAATTGAGAATAAAACAGAGAATATCATAATGTCTGTATTGCTGCATGGTGCGACCTCATCTTGAGTGTTGTGTGCAGTTTTGGTCACCACATCTCAAAAAAGATGTATCAGAATTAGAAAAGCTACAGAGAAGGGCATGATAAAGGGGATAGAACAATTCCCTTATGAAGAAAGGCTAAAGAGATTAGGACTCCAGCTTGGAGAAGAGACGGCTGAGGGGAGATATGATAGAGGTTTGTAAAATAATGAATGGAGAGGAATGAATAAATATTAATTGGTTGTTTACTCTTTTGAAAAGTACAAAGACCAGGGGGGGCACACAATGAAGTTCCTAGGTAATACATTTAAAACTAATAAAAGAGAATATTTTTTTACTCAATATATAATTATGCCCTGGAATTTGTTGCCAGAGGATGGGATGCATACTGCTCCCCTTCTCCTATTCTAGGCCTCTGTCTCTCCTGCACATCTCCACCTAGTCCCTTGCCAGATTCGCTTCTACCCCAGTCAAGCCACACCAAACTGGTCTCTTGTCGCCTTGGCTCTTCAGCAGCTGCGGTGCTTGTGTTACTCAGCTCAGCAGCATGTTCGGCTGGTGGGGCCTGGCCTCTCCACCAGCATTGCCTCCTCTCCACTTAATGGTACTTACTGTTCCTCATGCTGCTGTCTGATTTACTAAAGCTTTTCTCCCATTATGTGGCTATGATAAAATGCTTAGTGAATGTGGCCTTATATTGGCTGTGTGGTGGATTGCACTTGTGCAGTCCACCGTATCGCTAACAAACTTCTGGGGTCAGACCTAGAGATGATGTGCATGCATGGGCCTGCCACTGTGTGTAGAGGGCAGGGCAGTATGCACAGAATGAGTGCATGACAGAACGGACTTGAGTGCATAGGATCAAGTCGTGCAGAAGGACAGGCAGTACCTACTCTGCCCATACTGCCCCTGTCTCCACATGTCATGTGGGCTGAGCATGCTCATCCAGCAGATCCAAGACAGACAAACATTACTCAAACACAATAGAACTGCTTTTTATTTATAGGAAAGAATCAGTCACTCTTGGAATATAATATCGCAAGAAAAGGGGATGTGCTTAACCTGTTACATTTCTCTTATATGTATGTATATACATTCTGGTTTAATTCAGACTCATTAAAATTCAGTTCTGTATCTGTTGAGTTTTACTTTTGTTTGTATACCCAGATTTCCTCATAGTGTACACACAATCTGTAGCATTAATCAGCAATGCTGCTGACTCTCAGTGGTCACCAGCAGCAGGTCTTCTCTGCTTATGGAGGACTGCAGAAGAATTAACTGAAAGCAGCATGTCAGCAAAATACTCTGCAGAATAAAGTAAGGAAATCGAACAATACAGGAAAAGCCCGGGCTGAAAATTCAGCATTGAGATGTTTTATTCATCACAGATAGGTGAGAGAGAAATTTAGCGATGGGTGAGTTTGCTATATTCAGATTCATTTAACAAAGTGCTGTAGCTTAATACTGACTGGCAATTGTATGCCCTGTTTGAATGTCTGAACGATTTTCACAACTCTTTCCTAATATCACTTCCTTAATTCAACAGGAAGTAAAGCTTCAGTTAAATTCCTTAGCCGCAAACATTTAAAAGCAATGACATGGTAAAATACAGTAATGTAATGAACTTGTAGAGGAGGAGCAATAAAGACTTTTGAGTTTGTGTTTTTCTGCCTTCAATAGAAGGTCTTGCAGAACTAAGATGCATACTAAAGCACATCACCTTTTGTGCAGAAGTTATAAGTATTCGAACAAGACTCATGCGAAAAGGTACATGCAGAAGTTTCCTACAGACAATTTTGCAAACAGAAATAACTGAAGAGAGGTTATCTTTTTAGTGAAAACCAGCTGTGGCAGCCTTGTCGCATGTATTCTAGCACAGCAAACAGTTAATGAGCTGCTTTGCACAAATTTGCTTCACAGCAACTCGTTTCACATTAAATTTTACAATAAGCTTACTGCATGCAAAACTAAATAAATATTGCAGTGTCTGCACCTAAGACAAACTTAAGCATGCAAGTTGCTGATTTTACGCACAAAGTGGATAGTTTGCCAACTGGATTAAAGGTAATGTCTGGAAGCCAGAAGGAGGGCTGAAAGTCTGGATTTTATTTATTTAAAAATATTTATATACCGCAAACAATAAGACATTTGTATGTCCGTCTAGGCGGTTTACAAATTTACATACATAAGTTAAAAAGTCAGGCACAACAAATTTACCTATGAAGGATAAAATAGACAAACACAACTAATTTAAACATGATAAAGATCTAGCGGTATATTGTGTTAGTGTATTTAAGTTATATTGTATGCATCACTGAATAGATATGTCTTTAGCATTTTCTTAAATTCTTTACGGTTTGATGTAAGTCGGAGGTTTTCGGGGAGAGAGTTCCATAAGATTGGACCGGCAAAGGCGAAGGTTCTTTTGCGGATTAGAGCCAAACTGACTGTTTTGACTGTTGGTACTTCTAGCAAACATTTGTCCATGGATCGTAGCTGTCTTGGGGGCTTGTATATGCGTAACATGGAGCAGAGCCAAACTGAGTCAACGTTATAGAGCAGATTGTGGATGGTAGACAAGATTTTATATCTGATACGGTGAGTTATGGGGAGCCAGTGTAGTTGTAAAATGGGTGTTATATGATCTTTACGAGATAAATTATATATTGTTCTTGCTGTAGCATTTTGAACGAGTTGCAATGGCTATATAGATGATAATGGCAGTCCAGTTTCAGTACCCTCCCACCGATCCTGTACCACTGAGAGTCCGCCATCATAGTTGTTTGATGCGCTCTGCTCCTCCAGCCCGGCAAAGTCAACTAAATGCTGCCCCAGCCACACAGACCCTCTTGCAGTTTGCTCGGTATCTTGCACGGTTCAACCAGCTGACATTTGAACTACGCACCCGCAGTGCCACAGGAGCAGTAGGACAGAGCAACAGTAGCTGGACCCCTGGTCAAAAAGATGAATGGGAGCAGCAGTGGCCATGCCTGCCGACTGTAGAAGTGAGCAGGAGCAGAAGTGGCTGGGAAAGTGAAGCCAGAGTAGCCGAGGGGAGCAGCACTGGCTCCACAAATGGGAGAAAGGCAGTGTTCCAGTGTCGCACAAGTCCAAGGGGAAGGCTACAGCTTCTGTCTGTACATTCTGGGTGAGAGATGGCACATAAGAATGTGTAGAGGGGGGAGAGATTGCATGTATGTATATACGTGGGGGAGAGAAAGAGAGCATGTGTGTGTGGGGGGGGGGGGGGAGGAGAGGGATTGAGACAAGGTGTGAGTGACCTGAAAGATTGGGGAGAGGGTGAGAGGCAGTGGAAAAAGATGGAGGCACTATGGACGGGTGAGATAGAAAAATGGAGTAGGAGAAAATAAAGAAGACAAGAAGAGAGAATATGACAAGAGAACCCGGATCAGGTTCTAGGAGAAGCAGAAAAGAAAGATATTGCATTCAACACAATTAGAAAAATGAGATGTTCAGACAACAAAGATAGAAGAAAGCATTTTATTAGTTTATTGACTGGAATATGTGTGTTTGGAACTGTCTGTTATCCTTTCATTTTGCTCAGGAGAGGAGGAACTGCATTTCTGTTTCAAATTCTTCAGTGTTGCACTGCATGTGGAGTCTCAGAATTTCTATCTTAGTTTTTGTCTGCACATTTCTAATTTCTGATCACGTATTCTACATCTGGTGAGGGTCTGTGTGTTCTGCATATGTGACTGAGGTGAGGTATATTGTTAGTGTGCAGTTTTTGTGTCCGTATTGATAGCAGTCTGCTTTCTGTTTTCCCCATAGTATATTGGTATTCTAGAGCACGTTGCAATATTTGCAGTGTCACTTTTTTGTAGGTAGAGTTGTTATGTTCTAGGTATTATTGCTTTTTGGGGATGGCAGGTTTGCTATATAAGTGCTGAGCGTTCTTGTTTTACAATGCTTCACAGAGGGTCAATTTTAAGACCTGTGTGCGTGCATCCATGTGTGTGTGGTTCCGGGCGTGCTCACATGGACATACTGATTTTGTAACACCAGCACACGCATGATATAAAATCCAATGGCCATGCACACATGCACGCCAGATTTAAAAATCTGCACTTGTATGTGCGGGTGGCCCGTGAATCGCGCGCACGGGGGAGGAAATTTTATAACGTACGTGCGGCGATGCGATCAGCTGGTCCCCAGTTCCCTCCCAGTTCTCACCAATTGAGCGGACTGGGAGGGAACTTCCCTAACCCTATCCTTCCTCCCCTCTCCTCCCTGCCCCCTAAACCTACTCTATCCCCACATTTTTTTATTTTCATACTTACTGCTTCTCTGGAGCAGAAGTAATCTCCGCGTACGCTGGCCGGCTGCCGGCACATGCTTCCCCAGGACAGCATCGAATGGTGTTGTCCTGGCCCACCCAGACCATGCCTCTGGCCTGCCTCCTTTCTTTGGGCCTGGTCATTCAGCGCATAACCCCCCAATCTTACGTGCGTGGGCCTTTAAAAATGGACTTGAGAATGTCTAGTACAGGAGGGAGTTTGTCCCTTTTACTGAAATGATACCAAAATTTGAATATTCTTTTTTGTGTGATGAACAATAAGGAGAAGTATCCTGCTCTGCACCCTTAGTAGGGGTGTTTCTTTGGATTTTTTTATTTAAACATTTTTATATTCCATTATATCAAAAATTCATAACAGCTTACAAGTCTAGTCACATACATAATACATACAGAATATTGTTTGCAGAAGTGGAGTGCAGGATTGCTATAGCTGTTCTGTTCTATTTTGCATAGTTTAGGGTTAACGATGATGCTATTTGTTGGTCTTTATCTGCTGTCATTACTGTATTACCAACGGTGGGGTGGCAGTAATGGTCATGTGTGGATGTGGAAGGACATCATCAGCAAAAATTGTACTCTGCACCGTTAAGTGTTCAGTATTTTCACTTTTGAAAGTTGGCAACCCTAGAAGCAGCTTATGAGAAATTCAGCACATTTTAGTATGTCTGTTTGTGTTAAAAAAAAAAAAAAAAAAAAAAGAAGCTTATGCTCACAAAAGGGATCTCAAATGACAAACCATTATGTTATTAATTTAAGATTTACAAAGGTAGCCCCATTTTTTTTCAAAAGATCTTTGTCATGTACTTAACCCAGCATGAAAAATCATGATTTGGAATTATACCTATTGGTCCCAATTTGAAACCTGAAATACTGCAGGAATTCATTCATGCTGTTGAGTAGATTTTTCAAGTTAGACAAGCCTTTCTTTCTAACCAATATGTTGGCAAATGAAACACTTCCAGCACATTGGCCTTCAGTAACATTCCTGAGTCGTGTAAATTAAGGCATGTCGAGAGGTAGTCCAAAGCAAAAAACATATTTGGGTTGGCTCACAGAGATTTTGCAGAGATTTTCTCGTGTATAATTTTCGCACAGATCCAAATTTTCCTGAACAGAAGTCATTCTGTAATGAAGCTCAACTGAGAAATGTGCCCTTCTGAATAGAGATTTCCTGCCATTTGTTCAACCTGTCAGGCCCATGTAGGATAACGTAGCAGCAATCTGAAGTTACACCCATGATTTATTCAATAAGATACTGAGCAAAGCATCTGAAACCTCTCTTTTATGCCCACCGAACATTTGCATGCTCTTGCTTTAGTCCCAGCTGCGGCAGACACCGTCCAACTGAGCGGAGCTCTCAATTGCTGCAACACATAAGACCTGCAAATATATCTCAGAACTTACTACTGAGTTTATATGGAAAAAGGTCCCTACCTGTCAGTGCTAAAGGCAGGCCCAGGCCCTTCTCTCGCTTTTTGGATGGACTGCTGACTGTTTTTAAGGGGCAGCCTTTCATTTTCTCTGTGTCCAATTTTTTCCTTTTAATATTTCTCCCTCGTAGACAAAAAAAAATGCAGTCCTGTACATTTCAAACACAGTGGCGTAGCGAGGGGTGGGCGGGGTGGGCGGCCGCCCCGGGCGCCGGGTCTAAGGGGGGCACCAAAACGCGTGAGGGATACGCTCAGGAGCGGATTGACCTATCGGGGGATCGGGCATCCCCCGGTGGGCCGGTCTACCTGGTCACGTGGTCTCGACCGCGTGGCTCTTCCTCAGCCCAGCCTCAGCGCCTTCCAGTCAGCCCTTGCCGGAGGCCAAGCCGGTAGGGGCCGAAGAAATACAAATCGTGGCTGGCGGGGGCCGAAGAAAAGAAGATCAGCCAGCGCGGCCCGAAGAAATGAAGATGGGAACCTCCCAGCCAAGCCCCCGCCGGAGAAATTAAAATCGAGGCCGGCGGCGGCCGAAGAAAAGAAGATGGGCGCCTCCCAGCCAGCCTCAAGCGGGGGCTGACTGGGCGGCGCCCATCTTCTTTTCTTCGGCCTCCGCCGGCTTTGATTTTAATTTCTTCATCCTCTGCCGGAGACAGCCAGCCCCCGAAGGTCGGCGGGGGCCGAATGCATTAAAATCGAGGCCGGTGGCGGAGGCCGAAGCAAAGAAGATGGGCGCCTCCCAGCCAGCCTCAAGCAGGGGCTGGCTGGGCAGCGCCTATCTTCTTTTCTTCGGCCCCTGCCAGCCTCGATTTTCTTCGGCCCCCGCCAGCCTCTTTTAATTTAATGAGGACAGCTTCAGCAGCTACTGCTGCTTCTGGCGTCGCCTGCAAGGGAAAGGAGTAGGAGAACTGCTGGAGAGGGTAAGTAAAGGTGGTTTTTTAAGTTCATTTTTCTTGATTACCATTTTAATTATTGGGTAGTATGTGATGTGTCTGCTGTTTGAAATATTTTATTGGTGTTTGGTAAAGGTTTCAAAATTTCCTTGAGTCTTTAATTATTGGATATTCTATTCATCAGCTGTTCTGAAATTATTTTATTAGTATGATGTTATAATTATGATTCATGATTTATATATCTTGATTTTATTGATTGTTTCATGAGGAATGGTGACATTTTTGTTTTTCATTGTTGCACTGTATAGAGTCTGGCATGATACGTTTTACAGTTTAGTTTTTGTCTGCACATTTCTATTTATACTTTATGTGGCTTTATTCTGTATTTGGTGAGAGTTTGTGTTCTGCATGCAAAGACTGAGATGAAGCATGTGGTTTCTCTGTAGGGATCTGTAGTAGCTTGGCCTGTTCTGTTTTCCTGATAGGAGGTGTATTGATATTTTAGATTCTGGTGTAATATTTGTAGTATTCTTTTTCATAGGTGGGGTTGTTATTCTTTGAGTTTTGGCAAATAGTACTGTGTTGATATGGGAGGACCATGCTGAAATATAGGGGTGTGTACATATATATGTAAATTAAATATGTAAATTATATATGTAAATTATTTTGTATATGTAATTGGGTACCCATGGGCCAGTATGGAGAAAAATCCCCCGGGCCACTATTTTCCCTCAATCTGCCCCTGGATACTCTCTAGGAATCACAAAGCTCCTGTTACGCTCTCCGACCAACTTTTTCCATTCCCACGCGCACCGCCTCGTGGCAGCAGTTTACCACAGCTCGTCGCGCACAACTGGAAGGAACCCCAATCGTTCCCGTCGCCGGCATGCACAGACTGTAGCCGAGAAAAACTGGCCGCGAAGCCTCCCCAACCGCGCTCGCGCGTGTCCCCTATTGGCGGCAGTCTCTCATCTGTCTTCGCTGCTGCTGCCCTCTGATTGGCGGAGCCGGCCGGCAGTCAGAGGTGTTTCCCGGGAGACGGCGAGTGGACTTGCTTGGAGTAGACCGTGGCGGGCGGAAGCTCATTCGAGCTTGGTTTCTGTTTTGACTGAGGCGGTGGTGGCGCCGCCTTTCTTTTGGGAGCTTTCCCTGTTAGTCAAACGAGAGGAGTCCAGCAGCGTTGTTGCAGAACTGCACTCCTCTTTGTAGCGGCCAAAAGGAAAGGGGGGTGGTACAGGAAGAAGGCGTGTGGCCGTGGAGGGCCCCTGCAGCACCGCGTACTGAGTGCAGGTCAGACACTGAATGTTGTGTGTTAGCCGCCGGCAGCGGGGAAATCAGTATATCTGTGAACCGAGCTGGACTGGGATCTTGGAGACTTCCACGGTGATCACATGCGCCACTATCGTGTTTCTCTTATCTTTCAGAAGGTCTAATGGGGGCGGGGTGATGCTGCTATCTGACAGGCCAATGTAATAAGACTGCTGATTTTTCTGCGTGGATTTTTTTGTGCGCATCCTGCAAAAACTTGTGGAAGTACGGGATGTAATAACAGCCATGTATGCTAATTAGACACTGTATAAACTCCATGCACACTGAGCATATGTGCCGGGTCTAAGGGGGCGCCAAAACGCCTGGCTCTGCAGAAAAATAGCACCGATTTCAATGCAAATCATTGATGGAGGGAGGGGGTGCCAAAGAAGTCTCTTGCCCCGGGCACCAAATTGTCTAGCTACGCCACTGTTCAAACATTGTGGTCAGTTCCTATTTCACCATAAATTTCACTTTCAGTAGAAAAGTTGGCCTACTTAGTTGCTGTATCAATATCCCTTTCCTCTTATTTAACTTTGAAAGGAAAATAATTCAATCTCTTTAGAATTTAAGTGCTGTAAATACAGCATTATTTTCTGCCACCCATTCCTTTCTGCTTTATAATAGTACTCATATAAAAGAAATGTTTACAGATGTTTCTCCCCTGGGCAAACATCACAATGGAGTAGACAAACCAGCAAAATGTACCATGTTCTAGATTATGGGGCATTAATGTTAATACCACTCAATCTCTAAATATAGTTAATGACTCTAATTAAAGCGAAAACTATACTTTGTGCACTGTGCAGGATTGCAAAAGCATACATGTGACTTAGCAATATCCTTCACATGGGTGGGACTGGAGGGGGGGAGGGGCGGCAAAGGTGGTGACTGCCCCGGGTGTCAAGCCCAAGAGGGTATCAGTAGCAGAGCTGCTTGTGGCCTATGAGCATAAGCATACAAGGCTCTGCCCCAATGACTCTTAACCAGTGCCACAAATGTTTTCCCTTACCCTCCTATCTCAAGGGAACAGGAAAGAGGGGAGGATGACACTACTTTCTCTTGCCTTCCTATCTGCAGGGAATAGGAAAAAGGGGAGGGGAGGAGTCGGTGACACTGGAGAGGATAGCAGAACAAAGAATCCAGTTTTTGTATGCATATTTCTATATCTAATTTATGATGCCTTATTCTGTATTTGATGAGGATTTATGTTTTGTGTGATGAAAGTGAGTCCACTCCTCACTGTCTGAAGCAAGGCTTGGCAGGGCCACATTGGAGCCCATCCCACCACAGCCAGAAGAAAGGCTTGGCAAGGCCACGATGGAGCCCATCCAACTGTGGCTGGAAGAGAGGCCTGCAGGGCCATGCTAAGCCCCACCCCCTCCAAGAAACAACGCAGCTGTAGCTTTGCCAGTATGGTCTTCTCCCAGCTCCCTTCCAGCAGTGAGAAGCAGCTTGGTCATCCGGCAGAAACTTAAGACATAGCCAAGAAGAAAGGAGACCTGAGAGCTTGGGTGTGAGAGAGAGAGCCTGTGTGTGCATAAGAGAGCCTGCATGTGTGAGAGATCCTGCATGTTTATGTGAGAGCGAGCGTGCATGTGTATGAGAGAGCCTGCATGTTTATGTGAGAGAGAGAGCGAGACTGCATGTGTATGAGAGCACCTGCATGTGTATGAGAGAGAGCCTGCATGTGTGTGTCAGCACAAGTATGTGTGAGGAAGAGAGAGCGGGTAAAGTTGTGCACCTCCCCCCCCCCCCCCCCAAATCGATCCATAACAATCTCTGGGTGACCCCAAATCAAAAGATTCCAGGTCTGGAAAGCTATAGATTTTTTAATCCTATTATTTTTAATTTGTAGGTGTTATTTCATGTGTTTGCTGTTTTTGAAATTTTTGGTGTTTGGGAAATACTAGAGAAAATTTGTGAGTTTTTTAAATTATTGAATATTCATCAGCTGTTGTGAAATATTATTGCTTGATGGGGGGGAGCTGGAAAGGAGCATGATTTCTGTTTTCCTGATGTTAAGGGCCAGCATATTGTCAGTCATCCACTCCTTGATTTTTATCGTGCAGGTGGCTAGGAAACAACTCTGTCATCTGCATATAAACTAAAAGGCACAACCAGATCAGACAGAACTGTGCAGACAGGAGCAAGG
The DNA here is from genome assembly GCF_901001135.1 of Rhinatrema bivittatum. Taxonomy (NCBI): domain Eukaryota; kingdom Metazoa; phylum Chordata; class Amphibia; order Gymnophiona; family Rhinatrematidae; genus Rhinatrema; species Rhinatrema bivittatum. Next base: position 188,632,745 of record NC_042618.1, on the reverse strand, counting down.
CAAATATTGAAGAGAGTAGGGGAAAAGGAGGATCCCTGGGGAACACTCGTGCTCAGGTGGTAAGATTCGGAAGACCGCTTGGGAAAAAATGATTAGAAAGAAAGGAGGTAAGCCAGGAATGAACGGTGGAGGAAATGCCCAGTAACTTCAGACAGTCCAGCAAAAGAGTATGATTCAGACTATTGAAAGCTGATCATATGTCTACAAGAATGGCTCTGATATTAGTTATTACTTCAAAGTCCTGCCTAATATTATTGAAACTGGAAAGTAAAAGGGATTCCATATTACATCTCAGGCGGAAGCCAAACTGATTATTATGGAGTAAGCTGAGTAAGTTCAGTGTTCTTTAATATTTTAGCGAGAAGTTGGAGGGAGGAGATCAGTCAATAGTTAAAGGGATCTACAGAATCCAGTTTGGTTTTTTTCAATACAGGACGGACCACAGTTGTTTTTAACAAAGGAGGCTCCATGCCTTCGAGAAGAGATGCATTCACAAGCTCGGTGATAAAAGGGTTCACTTCAGGGTCCAACACTTTTTATCAAGGCTGAGGAGCACAAGTTAAATGCACAAAAATTGTCCTTCAAATGCCCTAATATAGCGGACACCTCAGAACATGAAGCAGTTGCAAAATCCTGCCAGTCAACGTTTGAGAGAGGAAGAGAAAATGAACACCCAAAAGTAATTACAGCGAAAGTGTTAACTATCTGAGAAGTTTTTTATGGAAAAAAAAAGACATAAATAGTTCACACAAGGGATATGAAACTCCACAGGGAGGACTCAGTGGAGGGGCAGTAAGTGAATGGACTAACCTAAGGGATCCTAAGAGTACCAAGCACATTTTGCTTGGTCCAGGCTGTTTTTGGACCCTTCAAGTCTGGACCAATAGTCTGTGAGGTTAGAAACAGTTTTCTCCTTATGCCAGTAGAATTCTATGGACCTGAGCCCAAGTTTTAAGAACCTTAAATCAGCGGTGTACCAAGGGCTGTGTGTTCTGACGAATAACCAGAGGTTTCATAGGGCCTAATGTATTTAGGGCAGGCTGGAGAGAGGACTGCCAATGATTTGTCAGTCCCTCGACATAGTGTACAGGGGTATCAACAAGAAAAGGAAGCCATCGAGAGCGCAATTGATCGACATCAACCTGTGGCCTATGTAGAATCCAAGAGGGGCAGTAGTCCTGTGAAATGAGGTAGCTGAATGACTTATTATACAATGAATAAAAGAATGACCAGTCTAAGGAATACTGATGCCAGAAACATGTCAAGCACCCCAACAGGCCCATTCCTCATGAACAGTGTATGAGTAAGACTCTTTATGGGTGTGAAAATGAATCGACTGAGACCACCCCAAAGAAACCAACAGCCAAAAAATCCTTACAGACCTTGAATGGGGGAAAAATATCTACCTAAATATGTGCCTTTACTGCCAAAAAGGGTGCTATGATGGGGCAGCCACTGGTGAGTCAAGGGGAAAAGAGTATAATTCTGAATATCTGACCCAGGCACAGAGAAGTTGATCTTGGCACTGATCCTGCATCAAATAAATACATTGTCATTGGTTGTGACATTCATGAAACATCTCCCTTGCAATTCCTTCTGAATCTTTAGGAGCATCTGTATTACTAAGAGTTTCACATTATATTGCACAGAGGTCCGTATTCAGAAACCTACTGTGAGGGGGGGTTAAGATCTCTAAATAAAATCTGATAAAAGTGCCACTGAATATATCTAAATAACTTTAGGCCTGCTATTTGGCTAACCAGAGTTACCCGTGTAACTTTGGCTGGCAGCGGTGAATATCGGCACTAAGTAGCACACTACACACTGGATGACGGTGTTATGAGACGCTGAACTGAGTCAATCATGGCCCCATGAGGAAGGTATTCTGCCGAAACACGGACCGTGTCAGGCAGCTTGTCAAATACCTAGACAGTGGGTCAAAAAGTGTTTCTCCATGATAAAGCTAAGTAGCTGGGAATCTGTATATAACGATGCAAAATAATGCAATGAAAAAGGGACAATGCGATAAGTTCACAAAATGACTTTATTCACATAGGGGCGGATTTTCAAACACTATGTGCGCGGGTACTTTTGTTCGCGCCACTGGCGCGAACAAAAGTACACCAGATTTTATAAGATACGCGCGTAGCCACGCGTATCTAATAAAATCCGGGGTCGGCGCACGCAAGGGGGTGCACATTTGTGCAACCTGCGCGCGCCGAGCCCAGCGCGGCCTGCCTGTTCCCTCTGAGGCCGCTCCGATTTCGGAGCGGCCTAAGAGGGAACTTTTCTTCGCCCTCCCCCCACCTTCCCCTCCCTTCCCCTACCTAACCCACCCCCCCGGCCCTATCTAAACCCCCCCCTTACCTTTGCGCGCGTCGCCGGCAGCCCCGCTCCATCCTCCGTAGCCGCGCATATCTAATAAAATCCGGGGTCGGCGCACACAAGGGGGTGCACATTTGTGCAACCTGCGCGCGCCGAGCCCAGCGCGGCCTGCCTGTTCCCTCTGAGGCCCCCCTTACCTTTGTCGGCAAAGTTACGCTTGCTTTCAGCAGGCGTAACTTTGGGCGCGTTGCCGGCAGCCCCGCTCCGTCCTCCAGTCCCGGGGGCGTGGTCCGGAGGCCTCGACCACACCCCCGGGCCGGCACCACGCCCCCGGGCCGGCCCCCGAAACGCCGCATCGTTTCGGGAACGCCCCCGGACACGCCCCCTCCCTCCCCGTTTCGAAAGCCCCGGGACTTACGCGCGTCCCGGGGCTTTACGCGCGCCGGCGGCCTATGCAAAATAGGCGCGCGAGGGCCCTAGCGTGTAAATCCTGCCGGATTTATGCGCGCAGGGGTTTTAAAATCCGCCCCATAATATGGTGCATTATTACTAATAGCATGAAAAAAACTTTAATGACCGATGATTAAACATAGCCTGGTGAAAACAACCAATACATGCTATCCCGCACACAATGGCGAATGACTGTGCAGAAATTGCACTATTAAGCCTGGTATGAGGTCATTAAACAAAAAATTGTTTTTGTTTTGGGTTAATACTATTGGTAAAAAGAGGTACTTTAGTCTTTCATTTTCACCTACTTTTTAAATATTACATTTTACATTGAGGATAAAGCTTTTAAATAACAGGACAGTCTAAGTCCTGTAATACTTGTGTACAGAAATATCTGGTTTACCATTATGCTTCCCTCCCTCTTTGCTTACAATTTGCCTATATAGCAATTGAAATAAAAGCAAGAACTTAGTTGACTGAAGATTTGCTGAGATCACAGCTACACGGTTTGATAAGCAAGTTTCTAAGAGAACCAAAAATAGTTTCATTCTTCACCATAGCCACTGGGCATGGGAGACTAAAATACACACAAATTACTAGACAGGAAATCGGGTGCAGACTTCTACATTAAGTCAATCAATCTCTCTAACTGGGGGAGATACATCTTGAAAAAGTGATTTTATACTGTATATTCTTAATTATTGAAAAAAAAAATGTAAAATACTTTTTGAAACCAGCCTTTATTGAGAAGAAATGTTATTTCACCTGGTGGAAAATTACACTTTAAAGTGTGTTATTTTAAGATAACTCTGCTACATTATCTAGAAAAAAACAGGAGCAGTCCCTTCTAGCTAAACCCTTATCCCAATGGAAATAATGACTTACAGGGAGATTATCAACTTGAACAGAAGCCCTGCCATTCAAAGGCGAACTTTGTTGAAGCTTTGTTTTCCATTTTTGCTAATATTCAGTGCAGAGTTCTCCAAAGCTTGTGTGCAGTATCCTCTTGATTTAAAGTTCTACAAAGTATTCTCATATATATATAAAAAAAACAAACAAAAAAACCCCGCATGTATATATCCATAGATATAGTTAATTGTTTTCTTTGCAGATGGTGATACCTTTCATGAACCAGTCAAAGAATTATCCAGGGTTTATTTATTTTTATATTCCACTTTTCAGATACTTTAAAGGGGATTACATTCAAGTACTGTAGGGACTTCCCTGTTCCCAGTGGGCTTACAGTCTTTGTTTTGTGGTCTAAATATCTATCTATGTATCCAGTGGCACAGCCAGTGTTAATGTGTTTCTTTGTCTTCTCTATTTTACAATTAAAAAAAACCCAACATTTTTTTTAAAGGCAGGATATAAAGTTTGGTCATGTGGAAACCATGTACCAAGAACATGCAATGAGCTACACAGTACACTGTATACATATTTTTTATGGCTGTAAGGACCTGTTTATTCACAAATGATCATGTTATAGGAGAGGGGTTTTAGTGTCTCTCTGTATATTTTTACCATAGTTCCATTTAATGTTATGGATTTTTTTTAATACTGCTGTGACTGACTGTGATATCATAAACATGACATGTTAAAATTATCATTGAAAAGCAGTAAACATTTGCAGAGGGTTAGTTCCACATGCTTGTTACTAACAGCAGTGAGGAAAGGAAATGGTGCAGCGATGGAGAAGGTACAGCGATGGAGAAGGTACAGAGAAGGGCTACCAAAATGATAAAGGGAATGGAACAGCTCCCCTATGAGGAAAGACTAAAGAGGTTAGGACTTTTCAGCTTGGAGAAGAGACGACTGAGGGGGGATATGATAGAGGTGTTTAAAATCATGAGAGGTCTAGAACGGGTAGTTGTGAATCGGTTTTTTACTCTTTCGGATAATAGAAAGACTAGGGGGCACTCCATGAAGTTAGCATGGGGCACATTTAAAACTAATCGGAGAAAGTTCTTTTTCACTCAATGCACAATTAAACTCTGGAATTTGTTGCCAGAAGATGTGGTTAGTGCAGTTAGTATAGCTGTGTTTAAAAAAGGATTGGGTAAGTTCTTGGAGAAGAAGTCTATTACCTGCTATTAATTAAGTTGACTTAGATAATAACCACTGCTATTACTAGCAACGGTAACATGGCTACTTGCCAGGTTCTTGTGGCCTGGATTGGCCTCTGTTGGAAACAGGATGCTGGGCTTGTTGGACCCTTGGTCTGACCCAGTATGGCATGTTCTTATGTTCTTAGTGAAATGTGGTTTTGTGGAAACATGAGATAAGAGAAGCTAATTAATATCAGTTGTCATGGAATGGGCTTTTTTTTAAATAGTGGTATGGACACTTGGAAACCAGGTAGAGACTACAAAATAATTTCATGCAGGCCACCCAGTGGTTTTAGATATTAATGTCATTGCCACCACTAACTCAAGCCAGATTTCAGCTGCTGACTTACACTAGGAAAATTCAACATCCCTGTAACAATCCACCGAGCCATCCAAACTCCCTTCTATTTCTGTTAAATGTGTACATTTCAGAAACGAATTTGCTAGTGAATTAGTACGAGTGAAAATGCCAGACTGCCAGAAGTGAAAACATAAATCCTCTAAACTGAGGAAGATGTTGAAGAGATACCCACACTAGTAGGGATCTTTGAAGGTGATAATTCAGAGAAATTGAAGCAAATAACTGTGAAACTGGAAAAATGTAATAGAGCAACTTGACAAACTAAAGATTAACAAGTTGCCAGGCTCAGATATTCTAAAAGAACTCAAATATGAAATTGTAGCACTGTTACTTGCAATCTGTAACCTATCATTAAAATCAGCCATTGTACTTGAAGACTGGATGGTGGTTAATGTAACTCTGATTTTCAAAAAGGGCTCCAGGGATGATCTGGGAAACTATAGACCAGTGAGCCTGATGTTGGAGCGAGGCAAAATAGTAGAATTTTATTCTTAAGAAAAAATTACAGGCCATATGGATTCACATGGCTTAATGGGGAAGAGCCAACATGGATTCAGGAAAAGGAAGTTTTGTCTTGCCAATCCATTAGAATCTTTTTTAAGGTGTATATAGACATGTAGATACACTATATCAATCACAACCTCTTCCCCACAAAAACCACTGTATTCTAGCGTACCGTAATGTGCATCCACAAACCCAAATCAATGGTACAACCAGTAAATCTAAAGCTAGTATCCAAATCTTTCACCAGATATTTGTAGGCCCCTTATTCCAAGGGTCTGTATAATATCACAGACTCTATTACGGTCCAGGGTCACCTTGCTTTAATTTATAGCATCCTTTTGTTGTTTTTCATTTTTATATTTATGTTTATAATAAAATCTCTAAAAGTCTCATAGTACTCTTATTAATATACTTGCACTTATTTTTTCAGAAACATGCACACTATCCACAGATATAAAAGGAGCTCTAATACTCATCCATTAGTTGGTCAGGGGTATAAGAGGATCATCTCTAGTGGGATGCCATTTCAGGAGGACACGCAGCTCTAGGGCTGTTGTGTATAAAAGACGGATACGTAAGCCAGGAACATAAAAAGGCTCAAGCGATAGCAGTCAATATGGAAGAAAATTAGGCTCGTTTTGCACCAGTTTATTCTTGCATCTATTGAAACAGAAGATAAGAAGGCTTGAATTGGAGTATTTAACACGGGACGATTCTCGGATAAAAGTGTGAAGGGCAATCCCTGAAGCAGGACATCTTATTGTCCGAAACATGATCATGTCAGGGTGACCAACTAACGGATGAGTATTAGAGCTCCTTTTATATCTGTGGATAGTGTGCATGTTTCTGAAAAAATAAGTGCAAGTATATTAATAAGAGTACTATGAGACTTTTAGAAATTTTATTATAAACATAAATATAAAAATGAAAAACAACAAAAGGATGTTATAAATTAAAGCAAGGTGACCCTGGACCGTAATAGAGTCTGTGATGTTATACAGACCCTTGGAATAAGGGGCCTACAAATATCTGGTGAAAGATTTGGATACTAGCTTTAGATTTACTGGTTGTACCATTGATTTGGATTTGTGGATACACTATATCAACCAGCTTAGCTTTATCTGGGTTATCAGAAGGCATTTGACAAAGTCCTTCATTTATTTATTTATTTTGAATGTATAGACTACAAGCAACCGAGCTGCGGCCAGCATTCAGTCAAACTATAGAAACCAAAACAAATGCTGGAATAAAGTGGTACAGTCCCAAATTTTAAATGAGTGTGTAAATCCAAAATTTCTTTTATTCAAAGGATGGCAACTCCACTGTATATATTGAACACAATCTTTCATGCACACGGGGTCCCCCGACACGGACCCGTGTTTCGCCAACGGCTGCGTCGGGAGGGATGCCCGAGATTTTTGTTACAGGAATTCTAAAAGTAATTATAAAGGACTGTATTAGAAAACATGGTACCGGTACAGAATAAATACAATTGAATTAAGCACGCATCGGTTTTACCTTAGACGGAGTTCATAAATTCCGGGCATGGAGCGCGCTTGAGCATGAAGTAGAACAAACTTAAAAGCTGTCAAAACTCGCGCCAAACAGGTTTCACAGACCAATCAGAATAGAGGAACAAACAGCCAATCACAGGTAAGAAGGTAACAGCTGCACCCTATCAGAATCAGGTAAAATGGAACCATTCAATTTCTTTATTGAGGCCCTTCGGTATGACAGAATCTAAACGATGTATCCATCTTTGTTCACAGCGTGTCAGTAAAGTGTCAAAATCACCACCTCGCAAGGAGGGGGAAACAAGCTCTAAAACAAAAAAGAATAAGTCAGATACTGTATGTGACTGTAATACCCAATGGTCAACAAGAGGAGCCAGATTACGAGAATGTTTTATGTTAGACCTGTGTTCTATAATACGGGTGCATATCTGTCTCTTAGTCTTGCCCACGTATAGTTTGTCACAGGGGCAGCGTATAATATAAACAACACCTTCAGAAGCACAAACAGAGTCATGACGTAGAGCATAGCTCTTTCCAGTATGGGGTTCAATAAATTGAGAAAGTGCAGTTGTATGTTTACACACCGAGCAGTTTCCACATGGTTTATGTGTTCCCACCTGTGTACCAACAAAACGATTTGATAAAAAATCCAAGTCTGTCAGGATATCCCGGAGGTTTCTCCCTCTACGGTACGTGAATCTCAAGGAACCCTGGAACATGTTTGAAAGGGCTAAAGAAGACCAATGTCGCCGAAGGATATTGGATATCGCATGGCTAGACGGTGAAAAGGGCAAAATACAGTTTAAAGAAGTGTTATCATCTCTTCGTGAAGGGAGAAATAACCAAACCCGATTAACATATAGGGCTCTCTTAAAAGCAGACTTCAAAACTTTATAAGGGTACCCTCTCAGTCTAAACCGGTAGAGCATCTCCTTAGCTTTTTCTACTTGGTCAGACATGGAAGAACATAGCCTACGCAATCTCAGGAATTATCCAGTGGGGATATTCTTCTTAAGGTTTTTAGGGTGGCAGCTGTCAAACTTTAATATAGTGTTACGGTCAGTCTTTTTACAGTAAAGAGTAGTAGAAAAACCTGAACCTGTATTAGAAATTAATAAATCCAGAAAAGCTATATCCGAATGATGTAGGCAAAAACTAAACTGTAAATGGGGGTTACACTGATTTAACCAATCGAAAAATAAATAAAATTGAATTTCTGTCCCTAACCAAATTAACAAAATATCGTCAATATAACGATACCATGAGTGTATAAATTTCCACCAACTGGAAGGATATATACATGACTCTTCGAATTGGGCTACATATAGGCATGCTAAACTGGGTGCCATCGTGGCACCCATTGCAGTCCCTTTAATCTGTTGGTAGAATGAGGTTTCAAACCGGAAATAATTTTTTGTTAATGCTAGATTGGTAAGCTGCATTAAAAATGATGTTGGAACCCTAGATGGCTCTATTCGGGAGTCTAAAATGTTTTCAATCACTGTAAGGGCGTCAGCTTGTGGGATGTTAGAATATAGGGATACGATATCCAGGGTAATTAATAGAAAAGGTGTAGGAGGAAAATTAGCACTATTTAATAAAGTAATAAGATGAGAAGAGTCATGTACGTACGATTTAATGGTTGGGACAAAAGGTCTCAAAAAAATGTCCACAAATTGTGAGTGGGGCTCCAAAACCGAGCCTATCCCTGACCCTATTGGACGCCCTGGTGGATTCACAAGTGTTTTGTGAATTTTAGGAAGTACATAAAATACTGGTATAACAGGGCATTGAATAGTGAGAAAAGTAGCCTCTCGATTAGTAATATAATGGTGGGAAACAGCATCCTGTACAATCAAAGCTATCTCTAATTTCAACGTTTCTGTCGGGTCCGAAGTCAAGGGGAGATAAAATGACGTATCATGCAGCTGACAGAGTAACTCAGCTTTGTAGTCCGCCCTGTTCATAACTACCACACCCCCACCCTTGTCCGCCGATTTAATAATGATGGAAGGGTCCTCAGACAAAGAAGATAAAAGAGTTCTTTCATACTTTGAAAGATTAAAGTGAATATATTGGTGATTATCTTGTGTCAACAATTTAATATCATTTTGTACCAATTTCTCAAAGGCTAGCAGCATGGGGTCTACTGGACCAGGGGGAACCCATCTGGATTTCACTGTAACCAGTGAGTCATCTTGTGGAGGATGGAAATCTGAAAAGAAAAGTTTCAATTTCAAAGATCTGAAAAAACAGTACAAATGAACTTGTACATCAAAAATATCAACTTTAGCAGTAGGCACGAAAGATAATCCTATATGTTAATCGGGATTGGTTATTTCTCCCTTCACGAAGAGATGATAACACTTCTTTAAACTGTATTTTGCCCTTTTCACCGTCTAGCCATGCGATATCCAATATCCTTCAGAGACATTGGTCTTCTTTAGCCCTTTCAAACATGTTCCAGGGTTCCTTGAGATTCACGTACCGTAGAGGGAGAAACCTCCGGGATATCCTGACAGACTTGGATTTTTTATCAAATCGTTTTGTTGGTACACAGGTGGGAACACATAAACCATGTGGAAACTGCTCAGTGTGTAAACATACAACTGCACTTTCTCAATTTATTGAACCCCATACTGGAAAGAGCTATGCTCTACGTCATGACTCTGATTGTGCTTCTGAATGTGTTGTTTATATTATACGCTGCCCCTGTGACAAACTATACGTGGGCAAGACTAAGAGACAGATATGCACCCGTATTATAGAACACAGGTCTAACATAAAACATTCTCGTAATCTGGCTCCTCTTGTTGACCATTGGGTATTACAGTCACATACAGTATCTGACTTATTCTTTTTTGTTTTAGAGCTTGTTTCCCCCTCCTTGCGAGGTGGTGATTTTGACACTTTCGCTGTGAACAAAGATGGATACATCGTTTAGATTCTGTCATACCGAAGGGCCTCAATAAAGAAATTGAATGGTTCCATTTTACCTGATTCTGATAGGGTGCAGCTGTTACCTTCTTACCTGTGATTGGCTGTTTGTTCCTCTATTCTGATTGGTCTGTGAAACCTGTTTGGCGCGAGTTTTGACAGCTTTTAAGTTTGTTCTACTTCATGCTCAAGCGCGCTCCATGCCCGGAATTTATGAACTCCGTCTAAGGTAAAACCGATGCGTGCTTAATTCAATTGTATTTATTCTGTACCGGTACCATGTTTTCTAATACAGTCCTTTATAATTACTTTTAGAATTCCTGTAACAAAAATCTTGGGCATCCCTCCCGACGCAGCCGTTGGCGAAACACGGGTCCGTGTCGGGGGACCCCGTGTGCATGAAAGATTGTGTTCAATATATACAGTGGAGTTGCCATCCTTTGAATAAAAGAAATTTTGGATTTACACACTCATTTAAAATTTGGGACTGTATCACTTTATTCCAGCATTTGTTTTGGTTTTGAATGTATAGACTACCCATCAACTTTACTAGGTGTTTAACAGGGTACTAATCATAAAGATGCATAAAACAATCAGAACATAGTCATTAGATAACAAACATTAAAATAGACCATACCAATATATAATATATAGAAAATATCAATATTAAAACATTAAATAACATAGCAAACTAAGCAAATATTAATTTAAAACATACTAACAATAAAATAAAATCATAAATGCCAATTAAAATTAATTAATGAAGACTGAAAACCTGTTAACCTACAGTGTCAGAAATATAGTCATAGGTTAAAGGCTAGTTCGGAATAAAATGCCTTTATCACTTGCTAGTAACCTTCACTGTAGCATATGGGATCATATGCTGAAGGCTTATGAAACTGCTCAAGAAACTAAAAATGTCACAGGATAGGACACAATGCCCTACTGTGGGTTGGAAATTAGTTAAAAGATAGGAAACACAGAGTTGGACTAATTCGTCAGTTTTCCTAATGGAGAGAGGTATACAGTGGAGTGCCTCAAGAATCTATACTGGGACTGGTGCCGTTAACATTTATATACATAATCTGGAAAAGTGAGCTGGTTAAATTCGCAACTGACCCAAAATTATTCAGTTGTTGAAACACTAGTGAATTGTGAGGAACCGCCGAAAGACCTTACCAGACTGGGGCATTGGCAGATGAAATCGAATGTGGACAGGTACAAAATGGTGCACAGAGGGAAAAATAATCCTAACTATATGTACACAATGCTGAGTTCTGCTTTGGGAGTTGCCCCCCAGGATCTTGGAGTCATTGTGGATAATACATTGAAATCTGCAACTCAGTGTGTGGTGGCAGTCAAAAAAAAAGCAAATAGAATATTAGAAATGAATAGGCATGGAGAATAAAAGAGAGAATATTATAATCCATGGTGTGACCGCACTATGGACTGATAGAGAGATTATGATGTGTGCAGCAGTTCTAGTCACTCCATCTCAAAACATATATAGTGGAAAAGGTACATAGATGAGCAACAAAAATGATAAAGATGATGGAAAGGCTCCCTTATGAAGAAAGACTGAACAGGTTAGGGCTCGTCAGTTTGGAGAAGAGAAGACTAAGGGCCTCATTTTCTAAAGTATCGCAGGCCTGATACTTTAGGGAATGAGGGGTGGGGGGCCGAAACGGGGGCGCACCAAGCTGCGCAGCCTGCCTCCATTCCCTCTGAGGCCGCTCCAAAATCGGAGTGGCCTCAGAGGGAACTTTCCTTCCGCGTCCCCCCACCTTCCCCTCCCTTCCCCTACCTAACCCACCCCCCGGCCCTACCTAAATCCCCCCCCCCCCCCACCTTTGTTGGGCAAGTTACACCTGCTTGAAGCAGGCGTAACTTGCGCACGCCGCCTCGCATCCCCCGGCACAGGCCGCAGTGCCGGGGGACTCGGGAACGCCCCCTCCCGTCCCTTTTACGAAGCCCCGGGACTTACGTACGTCCCGGGGCTTTGCGCACGCCGGCGGCCTATGCAAAATAGGCCGCCGGCGTGCGAGTGCCCTGCATGCGTAAATCCAGGAGGATTTACGCGTGCAGAGCTTTTAAAATCTAGCCCTTTGTGTTGCAGGCTTTGTATTGTTTTAGTAGTTCTTTCCAAACCACTTCGATCCTCTCAGCATCCTTATGAAGGTATGGCCTCCAAAACTGAACACAGTGCTGAAGATGGGGTCTTGCTTGTGATCTGTACTAGTACAATATTGCCTCCTTCTTCTTAATGTATATACCTTTACTTTTGCAGTTGAGCATAATGTTAGATGACCTCAAGGCAGTCAGTCAATGTAATAAACAATTGGGAAAACTAAGATGGTTACTTCCAGATCTCTTTCTTGCTTGACAGTTTCCAGTTCGTGTCCGAATTGATAAGTGGCTAATGGATTTCTGCATCTCAAAACATGAGAGGACATTAAATATATCTACAGCTCTATCATTAAACTTTCAAAAGGGAGAATTTGGGAAAATAGGAAAAACTGAAAGGTACAGCTACTATGGTCAAGAATTTGTATCCAGCATAGTCATTGTTTAACAATAATATCTTGGAAGCTCAGTCTAAATTAATTCCATGCATTAAAAAAAATGGAAGGAAAACTAAATGACTGCTGGCATAGTTAAAAGGTGAGGTGAAAAAGACTTTTGTAGCCAAAAGAATCTCTTTCAAAAACTAGAAAAGGATCCATCTGAAAAAGCATAAGCATTGTTAGATGTAAAAACAAAGAGGCAGCTAAAAGAAAATTTGAAAAGAAGCTGGCCATAGAGGCAAAAAATTATAATAAAAACGTTCTTAACTATATCTGAAGCTGAAAGCCTGTACAGTTGTTTGGATCGTTAGATGATTGAGGGGTTAAAGGGGCACTTAAGGAAGATAAGGGCATAGCAGGAAGACTATGGGCCAAATTTTAAAACGTGTGCGCAGGTGTAGATTTGTGCAAGCAACACGGCACGCACAAATCTATGCCCAATTTTATAACATGCGCGTGCCACCGCAGTCATTTTATAAAATCCGGGGTCGGCGCGTGCAAGGGGGTGTACACATGTGCACCTTGCGCGCACTGAGCCCTAGGGGAGCCCCGATGGCTTTCCCTATTCCCTCCGAGGCCGCTCTGAAATTGGCAGTGACCTCAGAGGGAACTTTTCTTCTGCCACCCCCCACCTTCCCCTACCTAACCCACCCCCCAGCCCTACCTAAACCCCCATCCTGACCTTTAATCTTCAAGTTGTGCCTGCCTCTGGGCAGGTGTAGATTGCAGCCTCAGAGGGAACTTTCCTTCTGCCACCCCCCACCTTCCCCTCCCTTCCCCTACATAACCCGCCCCCCAGCCCTACCTAAACCCCTATCCTGACCTTTAATCTTCAAGTTGCGCCTGCCTCTGGGCAGGTGTAGATTGCGCACGCCGGCCAATGGCCGGCCCACGATCCCGGGCACAGTGGCAAATAGCTGCTGTGCCTTGAGGCTCTGGCCCCGCCCTGCCCTGTCCCACCCACTCCCCGCCCCCTTTTTCAAGCCCCGGGACATATGCGCGTCCGGGGGCTTGTGCGCATCACTGAGCCTATGTAAAATAGGCTCGGCGCACGCAGGGGCAGGTTGTTGGGGTTACGCACATAACCCTTTGAAAATCTGCCCCTAAATTAATTTTATGCTTCGATGTTAACTGAAGAGGATGGTGGGGAGATATCCATGCCGGAAACTGTATTCAATCGTGATGATTCAGAAGAACTGAAACAAATCACAGTGAAGCTGAAAGATGTAATAAGTGCAGTTTAATAAACTAAAGAGTAGCAAATTGCACAGATCAAATGGTATACACCCCAGAGTTCTGAAAGAACTCAAAAATGAAACTTCATTGCCAGGCAAAATTGTGGAAACTATTCTAAAGAACAAAATCACAGAACATATAAATTTAAATAACATGAATTTAAATAAGGGAAATCTTGCCTTACCAATCTGCTACATTTTCTTGAAAGACTTAATACACATGTGGATAATGGTAAACCAGTGGATGTAATGTATTTGGATTTTCAGAAGATGTTTGACAAAATGCCCATGAGAGACTGCTGAGAAAATTAAAAATTCACGCGATAGAAGTTAATGTCCTATTGTGGATTGCAAACTGGTTAAAGAAAGGCAATGAAGAGTAGGACTAAATGATCAGTTTTCTCAGTGAAGAAGGGTAAACAGTGGCATGCATCAAGGATCTGTATTGGGACAGGTGCTTTTTAATATATTTATAAATAATCTAGAAAGGAGACTAATGAGTGATATGATCAAATTTGCAGACAATGCAAAATTATTTCAAGTTTTTAAATCCCAAATGGATTGTGGAAAATTGCAGGAGGACCTGTCACTGCCCATACATTATGGGTCTAGACTATATGGAAGGTACTGGATAGATGTACCTTAATGAAGGGTGGGTGCTCTGGAGCAGGAATCTGTAGCAGCCACCGTACCCCATAGGTTGAGTCTTTGGATTCAGGTGACCAACAGGTCTTTTCAGGTGAAGGTAGGTGCAGAGACATGGAGAGTAGCAGAGTGCCAAGGGTGGTGCCTGACAACAGAGCAAGAGACTAGATTCCAGGTGAGACTAGAAACAGGAGCTGGAGGTTGGAGCAGGAAATCCAGGAGCATAGGTAGAAGAAGAGCAAGAGCCAGGAATTGATGGCCATGACCAGAACAGCTTCAGAATATGACCAGTAAGTAGGAAACATGGAGCAAACTCTGTGTGGGCTGTTGGAACAGCAAAGGTATGATAGGTTGAGCTTTCTTATATACTGCTGTTTGTTAGATCCACACCTAATGTTGGTCCAATAGGGAGTCCTCTGGGGCAGGCCTCCCTAATATTTCTTGATAATTACTAGAAGGTCTCTGTTGCTTCAGAATCCTCATGGCTCTGTTGGTAAGGTTATTTTACACATGTAACTGCTAATTTTTACACATGCAGCTTTTGAAAATTTATCTTTTAGGAAATAGCCACTACTTATCACAGCACAATAGCAGCATGGGATCTACAATATTTAGTGTTTGGGATCTTGCCAGGTACTTGTGACCTGGATTGGTCACTGCTAGAAACAAGATACTGGGCTTGAAGGACCAGTATGGCAATTCTTATATTTTTAAGAACATCAAGGAGATTTATGGCTGAGAGTAGGCAAGTTGGAAAAGATAGGCTTCTCTCTTAGACCTACAGATGGGGATAGATGGCGTGTTTTGGACATCTGGCAAAATCTTGTTTCAGAGTTAGGGACACAGTAATGAAAAACCCAAGTGTGAGGAAGCTTGCATAGAATAAGGATCAGAAAGGAGAGTACAAGATTGTATTTCATAACCCTAAGACTTCATGCTCTGCTCCATCCTTTGAACCTTACCATGCACTCGCACCTACACATTACACAATATATAGATACTCATTCAAAGGAGTGGATTAGAGTTAGAAGAATCAGTAAAGAGTTTCCATCTAGCTAAGATTTCACAGCTATCATCAGGATCAAATCTCATTCAGCAAGTGATCTTTCATAGAAGCACACAGGAAATACTGGACATAGTAGCCTCTCCAGAAACTAAGAAATGACACACGTGCACACAGAAGAGAGAATAATGCTATTTGTGTCTCATTTCACTCTTATACTGGAATGAATACAAAACTATTGTTTCCATGTTACTTCTTCCACGTGTTCTCTGGCAGCAAATCTCTCACTAAAAAGACATCAACAGAAATGGACATCAAATGGATTGGTCAGTTGCTTAGCCACACCCATTTACATCTAACATAATTCTATTTTTGACAGACCACATAGGCAGTAAGTAAGTTCACATTTCCTACCCTTATCCTGCCATGTTTTTACTGACATGATTTACCACACCCTCGCTATCAGCTCTGTCAAATGGTAAAACCTCCTTTAAAATAAAAATACCCTTCAGTGCTGCCCTTGTGGTCATTATCAAGGCTGCCATGTCAAACGCTTCATGAGATTTCCTCACTATCTGACTAATCTGGTCACCGCATCTCAAAAAAGATAATTGCACTGGAGAAGATACAGAGAAGGTCGACCAAAATGATAAAGGAGATGGAACAGCTCCCCTATGAGGAAAGGCTAAAGAGGTTAGAGCTGTTCAGCTTGGAGAAGAGACGGCTGAGGGGGGATATGATAGAGGTCTTTAAGATCATGAGAGGACTTGAACGAGTAGATGTGAATCAGTTGTTTACACTTTTGGATAATAGAAAGACTAGGGGGCACTCCATGAAGTTAGTAAGTAGCACATTTAAGACTAATTGGAGAAAATTCTTTTTCACTCAATGCGCAATTAAACTCTGGGGAATTTGTTGCCAGAGGATGTGATTAGTACAGTTAGTATAGCTGAGTTTTAAAAAGATTTGGATAAGTTCTTGGAGGAGAAGTCCATTAACTGCTATTAATCAAGTTGACTTAGGGAATCGCCTCTGCTATTACTGGCATCAGTAGCATGGGATCTTCTTAGTGTTTGGGTACTTGCCAGGTTCTTGTAGCCTGGTTTGGCCTCTGTTGGAAACAGGATGCTGGGCTTGATGGAGCCTTGGTCTGACCCAGCATGGCAATTTCTTATGGTAGTTGCAGGACCAACTGGGTTGATCTTCCAGAAGCCAAAACTTTCCCTACTTGGAAGTAATGATGCAGAGCCTATACTAAGGCCGTCCATGATGCATGCATGTCATCATATGTGTTGGTTGCTTCTTGTTTATTGCTATGTGTTATTGCTGGGGAAAGCAGATGTTTCAGTTAATTGTGTGAAACGATGGTCACACTCATATTTGAGAAATTACTAATTTTTCTTTCCCTTTTGGCAACAAGGTTGGAGATTATTGGTTACAATGCTTGCAATTAAAGTTTTCTGATGCCTTTTTGTGATCCTTTGCTGTTTCCTTACTCAGCAACTCTCTTCGTCTGTTTACTTCCTGTCCTTATCAGTTGACATTGTGTTAAAGATGGACGCTGCAGTTAGGCAGGGTTTTAAGAAAAATCTAAATATTTGTTCTCTTATACATTATTTATCTTCTTTTGTAGCCATACACGATGCTGCCTCTTTGAAGAAGTACCACCAGCAGCAAGAAGAGAGAAGGAATCTCAGCCTTTTGGCTCCATCAGGAGGAGAGAAACTCAACCACACCCATCTCCATCACTGCCTGTTTAACCAAAAGGCTGGGGGTGGGGTTTATTTTGCTGACATGTTTGTTTTCTGTGAATTTTATGTATCTGTTTTATTTCTAGTGTGTGGTATTGGCTCCTTTATGACTAAAAATATATGACTTGTTGAGATGTAATGTATGTGGTGTGAAGAAGTGGAGTGAGTGATACATGTAAGTTAGCTTGAGATTTGATTTTATGTAGTAATACTATGCAGTACTATAATTAGTTTCACTGATTCATGCTTTCTAGTATAGTGTTGCTCCATTACATTCATATCTGTGCCTTCTGATTTTTTTTACAGTTCTAGACATTGATAGTGCCCTGGATATGCACTGTATGGTAGAGAAGATGAGAGGTATAGGTGTGAAAAGAGAATTGTATTAATGTAGAAAATTTGTGGTGTGTAAGAGGTAATGACAGAATGATTGTGAGAGGCAGAGGGCATCAAGATATGAATGAAGAGAAAAAGAAAATTAAGGAATTGATTTACTACATTTCCCATAGAAAAACATGGCTCTAAATTAGCATAAGAGAGGTGAATGCAGAGCTTAGGGTAGATCAAAGTGACTCTTAAAAGGTGAGCACTGTGATTCCTGGCTGCAAAAGCAGCACTTACCATTCATAGAAGTAAATTTCAAAGGCAGTTATATGCATAAAACCCAGTTTATGCATTTTATACGTTCTTTGAAAATAGCCCCATGGGTATGTGCAGCAAAATATTTGCAGAAAATGATTTTGCATGTATTTTTGGGTGCATATTAAATAGGTATTCTGGGGGGATGAAATTAGAGGGGATTGGGATTTACATGTATATTTTCAAAAATCATAACTATGTTCATAAAAATATTTGTGTTAAGTTGCAGCTGCTCCCGAGCATGTCTTATATCCATGCATCTGTCTCCACACATACCTAGCACAAACCCGTAAATTTTCAAAGCACACTTATGCATGTAGGACCACTTTGAAAATTTGGGATAAAGTTTGAAGGTAGTATTTGCCCACAAACTTTAGCCTTACATGGGCTAATTAAAATGACTCCAAAAATATGTTTTTGCTTGCAAAACTACAGGCAGTCTTTAAAAATAGAGGAAAGTTGTCACAGTTTTGGGGAGGGGTGTTTATATTAAAGTCCAATGATTTATTCAAGCTAATTTTCCTATATTTCCAAGTATAACAAAAGTGTTGTCAAAATCCGGCATGGTGGATTTGAGTCTGCTGTCCATGTAGACCAGCAGGAGTCAGATGTTCCGCAGAGTGATGGGTTCCAACCTGGAAACGAGGGGAGGCTGCTGCCATTACTGTGTGGTTGGCTATAATCATCTCAGAGAAGATTATAACTCCAGACAACAGGGCTAATGAGGGTTTCTTCCTCTGCCTAGGCATGCTGTCTAAGGTAAAGGGTGTTTAAAGAGGGGAAAAGGGGAAAATAATTTGCAAACATGTTCTTATAGGAAGTCATGGCAGCTGCATAGCTGTAGCAGAGCTCCAGCTCAGACCTATGGTATGCTCAGGC
The DNA here is from genome assembly GCF_901001135.1 of Rhinatrema bivittatum. Lineage (NCBI taxonomy): Eukaryota > Metazoa > Chordata > Amphibia > Gymnophiona > Rhinatrematidae > Rhinatrema > Rhinatrema bivittatum. The sequence goes on along the minus strand of NC_042618.1, from coordinate 188,613,833 downwards.
AGGAACAAATATGGATCTCAGGGCTGCCACCGAAGAATAAAAAACAAAATATAGCTTTTTGGCTGGATGCCCAAAATCCTAACCAATTTGTGGATCGCTAATCGTAGTTAGAGCAAGTTTCAGATGCATTGTGGTCACATCTAAATGGTTGTGCTCCTTTACTTTCACTAGAATACCCTCTGTATGTTCACTGGAGAGATTTCAGCTGGATAGGGGACTCTTTCTCTGACCTGACCACTTTATTTGCAAAGCTGTTTCATTTATGGTAAACTACAGAAGCGGTTCTCAGCCTGTGACTGGGAAAAGTGGATTGCAAAAGACTCGTCTATTTATTGATTACATTCCATTTATTAAACTATCTTTCTGCAGGTGTCCAAAGCAATTTAATCAATCAATAAATAAACATAGAGCAAGGCAAGCTAAGCAGGATAGTTTGGAAGAAAAAGACCTTGTCAGTTGTTAATCATGCATGAAATGAATATCTGAACATTGTTGAGTTTTACAATGTTATATTAGTGCTATCATTGCAAAAACTGTTGAAAATGATGATTTAAAAGGATGGTATTTGTGTGGGAGGAAAGATCCTATGAATCAGTCAGACTTTTTGGGAGAATTTTAAACATACAGCAAGGCTGAGGGTCATTGATCTAGCATATCTATTGTACTATTTGGAAATACATTTTAACAATTACAGCCAGCATGATATTCTGTTTCATCTCAAATCACCTGTCTATGCTTACAAAATGGAGGTTGCTTATGACTGCTGCCTCTGACATCTTAGTTTTGGCACAGCAGGAGGATCGATCACTGGTAGCAAAGGAAGTGTGTGTGTGGAGGGGGAAATCCAGATTGTATCATTTTATTAAGTGGATAGGAAATCAACCCTAAACTATCTGCTGGTCTGTGGGACTCGGGGAAAATCCCTTATGCAAAACAGATCTTGTATCTGTCACAAGACTTTTAAGAATGTGCTAGTCACATGTTTCCAATCCATCAGGTCCCTCTTTCTTCTCCCCTGAAGCAGTTTGACAGATTTTAGTTACATGAGCCAATAATTAACTGTTTAAGCATGGTGGGAGTTGCTGGTAATGCCATTTGTTTATACTCTCCCCAGCCATACACAGAATAGTAGTAGAGGATATCAAATTGTGTTCACAGAGGTGGAAGGGGAGGAGATATTGTAGATAAGAGTTATTGTATTAGACAGGGACCAACAATGTGAAGAACTTTGCTGTACAGGCAGGGCCAGATAGGCCCCTGAAGAATTGAACCACTGACTGAGCTGTATAAATTGTGAAAATATATATATTTAGGATTTGTTAAGCCTTTTGGCTTCCCTTTTCTGCTAAGTTCTTTGTCTTCCCTGGAAAACTCAACTACTGAATTTTGTGTGCTAGTGATGAGTTTCTGAGGCCCTTAGGACATCTGCATTATTAAGATTCCTATAGGTCACATTCCGCTTACTTTTTTGAGCCAACACTTGACAGGGCCCCTCTGCCCTAAGGCTGGAATGCATTGAAAAGGAAAGGGTGCACAGCCTGATTTATGGCTGGGTACTGGCAGGAAAAGTTAGACAAAGAATGAGATATTCTATATAAACCACTTCACAAGACCAATGAGTAAATACTGGAGCCAATGCAAGATGTTCATGACATGCCAGTGGTCCAGCACTGAAGTCCTAAGAGTTCTGACTGCTCCACTGCTGAGATTCAGAGGACAACCTCAGAGAAGTGAGCAGATTTAGTTTTACATTGTAAAAAAAAAAATATATATATATATATAATATATATATATTATATATATATATATATTATATATATATAGTATATATATATTATATATATATATATATATATAGTATATATAATAATCTAGGACTAATAAAAATTGCAAATGCACATAAGAATAAGGTATAATGTAAACAAGGAAAAATACAAATGCAATAAACCAAGGAATATATATATATATATATTCCTTGGTTTATTGCATTTGTATTTTTCCTTGTTTACATTATACCTTATTCTTATGTGCATTTGCAATTTTTATTAGTCCTAGATTATTATATATACTCAATTTCCTGGGACAATAAATGTGAAAATCTGCTAAGTACAATGTGAAGATATATTCTGTTTTAGGAATTAAGAAAGAGCCACCTAGTGACCTTAACCGCTCCCCTGCAATTACATTTATCAACTGGATATTTTTCAGATTGTACAACTGCAAGCCGGTTGATATAGTGTATCTGGATTTTCAGAAGACATTTGACAGGAAATTAAAAAGTCACAGGATAAAAAGCGATGTCCTCCTGTGGATTGGTAACTAGGGATGTGAATCGTTTTTATAATGAATTGAAATATCGTACGATATTTCTTAAATTCGTTATAAATCGGTTAAATCGTGAAACGAACACTTTTCTCCTGAATTTTCGTGAAAAATCGTTTTTCGGCTTAGTGCGCGCTAATGGGGGTTAGCGCAGACTAACGAAAAACGTTTATTTTTGTTATTTTTTGTTACTTTTTGTTATTTTTTGTTAGTGCGCACTAAGCCGAAAAAAAAATGCCGATCCGCAGGAAAACGATATTTACCCGCAGCCACACGAACCCGAAAGGGCAAACGATCGGGCACCCGATGCACATCCCTATTGGTAACTAGTTAAAAGATATGAAACAGAGAGTTGGACTAAATGATCAGTTTTCTCAATGGAGAGAGTTGAATGAAGAAAGGAGAGTCCCTTGGATTTGCAATGGGACCAGTGCTGTTTATTATTTACATAAATGATTTGGAAAATGGAGCTGCAAGTAATGTGGTCAAATTTGCGGATGACACAAAATTATTCAAAGTTGTTGAAACATGAGCAGACTGTGAAGATCTGCAGAAGAATCTTGCCAGATTGGGGACCCGGGCATCTAAGTAGCAGATGAAATTTAATATTGACAAGTGCAAAGTGATCCACAGAGGAAAAAATGAGCCTTACAAGTGCACAATACCGGTTTCCGTATTATGACTCGCCACCCAGAAAAAAGGCGTTTGGCGTCACTGTGGACAAAATGTTTAAATCCTCTAATCAGAGTGCAGCGACAGTCAAAAAAACAAAAAATTATGTTAGGAATTATTCAGAAAGGAGTGGAAAATAAAACAGACTATCATATTACCTCTGTATTGATTCGTGGTGTGACTGCACCTTGAGTATTATGTGCAGCTCTGGTCAGCCCATCTCAAAAAAAGATATAGCAAAACTAGAAAGTACAGAAATGGGCAACAAAAATAATATAGGGGATGGAATAGTTTGTTTATAGATGCAAGGACCCTCTAGGTCCCCACTAGTTAACGTGTCCCTAGCTTAAGCCCTAGGCTAGGATTTTCTACTTTGCTGACCATCCCTGCAAGCACCTTCACAGAGGCTTCTTGGGATTGGTCAGCAGTACCCTATAAAAAACAGGCTTGCACAAGAAGTGTGATAGGGCCTCATTTTCTAAAGTATCGCAGGCCTGCTCTAGCCGTCGCAGTGCAATCGCTGCTGGTTTCGCACCCAATAGCGCCACCATAGAAGGTGTAGCTGTTGGGCACGAACTCGTGCCCAACAGCTACACCTTCGGACGCGAAAAGGGCCTTACCTTTTCGTCGTCCGTGGCGTCTTCGTGGAGTTGGCCCCGGTGATACCCCAACTCCTCCTCTTCCGGGGCCAACTCCGCCCCCATTTTGGTATCGCGTGCGATCCGGATGGAAAATGAGGCCCATAGTTTGAGTTGGGTTTTTGATCTGGCGGAGGAAGTTAGAAAGCAGTGGTCCCCATTTTAGGCCCCAAAGCCTGATCCAGGGGAAGAGACTGCCCTGGCCCATATCCCCTGGGTCTGGAAGGGATTGTTTTGGAAGAGGAGTTTTCGTTTCTGAGATTTTTGCTTTTATTTTGAGAGCCTGGTTCTACCCCAGGAGGATTGTCACCACTGTCTGTGGGAGGTCAGGATAACATGCCGTGATTCCCTGCTGTCTAGTTAAGGGGGGGGTGGCAACAGCACTACTTAGCTCAGTCTGTCCCTTGCCTCAATGCTTTGGCATCGAGTTCCTATGTGCTCCTTGCTCTAGCCACTTCTGCCTTCAGCCTTCTCAGGCCTTATCTTATTTTGGCTCTTGGCTTTTGGGCCTTCTGACCCTAGCTCTACCTTGCTTTGTCTTGTGGCCTTTGGGCCTTCTCACCCTAGCTCTGCTTTGCCTTGTCTCGTGGCCTTGAGCCTTCTGACCTCAGCTTTGCCTTATGGCCCTTGGGCCTCTTGGTCCTTTCCTATCTCATGGCCTATTTGGCCATCCTTGACCTCTGGCCTAGCCCTGAGGCCTCTCTAGGCCTGTCCCTGATTCTAGGCCTTTCCCTGTCTTCCCCTTTGGGGACTTTCTGCATTGCTGCCTTCAGGCTTTATGTTCAATGTTCTGTGTTGTCCTTGTCCTGTTCTGTCCTGTCCTGTCTTAGTCTGTCCTTGCCCTAATTTCTTTTCCTGTGTTCCAGTTTACTCTTACCTCCACGCAGCTCCAGTTTGTTCTTGAGTTCCAGTCCTCCCTGACCTCCATGCAGCTCCAGTCTGTTCCTGAGTTCCAGCCCTGACTGCTTATGGCTCCTAAGTTCAAGCATTTCCATTCACTGTTCTCGAATACCAGCCTTGCCCATACACTGTTTCTGAGTATCAGTTCAAGCATTATTCCAGCCTCACTGGACCACCCTAGTAATGCCATCCTGTGCCACCCTGGAGGTAATGTCCACATGCTCCCACAGTAACGGAGCTGCAATATATATGTTCAGCAATGTTGCTCTTTATGATATTTTCATTTTGCCTGGCACAGACATCAGACTTGCTGGTCTGTGGTTTTCTGAATCACCTCTTGATTCCTTTTTAAAAATTGGCATTACATTGGCAACCCTCCAGTCTTCAGGCATCATAGATGATTTTAATGATAATTCACAAATTACTAATAGCAGGTCTGCAATTTCATTTTTCAGTTTTTTCAGAACTCTGGGATGTATACCATCTGGTCCAGATGATTTGCTACTCTTTAGTTTGTCAGTTTGCCCTATTATATCTTCCAGGTTCACTGCGATTTGTTTCAGTTCCTCTGACTCATCACCTATGAATATCATTTCTGGCCTGCCTCACTCACAGCTCCCTAAATCAACATCAAGTCTCCCTTACTCCCTGCTGTGGCCACCCTAGCACTTTGCCTTGCCTTGTCTAGGTTCCTGTTTTCTGTGTGGCCTTCTAGAGGCCTCTCTGCCTGATTATTGTTCCTGGTTACTGCAAAGCCTTCTGGTGTCTTAGGTGTCATGCCTGTGTCCTGCTTGTTTAGCCTTGTTCCTGTCCTTGGCCTTCTGGTGTCATGTCTGTCTGGTCTCTGCCTTGCACCCTTTCAGTTTTGCCCTGCTTTTGTCTTGCCCTGTGCTCATTTAGCCTTGTTCCTATCTTGCCTGCTTGTTGTCTGTCCTTGTGGTGTATTCCTTGTTCTGTGACTTATGGGCACCCTTCTGTACCCTGCAGCCTGTGTTGCCCTTGTGGGTGCTCTGTTGTACCCTTGACTCGTGTGCACATCCAGCTAAATGCTGCTAGCCACCAGAACCTGCAAAGTCAACCCAAAGGGGAGGTGGCCGGTCAGGCAGAAGACCCTGCACTGCCCTGTCCTGGACTCCTGAGCTATTCCTTTCCTGGAGAATACTTAAAACCAGTCTGCGTAGCTATGACATAATACTGTGAACAACAGCAACTGGTTTAATGTTGGGTAGAATGGTTTCACCTGCTGTGCAAGTTTCTTTTAGCAGCTGAGTCACTAATGTGTACATTAAACTTTTAACGTGAAAAACTCACGTTATTTATTGCACTGCCCATTTTATTCAATGAGGGCTGTTCACTAGTAATGTGGGATTTCCATATTAAAAACAACACAGATGTGGCACCATGAGTGATCTGTGGCTGGCCAGAAAATCATTTCAGGCTAGACTCTGGCTCTTTGCTCATGAACTTTTTATTACTTGCATGCAGAAAAACAAAACTGAAACAGTGCTGTTTACCTTAGTAGTTTTCAAAAGCAAAAATACAGCAATGTAATTCACAGCTAGTCCATATTAGTATCTCTTAGACTTCCGTATTTTCCCCTGGGGCCCCTTGTTCTCCCTAGGCCTAGCTTCTTATCCCCTTCTAAAAAAATGCCCTCAGAATAGAACTCCCTTCCTGTCTGTGGTTTAAGGTGGACCAGGCTAAATGCCTAGTCCCAGGCTTTTAAAGAGGGTTTATCATACACTCCTTTACAGCTGGTTACTGCACCATAGCACATCAGCTTCTATATGTGGTATTAAATATAGATTCTTAGAACTGGGTTGTATAGTTTATTCATTTGAAAGCAAAGTGTGGCCCTAACAGTAGAAGTGTGGCACTGCTTCTCCATGCTGCTATAGACTTGGAATAGCTACCTTAAGGTACTGTAGATACCCAGGAGATTCAAAACATTTTTTAAAACCTTATTTTGAAAACCAAAAACACCAAATCTTTTCTCTGGCATTCATTTCTCTGTTTGTTTGTTTTTTAATAAAAAGATTGGTTTCAGCCAATATGCTTTTCTGAAGCTCAAGACCTTGAACAAATATATTTATTGCAAAAATACAAAATTAAACTCTAGATATGAAAATGTAAGAACAGGAAACAAATGTACTGCAAAGAAATACTATAATCTCTGCAGAAGCAGCTTTAGACCCTGTATCAAAAGCCTGGATCATTAATTTGGGGCCGGGCAGGCAGTTCTGGTTTTACCCACTGCCTGCCCGGACCTTTAGTTTTGTTTGGAAAAATCAACAGGGACACCAGAACTATAAGTTCATGTGGGAAGAGGGGTAAAACCAGGACTAGATATGTCTATCCTAAAAAAAATCTGGAGCGAGCTGGTTTACCCTACTGGGAAAACACTAACTTTATCATTCCTTGACTAAGAGAATAAAAACATACTTAATACATTACAGTATAATCAGAAGCACTGAGTTTGTTTGTTTTTTAGAAGAGGGTGGAGTGGAGACTAAATAACAACTAGAAACTTGAGTAAAAATAAATATATTTACCATGGTGCCAAAGATTGTAAATTACTTTGAATATATCAAGCCAGAAAATAAATGCTATAAACCTGTCTCCTAATTATATTCTCATGAATGCCAGAATTAGGAGACAATGTTCAGATAACGGTAATATTTATAGAGAGACTTATGATAAATAAAACCCAAAAGTCAAACAAAGCCCAAGCCCCACCAGTTCAAGAAGAGGCACCAAGGGAGGAGGCTGGAGGGAAGAAAGGAATGCATGCAGGGGGGGAGGGGGGGAGGAGTGCTATGGGGAGTGAGCCCTTCCAGCCCCACAGCGCCCGCACATTAGCCATCACCCTAGCCACATATGCAGCTACTCCCAGCCTCCTCAGTCACATATCCCCATATGTACAAGCTCCTCACTTCCGTCCCGGTGGCACCTCCCTCCCACCTCCACCCCAGGCAAACACATCCATGAACTCTGCCACATGCATGCACCCTGCAACACATCTCCACCCCACTGCCACCCTTCCCCCTCACCACACACAGGTCTCTCTCTTCTCCACCTTCACCTTTTTTTTTTTTTTTTACTGTTAATTTGTGGTAACATTTTGTATGGTTTAATTTTTTTTTATATAAAATTGAATACACCAAAAAAATGCCCCTAGAGGTATTGTTTACAACACAAAAACATCAATAAGCACTTATTTTCAGTACTCCTCCCCCCAAAATACACCTAATTGCCTGAAAAATAAGCACCTAAATTTGCAATTTATAAACATCTGGGGTCACAAGCCATAAGGACAGTACTGTACAAACCTTAAAAAATGCAAAGGCTGTATTAACTGCCAAAAGAAGGCTCTTTATCATGCGAAAAGTCCTCAGGGGCCTATAATAAATACAAATATTTACGTCTCCATAGGAAAATTTTCTAGGAACCTTAAGGGCTTTTCACATGATAAAGAAGCTTCTTTTGGCAGTTATTACAGTCTATGAGCTTATAAGTTTTGTATTGTACTGCACTTAATAAAGATTTTGGACAGAATATTTAAATAATTGTTCATTTTCAGATGGCCCCTCTTTTTCCTCTGCTAGAATTTTTCTATAGCATGCTGATAACTGAACAATAAATTCTAATAGAGCCATAACAGGCTTAAAATACAGCCTCTTGCCTTTAGCCCGAATTGCAGAACAAGCAGCCACATACACGTGCGCGCGCACAGAATTAAAAAAAAAAACTTCACAGAATTTGGGGCACCACTGCGTATTCAAGGTAGAGTGCAGATGTCAGGATTGGTTTGGAAAGGGCATCTGTTCAATAAAAGACTGGGAAAATTTGAATTCAGCAAAGACGCACTTAGGGATTCTCACATTGTTCTAAGCTTACATTCAGCAATTTTCTACACATCTTTAAAGAAGCAAAAATGTATGCATTTTTAAAGATTCTTTAAGCACAATAAAGTAAGGAACTGACTGAGATCCTCCCAAAAATCTCCTGCAAGAGAAAGAATGACAATAGTGGCCCAGTGTTTCCATTCTCCATGGGAGGTGCAGGTACACTCATGGGGTAATTTTCCAACTCTGCAGCTGGCTATAAGTGTCTGCGTCTACTTTCTACCCGTGAACTTTGCACCATTTTAAAAAGGAAATGACACTCAAACTTTCCCTTTGGAAATTGCCACGGGGACAAAGAACCTGCAAACATACGTACCTGCATTCTCTGCGAGTATTATTTCCATGGAAAATAACATGCAATAATTTGAAAATTCAATCTATGTGCTTTATGTTCTTCCCCTCCTCACCCCCCTCCTCCTGACTGAAATGCTTATCTGGCTAATTAGCGGCAAATCGCACCAGATAGTCAGATAAGTCAGTACATATCTGGGTAAGTGACGATGGCTGCTGCCACTTCCCGGATAATGTTCTGGACGTTTTATACCTTTTTATCCCCTTTTTTTGTGCCAGTGCAGTAGTGCTGGAAACTTAACTCCAGATCTAACCAGGGGTTAAGTTTCCAGTGCTAAAAAAGGCACACTGACCAGATGCAGTGGTGGTAATGCTTAATACCCTCATTTGCATGAGATTTCCATGCGAGAGCGCTATGCAGTACTCCTGTTTAGGAACACACATTTTCTGCACACAAAACTTGCTGCATCAGCAAGTGCAGGCAGAAAGGTGCATTTGTTTTAATGCTAAAAAATGCAGAGTAATGCATTTTGTTTAACCCTTTCTTTGTCTGTCCTCCCTACTTGGGGTGAAGAATCAGAAGGCTAATGCAGGCTAAACCTTCTGGCTAGGTAGGTAGGTGCTTGTCCCCAGGTTTTACTAAAATTAGAATTTTCTTTCACTTACCAGAACCTGACAGATGGGAAGAGATACACAAAGAATCAATGTACAAGTTGTAAATACTTATTCTGTAGCCAGCAAATATCTTAGTACATACAAAATCATCTCACTTAAGGCTGGATTTTAAAAGCTCTACGCGCGTAAATCCAGTGAATTTACGCACGTAGAGTGCCTTACCTGTGCCAGGCCTATTTTCAAAAGGCCCGACGACTCGCATAAAGTCCTGGGACGCCTCTACGTCCAGGGGCTTTACTAAAGGGGCGCTCCAGGGGCGGGGCGGGGTGGTCCAGGGGTTGGGTGGGGCGGGGCCAGAGGCCTCTGACACAGCGGCCATTTGCAGCTGTGTTGGAGGATCGCGTGCCGGCAGGTAAAACCTGCGCCTGCCCCAGACAGGCGCAAAAGGTTTGTTAAGACTTTGGGGGGGTTAGAATAGGGCTGGGGGGTGGAAAGGTTAGGGGAAGGGGTGGGAAGGTTAGGTTAGGGGGAAGGGAACAGGGGAAGCCTGCGGGCGTCGGCATGCACAAGGTGCACTAGTGTGCACCCCCTTTGCTCGCGCCGACCCCTGATTTTATAATTTGCGCGCGCAAGTTATAAAATCGGGCATACATGTGTGCGCGTCAGGTAGCGCACGCATACGTACGCCCGCGCGCACGTTTAAAAATCTACCCCTTAGTGTTTAATAGTTAAGGTTTATTGTCAGCTTTCTCTCGTCCTGGGGAGAGAATGCTACAAATAGAAAGATACGCTTATCTCCAAAAAGCATTTCACCAATAGGTTCCCTTTATGTGTGTGTGAGTGCATGACAGCCAGGACACAGTCACTTTTACATCCCAATGTCCAGCCTCCACACCTTCTTTTATTGCTGACAATATGCGACCATATTCTCCCTTTGTTCTTTAGTTTTGCTCCTTTCTGGAAAAAAACAGTTTCACAACCTTTTTCCTGCAGGCACAGAATGCAAATTCTGCCCCATGCCATGTGAACCGAGACACTCTGGCTACTAGCTCAAGGCACATTTTCCTCCAGGTCTCCTCAGTGTCTCATATGGGTATATTATTTTTTATACTTGTATGTTCTGTCCATTAATGTCTTTCTGCCCAGTGAAAGAGAGCTGGCCGGGCCCTGTACACAAGGATTTGGACACATTTCTACATATCCCTCTTGAGGAATTCCTAATAATTATTAGGGATTCCTCATAATCCATAGGGGAAACATGAAGGCCTGGTGTTCTTCAGCATTTGAGCATAACAAACAGGAAAGAGGTGATCCTAAATAAAACTAAAGAACAAATATACTCTATTTCACAGCTTCATTCACAAGGTGAATGTCTACTGTGTGTCCCTCTAGATACAATTAGGCTTAAATTGGAGATGGAACAATAGACTGCAAGCAATCAAACACAAGACATGCGCTGCAACATAGCATAATATTCCCTAATCCATTACTGCAGAAAGATAGAGTTATTAGGAGGGGAGTAGAAAACCTTATAATACATTTGCACAATATACAAAATCATAAGGTTAAAAACAAAATAAGGAAAAGAGATTAAATCAAACCCATCCTTGCCCCCCCCCCCCCAGGAGCTGAGCCAGGCAATGGCATCCTGAAACCAGGAACTAATAGGCAAGGGGTCCTTTACAGCTGTGAGACTGGCAATGTGATGGGCAGCATCCATAGCCACCTGTGTGGAATCATTAACATAAAGGCAACATTGATCATGAATAAGACCACAAACTCCTCCTTGTGAGAGAAGCAGATAGTCTAAAGCCATACGATTCTGTAGAGAAAAAGTATGGAGCTGGTTTAACTCCAAGGTTAGTGCATGAAAAGCTATCTCATAATCATGGGCCATAATTTCTAACAATGCCTGAAGGTGACAGATCTTAGTAGATAGGACAGCATCAGTTATTCCTGTTAAAAATGGTTCTGACCCCAAAATGGACCATCCTACTGCCTTTTCCTCAGTCATAGGTGAGGTCCAGTTTAATATATCATAAGCCTCCTTAATGTCTCTTTTTCTGCGGGATAGCCAGTTGTGGGAGTGTAAAATTTCAGTAATGTTTTTATGTACCTTCACAGGAGGATGAATAAAAGCTATATAGCATGTGCCCCTCCAGTTGCTTGTGAGGGATCTGAATGCTGTGTTGCCACAAGCAAAATATTGTCCAAGGAGGGTGACCATATCCTTGGGAGCAAAACCCTGAGTTGCATCTGAACTATCTGCCTACCAATGGTCAGTATAATATCCACCTCGGTATTGGATAATCAATTGAAGTGTACTACCCCAGTGAGGGTTAACTAGGGTGTTATTACAGGAACCTTTTCTCAAGAATTTTGGAGTGCCCTTATTGTTGACAAACATCCAACCGAAACCTTGGTTCACGGACCCATTATGAGCAGTCCAACCAAACTTATTAAGAACCCAGATACAACTAGCAGAGTAATTACCCCAAAAGGGACCTTTACCCCAGTTTGAAAAACAAGTAAAGGAGAGTTTTGACACCTACCCAACACTCAGAAATGTTCAGAGTGGAGGTTAGATTGGTCACATACTTAATTACAGAGTTCTCATGAAGTATGGCATCAGTGGCAGTAATACACAAAAGAAAGAACAGGAAGGAAAACATTATTAGAAAGCAAAAACAAATATAAAATTCAATGAAAGAGTAAATGAAATAAGTAATAAAAAATGAAATGCAAATGTGTTTATGAAGTCCTTTAAATCCACAAAGTGGCAATAAGTTACTGCCCATGAGCAGCAAAAGGACAAGGGTGAAGGTCAGTTAAGTGGGTCCAGGTAGTTTCTCCAGCAAGAATGGCAGCTGTAGGAGTAACAGTCTCGTTCTGAAATGGACCTGTATACACAGGGGCTTTCAAAGTCTTGTGTGTGAAGTTCTTTCTGTAAACAAGATCCCAAGCGTGATAATCAATAAAGCGTCAATAGCAAGGGTGGTACTGCAGTTCTTATGGCTGTATTTTCCTGAGTGACCACCTGCAAATTACGGACAAAAACAGAAAGGTCATCAGGGAGTGTAGGTTCTGGGAGCATTCCCAGTCAAGGGTGGGCATAAAGCCCTACCAGAGCAAAGCTCAAAAGGATTAATCTTACACACTCGTAGAGGAGTGTTTCTGAGAATCATTAATGCGGCAGGCAATGCCTGTAACCATGATTGGCCAGTGGTTGTTGTTATTAACTGGCGTAGCTTAGTTTTCAGCAAACCATTACATCGCTCCAGTAGTCCATTGGAGGTAGGGAAATATATGCTAACGTACCTCCAGTCGAATGCCAAGTGTCCCTTCAAGTATTGTAAAAGACTATTCCGGAAATGTGACCCATTATCAGTAACTATTTTGTGTGGCACTCCAAATCGGGGAATGATATGAGTCACCAGTGTCTCAGCTATAATCTTGGCTGTTTCCTATTGGCAGGGAATATCCTCTATTCATTGAGAAAATGCACAATACAGATAAGTAAATACCTAAATGCTTTACATATGTCAATCATATCTGTGAAATCACAATGCCATTCCAAGTAAGGACCTAAGGATTTAGGAATATGTCCGTCTGGGATATACATCCCATGCCTGGGCATATCAGTTGTGCATACCTGACAATAAAAAACAGTAGGGATGTGAATCATTTTTCTGACGATTGAAAATTTCGGAAGATATTTTCAAACTCGTCAGAATTCGGGGTGCCCCTGAACCTAATAGGAAAACCCCATGAAATTTTTCGTGGGGTTCTCTTATCATTTTGGGGGGGGGGGCGGAAAGAAAGGGCACCTAAAAATAAACCACAAACCCACCCCAACCATTGGCTGGCCCTGTCACATGCTAAGGGCAAAGGGCCATCGGCGCCATTTTGATTAGTGGCAGCCGACGCCCGAGAGCGGGAGATCGCTCCCGGGACCCCCGCTGGACCACCAGGTACTTAAAAAATTTGGAGGGTGGGGGATGCGAAAGAATTAAATTTAAAGGGTCGGGGTGTTGGGTTTTTTTCGGTACGACACAGTCGATTAAAATGGGTAAGAATTGCGGGAACGAAGATTTCCCGTGGTTTTTACCCGAACTCGATACCGGAAACAGTTTTTTCACACCGCGTATTAGATTACATGCCCAAATAAGTTTGGACAAAGCCGTAAGCATAGCAAATGCTGACAAATGGTGTGGGTAGTACCATTCATGTAAAAGCAAATATAATGCATCAAGTGGACAGCAAGGTAGCCCATTGGGTCCAAACCACTCCACTCTTTTTTCATTCGTGGCCCCATTCAGACTCCACCTATTCATTTCTTCCCTAGAAGCATATTGTTGGAAATCAGTAACTGACAGCACAGGGGGTGCAGAGGAACTATGTCGTGTTTGTACTTCCTGTAACTGTAGGGCATGGTGGCCAGAAACAGCCTCTTTTGCAGCAGTGTCTGCCAGGCTGTTTCCTCAGCCAATGATCAGGGCTCTGATGAGTCCGCTGCCAACAAAGAGCAGTCTAAATTTTATTTCTACCTCTGTCCTGTAGGGTCCCAATAATTTTTTCCCAGAGTGGCAAATTAGCAATAGGTTCACTCGAAGCTGAAACAAAACCTCTCTTGTGCCATTTTCTTAAATGTTCATGCAAAGAGGCAATCACATATTGTGAAATAGAGCTGCGAGCTCTGCCTGCCCCTGCTGCAAGGGGTCAGTTCCTAAGATAAAATTATCCGGGAGTGGAAGAGTATTGATCCCACACAAATGTTCCACTGCTGGGCCTCCCTCCAGGTATTCAAGAAGGAATTGGAAAGGGTCAGATTTAGCCAAAAGGCACTAGGGCCACTCCTGATTTTAACAGCATTGCTATACAAGTCCCCCGCCGGGGAGCTGTAAATGTGAGTTGTGGATAGGTCAACAAAACTGTAACATCGTGGGAGGTGTGTAATTTGATTATCATACCAGGAGCATGGGCTAAGAATTTCAGTATGGCAGTACTTCCTGCCACTAGCCCTTGTTCACAGGGGGAGAAAGCCTGTTCCACAAGTGTGAATGTACTAGATAAAAATGCAATTGGGATAGTGCTATTATCTTGGGAAGCAGCTGCTGCCCATCCCCAATCCCCATGATGAACAGAGGTCAACCGGAAATTGCAGATTAAGCAGAGCTAGGAAAGGAGTTTCTAAAAGTACAGAGACTATTTCAGCTATGATTTCCTCATTGCTAGGGGATAAAACAATTTGGGTAGACCCCGCTGGATTCCCTTTCAAGGGTCTACGCAAAGGGGCTGTTCGAGTACTGAATGCAGGGCTCTATAAGCAGCAAAAATTCAAAAGTCCTAAAACAAACCCCTTAACCGTTTGATGGAGTGTGGGCTAGTGAGTTCATTTAATTCCTTATGCAAAGGGCACTGTATGCCTAAGGTGAGCCCTAGAAAAGAAACTTCAGTTCTGCATACCTGTGCTTATTGCGGATTAATTTTGTATCCTGCTTGTGTAAGCTGGTCAAGTAATAACTCAGTATACTTTAAACATGCATCTGGGGTAGGGGCAGAAAGCAGAACGTCTTCTACATAATGAACCAGCTGCACATCTTCCAGCAGGGAACATTTAAAGGCTTCTAAATCTCGGGAAAGTATATGTGAAAATACAGAGGGGCTTTCAGTATATACTTGTGGGACTCTAGTCCACTGATAGGTTTGGCCCCCGGTACTGAAAAGCAGTGAGTGGGAGACTATCAGGGTGCAGGGGGACACAGAAAAATGTGTTGGGAAAATATCATACAGTGCTGGGTTTATCTAACTGTATACTCTGGAGCAGCGATTCTCAACCGGTGTGTCACGACACATCAGTGTGCCGCCAAGCACCGGCAAAAGTGTCACGGCTCCCAGTGTCCCACTGCTCCAGTTGTGCTTCCCTTCTCCCCAGGGGCGGATGGGCCTATCAGGGGATGGATCATCCCCTGGTGGGCTGATGCAGTTGGAAGCGGAGAGATGCTGCGTGTTGCCACTGGATGCCAGGCTGGTGGCAGCTGAAGTGCAGAGAGATGCTACATAGAGATGTGAATCGTGTCCTCGATCGTCTTAACGATCGATTTCGGCTGGGAGGGGGAGGGAATCGTATTGTTGCCGTTTGGGGGGGTAAAATATCGTGAAAAATCGTGAAAAATCGTGAAAAATCGAAAAAAACGTTAAAATCGCAAAACCGGCACATTAAAACCCCCTAAAACCCACCCCGACCCTTTAAATTAAATCCCCCCCCCCAAATGACTTAAATAACCTTCGGGTCCAGGGGCGGTCCGGAACGGCAGCGGTCCGGAACGGGCTCCTGCTACTGAATCTTGTTGTCTTCAGCCGGCGCCATTTTCCAAAATGGCGCCGAAAAATGGCGGCGGCCATAGACGAACACGATTGGACGGCAGGAGGTCCTTCCGGACCCCCGCTGGACTTTTGGCAAGTCTTGTGAGGGTCAGGAGGCCCCCCCCAAGCTGGCCAAAAGTTCCTGGAGGTCCAGCGGGGGTCAGGAAGCGATTTCCCGCCGCGAATCGTTTTCGTACGGAAAATGGCGCCGGCAGGAGATCGACTGCAGGAGGTCGTTCAGCGAGGGTTCCGGCGCCTCGCTGAACGACCTCCTGCAGTCGATCTCCTGCCGGCGCCATTTAAAGGGTCGGGGGTGGGTTTTAGGGGGTTTTAGTGTGCCGGCTCACGATTCTAACGATTTATAACGATAAATCGTTAGAATCTCTATTGTATTGTGTTCCATAACGGTTTAAGACGATATTAAAATTATCGGACGATAATTTTAATCGTCCTAAAACGATTCACATCCCTAATGCTACATGCCTCTGCTGAAGGCCAGGCTGGCGGCGGTTGAAGAGTGGAGATGCACTGCGTGCAACCCGGTTTCCATCCATGCAAATTGGTTGGGTCCCCTACACATATCTCTTATAGAGATATATCCTAGATTCCCAGTCTGGCTCTTGAACCAGTTACAAGTAGTGACACTGCCAGCCAGTGTCAGACACACACATGCTCAGCTTGGGAGTGAGCACCAAGGTGGTGGCTTGGATTACAAACTGGTTGACAAACAGAAGACAGCATATGATGGTAAATGGAACCTGCTCTGAAGAGAGAATGGTGTTAAGCGGTATGCCACAAGGTTCGGTGTTGGGATGGTCCTGTTCAATATCTTTGTGAGTGACATTGCGGAAGGGATAGAAGGTAAAGTTTGTCTTTTTGCAGATGATACTAAGATCTGCAACAGAGTGGACACGCCGGAAGTAGTAGAGAGAATGAGATGTGATTTAAGGAAGCTTGAACAGTGGTCAAAGATATGGCAGTTGGGATTCAGTGCCAAAAAGTGCAGAGTAATGCATCTTGGGAGGTGAAGGGCTGTTGTGCATGGAGCAAGAGAGGGACCTTGGGGTGATAGTGTCTAGCAATCTGAAGATGGTGAAGCAATGTGACAAGGCGATAGATAAAGCTAGAAAAATGCTGGGCTGCATAGAGAGGAATAACCACCAGTAAGAAAAAGGAAGTGATAGTCCCCTTGGTGAGGCCTCACCTAGAGTATTGTGTTCAGTTCTGGAGACCATATCTCAAAAGGGACAGAAGCAGGATGGAGGTAGTTCAGAGAAGGGCAACAAAAATGGTGAGGGGTCTTTATTAAATTACTTATGAGGAGAGGTTGAAGGACCTAAATATATATGCCCTGAAGGAGAGGAGGTGCAGGGGAGATATGATACGGACCTTCAGATACCTGAAAGGTTTTAATCATGCACAATCGACAAACCTTTTCCATTGGAAAGAAATCAGTAGAACTAGGGGTCACATAATGAAACTCCAGGGAGGACGACTCAGAACCAATGTCAGGAAATATATCTTCACGGAGAAGATGGTGGATGCCTGGAATGCCCTTCCGGAGGAGGTGGTGAAGACAAAAACGGTGAAAGATTTCAAAGGGGCATAGGATAAACACTGTGGATCCCTAAGGGCTAGAGGATGGAAATGAAAAAACAGTGAATGGGGGGTAGCTTACTGGTGTGGCAGTTACGACCCTTAACCAATAAACCTTTATACTGATGCAACTCCATTATTGCTCTCTGCTTTAATGGTAGAGGGAAACGAGGAAAAGGGGAATTAGATTCAGACAGCAACCAACAAGGACATTGGATTTTATGCTCTGGGAAAACAAATAAGCATGGGGGTAACTTGCTGGTGTGGCGGTTACTACCTTTAACCAACATGCCTGATACTTTGGATGCAACTCCAACACTGCTCTCTGCTTCAACAGCAAGAGGCAACAGGGAATTGGACTCAAACAGCAACCAACAAGGGCCCTGACTTTGACGGTTTGGGAAGCTAAGTAAGAGGGTGACTTGTATGGCGCAGCAGATGCTACCATTAGCTTGCTGGGCAGACTGGATGGACCGTTTGGTTCTTTTCTGCCGTCATTTTCTATGTTTCTATAAAAATATGCAAAAATATATTGTATATAAATTAACATTTCTACTATGTACTTCCTGCTAGCATAGGAATACTCTGCTTCTGAATTACTCAAAACTTCTTGTGACAAAGAAACTGCTGTCATACAGGCCTGGTAATTACTTCTCATGAAGACAAGGTATTTGCTTTGAAATGCCACTTAATTGCTGCTTTCTTTTATATTCACATCCCACAGGATCCCGCCTTCCAGGCAGTTGAGAGCAGAAGCCACTGTAAAACCTTGGCAAATTCTGGGGCTGTATAATCAATGGGGCTATGAATTTGTCATGACAAAGTTTGCGTACAATTATGAATCTGCCATGACCAAAATGGCAAAATTCATGAAAAGACCATTCTAAGAAGCATAGTGTGACTCTGAGTCCTGCAAAAAAAAAAAAAAAATAATAATCCTTTTAAGACACGATTAGCATCCTGGAGAGCATTCCATGCACCCAGCCCTCTTATCTTGAACATTGTACATTTATGGTAAAAACAATCACTGTCTTTCCTTCTGCATTCTCTTTCACAGACATCACTTTCATTGCCCTCATAAAATCAAAGCTACTCCACTGCAACTGCTGGAACTCACTTTCAAGAGGGAAGCAGCAGATTGAAAGATACAGTGTGAAAGAAGGATCTGTTTGCTAGTGAATATTCATGGAAAGACATTATGCTTGCTTTTTCTTTCGAAACCCTGTGCCTAGGACATTTTGTGATTATTGCCAAAGTCTTCCACCGCCGCTAATGGATCGAAAGGACAAACTGAGGGGAGAAGTGCCCAAAGTACTAATGTTGGACTGGAACCAGCACTTTCTAATCTCTAGTTTGTAATCATCTACTGGTTAGACGTCAGGAAGCTCTGGGTTCAAATCCCAGTTTTGCAACTGGTATGCTATCTGACCTTGGAGCAAGCGACTTTTGCCTTCCTGGGCCTTAAAGCAGCTCTGCTTAAGACATTTACAGAATTCAGTTGCCATTGCAATGAGCACAATTATTCATGTGATATTTGTATGCTGCCTTTCTAGAAGCTTAAGGCAGAATTACAGAGTATGAAACAGAGAAAAAAATATTAGGAATCTCTTTTTCTCTTCTGATTTTTGTTTTGTTTCTAGACAGAATGAGAAGTAACCTAAGAAGGTTTGAGGAGTGGGGTCCAAGTGTTTGGCAGTTGAGATGCATCTCAAAAAAAGTGGAGAATCCTGTACTCAGGTTGCAGAAATCGAAAGGAGCATGATGGGGAGGAGGGGGTTGAGATTCTAATGTTCAACATCCAGGAGAGAGTTTGGGGCTCAAAAGAGCTCAAAAGAGCAAAACAGTGTGATAAGGAGGTGGCCAGAGCTGCAGAGATGCTGGGGTGCATAGGGAGAAAAAGGGAGGTGATCATGTCTCCGTGCAACTATTTGGAGACACCTTAGCCCTGTTCTGGATGCCGTACCTCCGAAAGGATACAGATAAGGTGGAAGCAGCTTAAAGAAAGGCAATCAAAATGATGCATGGTCTACCCCAAAAGCCCTATGGGATGAGACTTGAGGACCTCCCAGAGTAGAGGAGATATGATAGAGACATTTACTTTCCTCAAAGGTATAAATAATGTACAGAAAGCAAACCTTTTTCACAAGAAAGAATGCTAGAGAACAGGAAGTCAAGAGATGAAACTCAAAGAGGGTAAAGTCAGGAAGCAACATCAGAAAATATTTCTTCATAGAAAGGGTGGTGGATGCACGAAGCAGCCTTCCAGTGGCCATGGTGAAGGCAAAAACAGTAACAAAATTTAAGGAAGATTGGTATAAGCTCAGAGGATTCTCAGTCACAAAGATGTAAAGGGTAAGCCATAAATCAACTGGGGTCTATGGCATTGTACCAAGACAAAAAATGGGCGGATTAGCATAGCTGAGAACTCTTCAGACTGCAGGATTTTACTCAGATTACCAGGGCGCTAGACATAGCCAAACTATTTGGATGCCCCAATTCCCTGATGCCTTGGATCTTACACTACTCTCTCCCCTCCCCCTATTGCTGTGCCTGGTACTTCCTCCTGCACTGAATGAGGTGCAGGCAGTAGAACCACAGCAGCCAGGTTAGATGGGAGGCAGGAGGAAGTTGCTGATTCTTGCACCTCCTCTCTTTTCCCCCATGGCCTGCGTGGACACGGCAGAGCAAAGATGCTCTGGTCTCTGCTGCAGTCTATCCCACTCCTGCTCCCACCCCCTCCCCCATGTGCGTTACCTATTATTGCAGGGGGCAGGGGAAGGGAGGGTCTAGAGTAGGCACAGTAGCAGTTCTCTGTGCTCCTGGTATTCCACTGCTGGGGGAGGAAGGGGGTCGCCCCCAGAGCACCAGGCAGGTGAACTGCGAGTGATTGGGGGAAGAGGGAGAGAAAGTGAATGCTAAAAGGCGGCAGTGGTGACAAGAGAGTGAATGCTGCTGATAAGGGGCGGTAGAAGAGAGGGTTAAATGCTGAGGGAGGTGAGCAGAGATGAATGTTTTGGGGGACAGATGGCACATGAGCAGGTGAATAGCAGGGAAGGTGAGGAGAAAGAACATGGAGACTGAGGTCCGGCGATGAATGTTGGGGAGAGATGAGGAGAGGGTAAATGCTTGGGAGTGGGTAAAAAGGCAGCACGAGAGGGGGGTAAATGTTGGGGGAGATGAGGCTAGACGAATGTTTGGGGGCACAGATGATGCAAGAGAAGGTGAATGCTGGGGTGTGTGATAAGAATAAACGAGAAGGTGGGGAGTGAGGACCAGCAATGAATGTTGGGGAGGGATGAGGAAAGGGTAAATGCTTGGGGTGGGAAACAGGCAGCGTCAGGGGTAAATGTTGGGGGAGATGAGAAGGATGAGAGGTGGGGATGGCGATAAATGCTAAGGGAAGGTAAGAAGGGGGTAAATGCTGGCAGGGGCAGGAGAATAGGTTGCCTTCTGGGGGAGTTGAGGAGGAGAATGTTATTGTAAATAGAAACACCTTAGATTGTCCCCTGTGTAACGTGTCTCTTTTTAACAGGACGTGTTTTGGTAGCAAAGAGTGGGTATGGTCCATTTGTAAAAGAACCCCTTTGGGGGGGGGGTCACCGGTGGATTGTCCTGTGAGGGTATATAGAGGAGACCCCTGCAGATTCCAGAAGAGTCAGTGAGTAATGTAATAAGCATGGAGGCACCCAGACAGCACAAGAGCTATTGGGGAACACTGCAGATCTAATGCAGGGGTCTGTAGGGCTCTCTCTCTGTACCATAGATGTAAGGAGGGGAAAGTAAATCTAAAGCTTTCCATTCTTATACTAAGTGAGAGTTTCCCTAGAATGAATGATAGTTCTCACTCATAGGAGGGAGACCTATCTCTGAGCTTAAGAAAATTGCAGTCTGGGTTGCCAGAAAGGGATTTGGTACTCACTCACACCAGTCTACTGATATTTCTACAAGGGCTTTCTCCCACACACTGCGGGCCCCTCTGGACTTTGCGCCACGCCACCGGGTCTCCCCCTTCAATTGTTTCAAACTGTTTAACCTCTCCCAGGGTCAGGAGCAATCCTCAGCCGCTCTTGTCCCACCAGTGCTCTTTTTCATACCGGCACCGACCATTTGCATTACAACAAAATGGCCTGGTGCTGGCCCGGGGAAGGGTTATCCAGTTTGAGGTGTGTGAAGGGGGAGGGGGCCTTGGGGGCCCCTGAGGAGTGGCACAAAGTCCAGGAAGGCTCACAGGAAGTGGGAGAAAATCCAGGGAGGGCTTTTCAAAAATGGCAGCCAGGTTTGTTTGTTTTTTCTAAATTGTGGCTGCACAAAACAAAATGAAAGAAAAAAAATGGCCTTTTGTTTTTTTTTTGTGTTTAGAAAATGTCATTGGCATTTCCTATTTCATTTGAAACGACAGCACATCCCTATTCCATCCACAGTGAGGACACAGGAGGGGGGTTACAAATATTTGCAGGCATCTAACTTGCATTTTTTAGAATGAAGGAAGTATAGGAGGGAACAGGAAAGAGGAGGATCAAGAAGACCTATAGGAGGGGAAAGGGAAGAAAGAAAGTCCATACAGCCAACTCCTCTTCCTCCTCCCCTTCCCTATCCTTTCCCCCTGCCCGCCATAGCAATCTACACTAATCCCAGACCAGACGGGTTTTATGGTCCTTATCTGCCATCTTGTCCTAAGTTTCTCTACCAAAGACTTTACTTGACCTTTAGCTTTTATTTATTTATTTATTTAAAAATGTTTATATACCGCAAACAATAAGACATTTGCATGTCTGTCTAGGCGGTTTACAAATATACATACAGAAGTTAAAAGTAAAGCATAGCAAATTTACATATGAAGGTTAAAATAGACAAACACAGCTAAATTAGACATAATAAAGGTCTATCGGTATATTGTGTTATTGGATTTGTGGTATGTTGTATGCTTCTTTGAATAGATATGTCTTTAGCATTTTCTTAAATTCCTTACGGTTTGATGTAAGTCGGAGGTTTTCGGGAAGGGAGTTCCATAAGATTGGACCGGCGACGGAGAAGGTTCTTTTGCGGATTAGAGCCAGGCTGACTGTTTTGACTGTTGGTACTTCTAGCAAACATTTGTCCATGGATCGTAGCTGTCTTGAGGGCTTGTATATGCATAAGATGGAGCAGAGCCAAACTGAGTCAACATTATATAGTAGATTGTGAATGGTAGATAAGATTTTGTATCTAATACGGTGAGTTATGGGGAGCCAGTGTAATTGTTGTAAAATGGGTGTTATATGCTCTTTACGAGATAAGTTATATACTGTTCTTGCTGTGGCATTTTGAACGAGTTGCAGTGGATATATTGATGATAGTGGCAGTCCTAAATATAATGTGTTACAGTAATCTAAGTTTGTTAGAATTAGCGCTTGAACAATTGTCCGGAAGTCAGATAAGGTTAAAAGAGGTTTGAGTTTTTTGAGCATATGTAGTTTGAAAAAGCATTTTTTAACTGTTTCTGATATTTGTTTTGAGAGAGATAACTTTGAGTCGATGAAGATTCCAAGATTCTTTGCATAGGGTTTTATGGGTATTTGCTGTTTGTCAAAGAGAAAGAATTGTGGAGGTTTGTGAATGGAGTCAGGCACCGTTGAAAGATAAACTAGTTCGGTTTTAGCTGCATTTAATTTTAACCTGTTGTGGGACAGCCAAGTTTTTATGGCTGTTAAGTATATTTGCATCAAGGAGAATGTATTTGACCAAGTATTAGAAAAAGGTATAATGAACTGAATGTCGTCAGCATATATTTTGAAGTTTATGTTAAGACCATCAAGAAGGCGGCATAGAGGTAAGAGATATATGTTGAAAAGAATAGCAGAAAGTGATGATCCTTGTGGTACTCCAGTTTCAGTTGTGTATCATTCTGATTTGTGTTTTCCTAGCTCACCCTCATTTCCCTATAACTAAAAATTCTTTGTACTTATACCATGCTTTCATGAATTCCAAGATTGTCTGTTTCTACCACAAATGAGACACTACGCTATGACTTCCAGGCTGCATCTTGGTCAACTTTCTGGTTTGTTATTATCTTGGTTACTGCCCCGTGAAAAGGAAATGTGTCTTTCCTGTTCATGACACCATCCTGCAGTGGGCTAGTTACTGCCTCATAATATCATGAGGCAGTGCAAACGTGAACACGGACAACAAGTAGGATTTAGTCATTTTTGTTGCAGGCAAAGTTTTTGGGGTTTTTGTTAGAAAAGCCACATATTTTTCCCTAATGTCCTTATACTGTAGTAGCAGCAGGAAATCCCACCCCCATCTTTCAAAAAGACGAGCAGAAGCTCCAACAGGATCATGACCGCTACCCTGAAGGCCCCGCTGAAGTGGATGATATATTCTGAAGCAACTGTGGCATAGGAGGAGCACAGCCCTGAGATTAAATGTATTTGACTTATTTATTCTTTAGTTTTTTTGTACCTGCAAACCTATAGTTTTTTTCCTACAGTTTTCCATATTACCCAGTCATGAGCAAGAACACAGCCCAGACTTCCTAAGTGATTTTCATTGGGCAGTTACTGAAGAGAGTAGAACTTAATCTTAATTGGACATCTGAGCAAATAAGGCCTGGAAGTTATAAAGAAAACACTAATAGATAAGACAAGTATCTCTTTTTCACAAAGTGGCATTTTAAAATAATTTAATGTAATGACCTGCATCAAGTCAATTACCAGTGCCTTGCTAAAGACCATAACCTTTGTAAAACCAGCACTTCTCTTTTCTGAGTAATTTCTGTCTTCATTTCCTTGCATTGCCTTTAATATTTGAGACATTTCTTGACTACTTATGAGGACACATGGTATCCAATTTCAGCTTGTGCCATGCATCCTTTTAAAAGCTTTTATGTTTAATACTCTTTTTTAACTTACATCACATCAATTGCAAATAATATACACTACAGAACACTTTGTACAATCGTTTTCAAGAAGCTGACCATGGAAGCAGTTAAGAGCATATGGCCTCATCAGCAGAAAGATGGAAGGTGGGACAGGGGTCAAGCATTATTGTCCATGGTTTCGGATTATATCATAACTCACATGTAGCAGAGTGAAGAACACTACAGACTTCTTTTTGGCTGCCTGCAGCCTCATCCCACGTCTCCATGCTTGGTTACTCCTGCTTTTACCATTTGCTGCTGTGTTCCTCGCTGTGCTTGGTTCCACTCCCCTGCTGACTTTGGTGTAAGCTTAGAGCTTGTAAAAGAGGATTGCCATGGGGTGGTAGGTGACCACCAAAGGGGTGAACCAAAGGGGCTTGCCCCTTTGGGTGCCCCTTAGTAGGACACAATTGAGTGTTATTTAGAAGGCTTCTCCGGGTCTCTGTGTGAGAAGTTGTTTGAGGCGATTTGCATTTTCCTAAGTATGTATTGAGGAATATTGTGTTTTTAAAATGGATTTATTTTATTGCATTTTTTAAATGTAATTGTATTATATGTTTATTGTTAGAGTATTATTGTTATGCTTGAAAGCTGCTCTGAATCTTTATGAGCAGCATGGGATATAAACTTAAAATGGAAATAGAATATAGAAAGACTGTGAGTGTTGCAGTGGCTGGCCATGGAGCCTCACGGCCGGCCAAACTTACCCACCGAGCCGGCCCGGGCCTCCCATGCGTCCCCCCCCCCTCCCCGAGCCACCTCCGTTGCCTCCCTCCAACGTGGTGGGGAGCCGATCCTGCCGCCGCCACACCGCTGGCCTCTGCTGCTGTTAGGCGTGCGCATGCAGCTCTCAGATAGATTTAAAGGGGCCACAGCGGGAAAAACTACCTGCGGTCCTGGATATTGACACCGCCCTTAGGTCCTATTTAGGGCAGCTCCTGCTGCCCCATCCTTGCCTCAGCAACAGGTCTCGCTGTGTTCTGAGCTGCTGGTTGCTCCTGCTCCATGCGTTCCTGCTCTTGGTCCTGTTCCTGCTCCATGTAGTCCTGTTCCTGCTCCTACTCCATGTGGTCCTGCCCTGCTCCATGTGGTCCCATCCCTGTTCTGGCTCCTCGTCCCCTCGGATTGCTCTTCTGGTTCTGCATCCCTGGATTCTACATTGACTGCTGCCTGCCCTGACCGCTTGTCTGCTCACCATCTCTTCTGCTAGCCGCCTGTCCTGACCTCTGGCCCGTTCCTGGATTCTCCTGCTTGCCGCTGGCCTCAACCTCTGGTATGCCTGACCTTGCTTCCGCCTTCTGTCTTCAGGATCTTCTTCGTCCAGGAGACCAGCTTCTAAGTGCTGCTGGCCCCGGCACCCAAAGGCTCAACCTGCGGGGAACGAGGGCTGGTATAGGTGAAGGTCCAGCTGGGTCTCCACCACCTGCGTCCGCCTCCTGATGACGAGGACCTATAGCAAGCCTTCTATAGGTGGCACCAACTTCGTCTTGGCCCAGGGGTCCACCTCTCTGCGTAACAGTGAGCCATCTCGAGATAGGGCAACACCTACAGTACCTGAATGTAATCTGCTTTAAGTGACAAAATGTGGAATATAAATAACAAATTATTAAAAATGTAGGGAGCAATTAAGAAAAGATTAAGACCCAGATGTTTTTTCCATTAAACATATCATTTGGAGCACCTGCTAATTTATTATGGAGCACGTGTTATATGAATAGTTTAGCACTGGAGCTAAGCTTCCCATCTCTCTCGTCAAATCCTGTTTTGAGATTGGCAACACACTGCATTGGTTTGTCCTTTTAATGCCATTATAATGGAAACCACACATGATTGATGCCTTTTAGTTGATACACAGCAAGTATAAGAAACTTTTATCTTCAAGGCTTCCCACGCCCACAAAAACTGAATCAATAGTTGATGTTAATCAGTAGTTGTATTTATGGTTATCAGTTTCTTAATGTGATTCCTGTGACTATATCAAATAATGGCATAATATTTAAACTGTTCTTTCTTTCTTATCGTTGGCTTTCAGCCACCTGTCCAAGTGATTTCGACATTAGCACTTTAGTCATCCTTGTGTCTCTTTTTGAATATGCGGGACTCATAAGTAGAAAGCTTTCTAAATGATAATTTCTGTAAGGCGATTCAGTATAGAGGGCTAGGTAGCAGACAGGACTGCGGTGATAACCTTTCACCTCTAGAGATCTGGGTTCTATGCTAAACATATAAAGTAAATGAATAAACTTAATGGTCTCAGTTTAATCATTAGCAGGCTTTAGTCAATATTAATAAGAGTGCAAAAGAGCCAGATCAGTGACCAGGTGGCCCTCTTAAAACTGGAGATGTGCTTTTGCAGGTAACATCAGATCTATTCCTCAGACCAGCTGAGACTTGAATCACCATAAACACCATGTTTCCAGTATCATTTGGGAGCCATAAAGAGAAGAGACCAAAAAGGGGCTGTATAATTTTGTACAGGCTACGGTAGTGGAACAGGAGTCGGGGATAAACGTAGATCTGTGAATAATGCTCCCATTCCCAGTCCTTGCGTGTCCCATCCTCTTATCGACGTGCAGGTAAGTCAGCACATGCACGCTACCTACCGTTCTGGAGACATGGTGGGTCTCTCCATGTACTGGCCTAGCACACAGAGATAAGGTTAGGCAGGTGTCAGCGTGGAAAGACTAATTCAATGTACTTACTTGGAGTGCAAAAGACAAAGGGGAAGTATAGGTTTCTCACACAATCATTACTATACATTTTATCAGAATCGCAAGGAATCTATAGCTAGAGTAAGAGAGGGCCATAAAACGGAGACCAGAAAATTAGCTTGCAAAGAGAGCAGTACTCTACAGCCGCCTTGAGCTTCCAGGGAACTGTGGCAGGGTCAACCAGAATGGAGCAGCACCAAGTATATGGAATATAATTGGGGAGATGTCAGGTCACCTGGCATGAGCAGCACATTGACTTTGGCAAGGGAAAAAAGAATAAGGAGAGATCCCCTGCAAGCAGTTAAATCTGGACCCTCTGTGCCACTGGCTGTGCTCTCCTGCTGTCAGCTAGGATCAGCCTGCCGGGGGAGGGGGGGGGCAGCCCAATGAAACTTGCACCAGGGCCCAAGTGATCATTGCTCCACTGCTGCTGCCTATGAGCCTGGCTCTGCAGCAGCACCGCCCGCATGTGTTTCCTATCCAATCCTGACTTATTTTGTTGTTGTTGCTTCTTCTGCAGGCTCCGGATTGAAAATATAGCCAAGGTGCTGGCTCTCTCTCTTTTTTTTCTGCTCCATGTTGACTGTAGGCCCAGTTGGCAACTTCAAAATTTGGCACCAGATACAGTTGCCTACAATGCCTATGCCAAAATCCAGGCCTGGCTTCTTGGAATAATTATAAATTTCTGGAAGCAATAAAAGCAATGTTAATTACAAAAAGAGGAGATTTGGCATTTTGAGGAAATGACATATAAACTACAGAAATCTCTTTTGGGGAGAAGGACTCAGAGTGTGATAACCAAGGTTGGGAAGGTTTTTTAGAGCAGGCTTCCTTGATAGGGATATTCAGGGGGCAATTTTCAAATTCTCCGCACTGGGACAAAGTCCGCGGGTACTTTTTCCCCCTGTGCAATCTTGCATGCCTACTTTCACTTAAAAACTTGACGCAGGTACAAAAGTTCCCACAGACATTTTCATCCGCTCTTTCTTTTGTGAGTAGAGCTCCTAGGGAAAGACCACATATGTAGACTTGAAAATCCCATCTCTGCTCATTACTTTTCTGAATCTGCCCACTACCCGTCCCTGGGAACGTCTCCCCTACATGCGGTTAAACAAGGCAGGTACTTTGGCCATATTGAGGGAGGGCGACTTTCATACAGCCAGTTTATGTGTCCTGCCAGTCAAAGGGCCCTGCAGTCACAGCTGACCTGGCCCTGATGCTTCATCTCCTCATAGAGTAATTCTCTCTCTGTCTCCTCTGATGCTGGTAGGCCACTATTCGAGAGGATGAGGAGGAAGGACTTGCAATGCTACAAACCAGGGCCCTAGTCCAAGCACATACTTGATTGGGCTTAAAGAAGACCAGAGGTCCATCAGGTTAAGTCTTCTCCTGACTGCACAGCAGCCTTCTCTGCACGATAATCCAGAAAAAGGTGAACAAAACAATGCAGCCCTAGGCAGCTGTACAAAAGTGAAGAAGATTCCTTCCAGTCTCTGAGTACGCTGACCGGCTCTGGATCATTAGGATTACCAAGTTCCCCCACTCGCAGCTGTACCCCCATACCCACAATACGTTTTTCCTCCAAAAGCTTACCCAGTTTACTCATCAATTGATTTAGTGGACTTTTCCCATTTTACTTTGGGACATGTAGCTTTCACATGCCAGACTTTTAAACACGAACAT
The DNA here is from genome assembly GCF_901001135.1 of Rhinatrema bivittatum. Taxonomy (NCBI): domain Eukaryota; kingdom Metazoa; phylum Chordata; class Amphibia; order Gymnophiona; family Rhinatrematidae; genus Rhinatrema; species Rhinatrema bivittatum. Next base: position 188,585,236 of record NC_042618.1, on the reverse strand, counting down.
TTCCAGCTTATTGGCTGCATGGCAGTAGCTTCAGAAATGATTGCTAAGCACATAATGTTTTATAGGAAGTGTGTTTAGCATTGTCTCTGAAGAGGAAACAATGGTCATCATTTATACCTACGGAAAGTGCACATATTTAAAATAATTGACTCTTCTGAATTTAGAGCAGTGTTGTCCTTTGCATTATATTGTATACCAATTTCAAAAATGCTAAAATTCCATATTTTAGCTGTATTTGCTACATTATTTTAGGAGAGGGGAGGAGAAAGGAATGGAGGTTGTGCTGCTGTTCTATTTATTTATTTATTTAAAAACTTTGCTATACCGTCGTTTAGTAATACACCATCACAACGGTTTACATTTAGGCACGAAATAGGTTTGATTGTTTTCTAAGTTATCCATGCGGTGCCAATATTTTACGGTTACATAGTTCAATAATATACTCTAAATGAAAAGTGGGTTGGAGATGCTATTTATGATTGCCGGGATAATCATATATGTGCATTCTGTTTTTAATTTAATATTTAATTATAAGTAAAATAATAAAACAAACAACTCTGCTTTTATAGGTGACTTTCAGCTGAATGTATTTGTTGTTTCTTCAGCGACTTCACTGTGAAATGCTTTTTTGAAGAGCCAAGGTTTTAAGCTTGTTTTGAAGAGTTTTAAATCTTTCATTAGTCTTAGCTCAAGTGGTAATGTGTTCCATAATAATGGTCCTGCCAATGATAGTGCTCTCTCTCTAACCTGGGTTAACTTTGCTGTTTTTACTGAGGGTATGGTTAGCAGTGCTTTATTGGCACTATTCTAGTATTGCTACTGTAACCCCTCTTCTGCTATCTGTCCTGGATAAGGGGGCACTGGGTCTGATTCACTCCTGAGCGGAGGGGGGGGGGGGGAGATTTACTTAAAGGTCTTTTGGGTCCAGTTTCTGGGACCCACAGAGAGACTGTGCTTCCAACAGAGTCTTTACAGCGATAAACACCTTGGATGGGAAAAACTCTGGAAATCTGTGTACCTGTGTGTTTCCCCACAGTTCTTACGCTGCACCCATGCAAGCAAGCCGCCTCTCCTTCCGTTAGTGCCTTTTTGGCCACAGCTCCTCTCTGCTCACGCTGGGTACCACTGTCACCATGCTGGACAACTCAGCCTCACTCCTCGTTGCACCCAGAATTATATCAGACTGCTATGTGGGTTCCAGATCCCTGCTAGGCAAGCCAACTGGAACTCTTATGCAAAAAAGCAGTCACAGGACAAAAACAGTTCCCCATGCAGGGCTTGCTTTTAATGCTCCCCCTTCTCTCTCAGGCTTATGTGCTCTCAGACTCCCAGACTGACTCAAAAAAGGGTGATGTGGTGACTCTCTCCCCAGCCAAGGAAGGATCCTAAGGAGTGCCTGGTTGAAAGAAGTCATCCAGAAGCTCACCAGAGTGAAGCCGGTCAAAGGATGAGAGCTACCTTCAGAGCAGGTACCTGGGAAGACCCAAGGGAGGAAAGTTCCTGTCCCGAAAGCTGACCTGTTTTGGGAGGGAAGTGTATTTCTGCTGAAAGGTTATTTATTTCTTTAACATTGTTCAATATTCTGCTTATAAAATCCAGCTAGTCTAAGCAGATACCATGTTAAATATCAGTAATCAATAACGCATAACATATACAAATAACAGAAAATGACACAAACATGCATAAATAAGGAATCATAAAACAAGTGCAATAAAAATCAAAATAATATGAATCCAGAATTAAAAGACACTATTAAATCCAACAACAAAGCCCTATTGCTTTCAGGGAAATGCTAAAATAAATAGGTGGTCCTTCACATTTTTAATGGAGATTTTGACTGAGGTTAGTTTTTTTGCGATTTTTGGACTTTGCTTTTCTATTTGGCGCACTAGCCTTTGGAGTATCATTAATTTTGGACTCTGTTGTTTTTTTTCTGCCATCAGCACCAGTAACGAACTTTTATTCTTTGAACAGTCTTAGTGTTCATGTAGTGTTTTCTGACAGTGGCTGGGCAGAGGAGAGACCCTAAGGACCTTGAAAGAGACACTGCTTTCTCCCTGTGAGGGAACCCCAGGAGGACATGGTGCCTGATCTTGGCCAGGAGCCTCCCCATGAGCCCCTGTGAGCAAGGCCAGGTTGAGACAGGGACTACACTAAGCACACCTATATTAGTGGGGAATCTAAAAGGGGCCAAACACTAATATTAAGTTGCTGCCAGCCTCAATGCTGATGTTACCTTATGATAATGCAGTTTGAAGAAGCAAATGCGCTAAGTAATTTTTACATTAAATTTCACACTCTGCTGTATTAAGGGAAAGAGAAGTGGTCTAGTGCTTAGGGATATGAACCATTCTAACTCACGACTTCCTTCCAAATTCTTCCACTGACTCTCTGTGTATCGTCAGGCAAGCCATGCTTCCCAGGTATCTTGGTTTATTCAACATGTACATTTTTTTTTTTTATTTTCAGTCTAAACCACAGAAGATGTTAGTGTTATATCTTGGATGGATTCTGGTATCGGGATTCTAATTTAGGGAAATAAAAATGTGCATTTTACGTTAATTCTCTCCTTCCAAAGTTTCTGGGGTTCTTGTGTTGACTTTTGGTCTTAGCATATGTATAAAATGATTGGATCGCTGCTTGGCATTGGGGACTGACTCCTGGCATTATCCCATTGCGGCTCTGGATGTGTCCTAATTTCTCTAGGAAAAGCAGGATTATAAATCCATGGGTGCCACTGGTCCAGCCTGGGCCTATGACATGGAACTATTTGCTCACCTTACATGTGTTGCTAATTTGAATACTGGTTTAAAGCAGGCCTCCAGAGATAGTCACTTTGTAAAACTGAGACATCTCTGCAGGCCTGGATTTGCCAATAGGCACACTCGGCCTATGCCTAGGGTGGCAGAAATCGGGGTGGGGGGGGGGGGGGCAGCAGGCCAGCTGAAGATTTGCTACCAACCAGCTGTGCTTAATCTCACTCAGCAGAGAACAATCTGCTACTTCTTGCCCCCTCCCCTCCCAGTGCAGAGAACAGGAGGGGAGAGGCGAGGCTGGAAGGACAGAGCAAAGAAAAGCTGCTCTGTGCTATTCCAGCCCCTCCCCTCCTGCTATGGAATGTCACCAGAGCACACAGCAGGGAGCAAAGAAAAGCCACTCTGCTCTCTAATCCAGCCCCTCTCTTTCTGTCATTCAGGGACTTGAGAGGAGAAGGTGAGCCTCAAGCAGATAGAGCAGAGCTAAGAAGATTATGCTTTAGATCTTTTGCTCTGTTATCCCTTGTCCAGGAGGAGGAAGAGGGTGACAGCACCAACAGTGCTTAGGGTTGGCAAATGGCAATGTCATAGAGGAGCACCCGGGAGGCAGTGTGGTGCTTTATGTCCGGGATGGCATAGAGTCCAACAGGATAAACATCCTGCACGAGACTAAATGCACTATTGAATCTTTATGGGTAGAAATGCCTTGTGTGTCGGGGAAGACTATAGTGATAGGAGTATACTACCGTCCACCTGGTCAAGATGGTGAGATTGACAGTGAAATGCTAAGGGAAATTATGGAAGCTAACCAAATTGGTAGTGCAGTAATAATGGGAGACTTCAAATACCCCAATATTGACTGGGTAAATGTATCATCGGGACACGCTAGAGAGATAAAGTTCATGGATGGAATAAATGATATTTATTTTATTTTTATTTTAACATCTTTTTTATACCGATATTAAAGTACACATCATATCGGTTTACATTGTAACGAAAGATTGAAATTATATGGAACAGGGGAGGGGAGAACCAGGAGAAAATGAGTAAGAGAATAAGGGCTCTAGGGAGAGCAATTGGTTCAGGAATCGATGAGAGAGGGAGCAATTTTAGATCTAATTCTCAGTGGAGCACAGGATTCAGTGAGAGAGGTAACGGTGGTGGGGCCGCTTGGCAATAGTGATCATAATATGATCAAATTTGAATTAATGACTGGAAGGGGGACAGTAAGCAAATCCATGGCTCTTGTGCTAAACTTTCAAAAGGGAAACTTTGATAAAATGAGAAGCATAGTTACAAAAAAACTGAAAGGAGCAGCTACAAAAGTAAAAAAGAGGCGTGGTCATTGTTAAAAAATACCATCCTAGAAGCACAATCCAGATGTATTCCACACATTAAGAAAGGTGGAAAGAAGGCAAAACGATTACCAGCATGGTTAAAAGGGGAAGTGAAAGAAGCTATTTTAGCCAAAAGATCTTCATTCAAAAATTGGAAGAAGGATCCAACAGAAGAAAATATGATAATGCATAAACGTTGGCAAGTTAAATGTAAGATATTGATAAGACAGGCTAAGAGAGAATTTGAAAAGAAGTTGGCCGTAGAAGCAAAAGCTCTCAGTAAAAACTTTTTAAAATATATCTGAAGCAGAAAGCCTGTGAGGGAGTCAGTTGGACCATTAGATGATCGAGGGGTTAAAGGGGCACTTAGAGAAGATAAGGCCATCACGGAAAGATTAAATGACTTCTTTTCTTTGGTGTTTACTGAAGAGGATATTGGGGAGGTACCCTTAGTGGAGAAGGTTTTCATGGGTAATGATTCAGATGGACTGAACCAAATCACGGTGAACCTAGAAGTTGTGGTAGACCTGACTGACAAACTTAAGAGTAGTAAATCACCTGGACCGGATGGTATATACCCCAGAGTTCTGAAGGAACTAAAGAATGAAGTTTCAGACCTCTTAGTAAAAATTTGTAACCTATCATTAAAATCATCCATTGTACCTGAATACTGGAGGATAGCTAAGGTAACCCCCATATTTAAAAAGGGCTCCAGGGGTGGTCCAAGAAACTACAGACTGGTTAGCCTGACTTCAGTGCCAGGAAAAATAGTGAAAAGTGTTCTAAACATCAAAATCACAGAACATATAGAAAGACATGGTTTAATGGAACAAAGTCAGCATGGCTTTACCCAAGGCAAGTCTTGCCTCACAAATCTGCATCACTTTTTTGAAGGAGTTAATAAACATGTGGATAAAGGTGAACCAGTAGATGTAGTGTACTTGGATTTTCAGAAGGCATTTGACAAAGTTCCTCATGAGAGGCTTCTAGGAAAAGTAAAAAATCATGGGATAGGTGGCGATGTCCTTTCGTGGATTACAAACTGGCTAAAAACAGGAAACAGAGAGTAGGATTAAATGGACAATTTTCTCAGTGGAAGGGAGTGGGAAGTGGAGTGCCTTAGGGATCTGTATTGGGACCCTTACTTTTCAATATATTTATAAATGATCTGGAAAGAAATATGACAAGTGAGGTAATCAAATTTGCAGATGATACAAAATTGTTCAGAGTAGTTAAATCACAAGCAGATTGTGATAAATTGCAGGAAGATCTTGTGAGGCTGGAAAATTGGGCATCAAAATGGCAGATGAAATTTAATGTGGACAAGTGCAAGGTGATGCATATAGGGAAAAATAACCCATGCTATAGTTACACAATTTTAGGTTCCATATTAGGTGCTACTACCCAAGAAAGAGATCTAGGCGTCATTGTGGATAACACATTGAAATCGTCGGCTCAGTGTGCTGCGGCAGTCAAAAAAGCAAATAGAATGTTGGGAATTATTAGAAAGGGAATGGTGAATAAAATGGAAAATGTCATAATGTCTCTGTATCGCTCCATGGTGAGACCGCACCTTGAATACTGTGTACAATTCTGGTCGCTGCATCTCAAAAAAGATATAATTGCGATGGAGAAGGTACAGAGAAGGGCTACCAAAATGGACTTTTCAGCTTGGAGAAGAGACGGCTGAGGGGGGATATGATAGAAGTGTTTAAAATCATGAGAGGTCTAGAACAGGTAGATGTGAATCGTTTTTTTACTCTTTCGGATAATAGAAAGACTAGGGGGCACTCCATGAAGTTAGCATGTGGCACATTTAAAACTAATCGGAGAAAGTTCTTTTTCACTCAATGCACAATTAAACTCTGGAATTTGTTGCCAGAAGATGTGGTTAGTGCAGTTAGTATAGCTGTGTTTAAAAAAGGATTGGATAAGTTCTTGGAGGAGAAGTCCATTACCTGCTATTAATTATGTTGTCGTAGATAATAACCACAGCTATTACTAGCAACGGTAACATGGAGTAGACTTAATTTTTGGGTACTTGTCAGCTTCTTATGGCCTGGATTGGCCACTGTTGGAAACAAGATGCTAGGCTTGATGGTCCCTTGGTCTGACCCAGTATGGCATGTTCTTATGTTCTTACATCCGTCACTGCCTCTGTGTGGCCTGTGTGTGTCCCTGTGACTTACAGCTTAGATCTGCATAGTTTGCTGAGTTAAAACAACCGTTGTTATATGCTCAGTTTACTAGAGAGTAAAAATGTGTTGCGACTTGGAATGATTCTTTCATGAATTGTCATTGGGACATAATGCCTCTCTCTTGTTCCAAAGCAAGGTCAGGCTGTTGAAAGATTTATCATGAGCTCTGCAATTGCATTTTGTTCAGATGAATAAATGCTACAGCATGAGTCACCAAAACCCCAAAAGCTTAAAGAAATCCCACTTATGATGGTGCAATGTGTCATTCCTAGCAACTTGTTTTTCTAAATATTCAAATATTCAAAAAAATTATTTAAAAAAACTTCAAATAAAAGGAAAACAGAAAACAATAATTGAGGGAGAATACATCCCATAGAGGGAGATAGAAGAATCATATAATCACTACTGAACGTGTATAACACTGTGATTTTCTAAGATACAAATATTCTTACGAGCCCATGAGAAGAATGTTCTTGCAAGAGAAATTGCAAGGACATTTAGTGCCCTAGAAAAGATTTTGTGGATATACTTTTTAACACTTTTAAACAAAGCAAATTCTCATTTTTTGGTGTATCCCAAATGTAGTTAAAAAAAACAAACTGGCTTTTTATGACGGTTTGTGCTAATAAAGAATCCTTGGTGTTTACCGATCTTCTTCTTTTGGTCTCTACTTCCAAATGTAGTTAACTCAGCCTGGTCTTGCAACATGCACAGGGCTACAATTTAAGTAGAAGCACAGCAGAATGCTAAAATGGTAAACTTGATCTGCCCATGAATCAAGTGAAAGGGCTCTCAGCACAGTGGTAAGTTAAATACAAATTTCCAACTGCAAGGCTCCCATTCGTTTTAGGTCCTGATTTTTATAACTTTTTTTTTTATCAGGATTTTGCATGTGTTAAACCAGATAGGAAGTGAGTAAGTTTGCAAACTGATATGGGCCAGACCTATGACTCCTTGTGACCTTCTTGACATATAGGGTTATCAATAAGGCTGGCACCTTGTTTTAATAAAAAACAAAAAAAGGAGCATATATCAAATTAAAAAGAAGCCTTCTGTTGTCCATTCCTGTTTGAAAGCAAAGACTTTATTGTGTTCAGTAGGCCTTATATAAATAGAGTTGTATTTTTACAATAACAGTGCTGACATCATTCCTGCTGATACCAACAGGGTAAACAATATCTACAATACTCTGATTAAAGAGTGCCCAGTACTTTCACACATTCTTAACCCTATGAAACAAAACCAATGAGAAGACCTGTTTAAGAAATCAAAGTTTGATTTACTTCTTCTGTCTCATTATTTGCACTGTTATGTTTTATCCTGCTAGCAGCCTATGCGATATATAAAATATATACAGAAGTTAACATCGGAGTGTAGCAGAAATCGTTTAGCCATGCACATACTCTGCCTAAAAAGAAGTGCCCTGTCTCTAGGATTACAGTCCAGTCATGGATTGGATATGGAGTGATATCCTACAGGTAGTCACGCTCTATGGCTGACAGCTGAGATATATCCTTGGCAGTGTGAAGAGGAATAACTGGGCAGAGTGGATGGAACAGTTTTGCCGTCATCAGTTCTGTTTCTGTGTTATGTTATTATGATGTGCTGGAGCCCCTTATTTAATCATGTTATTAAAACGAAGATTATCTCAGGGCTGCTGCAAGGATATTAGGCGCGCTAGGCAGTTGTGAGAACGAACGGTGATTCCCACAGGCCTGGAGACAAATTAGACTGACTCCAGCCTTCTTAAAACAGAAACCCTTTATTATAACTTCACAAACTCACAACCATAGACTGTCTTCTCCTCAGACTGTTGTTGCTTCATCTCAGTTCATGGGTGGACAGTGTTACACACAGGAGCTGCCTTCTTCCCAGAGACCTGGCCTGGTCTGATTATCCCCACCTGGATCACAGCTTTTATTTCCCAGTCTCTGGTCACGCCCTCTGAGCCCCACCTATCCCGCAGGATCCCGCCCATAGAGCATACTTTCCTTAAGGTATTTAAGGTGGACCAGGCATCTAGCCTGGTCCTGCACAAGTACATAGGGGAACACTAGGGGCACTGCCTCACAGCAGTCTTCAGCCTTGCACCCCCCTTCTAGACTTACCTACTGGCAACAGGTCCTACACTCTCTGCTGGTGAGATAGGCTCCTCTGGCAGCCTCAGACCTTCTCTCATGCTCTTTGGCTGATGATGAGATGAGCTCCACCAGTGGCCCTGGGCCTCTTCCTGTGATTTTGTTGCCTCCCCCCCCCCCCCCTTCAAGGTGTGGTACTCTAGACAACCACCTAGTTTGTCTAGTGGAAGCACCAGCCCTGCACCATGTAAACAGGGCTGGGAAGAGCCCCATGATAAGAAATTAGCAGTACATCACTATTACAGTCTGAGTGTTAATGTGGTTAATATGAAATGTTAGAAGTTCTAGTAGAAACACAGGCACTTAAGTATTCAGATCTGTCTGGTAGGTTACACAGTGGACCTAAAAGATCAGATGTTCAAGCAGTGGTCACACTGGTGTCTCTAATTCTTTGGAATGTTGTGGAATTCTGTGTTTAGGCATGGGAGAGGTAGGTGCTGGAGGAAATTAAATGAGGATCTTGTATGCTGTACTATCCAGCATGGTGGAGTTCAAAAGGAGAAGATAAAAAAGACTGTCCTGAATAGGAAGAAATCTTACAGGTGGTCAAACTCAGTGACCAGCAGCTGGGATGTATCCTTAGCAGTGTGGGCAGACTGAATGGGCCAGATATCCTTCTACTGTCATCACCTCCATTATTGCCAGGATCAGTTCTAGACTAACTGATGCCATTTGTGAAAACAAATTGATACCCCCTTCTCCACTCCACCCACCCCCCACCCCCTGACTGTAGCTTTGGCACAGGAATCCCTGCTTCAGCGTTTCCTGGCCACGGCAGGCCCATGACCGGCTCTACTACCCCAACACCCGGGTCCCAGGTCATGGACCTGGCCCTTCCTCTTTGGCAGTGGTAGGCAGTCGCCTACGCACTCGCACTCCTGCTACACTCTCAGGTTCCTCCAGCAGCTCCGCGGCCTCCTCCGGTCCCAGTTGGGTCTCCCCATGTAAAGGTCATTGCCTACCTAGACGACATACTTATTTTTTCTAAGGATCTTGCCACCCATTGTTTGGATGTCCGCACAGTGCTGCAGCACCTGTGGGAGAATCACCTATTTGCCAAGCTAGATAAGTGCTTGTTTGAAAAACAGAGCCTACCCTTCCTGGATTACATCGTTTCCTGACATGGCTTCTCCATGGACCCCAGTAAGCTACGAAGCATCCAAGACTGGCCCTGACCTACAGGCCTTCGAGCACTCCAGTGGTTCCTTGGTTTTACCAACTACTACTTCCACTTCATAGCCAATTATTCTCTGGTTGCCACTCCTCTCACGGCCCTTACCCGTAAGGGTAGCGATACGAAGAATTGGACTCCAGAGGCAACTGCCGCCTTCCAAGCCCTGAAAGATGCCTTCTAGTTAGGGCCCTGCCTTCATCAGCCGTACCCGAATCGCCCCTTCATTGTTGAAGTTGATGCCTCTGCTATCAGAGCTGGGGCGGTGCTAAGTCAGCATTCCCCAAAAGGGGTTCTGCGTCCTTGCTCCTTCTATTCCCACAAGTTCTCCCCCGTGGAGCGAAATTATAGCATTGGGGATCGAGAACTCCTTGCAATCAAACTTGCTCTCGAGGAATGGCACCCTTGGCAGGAGGGCGCTGAACATCAGCTTACAATTTTCACAGACCACAAGAACTTTGAGCATCTCCGGCACAACCAGCGTTTAAATGTTTGTAAGGCCCGCTGGGTGTTATTCTTCATCCAATTTGACTGACCTTCAATACCGTCCTGTCGAGAAGAATCTCCAGGCGGATGCCCTGTCTCGTTCCTTCGAACTCAAAGGTTCCCAAGAAGAGCCTCACCACACAATTTTTATTTTTTTTTTCCATTTTTTATTTATGCATTTTCAATTACATCTCAAGACAATACACTTGATTTGAAATTCTATGGCAAGAAAAAAGAAAATAAATTCTCAAAGGTAATATACAATATGTAAATAAATCACCACACCCAAGTCCACTATTGAGGAAATATCAAGGTAAAACTTTCAGAAAAAGTAAACTTATTACTAATTTAAGGAAATGCTGACTATGCAAAGGACCTATGTAAAGAGCGGTTCTTCATTCTGTCCTTGACGGCTATTAGGCAATGGAGTAGATACTATTTTACTCGACAAAAAAGTGGACAATTGATAGGGTTGGAAAAAGACATAGGAGGCATTCTAAAATTTTACTATACATTTGTAGGGAAACTTTAGTATGAAAAAAGCACCCAGTTCCAAAACTTTTGGTTTCAAAAGCAAAAATTGTTTTCTCCTTTTTTGAGTTTGTTTTGAAAAATCTGGGAACACAGAGATCTTCATACTCAGGAAAAGCTCCAGCCTATGGCGAAAAAACGACTCCAATAGGAAATTATTAATGTGGCAGGTTTTACCAAATCTTTTTGGGTAGTTTCCAAAAGTGCTGTTACATCCAGAGGAGAACTAGCTATAGGAGATAATTCCACAACTTCATTCATATTTATTTATTTATTTATTTAAAAACTTTTATATACCGGTATTAGTATGCATACATCATACCGGTTTACAATGTAACTTTAAAGGTAGAAATTACAATGAACAGGGAGGGCGAACAAGGAGGAGTATACAAAGAGCAGGAGGTGGAGGAATTAAAGCAATAAATAAAAACTGCAACGGACTATTTACAGGAATATACAAGGCGTAGGCAAGATACTTGCAGAAGTCGGTGTACTTAATCAGGGTAGGCTTGTCGGAAGAGCCATGTTTTAAGTTTTTTTCTGAACTTGGCGTAACATGGCTCTAGCCTGAGAGTGGTAGGGAGGGCGTTCCATTGTTTAGGGCCTGCAATGGATAGTGCACGGTCCCTAGTAGAGGAGAGGTGGGCTTTTTTCAAAGGGGGAATGGAGAGGGTGCCTTTGTTGACAGTGCGAGTGGGTCGTTCAGTGCGTATAGGACGAAAGGGTTCATCCAACCAATTGGAATTGTGCGAGTGGATGGACTTGTGCACTATGGTTAGAATTTTGAAGAGAATTCGGGATGCGATGGGGAGCCAGTGGAGTTCTTTGAGTATTGGGGTAATGTGATCAGCTTTCCTTGAGTTGGTGATGACCCTGGCGATGGCATTCTGGAGCATTTGTAAGGGCTTGGTGGTGGAGGAGGGTAGGCCAAGGAAGAGGGCATTACAGTAGTCCAGCTTTGAGGAAAGGGTGGCTTGGATGACGGTGCGGAAGTCATGATAGTGGAGGAGGGGTCTGAGTTTCTTCAGGATGTGAAGCTTGAAGAAACCTTCTTTGAGGATGGAGTTGATCTGTTTTTTGAGATTGAGTTGTTGATCTATGATAACCCCAAGGTCTCTTACTGTGGGTTGGGGTGTCGACATAGTGAGGGCAAAATGGCGCCGGCGCTACCTTTGCCCTCACTATGTCGACATAGTGAGTTCAAAATGGCGCCGGCGCTAGCCTTTGCCCTCATATGTTACATAGTGAGGGCAAAGGTAGCGCCGGCACCATTTTGAATACTGGCAATACGGCCCGAGTGCAGGAGGTCGCTCCCGGACCCCCATTAGACTTTTGGAAAGTCTTGTGGGGGTCAGGAGGCCCCCCCAAGCTGGCCAAAAGTCCCTGGGAGTCCAGCGGGGGTCCAGGAGCGATCTCCTGCACTCGTGCCGTCGGGTGCCAGGAGCCAAAATGGCGCCGATAGCCTTGCCCTTACTATGTCACAGGGGCTACCGGTGCCATTGGTCAGCCCCTGTCACATGGTAGGAGCACAAGATGGCGCCAGCCATCCAGTGCTCCTACCATGTGACAAGATCCGGCCAATGGCATGGATACCCTGTCACAAGGTAAGGGCAAAGGACGGCCCGGTAGCCGGAGGACGGCCCGGAGCGGGAGATCGCTCCCGGGACCCCCACTGGACCACCAGGTACCTGTAAAAAGGTTTTGGGGGGGGGGGGTCGGGAGGGTGGGGGAAGCTAAGGGGTTACTTTTAAAGAGTTGGGGTGGGTTTTTTGTTTATCTGTTCCGATTCACATCTCTAGTACACAGTATTCAAGGTGGGGTCTCACCATGGAGCGATACAGAGGCATTATGACATTTTCCATTTTATTCACCATTCCCTTCCTAATAATTCCCAACATTCTGTTTGCTTTTTTGACTGCCACAGCACACTGAACCGACGATTTCAATGTGTTATCCACTATGACGCCTAGATCTCTTTCTTGGGTGGTAGCACCTAATATGGAACCTAACATTGTGTAACTATAGCTAGGGTTATTTTTCCCTATATGCATCACCTTGCACTTATCTATATTAAATTACATCTGCCATTTCAATGCCCAATTTTCCAGTCTCACAAAGTCTTCCTGCAATTTATCACAATCTGCTTGTGATTTAACTACTCTGAACAATTTTGTATCATCTGCAAATTTGATTACCTCACTCCTCGTATTTCTTTCCAGATCATTTATAAATATATTGAAAAGTAAGGGTCCCAATATAGATCCCTAAGGCACTCCACTGCCCACTCCCTTCCACTGAGAAAATTGTCCATTTAATTCTACTCTCTGTTTCCTGTCTTTTAGCCAGTTTGTAATCCACGAAAGGACATTGCCACCTATACCATGACTTTTTACTTTTCCTAGAAGCCTCTCATGAGGAACTTTATCAAACGCGTTCTGAAAATCCAAGTACACTACATCTACTGGTTCACCTTTATCCACATGTTTATTGACTCCTTCAAAAAAGTGAAGCAGATTTGTGAGGCAAGACTTGCCTTGGGTAAAGCCATGCTGACTTTGTTCCATTAAACCATGTCTTTCTATATGTTCTGTGATTTTGATGCTTAGAACACTTTCCACTATTTTTCCTGGCACTGAAGTCAGGCTAAACGGTCTGTAGTTTCCTGGATCGCCCCTGGAGCCCTTTTTAAATATTGGGGTTACATTAGCTATCCTCCAGTCTTCAGGTACAATAGATGATTTTAATGATAGGATACAAATTTTTATTAATAGGTCTGAAATTTCATTTTTTAGTTCCTTCAGAACCCTGGGGTGTATACCATCTGGTCCAGGTGACTTACTACTCTTCAGTTTATCAATCAGGCCTGCCACATCTTCTAGTTCACCATGATTTGGTTCAGTCCATCTGAATCATTACTCATGAAAACCTTCTCTGGAATGGGTATCTCCCCAACATACTCTTTAGTAAACACCGAAGCAAAGAAATCATTTAATCTTTCTGCGATGGCCTTATCTTCTCTAAGTGCCCCTTTAACCCCTGGATCATCTAACAGTCCAATTGACTCCCTCACAGGCTTTCTGCTTCGTATATATTTTAAAAGTTTTTATTGAGAGTTTTTGCCTCTACGGCCAACTTCTTTTCAAATTCTCTCTTAGCCTGTCTTATCAATGTCTTACATTTAACTTGCCAACGCTTATGCATTATCCTATTTTCTTCTGTTGGGTCCTTCTTCCAATTTTTGAATGAAGATCTTTTGGCTAAAATAGCTACCCAAATTCTTATACAACAAGTCTGCACGGCTACTAAGATAGAGATAGCCACCACATGGAAAAGACCTTACCCGCCCACTTCGGCTGAAATATTATGACAATTGGACGGAGTATGCACTCTCTACCGATTAACAGCACTGAAGTACCATCGCCTTCCCAAATTTAATCTTGTTTGCAATCCTTACATTTCCTGGAGACAACTGATCTTTTCATCTCATTAATGAAGCTTCTTGATATCAATTTGACCTCGGTCTACATGCGACCATCCACTGGAGTGTTGTATCAACGACTTGGCAATCACCTGTTTTGTTTTGTATAGTATGATGGGGGGGAGGGGAGGGACATAATATACTATACTTTACTTTCAATTGTAATATGCTGTTTGATTCTATGTATCTTGCCTATCTTGTTCATCAATGTTAATGACTAACAGCAATAAAAATTGCAAATAAAAAAATAAAATAAAATAGCTTCTTTCACCTCCCCTTTTAACCATGCCGGTAATCATTTTGCCTTCTTTCCACCTTTCTTACAGGCCTATCCTGTAAAGTGCGGCCGCGTTTACCCTGCTCCTAAGCCGCTTTTTACTCACGTTCCGGCCGCGTTAGCCCTTCCTGCGATCCCGAATCCCCTTTAACCTACTCCTACCGCGTCCTAAATTCCCCGGGCAACCCCTTCCACCCGCGGCATGTATATTGCATGCAAACGAGCGAATTAGCTATTCCCTTCCATCCCGTAACCCGCGCCCCGACTATCGCTAGTTTTCCCTGCCGTTTTGTCGCGCGTTTAACCTGCAAACTTACAGCCTACCCTGACCCCTGCGGTAGAGGCAGGGGTAAGGGTAGATGGCAAGCTTTCCCCCAGCCCCCGCTCACCTGCCCCGGCCGCGATCATGGGTGCCGGTCTCCGTGGCAGCCCCAGTCCTCTCCCCTGCTCCCGAAGCCAAAAAAAAAAAGCGAAAAAACCGTTGCAGCCCCCCTCCGATGTCCGGACTGGGGCTGCCACGGAGACTGCAACGGCAAAGCGACTTTTCGGTTTTTTTTTTGCTTCGCCGCTGTCAGTGTCCCCCCTCCTCTCGGAGCAGGGCGCGAAAAGCAGCCTTGCTCCGGGAGGAGGGGGGGCACTGACAGCGGGGAAGCAACGGTGAAGACAGCGGCGAAGCAACGGCGAGCGACTTTTCGGGTTTTTTTTGCTTCGCCGCTGTCAGTGTCCCCCCTCCTCTCGGAGCAGGGCGCGAAAAGCAGCCTTGCTCCGGGAGGAGGGGGGGCACTGACAGCGGTGAAGACAGCGGCGAAGCAAAAAAAAACCAAAAGCAATTTTGGTTTTTCTGCCAACTTACTTTTCTGAAGCCATCATCAGGAACCCATGCGATCGTAGCTCCTCCCAACGAAGATGGCCGCCTGCACGGGGAAAGCGTGCAATTGGCCGCTGAAGACGTGACGTCACGCCGCTTCACTCTTCCCTCCTCCCGGAGCAGGGCGCGAAAAGCAGCCTTGCTCCGGGAGGAGGGAAGAGTGAAGCGGCGAAGCGACTTACTTTTTGCTTTTGGTTTTTTCGCTTCCTGGTATCTGTCATTTCAAATGACATTTGAAATGACAAATACCAGCGTGGCGTGAAGCCTTAGGCCCGCGCACCCAGGATACTGTATAGGCGCTCTATCCAGTAAAATGGATTGCGCGGGACGAAGGCATTACGGACGCGGTTTACATTTACATATAATTAGTGTTCAGGATCGAGCGGTAGGTGAGCTGCACTGTGCGGGCGGTAACCGCGGGTGCCGTAGGCACTAACGCAGCTCTTCCTACCGCTCGGTACTGGATAGACCTGTTAATGTGTGGAATACATCTGGACTGTGCTTCTAGGATTGTATATTTTAACACTGACCACGCCTCTTGCACACTTTTTACCTTTGTAGCTGCTCCTTTCAGGTCTTTTCTTACGATTTTTCTCATTTTATCAAAGTTTCCCTTTTGAAAGTTTAGCACGAGAGCCGTGGATTTGCTTAATGTCCCCCTTCCAGTCATTAATTCAAATTTGATCATATTATGATCAATATTGCCAAGCGGCCCCACCACTTTACCTCTCTCACCAAACCCTGTCCTCCACTGAGAATTAGATCTAAAATTGCTCCCTCTCTTGTCAGTTCCTGGAAGAATTGCTCCATAAAAATGTCATTTATTCCATCCAGGAACTTTATATCTCTAGCATGTACCGATGATACATTTACCCAGGCAATATTGGGGTAATTGAAGTCTCACATTATTACCGCATTACCAATTTGGTTAGCCTCCCTAATTTCCCTTAGCATTTCACTGTCCGTCTCACCATCTTGACCAGGTGGACGGTAGTATACTCCTATCACTATAGTCTTTCCTGACACACAAGGGATTTCTACCCATAAAGATTTGATTGTGCATTTAGTCTCATGCAGGATGTTTATCCTGTTGGACTCTATGCCATCCCGGACTTAAAGCGCCACACCGCCTCCCAGGTACTCCGCTCTGTCATTTCAATATAATTTGTACCCATTATAGCACTGTCCCATTGGTTATCCTCCTTCCACCATGTCTCTGAGATGCCAATTAAGTCTATGTCATCATTCACTGCTATACAGTCTAATTCTCCCATCTTACTTCTTACACTTCTGGCATTAGCATACAAACATTTCAAAGTTTGTTTTTTGTTTGTATTTTCATTCTGCTTTTTAATCAATAGGGATAAGTTAGAATTTTTTAGCTCAGCTGAGTTTTTAGTTACAGGCACTTGCACTACTTTTCTTATAATTGGAACCTCACTGTCGGGATGCCCTAATTCTAATGCATCATTAGTATCCTTTGAAGATACCTCTCTCCGAACCATGCGTTGCTGAGCAACTGTCGGCTTTCCCCTTTGTTCTAGTTTAAAAGCTGCTCTATCTCCTTTTTAAAGGTTAGCGCCAGCAGTCTAGTTCCACCCTGGTTAAGGTAGAGCCCATCCCTTCGGAAGAGACTCCCCCTTCCCCAAAAGGTTCCCCAGTTCCTAACAAAACTGAATCCCTCTTCTTTGCACCATCGCCTCATCCACGCATTGAGACTCTGGAGCTCTGCCTGCCTCCGATGACCTGCGCGTGGAACAGGGAGCATTTCAGAGAATGCTACCCTGGAGGTTCTGGATTTAAGGTACAGGTATTGTGCCCATTTCTGTATACAAAGTAAGGGGTAAGTTTTCAGAAGATCTGCTGAGATAAGGCAGGGAGATTGATGGGAGAGGGAGGAGGGGAAATAGGGAGCGGGAAGCATGGGGTAGGGGAGAGGAGCGAGAGCAGAGGGAGCAGTGGAAAGAGGGGTGGGAGTAGTTGCACCGGTGCTGATGTTTGTAGGACGAGCGGAACCGGAAAGAGAAAGAAAGGAGATATGTGAGCATTTCCTGATGTCCTACTTTCCATCTGAGATTCAGGCATTGATCTTGGTTATCACAAAGTTAATTGTGCCGATTTCTGTATACAAAGTCAGGGGTAAGTTTTCAGAAGAGCTGCTGAGTGACCACAAGAGTTGATTACGTTTACTGGATAAATTTTCAATCACAGCATGGCTGCTGGAAATGTTCCCAAATTTAGCTTAGCCGGTCCAGCACTGAGAAGACTCCTGAAAACGTACCCTGAGCAGCTCCAGAGGATCTAACCTCATTGAAGGGCCTGTCCCTTAATCTAAAAAAAATACCCACCTCTACCCTGACTCCCAATCTCTCGGTCATTTTTGATGCAGGCTTGTCTTCGTCTGTTAAAGAAAGGTTCAGACTTTAAAATGTGTAAGGCTGAATGCACATCACCATTATATACAGGGAGGACAATGATGAAAGCCATTTCTGGGGGTAAAGCGCTCTTTTATCCACAGAAATAGGCTGTTTGATTACTGTCCATCCTCGACACAAGTAAAGGTAGGAGCATATAACAAGGCATATTTCTGGTTTGGAGTTCGGACAGGGGGAAAACTATAGCAAGAGACCAACGTGTTAGGTCCCTTTAAGGGCTGCAGCTGGAGAGCTAAGCCAGCTCTGGATTATGATGTCTGATTATGACATCACCACAGTAGAAGTTTTAAACCCTGCAACTGCTTTATTTCTTGGTCTTAGCAACAGACTTCCTCTGTTGCTCCTAAGCTGTGTTCCCTGTGCTTCGGTGCCGTGCCTCCAGTGTCTCCTGTGTCATCGTCCCTCCAGCGTCTCTTGAGTCTTCATGCCTCCAGCGTCTCCATCTTCCTGTATCTTCATGCCTCCAGCGTCTCTTGAGTCTTCATGCCTCCAGCGTCTCCATGTTCCTGTGTCTTCATGCCTCCAGCGCCTCTTGGGTCTTCATGCCTCCAGCGTCTCCATGTTCCTGTGTCTTCATGCCTCCAGCGCCTCTTGGGTCTTCATGCCTCCAGCGTCTCCATGTTCCTGTGTCTTCATGCCTCCAGCGCCTCTTGGGTCTTCATGCCTCCAGCGTCTCCATGTTCCTGTGTCTTCATGCCTCCAGCGCCTCTTGGGTCTTCATGCCTCCAGCGTCTCCATGTTCCTGTGTCTTCATGCCTCCAGCGCCTCTTGGGTCTTCATGCCTCCAGCGTCTCCATGTTCCTGTGACCATCACTTCGTCTCTTCGCTATTTGCCACACCTTCTGCCTGGTCTACGCTGTCTCTTCAAGAGATTGGTTCCTATCTTGCTGGGTGAACGCTCTATATCTCCCTTCTCCTTCCTCTCTGCCCACCTGCCTTTGCTGTTTTCTAATTTTCCTCCCCTTTCTCTGTCTTGTCTATGCTTCCCCTTTCCCCTTTTCCTTTCCCTTACTTCTCCTTTCAGCAAAACAGTTTTAGTGGTTAATATTATTTCCCTCCCATGTAAAATTCCCTTTTATTACCATTAGAGGGTCCCTGAGGGAGAGAGAGATGTGGGTTAATAGGGACAGGCAGGGAGAGTTTGTAAAGCTAAGGAAGCCCAGCCAGTTGTACAGTCTGAGCTGATCTTATCAGCACCCTCACGGCCGACTGAGACAGGTGCAGCATTCAGCTCTGCAAAAACGTTCTCTTAAAAACCAGTTGGAGTTACTGTGAAATTCCTTTTCTTCTTCTCCTGCTTGTAATGCAGTTTATTTAAAATCCTTTGTGTTGACTGTTCTGCCTTCATAACAAGCTCTGTTTATTAGCACTGTGGATCCTAGGTAAGTGAGTTTTTCAGTGATTCTTGTATTTTCTGGATGTACAGTCTTTATTTGTCTGGATACTGTGAAACCCCAGGTTTAGGGAGTCACAATGTCCTCAGAAAACCCTCCTGAAGGAGCAGGTGGTAGGGTACTTGCCCCAGATCCAAGGGGAAACCCAGTTGGTGGGTGGGAGGTTGTCAGGAGTGAGGCACAAGAGCAGGAGCAGGCAAGGCCTCTGCACTGCTTGCTAGGACCTTCAAAGTCCAAGCAAGTGAGCAAGGGTTTAACCTCCAAGTGTCAGCTGAAGCAGCTTTTGCTTTACTTCTGCTATGAATGTTTTATTCCAGGGAGGTAAAGGAAGAGATGTGATGTGTGCTCTTCATTCCTGCCATGAATATTTAATTCTGTGTGGCTGGGACGGATCCAGAAGTGGCAGCAGCTCTTGCTCTCTTTTCCCTGTGAACATTTAATTTTTGGGGTGGGAGGCTGCAGGAAGGAGCCAAGGATGAGGCAGGAGCTCTTGTTCCACTCTCCAGTCCTTATGAAAATTTAATTCAAGAATAAGGGGGAGGGATGAATCAAAGATGTGGCAGCAGATCATGCTCTTTCCTGCCTTGAACATTTGATTACGGGGGTGAGGGGGAGGAGTCAGAGACCAGGAGCAAAAGCTCCCTCCAAGAACCTCTGGTTCGGGGCTCTGGCAGCAGCTGCCTGGGACTGAGCTGTGGGTCTCATCTGGGTCTGGATGTTTCACAGCCTTGACCTAAATTATCAAAGTATGCAAGGTCTGGCCAATCCCATCTGAATTTTAACCTGAGGTGATAAGGAATGCAAAAGTACATATCTAGATTTGCTTTGTTTATTACCCCCTCAAAAATACCCCTGCCTGCTTTTTGTGAGGGCACGTAGTTAAAGGAAAACTCTGCATATAGTTTTCCTCCTGTCCGAACTCCAAACTAGAAATATGCCTTGATATATGCTCCTACCTTTACTTGTGTAGAGGATGGACAGTAATCAAACAGCCTATTTCTGTGGATAAAAGAGCGCTTTACCCCCAGAAATGGCTTTCATTATTGTCTTCCCTGTATATAATGGTGATGTGCATTCAGCCTTACACATTTTAAAGTCTGAACCTTTCTTTAACAGACGAAGACAAGCCTGCATCAAAAATGACCGAGCGATTGGGAGTCAGGGTAGAGGTGGGTATTTTTTTTAGATTAAGGGACAGGCCCTTCAGTGAGGTTAGATCCTCTGAAACTGCTCAGGGTAAGTTTTCAGGAGGCTTCTCAGTGCTGAACCTGCTAAGCTAAATTCCTTGTATGTACCCGGATCAGTCCAGACTCCTGGTTTTGCCCCCCCTCTAGCAGATGGAGACAGAAGTTTATCAAACAAAACTCCGCCTTATCTAGGCTGGTGCCACCTACAGTCTGGCATTATTCTTCTGTCTCCTAGCAGGTGGAGGAGGTGCAAAACCTACAGTCTGTGCTGAGGCCTAGTTTTTCAGTTCTAGATAGTATTGTTAGCTGGGTAAAAAGAAGGATAAAGTTAGAATAAGGTATAGGACCGCAGTGGTTTGTCTGCAGGTCCAGTTTTCCGCCTCCCAGGGAGTTGTGAGGTCCTGAGGGGACCATCCCCCCTGGTTTCCGAGGCCGCTGAGGTGTGGGGTGCTTTGCCCTCCTGCCAGCGTGAATTCATGACTGGGGATGATACCAGGGAGCCTGGCTCACTCCCCCCAGTTGGTCCAGGACCCGGAGGCTATTGTGCGAGTATATTTAAAAAAAAAAAAAAGTTAAAATATTTTTTTTGTGTGTTCTGTCGGGGCTTGATTCTCCTTCCCTTCCGGTCGCGTTCGGGGTGCTTGCGCGCCATTTTCGCCACCTTCCAAGTGATTTTCCAGGCCGTTTTTCGCTGCAGCATGCCGCGTTGGGGCCGCTTGTAGGGCCTGTGGCACCGCACGGGCGCGACTGTCCCGGGACAATTTGTGTTCCGATTGCCTCTCTGGAGGCGAGGGAGTCTCTGCGGCCCCAGGCAGGGTCCTGGTGAAGGTCCAAATGGTGACTGGAGCATTTGGAGACTTAAAGTCTTCAGGTGCCAACCCGGGCGCCATTTTGGGTTCATTAGGTCAACTTCGGTGGGAGCGGCCGCCATTTTGGTCCCACTGCTATCCGTGGCTGCCAAGACGCCAGCGGCGCGGGGGGAGAATGACTCTCCACCGCGATTGTCACCACAACGCAGAGTCCCTGAGGGGGACAGACCTGTGAGACTCGGCTGCGCTGCCAATCCAGAGGTCCCTGAGGGGGATCAGACAGATTTGTCTTCAGACTCTTCTTTTTCGTCTGATTTCATGTTGCTTATGCATAAAGCCTTCAAGGCCTGCAAAGCGGGCAGGAAGAGGGCACAAGGAACGGACCCCCCACTAAGGTCTGGAAAACGGGCCAAGCCCGCTCAGGACCCGGATCTCACGGAGGGACCACGCCCTTTCAGATTGCGGACCCCTCTGGTGGATCCGGATTCCTCTTCGGATACGGAGGATCTGGAGGACCAGTTGGAGGACCAGGACCTGCCATCCCAACCCCCGAGGGGGGTTGAAGGGGACGGTGACCACCTGTCTGAAATTTGCGAGGTGCCCACAGAGCAGACGGTGATGACCCAAAGGTGGTCTGTCTCTTTTGACGGGACGAACTGGGTCCCCTCATTCCGGCAATACTCGGGGAATTAGGGATACAGCTGCCTCAGGAAGACCCCAGGCTTGGGGCTACAGACCCGGTGGTGTTGGGCCTGAGGGGGTCCTCCCTCAGCTTTTCCTTTTCATTTTTCAGCAACGGATTTGCTCTTCAAGGAATGGGATACCCCAGACTTAGGCCTCAAGGTGGCTAAAGCGATGGACAAGCTCTACCCCCTGCCAGAGAAGGCCTTGGAGCTGCTAAGGGTCCCTAAGGTGGATTCAGCTGTGGCAGCTGTCATGAAGAAGACCACCATTCCGGTTACAGGGGGGATGGCTCTTAAAGACTTGCAGGACCATAAGCTTTAGATCCAGCTTAAGAAGACATTCGAGGTCTCTGTGCTAGGGATTCGTGCAGCTATCTGCAGTAATTTCTCCTTGCGAGCAGGGCTTCGTTGGGTGCAACAGCTACTAGCCAACAACTCGCTTTCCCCAGAGGAAGCAGGCCAGAAGGGACATCCGGAAGCGGTGATTGCTTACAGTGTGGATGCTTTTTATGATTTGCTTCGCACATCGGCCAGATCCATGGTGTCGGCAGTTTCAGCGTGGAGCTTGTTGTGGCTACGCCATTGGGCAGAGGATGTGTCCTCTAAATCACAGCTGGGTTCATTGCCGTTTAAAGGCAAGTTGCTGTTTGGAAAGGAATTGGAGGATCTGATTGAGTCCCTAGGCGAGAACAAGGTGCATCGTTTGCCAGAGGACAGACCAAAGTTGAGAGGTGCTCTATCTTCCCATTCACGATATAGGGGAGGTCAGAGGCCTCTGACTTCTCGGGGGTCAGTTTCCTCCTTCCGCCATAGTGCCAACAGGCAGCAGATGTACTCTCAGTCCTTTCGTGGGCGCCGGTCAGAATGCGCAGGGTGGAAAGCCCTCGCAATGTATTGCGGCCGGTCCATTCCTCGGTACCAGTGGTCAGAGGCAGGTTGTCTCGGTTTTACGAGGAGTGGACCAGAATCACATCGGATCAGTGGTTTCTAGATGTGATAAGACACGGTTAAGCGTTAGATTTTGTACGTCAGCCTCGCCAGTGCTTCCTAGTCTCGCCCTGCAATTTTGCGGGCAAACGCCGGGCAGTAAGAGAGACTCTGAGACGTCTTCATGATCTCGGCATGATTGTTCCGGTCCCGCCGCCCGAACTTCGCAGGGGCCGTTATTCCATTTACTTCGTGGTTCCAAAACAAGAAAGAACCTTTTGTCCCATTCTCGACCTAAAACAAGTCAACAGATGTCTGTGAATACCTCGTTTTCGCATGGAGACCCTGCGGTCTGTGATTGCCTTAGTGTGACAGGGGGAATTTCTCGCGTCCCTGGACCTCACGGATGCGTATCTTCACATCGGGATCCGGACTGATCACCAGCGATTTCTAAGGTTCTCCGTGTTGGGTCAACATTACCAATTTCAGGCACTGAAGTTCGGCCTTGCCACCGCGCCTCGGATTTTCACCAAGATTATGGTGGTGGTAGCGGCGCAGCTTCACAGAGAAGGTTTGTTGGTGCACCCAGAGCTGGACGATTGGCTGATTTGCGCAAAATCGGAGTTGCTCTGTCAGGAAGCAATTCGCCGGGTGCTTCAATTGTTGCGAACTCTCGGCTGAGTAGTCAATGTGTCCAAAAGCCGGCTGGTGCCTTCTCAGTCTCTGGAGTTTTTGGGAGCTTTATTCGACACTCATCGGGGAACAGTGTCTCTCACAGTGGAACGCATGTACAAGTTACAGGGTCAGGTGCGAAACTTGTTATCCAAGCGAGTTCCGATCATCTGGGATTATCTTTAGGTGTTGGGGTCAATGACTTCGACATTGGAATTGGTTCCCTGGGCCTTTGCTCTTATGCGGCCTTTACAGTCAGCGTTGCTTTTCCGATGGAACCCGATGTCAGAACAATTTATCTTCCTTTACCCCTGACAGATTCAGCTCGGTCCAGCCTGGATTGGTGGGTTGTGTCAGAGCAACTTATGCCGCGGAGTACCGTTAGTAGTTCTGACCTGGACAGTGGTCACTACGGATGCCAGCTTGTCCGGTTGGGGAACGGTTTGTCTCCGGAAGTCGGTGCAGGGGCAATGGTCCCCACAGGAAACTTGTTGGTCCATCAATCGTCTGGAGACCAGAGTGGTTCGATTGGCGCTGCAGGCTTTTCTTCCACTTCTCCGAGGCAAGTCGGTCAGAGTTCTTTCAGACAATGCGACCATGGTGGCTTACACCAATCGGCAGGGGGGAACCAAGAGTCAACCAGTGGCGTTGGAAGCCCGTCAGTTGATTGTGTGGATGGAAAAGAATTTGTGCAGCATAGCAGCCTCTCTCATTGCCGGGGTAGAGAACGTTCATGCAGATTTCCTCAGTCGCAATTGCCTAGACCCCAGAGAGTGGGAACTTTCGGACACCGCGTTTCAGCTCATTTGTGCCCAGTGGGGGACACCCACCCTGGATCTGATGACGATGTTCAAGAATTCCAAAGCTCCTCGGTTCTTCGCCTGTCGCAGGGAGATGGGAGCGAAGGGCATGGACGCTCTGGTGCTACCTTGGCCGATGGATGTTCTACTGTATATGTTTCCTCCGTGGCCTCTCATCGGCAGGGTCCTTCGCCGCATAGTGTTACATCCGATGGAGGTGGTGCTCATAGCTCCCGAATGGCCGCGATGTCCCTGGTTTGCGGATCTGGTAAATATGGCCTTAGAGGAACCCCAACGGTTTCTGAACGTTCCAGATCTACTGCATCAGGGGCCCGTTTGTTTCAACCAGGTCGAACGCTTTTGTCTAACGGCATGGCTTTTGAGAGGCAGCGGCTGAAATCCAGAAGGTACTTGGATGCTGGCTAACTACTCTTTTAAGGTCCCACAAGGTTTCTACATCTTTATCTTACGTGCGGGTCTGGAAGGTCTTTGAGGCCTGGTGCCTTGCTCAGGATGTCGTGCCCACTCAGGTGACCGTTCCGGATGTTTTGCATTTTCTTCAGGATGGTTTGGCAAAGGGTCTCTTGTGTAGCTCCTTGCACGTACAAGTGGCGGCACTAGGTTCTTTGCGCAGTCAGATCCACGGCACGTCTTTGGCGTCTCACCCAGATGTTGCTCGTTTCCTTAAAGGGGCAAAACATTTATGCCCACCATTCCGGCGGCCCTGTCCTTCCTGGAATCTGAATGTGGTTCTTAAGGCTTTGTGTGGGGCACCCTTTGAACCTATCCGCAGGGCCACCTTGAAGGATGTCACTCTGAAGGTGGTGTTTTCAGTGGCTATTGCATTGGCAAGGCGGGTGTCAGAACCTCAAGCCATGTCTTGTCTGGAGCCCTTTTTGCGGATCACGGAGTCTGGGGTGTCTCTGCGAATGGTACCATCATTTCTACCTAGGGTTGTCTTTTCCTTTCATTTAAATCAGGCGGTGGAGCTTCCATCGTTTTTGGATTTGGACAGCTCAGATCCTTTGTCTAAGGACTTGCGGAAATTAGATGTCCATAGGGCACTGTTGCACTACCTGGAGGTTACCAACGGTTTCCGTGTATCGGATCACCTGTTCGTACTTTGGAGTGGGCCTAGAAGAGGCAATGCGGTTTTGAAGACTACGATAGCTCGCTGGTTGAAGGAGGCCATAAACTCTGCGTATCTGTTGCAGGGATGGTCACTGCCGGTGGGTCTCCGGGCTCATTCTACATGATCTCAGGCCGCATCCTGGGCGGAATGCCAACAAATATCTCCAGAGGAGATTTGCAGGGTGGATACGTGGTAGTCCTTACATACTTTTGCCAGACATTATCGTCTGGACGTTCGAGCTCCAGGAACTGATGGATTTGGAGAAGGGGTGCTCAGAGCGGGCCTCTCCGGATCCCATCCCATTTAATGGCAGCTCTGGTACATCCCAGGAGTCTGGACTGATCCGGGTATGAACAGGGAAAAGAAAATTGGTTCTTACCTGATAATTTTCATTCCTGTAGTACAACAGATCAGTCCAGAGTCCCGCCCATCTGTTCTTACAAGGAAAGGGAGAGTCCATACTGCTTGTTTTCTTTCATTCACAGCTCAATTGGGTATGTCCTGTTATCGATAGCACGGGTTCTGTTCCCATTTGGGGGTTTATTGAACCGGTTCAAGTTGTTAGGTTACTGTATATAGTTAGTTTGGGTGTTTTGTAATCAATTCTGCTTTGACATTAAGTAATACTGCCAGACTGTAGGTAGCACCAGCCTAGAGAAGGCGGAGTTTTGTTTGATAAACTTCTGTCTCCATCTGCCAGAGGTGGGGGGGGGGCAAAACTCAGGAGTCTGGACTGATCTGTGGTACTACAGGAATGAAAATTATCAGGTAAGAACCAATTTTCTTTTTGGGAACATTTCCAGCCACCATGCTGTGATTGAAAATTTATCCAATAAACTTAATCAACTCTTGTGGTCACTCAGCAGCTCTTCTGAAAACTTACCCCTTACTTTGTATACAGAAATGGCACAATTAACTTTGCGATAACCAAGATCAATGCCTGTATCTGAGATGGAAAGTAGGACATCAGGAAATGCTCACATCTCTCCTTTCTTTCTCTTTCCGGTTCCGCTCGTCCTGCAAACCTCAGCACCGGTGCAACTACTCCCACGCCTCTTTCCATTGCTCCCTCTGCTCTCCCTCCTCTTCCCTACTCCATGCCTCCCCCTCCCTATCTCCCCTCCTCCCTCTCCCATCAATCTCCATGCCTTATCTCCTGTTCGCCCCCTTCCATCTTTTTCTCCTTTGCTCCTTCCTGTTATTGTATCAACTCCTCCCTCCCCTCCTTCCAATGCTCCCTCTGCTCTCCCTCCTCTCCTCTCCCCTAGCCCATGCCTCCCTTCTCTATATCTCCCTTCTCCTTCCTCTCTGCCCACCTGCCTTTGCTGTTCTCTACTTTTCCTCCCCTTTCTCTGTCTTGTTTATGCTTCCCCTTTCCCCTTTTCCTTTCCCTTACTTCTCCTTGACATCCCGTGTGTGTTTGGTCTGATTGCAGTGCATGCGCTACGAAGAAAAAAAACCGGTAAGGAGCCTTTGCAAACATCGCTTTGTGCTCTGTAATACTTTTAAAGGTCCTCGGTCAGCAGATTTGTCCAGCTGAGTTTGGAATTCAGTTGGGCAAACCGCAAAGTGTTAAAATTGTGGGCCAATGAATGGTTAACTTACCTGAATAAAAAGAGAGGACCGGGTGTGGGGCTTATGTTTAGCTGGATAGCAAATAGTTCCCCCCCTGTCCGAACTCCAGACCAGAAATATGCCTTGTTATGTGCTCCTACCTTTACTTGTGTAGAGGATGGACAGTAATCAAACAGCCTATTTCTGTGGATAAAAGAGCGCTTTACCCCCAGAAATGGCTTTCATTATTGTCCTCCCTGTATATAATGGTGATGTGCATTCAGCCTTACACATTTTAAAGTCTGAACCTTTCTTCAACAGACGAAGACAAGCCTGCATCAAAAATGACCGAGCGATTGGGAGTCAGGGTAGAGGTGGGTATTCTTTTTAGATTAAGGGACAGGCCCTTCAGTGAGGTTAGATCCTCTGGAGCTGCTCAGGGTAAGTTTTCAGGAGGCTTCTCAGTGCTGAACTGGCTAAGCTATATTTGGGAACATTTCCAGCCGCCATGCTGTGATTGAAAATTTATCCAATACACATAATCAACTCTTATGGTCACTCAGCAGCTCTTCTGAAAACTTACCCCTTACTTTGTATACAGAAATGGGCACAATTAACTTTGTGATAACCAAGATCAATGCCTGTACCTCAGATGGAAAGTAGGACATCAGGAAATGCTCACATATCTCCTTTCTTTCTCTTTCCGGTTCTGCTCATCCTGCAAACTTCAGCACCGGTGCAACTACTCCCACCCCTCTTTCCACTGCCCCCTCTGCTCTCCCTCCTCTCCCCTACACCATGCCTCCCCCTCCCTATCTTCCCTCCTCCCTCTCCCATCAATCTCCCTGCCTTATCTCCTGTTCTCCCCCTTCCATCTTTTTCTCCTTTGCTCCTTCCTGTTATTGTATCAACTCCTCCCACCCCTCCTTCCAATGCTCCCTCTGCTCTCCCTCCTCTCTTCTCCCCTAGCCCATGCCTCCCTTCTCTATATCTCATTTCTCCTTCCTCTCTGCCTACCTGCCTTTGCTGTTCTCTACTTTTCCTCCCCTTTCTCTGCCTTGTTTATGCTTCCCCTTCCCCCTTTTCCTTTCCCTTACTTCTCCTTGACATCCCGTGTGTATTTGGTCTGATTGCAGTGCATGCGCTACGAAGAAAAACTAACGGTAAGGAGCCTTTGCAAACATCGCTTTGTGCCCTGAAATACTTTTAAAGGTCTTTGGTCAGCGGATTTGTCCGGCTGAGTTTGGAATTTAGCTGGACAAACCGCAAAATGTTAAAATTGTGGGCCAATGAATGGTTAACTTACCTGGATAAAAAAAGATGACCGGGTGTGGGGCTTATGTTTAGTTGGGTAGCAGCCCTGAAGTTAGCTAAATAAACTTACTCCACTGTCTTTGGATCTATCCAGCGGAAACTCGTACCTGGGTAAGTCCAGCTAACTTCCTGCTCTCAGCACCGCTGCATGGACCTATTAGTTTATAAATATAAATGAAGAAGCATTTTGTTGATATTCAGGGATTTCACAGTGCTAATCAGTGATTTCTCAGAGATGAGGAGTCCCTCAGATCACAGGGAACTGTCTGCCCGCTATAGTTACTCCACTTAGCCATAGCAAATGGTTTAGTCCACTCACTACCCTAAAATAGGTCCTCCTCTGGGAGGTGCTTAGACCTTAGAAAGGTGACCCAGAAAAGACAAAACAATAAATATAACAAGTGAGGAATCACTAAATAGCAGTCAAATGTTTATTTATTAGCACAATCTGTGGTCAGAAGATCTCACTGATTCAGATGCTGGTTGGTTATTCCAGCTCTACCTGACACAAAAACCTAAAAGAACTGTGTGAGACTTGGTGCAGGACCCTGCTGATACCCAGCACTAACTTACCTGTCACTAATCATTCACAGAAACAGTGCTAATAAATGAATGTTTGTTATTATATATAAGAAAAGGATTTACAGTTAACTCAAAAGGCTTCAAAAACTGGAAACAGCAAAAAGGAATGAAAAGGAACAGTAACTGCTGGTACTTAACAGTTTGTCTGCAGAGTGAAATGCTGCTTCCTTCCCAGTCAGATATGAGGGCCCTGTGCAACCTTTTCCTGTCAACCCACAGCTGTACTTCCAAGCTGAAACAGGTCT
Organism: Rhinatrema bivittatum; assembly: GCF_901001135.1. NCBI lineage: Eukaryota > Metazoa > Chordata > Amphibia > Gymnophiona > Rhinatrematidae > Rhinatrema > Rhinatrema bivittatum. The sequence continues at coordinate 188,556,262 of NC_042618.1, read as the reverse complement.
CTCTCTCTTTCTGCTAATTCCAACTGTCATTCTCTCAGCCCGTTCTATCACTCTAACAGATCCTCAGCAGCAGTGCAATGTCTGCTGAAACGAGCATCTCTCTCTCAGTGTTACAGTCTCTCTCTCTCAGAAGCTTAGCAGCAGGGTGAAGACATCGGTCCTGAGATTCATCCCCTCAGCTCCAGCTCCTGGTGCCAGTGGAACACTGCGTTCTTATATTGCTGCCTGCTGACCGGCTGAAGATCATCTGAATAAAAAAACCTCTCAATATACCAGGCAAATAACAATTAAAACTCCTGCTCATCACCAAGAATAATTTTCCAAGTGCTTGGCTCGACTTTTCTGCTGCACCGGAGAGACATTTGAAATTCTGCTGACTCCGCCCCTCCAGCTCTGCCTCAGCTCCATCCCTGAAACACATCTGCTCGCTGGCTGTAAAAGCTAGGGGTTAGAGCAGTGGACTGGATGCCAGGGTTTAAATCCCACTGTCACCACTCCTTGTGGCCTCAGGGTCAGATTGTGAGCCCACTATGAATAGAGAAATATCTACAGTACCTGAATGTCATCCACTTTGAAGTGCTGAAAGTTGGAATATAAATAAAATTAAATAAAAAAAACAAAACTCAGGCTCCTGATTGATTTATCCCATGTAACCTCTACAGTACGGGGGAAAGGTTTAGGTCGGCCATCATAAATGTAGATAGTTGGGTGGCTGGTGGACGGAAGGACTGCCTGGTAACTTGCGTGCCTGGTGCAAAGGTGGCACACCTCACACATCACCCGGTGCTGCCTTGGATCAGAAAAGTCTCACGGTTGGAGAACATCATCTTGGTGTAGCAGGAAGTGATCCTGTAGCAAGGACCTGCTCTCCAGGTGATGCGTTGTCCTCTCGCACTGAGGACAAGACTCCTAGTGCTACTGCCCAGGAGGGAAGGGTTAGGTGGGCCATCATAAATGTAGATAGCTGAGTAGCTGGTGGACATGAGGAGTGCCTGGTAACTTGCCTGCCTGCTGCGAAGGTGGCACACCTCACACGTCACCCAGATAGGATTAAAGACAGTGCTGGGAGGAGCTGGCTGCCGTGGTACATATGGGCACCAAAGACATAGGAAAATGTGGGAGAGAGGTTTTGGAAGCCAAATTTAGGATTTCAGGTAGAAAGCTGAAATCTGGAGTCTCCAGGGTGGCATTCTCTGAAATGCTGCCCATTCCAGGTGCAGGTCCTCAGAGGCAGGCAGAGCTCTGGGGTCTCAATTCATGGATGAGATGATGATGCAGGGAGCAGGGATTCAGTTTTGTAAGAAACTGGGAAACCAGAATGAAATCATTCTGCTGGCACTAACTTTTAAAAAGGAGATAGAGCAGCTTTTAAACGGTTCGGAAAAATGTATCTTTGAAGGATACTAATGAAATAGGAGAGTTAGAGCATCCCAACAGAGAAGTTCCAATAAAAGCAAACGTAGTCCATGTGCCTGTAAGTAAAGAATCCAAATTAACCCTATCAACTGAAAGCAGGTTGTTAATACAAACAAAGAACACACTTTGAAATGTCTGTGTGCCATTGCCAGAAATCTAAGTAAGATGGGAGAGTTAGAGTATATAGCGGTGAATGATGAAATAGACATAATTGGCATTACAGAGACTTGCTGGAAGAAGGATAACCAACGGGACAGTGTTATATCAGGATACAAATTATATCGCAATGATAGGGAGAATCAACTTGGAGGGTGTGGCACTTTATGTCCAGGAGGCTATAGAGTCCAACAGTATAAAGATCATACAAGAGACTAAATGCTCAGTAGAATCTATATTGGTTGAAATCGCATGTGTGTTGGGTAAGAGTACAGTGATAGGAGTATACTACCGTCCACCTGGCCCAAATGGTCAGATGATGAAATGCTAAGAGAAATCATGGAAGCTAACCAATTTGGCAGTGCAGTAATGGGAGATTTCAATTACCCCAATATTGACTGGGTAATTGTAACATCAGGACTTGCTAGAGACAAAGTTCCTGGATGGAATAAACAACTGCTTCATGGGGCAATTGGTTCAGGAACCAACGATAGAGGGAGCAATTTTAGATTTAATTCTTAGTAGAACGCAAGATTTGGTGAGAGAGCTAACAGTGGTGGGGCCACTTGACAATGGTGATCATAACGTCATAAAATTTGAGCTAATGACTGGAAAGGGACAATATGTAAATCTACAGCTGTAACACTAAATTTTCAAAAGGGAAACTTTGATAAAATGAGCAAAATAGAAAAAAACTGAAAGGTGCAGCTGCTGAGGTTAAAAGTGTACAACAGATGTGGACATTGTTTAAAAATACAATCTTATGGCGGCCCCAATTTCTCTGCTTGAAATTCAGGCAGCTATCAAGTTGTTACCGGAGGGTAAATGTCCTGGTCCCAATGGGTTCCCCACTGGTGGTGGGGGGCATTCCCTAGGCACTATGGCTGATGCTACGATCACTCTCATTCATAAAAATGTCACCCCTAGTATGCTTTAGGGATGTGAATCGTTTTTGAACGGTTAAAATTATCGTCAGATAATTTTAAAATCGTTCAAACCCCTCTGCCTACTGCTCTCCAAACTGGGCTTCCAGCACTTCATATATGCAGATGACGTGCAGATACTCATACCTATAACCGACTCTATCCCTAACGCAATGAAGATTTGGAAATCTGCTTTGTCTGAAATAAACAAATTACTCACTGACAACTTTCTGGCACTCAACACCAACAAAACCGAACTACTCATCCTCTCTCCCCCAAACATTCCCACACTCAGCCTTTCTTCCCCCTCGCCACCAGGCTGCCCTCCCACCCAATTTGTCCGCAGCCTAGGCATATGGATAGACAACCACTTTAACCTCAAAAAATTCATATCTACCACTATAAAGAGCGGATTCTTCAAACTCCACACCTTGAAGAGAATCAAACCACTATTACACACTTCTGACTTCCGAACAGTACTGCAGGCCATGATCCTATCCAAACTGGACTACTGCAACGCTATCCTCCTAGGCCTTCCAAAAAATACCCCTCAACCGTTACAGCTCCTACAAAATGCTGCCGCCCACATTCTCACAAATACCATCATGACCACATCACCCCAGTTCTTCAATCCCTACACTGGCTCCCAGTAACCTCCAGGATAATCTATAAATCCCTCACCCTCATACACAAAGCCATTCACAACCAAAACATGCACTGGTTCCCTGAACATCTCCATCTCCACAACCCAACCAGACCAACTAGAAAGCAGCACCAAGCCAAACTCCTGACACCCTCCCCCAAAGTCATCAAACATGCCACGATCAGAGAAAGATCATTCATCATAGCAGGCACTTCCCACTGGAACAAAATGCCACCCCACCTACGCCAGGAACCTTGCCATAAAAAATTCAAACAGAATCTTAAAACCTGGCTCTTCAAACTAGCATACCCCGACTAACCGATTACTCCCAAAGATACATACCCGACCCTCACGCCCCTCCTGACTGACACACCTCTATCGAACTTAACAACCCCAGACCCCCCCCCCTCATCCCCGCCTCCTCCTACATCCGTGTTCCCCTTCCTCCAACCTTCCCCTCATCCTCCTCCCCTCTCACCCTCCCCATCGTCCCTCTACCTTTCACTAACCGCTTATATCCTGTCACCTTGTTAATAGTTAAAAAACCTCTTTCCTCTACTCTCCTTAAGAGTTAATTATGTAACCACCTGTCTCAAGTTGAATTAGTTTTCTTACTGTTTGCCTTATTTTAAATTATTGTAAAGCTTGTTGGTATGTTACGTTACATTGTGAACCGGGGTGATGTTTTTAACGTGCCCCCGTATATAAAAAATCCTTAAATAAATAAATAAATAAATGCCCCCGATTTATCGTCAGGGGCATTTGTATTGTATCGTTAAATAGGGCACGGGAATTATTTGGGGGAGGGCGGGAAAACCGGCACACCAAAACAACCCCTAAACCCACCCCGACCCTTTAAAACCAATTCTTTATCCTCCCCCACCCTCCCGAACCCCCCAAAAATGTTAAGTTACCTGGTGGTCCAGTGGGGGGGGTCCAGGCGCGATCACCGGCTCTTGGGCCATCGGCGCCATTTTGGCTGCCACTAATTAAAATGGCGCCGATGGCCCGATAAAAAAAACAAACCCACCCAACCCTTTAAATCGACCCCCCTTAGCCTCCCCCACCCTCCCGACCCTTTTTTTTTAGGGAGGCCCGCGCCGCTAAAAAAAAAAACCGACCCGACCCTTTAAATCGACCCCCCTCGGGGCCTCGGGAAGAGGAGAGATCCAGGGGCGCCAGCCATCCAGTGCTCCTACCATGTGACAGGAAAAAGATCTAGGCATCATAGTGGGTAATATATTGAAATCATTGGCTCAGTGAGCTGCGGCAGTCAAAAATAGCACACAGAATATTAGGAATTATTAGGAAGGGAATGGTGAATAAAACAGTACATGTCATAATGCATCTGTATCACTCCATGGTGAGACCGCACCTTGAGTACTGTGTACAATTCTGGTTGCCGCATCCCAAAAAAGGTATAGTTGCACTGGAGAAGGTACAGAGAAGGGTGATCAAAATGAAAAGGGGATGGAACAGCTCCCCTATGAGGAAAGGCTGAAGAGGTTAGGGCTGTTCAGCTTGGAGAAGAGACGGCTGAGGGGGGATATGATAGAGGTCTTTAAGATCATGAGAGGTCTAGAACGGGTAGATGTGAATCGGTTATTTACACTTTTGTTTAATAGAAGGACTAGGGGGCACTCCATGAAGTTAGCAAGTAGCACATTAATTGCCGGATCTTAAAAGGGTTACGGGCATAAGGTACGTGCGTAACCCTTTTAAAACCCCCCTGCGCGCGCCACAGAGCCTATTTTGCATAGGCTCGGCGGCGCACGCAAGCCCCAGGACGTGCATAAGCGGTCTGTGTCGGGGCCTTCCACGCCGGAGCGCGTAAGTTGCTACTGCCCGATTTTGGAGCGGCCTCGGAGGGAACGGGCAGCGCACGCAGGGCTCGGCGCGTGCAAGGTGCCCAAATGTGCACCCCCTTGCGCACGCCGACCCCGGATTTTATAAGATACGCGTGTACTTTTGTAAAATCTACCCCTAAGACTAATCAGAGAAAGTTATTTTTCACTCAACTTAAGCTCTGGAATTTTTTGCCAGAGGATGTGGTTAGTGCAGTTAGTGTAGATGGGTTTAAAAAAGGTTTGGATAAGTCTATTAACTGCTATTAATCAAGCTGACTTAGGGAATAGCCTTTCTAATTCTGGCATCAATAGCATGGCATCTACTTAGTGTTTGGGTACTGTTGGAAACAGGAAACAGGAATGCTGGGTTTGATGGACCCTTGGTCTGACCCAGTATGGCAATTTCTTATGTTCTTAGTGAGGACATGGACCCATGGGACAGTGATTCCTAAAGGTACAAACCAGTTACTACTACTAATTATCATTCCCATAGTGCTACTCGATGTACATAGCACTCTACCAAAACATATAAGAGATAGTCCCTATTCAGTAGAGCTTACAATATAATCAAGACAAACATACAGGGCAAAAGAGACATTAGGCATTTCATTTCATCTTTTAAGGAAATAGGTTCCTGTTTGTACCCCAGATCAGTCCAGACGAGAGGGTTTATGAATCCCTACCAGCAGATGGAGGGAGAGAACAAACCTTTGAGGCACTGCTACATAAATTGGAGTGCCACCTGCAGTCCTTCAGTATTGACCTGTATTTCTCTGTCTCCAGCAGATGGTAGAGGTGCAAACCTGCAGTCTGGAATTGTTTAAAAAAAAAAAAAAAAAGATAAGAAGAGAATTTGGCTCCCCGAGGTGTTAGGTTCCTTCCTGGGCTATCCCTCGGGTGAAGCAGGGACTTGGTAATCCCTGTCCAGACTTGGCCCTTCTTGATAGGGGGAGTAGATAGCCAGGGGTCTTGGGTCTTTGCTGTGGCTGCAGTTTGAGGCAAGCTCGCCTCGATGCGGCCTCGTTTTGCAGCAAATGTGCCTTGGCGGGACCGGGACCTTGTTTCGACCCCCGGAGAATAGCACGAAGGTGCAAGCGGCTGGGATGGCTCCGTGGGGTCAGAGGCCATTTTGGCAGCACATGCTGAAGTGCAGGCTCCCATATCTGAGCCCTGGGATACTCCCCCCACACTTTTGCCTGTGGGAAACGACCCTGTTGGTGGCAGAGGACAGGGAGGCTCTCGTGAAGAAGCTGAACAGGAATCTTCCTCCTCGGACCCGGGGGCTTTTTCCACAGGGTTTGTGCTTCTCCTTCATAAGGCTTATTTAACCAGGAAGGAGCTAGTGGCAAAGATACCCTTAACTAGGAAGCCCCGGACGGCCAAAAAGGCTAGAAGGCCCGCGGAGCAGGAGGGATCCTGTGTATGCTGGGACCAGGGCCGGTGCAAAGGGATTAGGCACCATAGGCGAACCTTCTCCCTTGCGCCCCCCCCCCCCCCCCAGTCTCGGCCCCGACTCCTACATCGTTCTCGATCACGCCCACTGACTGTGTGGTTTTCTGGGTCCCGCCAAATCTCCACTCCTCTTTGCCGCCGCTTGCGGCCCCACATGGTTCGCACCTAGTGGCATAACAAGGGTCTCTGGCGCCCGGGGGTTAATGCATTTCTGTGCCTCTCCAGCATCCCCCCCTTAATCCGTCTTGTACTATTGCTTAAGGTCACAGAAAATTAGTGGCATCTCTAGACAGAAGAATTTTTTTTTGGGGGGGGGGAGCCAAAATGATATTTCTTCATCACACCCACCTTTATAGCATGGATCCTGCTTTAAAATTGGTTTAAAAAAAAAGTGTTAATAAAAAAGTCCAAAGGGTCTTCTGTGTAATTTTAAAAAGCTGGCCAGTTTCACACTTCTAGTAAAACTACTATAAAATCATTTGATAGCCTCATTCAACTAATTCTATATGGCTATGAGAGTGAAGTCTGGAATATATAGGAAGGGGCAGAATGTCAATACAAATCCTGCACCTCCAGTTCTCTAACTCTGTGCATCCACTGAAATTCCTCCAAACCATGGAGCTTGGATGTTTCCCTTACAGCTCATCATACTAAAAGATATTTTCAAATTCTGGTGTCACCTCACAGTGACAGCAGCACAAACACCTTCCACTGCCAGGCACATTGTGAACTAACACAAAACCCCGCAAAAAAGACACTCAAAATCTATACTGCAATCCCATCGTAACATAACAGTAATAACACCAAGGACTCAAACAACAATAATCCTACCTGTGAAAAAGCAAGGGTAAATATTACACTGGGTCCTAGAATGCCAATACACCACCTACTAAGGAAACAAAACAAACCTGATTGCTATAGATCCCTATACAGACACTACATGCTGGCAGAATCTCTCATCACTGTCACACATGCAGAGCAGACAGACTCTCACCAAATACAGAATACAAAATAAAGGAGCACAAATTAGACAAAAACTGAAATGGAAACTCCAAAAAGCCAGATTCTGTTTATTAACAATGGAAAACCAGAACCACCATTCCTCATAAAACAAATAAAATCAAGAAACATAAAGCATCAGTTACAATAGTAAAACCATAATAAAAGAATATTTTAAAACTACTGATAAATAGAATTTCTATTAATTAAAATCATATACATTTTTTACAATTTCCCAAACACAAATAAAATATTTCAAAACAGTACATATATCAAAGAACATCCAATAATTAAAACTAATAAGGATTTTAAAAAGCCCCCGCTGTCCCCTTCTGTGGTAGCTCTTGATTTCCAGTCACCCTGATATTGTTGAGGATTAGAAGGTTATCTTCTCTCTCTCACACATACTCACATGTCCAATCTCTCTCACACATACAGGAGTAGATTTTATAAATGTACGCATGGGCGTACTTTTGTTCATGCACCAGGCGCGAACAAAGGTACGCTGAATTTTATAAGATACGCGAGGAGCCGCGCGTATCTTATAAAATCCAGGATCGGCGCGCGCAAGGGGTGCACATTTATGCAACCTGCGCGCACCGAGCCCAGCGCGCGCTGCCTGTTCCCTCCGAGGCCGCTCCGAAATCGCCTTCCGCCTCCCCTCACCTTCCCCTCCCTTCTCCTACCTAACCCACCCCCCCGGCCCTATCTAAACCCCCCCCCTACCTTTGTTGGCAGATTTACGCCTGCAGAAAGCAGGCGTAAATCTGCGCGTGCCAGCGGGCTGCTGGCACGCCATCACCCGACCCGGGGGCTAGTCTGGAGGCCTCAACCACGCCCCCGGGCTGGCGCCACGCCCCCGGACCCGCCCCCGAAACGCCGCCTCACTCGCGGCACACCCCTGAAACGCCCCCAACACGCCCCTCCATGCAAGCCCCGGGACTTATGTGCGTCCCGGGGCTTGCGCACGCCGCCGACCCTATGCAAAATAGGCTCGGCGCACGCAGGGGGGCTTTGGGGTAGGTTTTCGGGGGGTACACGCGTACCCCTTTGAAAATCTAACCCACACTGTCACATACATACACATTCATACTCTTATAACCACCATAACCTCTCGCTCTCACAGACACTGACACACTCTCAGGGTGTAAGACACACTCTCCCCCTCTACACACACCCCACACACAAACTCTTACTCCCCTGGATTTTCTCATACACACTCATGCTCTCACATTCACTGGCTCCCTCACATGCACACACACACACACCCAGGCAAGCTCCCAGTCATTCTCACACACACACACTGACCCCCAGGTAGGCTCCCATTCATTTTCACACCACTCCCTCTCCATCCCCCAGGCATGCACACATTCATTCTCACACACACAGACCCCCAGGCAGGCACCCATGCATTCACACACATACACCCCCAGGCAGAGTCCCATTCATACACATGCACACACTAAAGGCAGAACCCCCTCTCTTTCTTTTGCCAGTAACCTCGGAACCTCTCTCATTCCTTTGCTGCCACTGTCACTGCTGCCGCATGGCTATTGGGGAGGTGCCAATTGCTGCTACTGGCACTGAAGCCCATTCTGCAGCCTCCTCTGTGCAGGCTCCGTGGGCTTCCACTTCCTCCAAGCTGATCTCGTGCATTGTGAGATCCGCATAGAGAAAGTGCTACTCTTGCACATTCCCAAAGATTACATGTGCCAATCACTAAAAAGTAATTTATTTTTAACCTTTGCTGTCTGATCTTAGTTTTCTAATCGGTTGGTCACAGGCTTTTTTTCCCCATCTTCCCTTTCTTATTTTTTTGCCAATTCCTTTTATATTGCCTTTTTTCTATTTATTTTCTCTCCATCTTCTTCCATCAAAGACACAGTTAGGTTCTCATTCTCACACGCTTTCTCTCTCACACACACACACACAGGCTCTCACTATCACGTGCTCTCTCTCATACAATCATTCATACACAGTCTCTCACTGGCACATGCTGTCTGATTCACACACCCAGGCTCTCTCTCACTCCCACATGCTGTCTTGCTCAAGCACAGGCTCTCACTGGCACATGCTGTCTGAGTCTCACACACACATACTGTCTCTCACTCCCACATGCTGTCTTGCTGAAGCACAGGTTCTCACTGTCAAATGCTCTTTCTCATACAATCATTCATACACACAGTCTCTCACTGGCACATGCTGTCTGAGTCTCACACATCCAGGCTCTCTCTCACTCCCACATGCTGTCTTGCTCAAGCACAGGCTCTCACTGTCACATGCTGTCTCTCTCACACACACATAGGCTCCTCACATGTTGTCTCTGCAAACATTCAGGTCCTCACTCTCACACACAGTCTCTCAACTCATCTCATACACGCACACATACACTACAGTCCCTCAGCCTCTCTCTCACCTCTGGGCCTCCTCTTCACGGGTCGCCGCAGGATGGGCTCTGCAGCGGCCCTGATCTTCTCGGGCCGCCCGCCACAAAGTGGGATCCACGGCGGCCCTGCTACCAGGCCTCGTCCTCTTCTCGGGCCGCTGCGACTTGGGATTCACGGCAACCAGTAAGCGCTGCTCCTCTTCTGCACACGCTGATGCTCCACCTCCTTCCTGCCTGCGCGGCTCTGGCAACGTTTTCTTCCGGGGCTGTGCAGGCAGGAAGGAGGAGGAGCACCTGCACGTTTAAACACAACTTTTTTCTTCGGGCCATGGTGACGTGAGCTCCACCACAGCCCTGCCGATCTGCCTGCTATGTGTCGCTGCTCAGCCGCCCGTGGGATGAGGTCCACCGGCGGCCGCATGAGCCTCCCTGTGCCCAGGGGCATTGGCTCCCCTCGGGATACCACTGCTTGCGGCGCCCCCTAAAACTCGGTGCCTTAGGCCCAGGCCTAGTTCACCTAGTGCTTCCCTGGTCCCTGCTCAGAGCGCAACCCTGGAGTGGGGGCCTGAAGGCGGGTGAGGGGGTGACAGCACGTGCAAGAAATGCCTGTACCGATACTCTATCACCCTTATAGCTAGCCCGGGGGTGGGAGGGAGCACTCATTGAGTGAGTGCATGAGCAGCAGCGGTGTCTGGGTGAGACAATGTGTGCGTGATGTGTATGCCAGCCCCTGCCGCTTAACACCAATCTCTGGGCAATCAGAATTCCATTTCCATGCTGTGCCGCTGCCACCAAAAGCAACACTGTCGTCAATACTTTTCATTTGTTTGGATCATGGACCTCTTTGCAATCTTTAAAATGTTTGCTGACCACCACGTTTGGTTTTCATTTTGACATACAGTTATATGACATATATTGAAAATTATTAATGTGATAAAAGAAATAAAGAGATGTACACCAGGACCATTACTTTTCAGGAAAGCAACACCATCTTCTGCCCTACTGCCCCTCAGCCCTAGCCCCTTTTTGAATGCAGTTCCCTCCTCTTGGCCCCGAGTGCCTTTCCTCCTGCCCTCTGGTCCATTTTCTTACCCTCAGCCCCTCTGTCTCATGTCCTCTCCCTTCTGAATTCCATCCATGGCCTTTTCCTTCTTGCCTCACTCCCACTCACCCATGGCTCCTTCCCCCGTGCCCTTTCCCCCAGCTCTTTTCCTCCCACCCTGCTAATCTTCCCCATGTCCCCCTCCACCTTCTGTCCCCTCTCCTTCCTGCCCTGCTTCATCTTACCCAAGGCCCCTGCCATCATGCCTTTCCTCCTGCCCTCTGTCCCCTTCCCTCCTGCTCTTTCCCCTGTGTCACTTCTCCTCTTACCACTTATACACCTAATGGAGTTGAGATGTTCAGTCCTCAGCTTCATCCTCCTCTAAGACCCAGTGATGTGCTCTAGTTCATATCAGAATGTTGCAGAAAGGAGGTGACATGGCTGCTTGACATCCCTGTTCCCTCTGAGATGTTAATGCTGGAAAACCTTGACTGCTGTCACTCTGAGTCTCCCTCACATCAAGTAATGTCTGTCATTTTCTTATTCAGAGATTGATGAATCCAAGAGAAGACATGAAGGGAGACATCCTGAGGAACCCACTAAACATCTGGAAATGACTAAAACTGTATCAGAGAAAGATGGAGCAGATACCTGCCCATGTTGTGCCTGGGGGAAAAACTGCTGAAATCAGTGCAAGCCAGAGGAAAGACTGAGAGACCTGACAGGAGATTCCACTGAGAATGTGACTCCCTGTGAGCAAAGTACACAACACCTGAGAGAATATACAGAAGCAAAACCATTCACTTTTGCTAAATATGATAAAAAGTTAATTTGAAAATCACAACTGAAAGGACAGGAAAGAAACCATTTACATGCATTGAGTTTGCTAAAAGCTTCAGATGTAAATTGGAATTGAATTGCCTTAGGTAAACTGAATGACAACTATATAGTAAACTTCCCATTTCAAAACAGTACTAAGTGCAATCATTCAAACAGGAACAACCCAATCTATGAAAAGTCGACACTACAAATATTACACCAGGCCCTATAACACCTATCAGGAAAGTAGAACAAACCAGGCTGCTATAGATCCCTACGTAGAAAGTACACGCTAGCAGAATACCCTACCTCGGTCACACATGCAGATCACAGACAGATAGGGTCACCAACTTTCAACTGTGAAAATTCTGAACACTTGGAGAAGCCGAGTAAGGTTTTTGCTGACAGTGTCCTTCCACATCCACACACGACTGATACTGTCACCCACCCTTAGAAAACATGCAATTGATCTGAGAGAGAATCATAATAACTTGTCATTTATCAATGTCACACAAACTTTCTAATAACTCATTGTGTACTAAGCTAATTAAAATTATTCTTTTGTCTAGATGGGATTTTTAAACATTTTTTTAATATACTTTGAAACTTTAAGAATATAAAATTACACGACATCTTGTTAAATCATTGGTATTTTACAAAATTCAAATCTTTAAAATATAAAGTATCCCCGAGATTCCATTTATAAAATGGGAGAGAACACAAGGCCCATAAAACATGACCACTAGAACCTTGGGGAACCAGAGAAATGTCTGCTGTATCTAGAACTGCTTTACACAGCCTGGAGTACTGACCCTTCTGTCAGCCCCAGCCTCTTCACTTTGTCCATAGCCCTCAACCCCAGCTGGGGCATCATCCAGTTCGGCAGGAGCTGGCTCAAGGGATCACCACACACTGGCCTCAGAACAAACTCTGCGGAGGAAGGGGTATAGAGAACTGAGAACGGGCAGATCACATCGCTGCGCAGATTTTTCAAAAATTCCCCCCCACACACGTGCGACTGGTCACGTGCGGGCATCAGATTTTATAACATGCGTGCAGCGGAGTGCGCAAGTTATAAAATCGGCACATCCATGTGCATGCACTAGGAACTGCGTGCGTATGGACACGCGCATGTTTTTAAAAAACATCTACCTTTTAATGTTTGGGTAAATGCCAGGTTCTTGTGGTGTGGTTTGGCCTCTGTTGGAAACAGGATGGTGGGCTTGATGGACCTTTGGTCTGACCCAGTATGGCAACTTCTTATGTTCTTAAATATAAACAGAAACGGGCAGACAAAAACTGAACTGGAAACTACAACAAGCCAGAGACTCTGCATGCAGTGCAACAATGGAAAACAGAAATATCACCATTCCTCATAATACAGCAAATAAAATCAAGAAATATAAAACATCAATAATAGTATAGTCATAGTAATAAAAGAATGAATATTTCAAAATGGCTGATGAATAGAACAACATCCAATGATTAAAACTCATAAAATTGTTTAAACTTTTCTAAAAACTAATAAAATATTCAAAACAGCAGATACATCAAACATCCAATTATTAAAATAAGGATTATAAAATCTCCAAGCCTGGGAACATTTGATTTCCAGATGTTCTGAGGATGTCGAAGATTAGTGAGAGGGGAGGGGCAGGGCAGGGCTGGAGGGTTGTGTGCACAAGCTTTCTCCTCACACACATGCACTCCCCCCCCCCCCACACACACACATATGCACTCCTCCCCTACCCCTATATACACACACATACATAAACCCTCTACCTCTGGAAGCACAGGTAGCAGCAGTCTCCTCTTTCAGCCAGTGTAGCCCATGGGTTTCCTCCTTTTTCTATGGGCCATGCAAGGTGAAATCTCTAGACAATGGGGGGGAGGGGGGCAATGGAAGGGCAAGCTAAGTTTGTAAGGGGGCAAGTCAAAGTGGCATTTCCACACAACATGGCTGCCCCACACCACTTTAAATGAGCTATAAGAGCAAGAAAAAGTCTCAAGGGCTTTCTCTGCACAAAGAACCCCCCCAGTCAGTTTCAGTCTCCCCCCCCCCCCCCTCCCATAAACCTATTATTGTCATTATTTGATAGCATCGTTCAACCATCGGTTCTAGATGGGAGTGAGGTCTGGAGTCTACACAGAGTGGGACAGAATCTCAGTAAAACCCTGCACCTCCAGTTCTGTAACACACACCAGATCCACAGAAATTCCTTCCACAACGCAGGTAGAACATTTCCCCATTACAACTTATCAGACAACAAAATGTATATTCAGATTGTAATGTCACCTCAGGAAGAGCTACATCCACTCCCTTCCACTGATACTTTGTAAAGTAACATAAAACTGTGAAAAAAGACCCTCAGAATCTATAAACTCCCAGGACTCAAACAGCAAAACCCTAGCTACAAAAAGCCAGCTCTGCAGATATTACACCAGGCCTAGAATACCAATGCACCTCCTATTGGGAAAAAGAACAAGCTGGATTGCTACAGATCCCCACACAGGAACTTCACGCAAGCAGAATTCCTCCCCTCGGTCACACATACAGAACATGGACAGATCCTCGCCTAATACAGAGCAAGGGACCACAAATCAGAAACAGAATCATGCGGACAAAACGTGAAGCCAGATTCTATAAGCAGTGCAATACTGGAGGATGAAAAACAGAAAGGCAATCCTTCCTGCACTCTGCAAAATACAAAAACAGAAGAGAGGGGTCTGTGAAGGGGGTGAATGTGGAAATGGGGCTAGTGAGGAGGTAAAAAGGAGGGAATGGGAGTCTAGGTGGGAGGTAAGAGAGAGAAGAAAGGGGCTGGGCCATGCCGGGAGAGGTGAGTGACAGGGAAGGAGCGGGGGCCGGTGAGAGAGGTCAGAGGGCTGGGGGAGGATGAGCAGAGAGGGTGAAGATGGGAGGAATAGGAGCTTGAGAGAGAAGTGCAAGACAAAGGGGGAAATGAAGGGGCTGGAGGGGGGTGACAGAGGGAGGTGGAAGGCTGGCGGTCTAAGTGAGAAATGAAGAGAGTAACGCTCCTTCCACTGCCTTTCAGCTCCTACCCAGTCCCCTTAGGTCTTTCCATCTCACTCACTCCCTCCCTCTCTCTCTTCAAAAGCTTTTCCTCCTTTTTAACCCTTCATAAAAGGCTTTTACGCTTTCTCACCCCTCTTCCAAGGCTTTTCCCTCTTCTCAACTCTTCTCAACTCCCTCCATATTGGGATCTGGGGAGGGGGCAATCTTTTGAAAGGGGGAGGTATAGGTAGGGGGTGAGGTATCACCAAGTGACTTCTATATTTATTTTTTTTTACTTTTATCACTTTTGGGCTGCCTCTAGAAGCAGTCAGGGTCTCTCAAAACCCCTGAGCAGTTTTTTACATGTTGGTGGAGGAGGGGCCATCTTGCCCTTTTAAGAAAATGGTGACCCAGGCAAAGGGGGGCACCATCATGCACATTTCATTGATTTTCCCCTTGCTATGTTTCCATGGAGAAAAATGTTTAATGGTTTCCAAAGCTGTGGTACTGGGTACCACAGCTTTGGAAGCTCCCGTGGTATTTTTCTGCTCTACAAAAAAGTACTGTAGGTAGTAAATGATCACATTAGAAGGAATTTTCTAGGCTAGGGACCTACCAACTGTACCTGAATTTGTAACTTGTTTTGAACTTGGATTTGGAAAGATGAGTAATTCAATCCATATCAAGTTAGTATCGCTTAGCAAGCCCTTGTAAGCTGAGTCACATTGGTGAGATATTGTGGGGAGGTTTACTTTATCACTGCCTGTGCTGTACCAATTCTGTGGATAAATGGAGGACTTCAGTATCCAGTGCTGTTTCATGAAAACAAGTGAGATATTTCAAAATTATTTTGTTCTAAGACTTTGCTGACAAGGATACTGCCAAGTCAGCCCTTTAGAAAACAATATAGCTCCTTTTTATAGCTTTCTGTAAAATGAAAAGTATTATAAATACCGAAATATATCCTGTCTCAAGTATAAAGAAGATAAGTTCATATTGTATTTCTATAGTTTTGCAATCCTGTATTTTGGGAATAATCATTGGTCCTGGTAACATCTTTTACGTCCATTGTTTCCTCCATGTTAAGGACCTATTTATGTGAACAGCAAAACCTCGGGTTCCATTATTAAACTGCATGCAGAGTTATCCCGGAAGTCTTTGAGAGCGACCCAGAACAAGAGAGAGCTGTCCAACCCAGGAGCGCTTCATTATAGCAAATGTTGGGCTATTACAAAGGGAGGATCATCTCTCTTCTGTCTCATGCTTTATATTTCAAATAAGGAAATGGCCCGACGCATTGTTCAGGCAAACAACTTTCTTATCTGTATCCGTAACTGCTTTTGGAATTCCTCCATAAAACAGAAAGACAGCTTGAACATGCTGCCCTTCATAAAGACTTTCAGGATAGTCGAGTTGGTAGTTTCTTTTAGATAAGACCTACAGCAATGTACTCTTCTAGCCATTCTGCCTAAGAATATGTGAACCATTTATTGATCAACAGGAGTCACAGTCTGTATGTCATACATCAGGCACTCCTTTATAGTAATAAACCTTTAAACATCATGGGTTCAATTAAGATAACAGCATATGTTCAACTTTTGCCAGACACTAGTTGTTCTAAAAGCAGATGCTTGGATAGTCAAGTGTTCTTGGCTTCCTGCCCTTCCTCCACAAGGGTAGATTTTCAGAACTAGACTGTTATTGTTTGTAAGGTTTTCGGTGGACCCTTGGACACTGTGGCTGCTGACCATGCCCATGGGGGGAAGTCCCATGAGGGGCCACAGGTCAGGCTTAGAGTAGGACA
This sequence comes from Rhinatrema bivittatum, assembly GCF_901001135.1. NCBI lineage: Eukaryota > Metazoa > Chordata > Amphibia > Gymnophiona > Rhinatrematidae > Rhinatrema > Rhinatrema bivittatum. The sequence goes on along the minus strand of NC_042618.1, from coordinate 188,539,759 downwards.
CACAACACAGATAGATCTTTTATTAACAGTATTGAGGAGCCACCAGAGGTGGCAGTAGTGACCTGAGATGAAACCCGACTGGGCTTGTAGTCCCTCAGGGCTCTGGAACAGCGATCCCACAATGGCTGTGACAGCGGTTTCTCTCGGTAGGAAACATAGGAGCTGGAGTAGAGGCAGGCCCTTGAGGAGCGAGTACCTGGTTCCAGGGAACAGCTCTGAGAGAAGTAGATGGTAACTCACTGATGGTGTAGGCAGCAGTATCTTCCAGGCAGAAGTGAAGTCCAGTGTTGTGTCCGTCGCTGTCCGACGTCTCTGCTCCGCCCACCTTACCTTGTTGGCGACTCCCTTCTGGGTTGATGGAAGGCTAGCTGCTGCGGCGTCTCCAGGCCTTCCTCCTCCGGCGTTCCCGGACCTGCTCAACGCTGCAAGCCGTCATGTTGACCAGATGCCTAAGGGCATGCGCACGCGCGTGGCCCGATTGATATACCAGTGTTGGTGCGAACCTCAGGGGCGTCCCTTTGAGATGACGTCACCAGCTCCAGATATTTAAGGCCTCAGCTTTCGATAAGATGAGTTAGCAAGGGATTGGTTACCTAGCTTCCTCCTGGTCGCTGCGGATGGGATTCTCTCTCTGCAACCCTAGCTACTCTGCCTCCTCAGACTTCACTAGAGGTATCCGCTCCTTGGGGGCCTCGCTCTCTCTTTTTCTCGCTCCTCGAGGGCCCATGTCCCGGACTTGCTCCTGAATACCACTTCTGCTAAGAAGTCATCGCTGCTTACAACATTGTGAGTTTCCATCTATCTCTCAGAGCTTTCCCTGGGTCCAGGTACTCGCTCCTCGAGGGCCTAATGTATACCATCTCCTGGGCTGCCTTAAGAGACTATTGTGTGAGTGTTACCATCAAGGACTTGTTCCAGAACTCTGCATATACTGTCTACTCACTTTCTTAGTTTCTCTACAGCTCAGCCACCTTGGGATCGCTGTTCCAATACCTGAGGGACTACAGCCCAGCCGGGCGCTTCCAGCTCACTACTGCCACCTTTGGTGGTTTAATATATTGCTTCTAAGAAGTCTTTGTTGCTTAACATCAGTGTGTCTATATGTATCTCTCAGAGCTTTCCCTGGAACTAAGTACTCGCTCCTCGAGGGCCTAATGTATACCATCTCCTGGGCTGCCTTAAGAGACTATTGTGTGAGTGTTACCATCAAGGACTTGTTCCAGAACTCTGCATATACTGCCTACTCACTTAGTTTCTCTACAGCTCAGCCACCTTGGGATTGCTGTTCCAGAACCTGAGGGACTACAGCCCAGCGGGGCACTTCCAGCTCACTACTGCCACCTTTGGTGGTTTACTATATTGTCTAATAAAAGAACTGGTGTGTGTCTGTCTCCTACACTAAGCCTGACCAGTGGTCCCTATCGGGATTTCCCCTGAGGGCGTGGTCACCTGCCACTGATCCAAGAATCCACCCACAACTATTCTAAATAACTACAGATTGCTAACTCCCAGCTTTCTCTACAGAGCTTTGACAACAGATTGCTATCTTCTCATGGAGATCACAGCAGATTCTCATCATCCAGGCAGCGAGTCCGGGAACATGGGCCCTTGAGGAGCGAGTACCGGTTCCAGGCAGCGACCTGAAAGAGAAGAGAGAGGCCCCCCGAGGAGCGGGTACCCCAAATAGAGTAAGTCCAATAATGGAGAGGCAGAGTAGCTAGGTACGGAGAGCGAATCCCATCCGTAAGGAGTTCCTGTACAAATACCTTTGCTAACTCGATTAGCTAGCAGTAGTGTAGGCTTTTTGTATCCGGGATGTGTGACATCATCACAGGGGGCCGCCCCTGAGGTTCGCACCAAAGAAAGTATTTGAAGCAGGGCCGTGCGCGCCCTAAAGCAACTGGACAGCATGGCAGGAGGCAGCGCCCAAGCCGGACCGGGGACGCTGGAGAGGACAGCAGGCAGACGCCTCGGCAGCCAAACATCTGTCAACCGCGGGAGGAGTCGCCAGAGAGGTAAGGAGGGCAGAGTGGCGATGTCGGGCAGTGACAGTCGTAACAGTACCCCCCTTCAAAGGGCGGTCTCCTCTGCGGGTACCAGGTTTAGGTTTTGAAGGATGCGCGAGATGAAATTGATGGAGCATCTTTTTATCAAGGATGTTAGCCTGAGGCTCTCAAGAGTTTTCTTTGGGGCCGAAACCCTCCCAAGAAAGGAGGTATTCAAGTGTTTTGCCTCATCTTCGGACATCAAGAATCTCTTCAACCTTGAATTCTAGGTCATCTTCTGCATTGATGACAGGTGGTTCCTGAGTCTTGGAAGAGAATTCACTGAGTATGAGAGGTTTCAAGAGTGAAACGTGAAAAGCGTTGTGGATGTTTAGTCCGGGTGATAGCTTCAGACTGTAGGTGATGTTGCCAAGACATCGAAGGATTGGAAATGGTCCAACATAGCAAGGAGCGAACCGAGTGGAGGGTAACTTCAGTCTGAGATGTTTGGTAGATAACCAGACTTTGTCACCGAGTTTGAAGACAGGCGCTTGAGAATGGTAAGCGTCATAGAACTTCTTAGCGCGGTCACTCGCTTTAACTAGTATGTCTTTCGTCTGAGTCCACAGGTTATGGATTTCATCAGCAGTAGATTGATATACCAGTAGATTGAGAGCTTCAGTGGAAGTGGCGGTGTTGGAGAGCGTCCATATACCACTTCAAAAGGTGTTGATCCAGTTGATGTTGCTGGATGAGAGTTGATGGCGAATTCAGCCCAAGGTAACAGTTCAGCCCAGTTATTCTGACGGCAACTCGCGTAGGCTCGAATGAACTGCTTTAAGGTTCCATTCATCTGTTCTGTTTGGCCATTTGCGGATGATAGGCTGAGTGTAGTCTAGAGAGATGTCGAATAACTTGCACAAGGCCCTCCAGAATCTTGCCTTGAATTGAGATCCTCGGTCTGAGACAATGTGTCTTGGTAGGCCGTGAAGGTGAAAAATGTGCGATATGAAGAGCTTCGCAAGCTCCAAGGCTGAAGGTAAGCCAGGCAGCACCACGAAATGGTCCATCTTGCTGAAGCAATCGACTGTTCCCCAGATGGTATTCATTCCTCCAGAAGGGGGTAAAGCGACTACAAAATCAGTAGCGATGTGTGACCAGGGCTGTTCCGGAACTGGCAGTGGTTGCAGCAAACCCCACGGTTGGCCAGAAGCAGGCCAGTGCACAGCCAGGGATTCAGGAAACGGATGTTTGTTAACTGAGCGTCCGTTTCCAGAACCTCCTGCACTTTTTTAAAACGTTCTTTTTTAAGTTTTTAAAGAATTTTTTTCCTCCTATTTAATATCGCAGGCGTTAATTTCTGAGCGCAAAAATGTGCATCTTTGCATTCGAAGTGAAAAACTAATAGCCTCATTCACATGCATTTGCATGTGATAAGTGCTATTAGTTTTGTCCTACTTTGGATGCATGTTGTGGAGGCGCTAATGCTCTTATTGCATAAGGGGATAAGGTAGTGCCTATACAACGCGCGCCCAACTGTGGGTTAACTAGTGTACCTCCTTGACAATGTGACCCCTAATTTAAATATTGCATGGTGCTTCCAGGAGGAGTGCCTGGGAGCGCGTTAGGAAAGCGGGCGCGGTATTGCATTGGCCCCCTAATGTCCTCTTTGTCTGATAGATGCTTTCTGATGACAGAATTCTAACAATGCATGGGATTGGGAACAAGGATTGCAGTTAGATCTATAACATTTGGTCCTGCTGCAAATAGAAAATACAAAATGAAACAGTATTCAACAGATGTGGATTGACTTTTAAAGATTTGACGATCCTTTATGATTAAACAGGATCTCTAGTTCCTTAGCCTGGCCACAGGAGATGTAACCTCATTTAATACTGCCTCTCCATCGCCTTCCAATTTTCAGGCACAGTCTCATCAAATTATCTTAATCACAGGTTTCTTAGCATGAAAGGTTGCAGCAGAGAGAAACTGTTTAGTAGTACACCGCTCGGAAAATGTCACATTTGTCTTCCTTAGTACACTCATTTTGAAGGTTCTTTTCATCCAAAACAATTCCTTGTGTATTTTGGCTGCATGTTTCCTGTAATATTTTTTTTCCAAGAAAGGGTGTGGTTTATTAAGATCTGTAGGAAAGAGACGTGTGATGTATACAGTCATAGGTAGAGGTTTTACCTACACAAAGATAAACAGAAACTAGAAAAAAAAAACAGTTTCTGTGGATTAATAAGTGGGTGCCTAATCTCATTTGCAGAATTTAAGTAATGTAATGGAAACAACTGCTTATTAGGACTTCTTCCAGAAGAACTGGCTTTGTGCGCTGAATTCCATTTGAACTTTAAGTGGCTTTATTAGTGTTGCGCCGGGAGGTGGACCCTTGGCCTAGTGCAGGATTGGTAGGCTCCCTGGTCGGACCCAGGGCCGGTGGAAGCACTAGGCGAACTAGGCCTGGGCCTAGGGGGCTGAGTATTAGGGAGCGCCGCGAGCAGTGGTATCCCGAGGGGATACCTGTTTTTCGGTCGCACCGGGGTTCCCTGACCTGATGAGTGGCAGGTTGCTGATTTGGTATGTATTATAGTCACGGGAAATGAAGTATGTGTGCTGTAAATAAAGCTATATTTTCATTACTGTATATCTCGTATTTTGTATCATAGTGTGTGCGTTTAGTACTATGCAAGATCTGCCTACCTCCCATTCGGGCATCTTGTTACAGCATATTTTTATTTATTCCCTTGGAACTTAATTGAACATCTACAGGGAAATTTCAATAGAAATGTGGCCTCCAAGGGCAAGCACCCTCTGTTTTTTTCAAAAGAAACATTTAACATTTTAACTGGGTCTTTCTTACAACATCAAGAACAATAGTAATTTTGTGTCCTAAGAAACAAGAATCTTTAATTCAAAAAAAGAGTCTTAATGCCATTTGCTTTGTCAACTTCAGAATTAAATGAAGCTAATAGAGTAACTCCATCATTGATTACATATTGAGATTGTGCTAGATTTATGAGATACTCAAACTCGCATTCAGTGGTTCAATCCTCAATTTTCAGGAGGCATTTTACCACTGCTGAGCTGCAGATACTAAAGTAGACATTAGAGAAAGTTGGCAAATATTCTTTAGGAATTTTCAAGAATTCAAGATACAGTTTTAGTAACATATCTAATGGGGGAATCAAGGAACATCTTGGAATTTTTAAAAATCTCAAATTCAATTTTTTTGGAAAAATGACCAAGATTTTCAATTCTCTGACAAAGCATTTTATTTCATTAATCAAGGAAACTTGAGATTCATGCAAAACAGCACATCTTTCAGTAATGTCTACTAATTTATCTGAATGTTCATTTAACAACACAGAGTGTTCAGCCACTTGGGTGGATAACGTTCCAAGGGATATGAGTGCAGCATCTATACAAGAAGATAAAGTTTTCTCAAGATGAGTAATCGCTGACCATACAAGTAACTGCATCAGTTGGAACATTTATCTACAACAGATGTTAGTGAAAAATCATTGCTGGACAGTACCTTGTCTAGCCCTGGAACTTCCCAACCAGAACAGAGACAGGCACAGATGTTCTTATCATACCTGAATCGAGCCCAAGATGAGATGTCCGATGGCTGCAGCAGGAAGAACCATCAGGACTCAATCACTCATATGCAATGAGTGGAGTGGAGAACGAACCTCCAAGCTCTTGAGGCTCTGAAAGAATCTGCCACTGAAATTGAAATGCCTCTAGATTGTGTTGGACAAAAGAGGAAGCCACAGAAAACTCGGAGGGGAAAATATGAACGTGGCCTCTCCTTTCCCATTTAGGTAAGAAACAATAGAGGCATCAACAGATAAAAACCTCTCTAAGGTGTGCACACCATAGGCATGTGGCTTTGGCGCATCAACAGGCAAATTTGAAGGAGCGGGAGTCCCCTAAGGTTAACATCAGCTGGTTCATCATCGCTGACTCGAGAAAGTCAATGACGGTAGGGCCTCCAACTCTCAATTCAGACCGCAGGTCAGGCAAATTTGAAAGGCTCAGTGTCTCTGACCCAGGAAGTTCATCAATGGTAGGGCCTCCAGCTCCCAATTCAGGCAAATTTGAAAAGGAGTCCCCTGAGGATGATGTCAGCTGGCTCAGCATCTCTGCCCCAGGAAGTTCACTGATGGTAGGGCTTCCAATTTCTAATTCAGACTGCAGGGCAGGCAAATTTGAAGGGATGGATGACATCAGCTGGTTCAGCGTCTCTGCCCCGGGATGTTCATCAGTGGTAGGGCCTTCAACGCCTGATTCAGATCACAGGGCAGGCAAATTTGAAGGGTCAGGAATTCCCTGAGGACAATTTCCTCTGGCTCAGTGTCACCATCCTGGGAAGTTTGCTGATGGAACGGCCTCCAATTCCCGCTTCAGACCACAGGGCATGCAAATTTGAAGGGGGCAGGAGGCCCCTCAGGATGACGTCAGCTGGCTTAGCATCTCTGCACTGGGAATTTCCCCAAGGTGAAATTGTATTTGTTTTTCTTTCAGTTCATTTTAAAAACTAATTGAAACAAAACAGGAAATATCATTAAACAAGTGCACATCCCTAATGTGCGCCCATCACACAGGCAAACACATTCAAAGAGCAAAAGGATTACACCATACTAATTGATTCTTACATGATCAGTGCTGTGCTGCCAGCTTCTTTTTAAGGGGTTTTCACCAGCTCTTTTCTATTTAACTCTCTACCATATCTCTCCATAGAATGAAAAATAATGCCTCATGTACCATACAATAACTTAAACGTGAAAATTGTATTACAGCCTCAGGATTCTTGGCAGATTGAACATTTTTACTGGATTAGTGTAAGAATTAACTAAAAATGTTGTACATGAGTTTTTGAAACCACATTGACCTGTCTATCTAAAGAAGGGGCCTGAGTGGTCTTGACAGCACATGTATAATATGTTTGAATAATACTTATATTGATTCAATAAAAGCTATCAGAGAATCCTGTTTACTCCAGGAGCCATAGAACAGTTACTAGATTACTGTCTTAACAATTCCAATCATTAAACTGAAAATGAAAGGCTCATTTCTACCTTTGTTGTCTGGATTTGTGGTAGGGGAGGAGGGATATAATTGCATTGGTCGTGGTCTCTTTTTTCTACTTTCTTTTTGTCTATTTTCTAACTCGTTTTCTAGGTATCCTTTCCATTTTACTTTTCTTCTCTTACCTCTCATTACTTCTTCCACTACCTCTCTGACAGTTATCTTTTGTTGCGTTTCCCGGCTGCGGCAGGCCCGCAACCAGCTCTACTCACCCCTGACACCTGGGTCCCGGACCTGGTCCTTCCTCTTTGGCAGCGGTAGGTAGTCGCCTACATGCTCGCACTCCTGCTATGCTCCCAGGTTCCTCCAGCAGCTCTGCGGCCTCCTCCAGTCCCAGTTGGATCTCCCCACGTGCGTCGAGGGGAGACGCCGCCACCACATAGTTTCAGTCTGTCTGTCTTAGATGCACGCGCGTGTGTGCCTTCGTTGACTTTAAAGGGGCCGCAGCAGGAAACCTACTCTCGGCCCCAGATGATGACATCTCCGGGACTTGCTATTTAAGGCAGGCTCCACCATCTGGTCTTTGCCTTGGCAACAGGTCTCCACGCTTCCAGTTGTGTGCTTAGTAGCTGCTCGTTCGTGTTCCTGCTCTTGTTCCTGTACCGGACCTAGTTCCAGTCCTTGTGCTTCAGTTCCAGCTTTCTGTTTCCTGATTATCCTTTGGACGGATTCTCTGGCTTTGACCCTTGCTTGTTCCTGACCACACCTTGGAAGGATTCCCTGTCTCTGACCCTTGCTTGGACCTGATCTTGTCTCCAGCCGCCTGCCCTGACTTCGGCTTGTACCTGACCTTGTCTCCAGCTGACTACTTGGCCTTTCTTAGGCTTTTGCCTACTTACAAACCCAGACTTACAGTGTTCCCGACTCCTAGCCTGCTTCAGCCTATCCGGGCTTCTGGATCCAGGCTCTGTCTTGAACCCAGTTTCATTGGACTCTGTGTCTCCGCTGCTTTCGGGCTCCCTGCCTTGAGCATCCTCCATGGGATCAACCACGCGGAGGCCCACCTAAGAGCAGCCGGCCCCGGTACCCAAGGGCTCAACCTGCGGGGAACGAGGGCTGGTATTGGCGAAGCTCCAGTTGGACTTCGCTTACCATTCTGCTCCACCTCCCGATGGTGGGGACCCGTAGGGGGCTTCCCCATGGGTAGTGTCAACTCTACCTTGGGCTAAGGGTCCACCTCCCTAACATCTTTCTTTTCTTTTCATCTCATTCTCCTCCATTTCTCTCTTTTCTGCCTCTAAATCTCTCCCTTATATCACCATCTCTTCACTTTCTCTATCCATTCACACTTGGATCTCATCTCATCTTTCCTTCATCATCATCTCTCACCCTCCAGATCTCCCTCTTTCAACACCTGCCTTTCTCAGCCCTCTATCTCCTCCTCACTGGGTTGCATCTTCTCCATCAATTTGCTACTATCTGTCTCCATACCTTCCTGACAGCCTCCCTGTCTATGACGCTCTCACCACTCCCCCATCACCTACACTGAGTCTCCTTCCCCCTACCATCCCTTCCATTCTGACTCTCTCACTCCCGTCTCATGCTCCCCCAATCTCCCTCTCTCTGATTCACTCTAACCTCAGTAATCTGCTTGCATACTGTCTCCTTCCTCTCAATATCTTCTCTTGCATTCTTTTGTATACTTCCCCCATCACCCCTTCTGGCTGTCACAAACCGACCCCAGCCCCCTCATCACTCCTCTGTGTGTGGCTGTCTGTCTCTCTGTCTCCCTCTCAAATCATTCCTCCTCCCAATATAAATCAATCAGCTTTCCTTTATCCACATGATTGTTTACACCTTTCAAAGAATTCTAATAGGTTAGTGAGGCACATCTTATCTTTCCTAAATCCATGCTGGCTCTTTCCCATTAAATTATGTTTATCCATATGACCAGTAATGTTCTCAATTATAGTTTTTGCAATTTTATCAGACACAGACATCAAGCTCACCAGTCTGATGCCCTTTATGAAGTCCTCAGGTATAAAGGCAGATTTCAGTGATGGGTTACAGATTACCAGTTGTAGGTCTGTAATTCATATTTTTGTTTCTTTAGAATTCTGGGGTAAATACCATCAAATTCCAGTGATTTACTACTGTTTGATATGTCATTGCTCTAGCACTTCTTCCACTGAATTGATTCAGTTCCTCTGAATCATTGCCTAGAAAAAATAGTTCAGGTATGGATATCTTCCTGCCCCTTTTACTCCTCAATCTTCTTTGGCCCAACTCACTCCCTTACATGGTTTTTGTTTCTAATGTAACTTGAAAAACTTTTTATTATTAATTTTTGCCTATTTGGCAAGTCTTTCCTCACATTGTCTCTTGGCCTACTTTATCAACATTTTACATCTAATTTGGCAATAATTATGTACATTGCTATTTTCCTCATTAGGCCATGTTTTCCATTTTATAAAGGATGCTTTTTGTCTTTGATATCTCCTTTTACAACACCATTTAGCCATGCTGCTTGTTTTTCTTTTGACCTTTCATAATTTGTAGACTGCATTTTATCTGGGCTTCCAAAATAGTGATTTAATTAGCCCCCATGTCTCATGCAGACTTTTAACTTTTGTAATTGCTCCTTTTACTCTTCTTCTAAATATTTTCCTCATCTTATCATAGTCTCCATTTTAAAATTTAGGTTATTGTGGTAGTTTTATGTTTTTTTGCTCCAATTTTGCAATCTCAAATATGATTGTATTATGATCACTGTTGCTAAATGGCTCCACAACTGCTATCTCTCGCATCAGATCTTATATTCCAGAAAGAACTACATCTAAGTTGCCACTCCCCCCCCCCCCCCCCCCCCCCACACTCCTTGGCTCTAAGATCAGTTGCTCCATGAAGCAGTCATTTATGGTGTCCAGAAACTTAGGCCTATATTTTCTAAAACACTGTGGTAGCATGAATCGCGTGGTGCAGGGGGGTGGGGGGCAAAGCGGGGGGCGGGCCTGCGATAGCCGGCAGCGATCGCACCTCTGCGGTGCGATCACTGCCGCTTTCACACCCAATAGCGCCATCGTAAAAGGTGGTGTTATTGGGCACGAAATTGGAAGCAAAAAGGCTCCTTACCTTTTCGCCATCCATGCTGTCTTCACGGCGTCTGCCCCAACTCCTCCTCTTCCGGGGCAGACGCCACCCTGACTCTGCCCCTTTTTAGATATCACACGCGAAAAGGGACTTTTCACGTGTGAAACATCCCTTTTCGCGTGCACTAGCTTTAAAAAATGACCCCCTTAATGTCCTTGTCATACCTAGATAAGACATTTACCCAATCAATGTTAGAGTAATTGAAGTCTCCCATTATTATTATTGTGTTTCCACACTTAGCAGCCTGTCTAATCTCTCCCAGCATTTCATTGTCTGTTTAGCCAGTCTAGTTGGGTAGGCAGGATTCACCCCCAGCACAATTTTCCTCCTTGTCGCGCATGGAATTTATATCCATATAGATTTCAGATTGCAGTTTGTTTCTTTTAGAATCTCTTTTTTAGTTGATTTTATGGAATTCTTGATATATCGTGCCACACCTCCACTATTTCTATAGAAATAGTGGAGGTGTGGCACGATATATCAAGAATCTTTTTGATATATTTTATACCATTGTATCAAATATCCCACCAGTTGTCCTTTTCCCACCATGTCTCTGAGATGTTATATAAATGTCTTCTAGTGGCATACTGTGGATGTCTGGTGCCCAGGAGCCAATGCTTTCATAGGTGCCCACCTCCCCCCTTCTCCCTTTCCCATCCTTCTTGCAGTAATGCTTTCACAGAAAATCACAATAATGCAAGCATAAAAGGGAACTTCAGAAGTGTTCCACTTTTGATCTTTGGGGGGGGGGGGGGGGGGAATGACATTTTATCTACATTTTTCTATTTTTTTCCCAGGCCATAACATGTTATTGTGGCTTCAGTACCTCTCACTGCCCAATCCTTCATGTAAAGGGGATATTCTAATGTATGGGGGCAATGCAGTCACACAGTGTGTCTACTGAGTGGCAGTGGCAAGGGCCACATTGACTGGGAATGAGGTCCTGTTTTTGGCCAACTGCTACAGAGGGGAAACAACAGCACAGCTGAACGTTACGGGTGATGAACTGCAGCATGAAAGGGATTCAGGGAAGGCGGGGTAGAGGTACCATGGAATAGAAGTGCATAGCAGAGAAGCATCAGCTCACACAGGAGAGACTGGGGCATGCATGGGGTAGGGGAGCAGCATCACTTAAACACAGATCCATAACTTTCCTCTTTTCTCTTTCTTCTTTCTCGCACAAGTAGACTCCCTCTCTGTAACTGACACACACATACATTCTCTCTCTCTCTCTATATATATATCTTCCCCCTCCATTGTGGACCATAGTGCTCTTCCCTCTATCCCTAAGCCTGATCCCAACGTGCTCCCCATTCCTCCCCTCCCCGATCCCAGCGTTCTACCCTGGCTAAGCATGGGCACACAGGGCTAGTACAAGAATTGTCCGAGAACAGCCTTCCCTAGCAGCAGCACAGGGAACAGGAGGGGAGGTGATAAGGCTCAGGTTGGAACAGACTGAATAGATAAAAGAAGAACCACCCTGCTCTCTAATCCTGCCATGTTCTTCCTGTTGTTCCCCCTCCCCCCCCCCCCCAATTCCCTGCAGGAGGTAGGGGGTGAGTTTGCAGTGGAGAAGGCAGAGCAAAGAAAGGAATAACTATTTTGCTGCCTATTGCAGCCAGTTTCCTCCTGTTGTTTCTCTCCTTCCCAGGCAGCCTACAGGAGAAAGAAGGGAAGGTTCCCAGGTAGGTGCACGCCCCCTGAGCAGCAAGAGCATTGATTACTGGTAGTGACACTCAGGTTGGTCCATGCTCTCCCCGAGGCATGTGTCCCCCCCCCCCCACCACCTTAGTACATCACTGCATTCATCCCCTCCTGACTCCCCTTCCTCCAAAGACAATACCAATCCTGCTCCTCCAGTTCTAACCTTCTGGCAAACACTTAATTGAAAGCAAAAACTAATAAGAAATTAACTTCAAACAGAAACAAAAAGAAGAAATATGGCATGAAAGTCTGCAAGACATCACACTGAAAACTGAGCCCACTCATATCAGAGATCCTACTGTTACTCACATGGGAAAGACATTCAGCATAAGAGGATCACATTCATGCTCCTTTATTAAAGTAGAATCCACTATCCAATGCCGAAAATGTGAAGAGGGCTGCATCGGGGAAACTTCCGAAGAAAAACACGAGAATTAAGTTTCATAGAAACAAGATAACACATCATAAAGAGTAAGATGACACAATTGTGAGGAACAGTTCTCCAAGCCGATCCACTGCATCGGTGATCTTGTGATTAGGATAGTACAAGGAACCTTCTAAAGTACTTAACTTTAGCAAGATTTGTTTCTGTGGCATCAGACTGAAATGCCACCGAAAAAGAACAGAATCTTAAATGCAGCATGTCTCAGGTCAGTGTAAATGTTTGCTGGAGGGAGCCAGGAAGTCCTGGTACATGGTCATTGTGGCTAGCTTGTGAGCAAGCAACCCAGCAGTATCTTTAATGCACACAATATCCTTGGGATATGTTTAGCAGCTGTAGTCTGCTGATCATGAGATTATAAGATAACAGTGGGAAGACGTTTTGAGTTTTGAGAAACATCATTGCTAGTTTTCATTTGATGACGATGAAAGCTTCATATTTTTATTAAAAACAGAGGCATCCTACTGAAGAAAGGTTTTTTTTTTCAATTTTCATCCATTATTGTAGATCTGGCATGTCTAAAAGGAACATCACAGACATGATCTGAATACAATTTATTGCTTTTTAGTTTCCTTGTCTTAATTCTGACACAAAATCTGTTTTAGATTAGAGGCTAAGAATTAGCTATAGAGGCTAAGAATTAGCCATAAGGCACTAGTGGTGTTCTTTCATGGACATCAAATGAACAGTACTGTACTGTCTGAAATACCTAAAGTGATTTCAAGCGAAAACTCCAAATTCCTTAGTTTTGAATTCTCCTAGATCTGGACTAAGGCATCACCCAGTCAGATTCCTGCATCATCTTGTGCAAGAACCTTTCTCTTCTTCATGTTACCGACATCGCAATTGGATAAAGCCTAGGGTTAGGGTATGCAAACTGCAAAAGTGTCTAAATATAGAGTAACGGTTTTCTGTCCTGGTGCAACTCCTATAATGCAGCTCTGTAAGACTCTTTTATTAGTGAAAATAGCATAGAGGTTCAAATTTGAAAACCCTCTGAGCAGTTGTTATTTTTGTAGTTTCCCAGATATCCAGTCACAGAATATATCCAGAAAAAAATGTGAATGTGGGTAACTTTAGGATTGCTATATGGCTGAACCATGTAACTTAGTCCAGCCAGCGATGAATATCAGCTAACCCTTCACAAACTGAATCCGACACTCCCAGCACCACTTCTTTTAACTTGGATAAATTTTGTCAGGACAACAATTTACCTAGATAAAATTTAGCAAATGAGCAGGAGACAGGTAACATTTCAAACATCAGGGTTAATCCAGCTAACAACTACTACTACTACTACTTAACATTTCTATAGCACTACATGACATACATAACACTATACAAACATACAAAAAGACAGTCCCTGCTCAATAGAGACTTGAGGTATTTCATAAAGCAAGACAAAGGTTAAAAAGAAAAGAAAGTTAGTTAACAAGACTAAAAGCATACAATCAGGCATAAGATTTAAAATCAGATTTAAAAAGATGGGTCTTTAGATGGGATTTAAACATGGCGAGAGAAGGAGCATGACGCACCAGTTCAGGAAGACTATTCCAAGCACACAGCGCAACCAGGTGGAAAGCACAGAGTCGGAAATTGATGGTAGAGGAAAAGGGCACAGATAGGAGTGAATTGTCTGATGAGTGGAGTGCACGAGGAGGGTTTAGAGAAAGAGAGGAGAGGTAGTGAGGTGCTGCAGAGTGAAGGCATTTGTAAGTGAGAAAGAGGAGCTTGAAATGTATGCGGGAGAAGATAGGGAGCCAATGCAGTGACTTCAGAAGAGGGTTATGTGAGAATAGTTACTGGCAAAAGATAGGTCATGCAGCTACATTTAGGACAGATTGTAGTGGAGCAAGATGGCTTGCTGGGATACCTGTGAGGAGCAGGCTGCAATAGTCTAAGTGGGAGGAGATGAGAGTGGATAAGGCGTCTGGTAGTGTGTTCAGAAAGGACAGGATAGATTTTGGCAATCTTATAAAAAAAGAAACAGCACATTTTAGCAGAACTTTGAATATGTGTAGAGAAGGAGAGAAAGGAATCTAAGAGGAATCCAAGGTTATGGGCTGATGGGACAGGGATGTTGACTGTAAGCCACAGATACAGAGAAAAATTGAAGAGGGAGGTTGGCTTGGGAGGAAAGATAAGGAGCTCCATCTTGGCCAAGATGAGTTTAAGATGGCAGTGGGACATCAAGGCAGCAATGTCAGACAAGCAGGCTGAGATCTGGGACTGAATTTCTGGTGTAGAAAGGTAGACCCTGGGGGGAGTCAGCAGAAAAATGGTATTGAAAGCCATGAGAGGAAATCAGAGCACCAAGGGAATTAGTATAAAGAGAGGGAAGAGAAGAGGGCCCAGGACAGAACCCTGAGGCACACCAGTTGATAGTGGAATGGCAAGAGGAACCATCAAAGGAAATGCTAAAAGCACAATGGGAGAGGTAAGAAGAGAACCAAGAGAGGACAGAGTCCCAAAACCCAAGTGAGGACAGAATATCAAGGAGTAGAAGGTAATCAACAGCATAAAAAGCAGCAGAGAGGTCAAGAAGGATAAAGATAGAGTAAAGACCTTTGGATTTAGCCATAAACAGGTCATTGGAAACTTTGGCAAGGAATGTTTCAGTTGAATATAGAGGACAACAACCAGACTGGACTGGATTAAGAATGGCTTGAGAAGCAGAAAGTCAAGACAGTGGCGGTGAACAGCACATTCAAATAGTTTGGAGGCAAAAGGGAGACACGAGATGGGATGATAGTTGGCAGGACAGGTAGGATCCAGTGAGGGTTTTTTAAGGAATGATATGATTACTGCACATTTGAAGGCAGCAGGAACAGTAGCAGTGGAGAACGATAGATTGAGGATGTGACAGATGGAAGGGATGACTGCAGTGGAGATGGAGTTGAGGAATTTGGTGGGTACAGGTCAGAGGAACAAGTTGTGAGTTTGGAGGAAAAGAGAAGCTGAGCAGTTTCCTCCGCTGTGACTTCAGGAAAGGAGGTGAGAGAGGCGGAGGCCAGGGGAAGGATAGAGGAAAGCAGTCAGGGAGAGGCAGGTAAAGGTGAATTAGTTAAGAACTCAAGACTGATTTCGTGAATCCTGTCATGGAAGTAGTCAGCCATAGTCTGGGCAGAGAGTGAAAGGGAGGAGGGAGATGAGGAAAGTTTGAGAAGGAAATTGAGTGTGGCAAAGAGACAGCGAGGTTTGGATGTAAGAGTTTGTCAAATGGCTTAGCCAGATAAACCCTTGAATATGGACCTCATAGTAACACATGATGGCAGATAAACACCAGTTGACTTATCCAGTCTTCATAGTAGGGATGTGCATTTTTGGAAACAAAACAGGAAATTTTAATGAAATTTTCCATTTTGTTTCATTTTGATTTTAAAACTAAATAAAGAACAAAATTTCATACGGTTTCATTTGTTTCATTTACAAAAAAATAAGGAGGAGGCACATTCAAAGCACATTCAGTGCTCGATAGCTGGATATGAGGAACTTATCAAGCTATCTAGTGGGCTGCTGAATATCCAGGTATATTCAGCAAACACTAGATAGAGGATAAGTGACTTATCTGGCTATATTTTAGCTGCATAAAAAGTAGGCAGGCAATGGGTGGATTAGGGTGGCACTACTTATTTATTTATTTATTTATTTAAAATCTTTTCTATACCGTCGCTAAGTTATCTATCATTGCAACGGTTTACATATTGGCACAAAAATTAATGTAGGGAGAAGCATACTATAGTACATTCTAACAGGTGCCGTCAAAGGTTCAGTAACAATAAATCATTAAATACAAACAGTTGTTTAGTGAAGTAGGTCATGACTGAGTGTACCAGGAAGGTACTGTTTACGGGAAGAATTCATTATTCATAGTGTTACAATTATTTTTATAGTAATGTAGAGTTCATAGACCCCTCTACTGTATGTTTCTTAGTGCTGTGCGTCGGTGCTCTTCTGCCTATTCCTGACTGTTTTCTATTTCCCCTTCTCTTTATAATACGCTTGTTTCAAAAACCATCGGGTTTAACTAGTTAAGTAGCGATATTCGTTCTTATCTGGTTAAGTTAATCGGATAGATTAGATTATGGAGCTGGTCTAACTTATCCAGCTAAGTAGCAATTTGTATGTGGATATCCAGCAGCAGGGCTGTGCTGCTAAATATCCCTTGTAACTTAGCCAGATATGGCTGAATATCGGGCCCAAGGCTGTCACTGCCGCCAAACAGTTCCTCCCCACTTCCTTCCCCCACACACACTGGTCATCTCCCAGTCCTCCACAATCATGGACCCTCTGATCCTCTTGTTGAAAATATTTTCACAGAACAGGAGCAATCCTTGCTCCTGCCCCACAGCTGCCACTATTGCAAATGGCACCAGCAGACCAAGACCAGTGCCATATTGTGATTTATCTGCTGTTACTATGTATGTTAGTTGTTACCACTGAGATTTGAGGATCAGCAGAATATAAATTGCCTAAATAAATAAATAAAAATACATTGTTAATTTTTACCATACATTTTTAATTTTTACCATACAAAATAGTGCTGTCCAGGCCCAGGCTGATGCCATTTTGTACGGTAAAGGTTTACATTGGTGCCATTTGTAATAATGACAGCTATGGGGTTGAAGCGACTGGGGATTATTCCTACTCCATGAAGAACTTTTTTTTTATTTATATTTTATTGAATTTATTAAAATCAATAGAAGAAATCTTCAACAACTAGCTCTTCTTTGAATACCTTTCTAAAAATAACTGATGTTACTTGATCTGACCATCATTTGATATCATTTCAATATGACATCGCTATTCCAGTTATTAATGATATTTCCTGCCTGGATGAGAAGAGTTCATGTTGATGGTGAGATGTTTGGGGACTTGTTACCAATTCTCGTATCTCCCATTCTCATAGGTGCTGATATAGTTCACTTTTGTGGAGATGGCCTTAAGGTGATCAATATAAGCATAGTGCTCTGTAAAGTTTAATGTCTCTTCACCCATACCTAGAAATAGCAGATGCACAGCACGAGAGAAAGTCTGGAACGTCAATAGTCATTGGTATCAAGGGGTGTGGAATACGCTGTGCCATCATTGGTAATTGAGAATAGTAAAGAATTGCTGCACCAATTATCATTCAGTAGGTAGGTAGTCCAAACTGTAGAATTTAGTGTCTGTAAGAAGATGAAGGTCAAATAATTTCAAGGAAACATTCTGGGGAAGAAGTAAATGAAAACAAATGTCCAGTTCCCAAAATATGAGGTGGTGGGTGAGTATGAGAATTTTGCAACTATCAACTAGTGATTATACCAATGTGAGATATCTAGAGGGTACATCAAGATTGACAAGAGGGTAAATAATAATATATTGGCCTGACCATGGGATCAAAGACCAGTTCAACCTTATGCTGAACAGATTGGAACACTAACTGTCCACCAATCAAGGTTACCAATAGCAAATTTAGGAAAATTTGGTGCTAGCCATCTAGGTGAGAGATGCAATTGACTTAGTAGTAATAAGCTTGATCTGCATCTGATCACATGCTATAGCCCACGAAATATTATTTCCTAATATGTATTTTTTTCTGCACTAATGTGGGTGATGTAAAGAACAAAAGTATCAACAATTACATTGGAAAGTTTTGAAGAAGCCTCATTAATTGTATGTTGTGATACAAAACCTTCAGAAGCAATTTGAGAGGTGGATCCCATCTTACTGTGGAATACCTCTAAATCAATTGAATTAAGGACACAAAGTATAGTTCTTGTGCCACCTAAAATTGTATATCAAAATTGATTAGCTTGAGATGTGACTGACTGTATATCAAACCAAGCATTAAGCATTTGGATGTGACTAGTAACAAACTGAAAACAATTTGGATATTTGTGAGTAACCAAAAACAATTTAGGAAAACGGTCCCAAGCAAGAAAATGGTAGTTCACCTCATATAAAACATCATGTGTTGCATCATGTTCAACTTGAAAAGTGATAAGAGAACTGGTAGGTAAACAAAATACATAAAAAAGTGAGTCCTGGTCATATGCTTTTGATTACTCTGGAGCTATGTGTAGATAACTGGCCAGGTACCCTTATCTTAACAGGAGATATTGTATAGCATCAAGACAGGAGTGCCAAGAAAGCCAGTCTCTGGGAAAGTCTTTAATTGTGTTCTTTCTAAAGAATAAATAGGTGGCTTCCAGACTTTTTCCGTACAGAAGAGAAATTCAGATGGGAGTACTTTCAGATACTAGTATACTCCATCTGTGTAATTAGTCCACATCCTATAATAAAACTTAGGTAAAAGAAAGCAAAACCAATAACAAAACAGAGCATGATAAAAGCAAAAAAATAAATTTGGGATATGCTAAATGATAAAAATCTAAATAAAATGAACAATATTCCTTTTTATATAGAATAGGATAAAACATCACTTAGTTACCAAGATATATATGTATACTGTATATATAGCAGATCCGTTATATAGGACTCATCAACTGTACAGCAGAAGTAGAAACAATGTAGAGATTACCATCCCATAGAAACCTTTTTACAGAGTGCAAGCAACAATGTAGTTATCCCATTCAGTAATGCCTGAAATCAGAAATCTATAAGCACACATTAACCATATGGTTCCAGTTGAGTGATATGTTTCCAGCATTGTTGGTTGTCAACCTTTTCCATATACATTTGTCCTGGGCTGCTAGCAAATCAAGTTTAAATTTGTCTTGCTGTAACTGTAATATCTTAGGGTTGCCAACTGGCTTCAGATTTTCAGGACAGGTTAATCCAGTCCTGGTTTTACTCCCATACATGCAAGTACTTATAGTCTTGCTTTTCTTAGGGAATGCAATAGGGAAATCAGAATAAGTCCCTGTTATGGGGGGCGCTGGGAGAGCAGTCCCCCTTAGAGGGAGTGTGCCCTTGGGCCCCTGGAACAATCCCAGGTGGATCAGGACCGCGCCAAGGGTAGGTGTAGCGTGTGTCAGCGTGGGTGGCGAGAGACAGCCCGACCCCCAGCCGGACCTGCATGCCTCTGGAACCAACTATGGAATGTTGGTAATGAACAGTCCTCCGACCGTTCCCGGCCCTTTCAGACCTGCCGCTGGGATGGCAAAAGGCAGCAGGCCGGACTCAGGGCATGGGCAGACGAAGGTTCAGGAACAGAAGACGAAGACTCGGGAACCATAGACTGTAGACGTAGACTCAGGAACTTGGTCGGTTCAGACATATCACGGTCCCTCAGGGCACCCTACACAGCCAGTACCACTGGTCTGGTCACGGACCATTCTGTCCTACATCCACGGGAGCAGAACCAGCGCAGGACGAAAACAAACGAAGGTTCAGGAACTGAAGACAAAGACTCGGGAACTGTAGACTGTAGACGTAGACTCAGGAACTTGGAAGGTTCAGACGTTGGCACGGTCCCTCAGGGCGCCCTATACAGCCAGTACCACTGGTTTGGTCATGGACCACCCTGTCCTACATCCGCGGGAGCGGGACCAGCGCAGGAAGGGGACGAGGTACTGCACACCGGCAGTCAGAAGCGAGGACTGGGACAGGAACAACAGGAACCAACATCAAGGAACATCAGGAAACATCAGGAACGTGCAAGACACCAGACACCAAGCTGGAACAAAGAACGAAGGCCAGATGGAGCGCTGGAAGAGGAGACCTCCAGAGACAAGTAACTCCAATGCAAGGTAATGCATGAGTGCTGGAGAAGAACTTTTATACCCCAGGAGCAGGCAACTGCCTGGGAGGAGTCCAGATGGGCCACACCTCTCTGGCCCTACTAGAGTGGAGAGGAGCCACAGGCCCGCCCCTTAGGAGAAGGGCGTGGCCCACATCCAGAGCATCCAGGCTGCAGTGGAGTAGGCCTCGGGTAGGCCCTGCTGACAGCGAAGGCCTCCCAGGCTGTGGAGCAAGATCCAGACGATTACTCAGGCGAGGCCCCGGCTTCAGAGCGGCCTCCAAAGAAGGTGAGAGGCCTCCCGTGACACAGCTACGGGAGGAATCGTAACAGTCCCAGAATGCAAAGGGGTAAAACTAGGACAGGATCAAGCTGTCCTGAAAATCTGGAGCCAGATAGCTATCCTAGTTTATCTTGTTCCCAATTCATTTTTTTTCTAGCTCATCTTGCTGTGCTTTCAGTTCATGAATGGGAATATATTCCAGGGAATTTTTGAAAATTACCTCTGCCTTGCCCTCCCCAGGGTCCGTGTCCTTTATTCCCTCCGTCTCTGCCATTTCCTGATACTATTGTTATCTATGATGGTTGAATCTTCCAAACAGACCCTATCCATACCATTAAAGTATCAAAAGGTGTTTCTTTTGAGTCTTCTGAAAACAGCAGTAGGAGTTTAGTTACTTCAGGGGAGAGTAATTCTAAGAATAGTTCTTTATGCTATCTATGACCATAATCTCCTGCTCTGGGCCAGTGTTCCTCCTCATGCAAAATTGCTTCCAGAATTCAGATTGTAAGCAAACTCTTCTACTGAATCATTTTGTAGGAGTGAAATGGTTTCTTTCAATCACTTGGACAGGGTTCAAGCAAAATAATTGTTTTAGCTCCCTTTTCACCAATTGGCATAGATTCTTAAGGGAACCAAATTTATAGTAGTGTGGTCCCAAAACCAGGTGCATGAGGTTGTCAAACTGAATTTTTCTTTTTATACTTCCCTAGACCCCAGTGGGTCAGGCTATCTGTAGTACATGTACAACATTCATTTGAATTAAAAGGCATGCCAGCCCTCTCTGCTAACATTTCACTATCACTTTGTTTCAAGGAATCGTGTAACACCACTTTTACAGGTGTAGGGGATTCATCATCAGAATTTGAGGAATATAAAGCCTGACCTGCTACTCTGGGTTTGTGTTCCTTTACTGGGCTTTCAGATGTTTCTTCTTTCTGAAGCTTCTTCTGTAGATTTTCCATTTCTTGGCCTTGCCATGTGCACTTTTGTTTTACCCTTTGTTTCAATACATTATGGGGCCGATGCAATAAATTCACATAGAAAGCGGGCACCGAACAGTCAGCGCCCGCTCTCTTAACGCGCCCCAGGTTCCCCCAAGGGGGACACCATACAATATTTAAATTAGGGGGTCACGTTAGCAAGGAGGCGCTAGGGTTGCGAGAACCGAATCGGTTTTCGTGATTCGGCCATCTGCCAGCAAGGAAAACTGACGCCGAGTTTATCGGCATGGTTTTTCCTGACCGGCAGACAGCCGTCACGAAAACCAACGCCGATAGACCCGGTGTCGGTTTTCCTTACCGGCGGATGGCAGTCACAAAAATTGATGCCGGGTTTATCGGCATCGGTTTTCGTGACTCGGCTGTCCACCGGTAAGGAAAACCGACGCTGATAAACTCGGCGTCGGTTTTCGTGATGGCTGTCCGCCGGTAAGTGAAACCGACATCAATAAACTCGGCATTGGTTTTCGTGATGGCTGTCCGCTGGTAAGAAAACCCGATGCCGAGGTTTCAGGAAGAGAACGTTTGTCAGTCGAGCGTCCGTTTCCTGAAACTGACTGTCTAATTTTTTTTTAACATTTTTTGTTTCTTTTATTTTTCATCCTACTTAATATCACAATGATGTTAAGTAGGAGGCAGTACACCAAAGCAGTTTTTTCTGCTTTTCTGTACTTGCTTTTGATGCTCCAGGCAGGCATTAATAGATGACAGTTAAATGTGCATCTGAGACTCACAATTTTTTATTTTTTTTTGCATGGGGAGTGAATGCCTAATAGCCTCATTCACATGCATTTGCATGTGATGAGCGCAATTAGATTCACTCCGCATTGGATGGGCGTTAATGCATTAGGGGTTGATTAGCGCCTATTCTACCGACGTCCAACTGCAGGTGAAGAGTGCGCTCGGCTGAGCACACTGTATTGCATCGGCCCCCATGTAGGTGGCATGCAGTAGGGTCTTGGTATGTGGGAAGGGCACAAGAGGAGATAGAAACTGCTGGCCAAGACTGAATTGTTAACTTGTCCCTAGGAGGCCAATTACTTTTTAAATGCTTAACCTGATTCTTAAGTGCTTCTAATTCTTCACTAAGCTAAAAAGAATTTGTGGCTTCTATCACTTGGGTTCTTTGCATGCTAATGAAGATTTGAGCCTCCTCTAAATCATTGGAGATGTACACATTGACTGGAGAGTCCAGTGTTCTCATTTTTTAAACAAAAATAGACCTCTGTGGATTCCTTGCATAAATAGACATTTCTTCTTCTTTATCTTGATTTCCTGATTATACCGTATCATTTGCTTTTTTATTCCATTCCATGACAAATCATTTGACTCAAATAGAAATGGACAATCTTTTTTCTTACAAAAAGAGAATACTAGCTCATTTAACTCTTGGAAATCAAGTGCTTCCATATTTAAGACTGCTTAGAGAGATCTATTCAAAGTATAGGGCTTTTTATTTATATTTTTCTTATACAGATGTGCAACCTTGGATGTAGAAATACTCTCTTTTCCAAAGAAGAGAGATTTGAGGGCTAGCTGGCTTTTTGTGGAGAGAAGTTTAGTGAGAATAAAGAGGAGGAAAAAATGAAGAATAGCTAGATGTCTATTCCAGTATGACAAGCCACAGTTGAGTTTACAAGGACAGACTAGCATGTAGAGATGTCATAAGGAAAAGGCATAGCTTAAATCACAGGGATAAATGTGCAATGTATTAAATTAAGGCCTGTTTTACTCTGTCCCAATTCCAAAACAAGTCAGAATATCTTTATGTCTTTCTAAGCAGTTTACACCATGGAAAAGATTCTGGCAATTTAAACAAACCATAACAAGCTTATCAATACAATACATTCATTTAAACCCGACAAATACAATGCCTGGAAATATCATCAGTTTTGATTAGAAGGACTATTGATCATAAACCTCACACTGTCTACACTCACAACTTGAAAAAAATAACCAATTTTATCAGCCTTTAAACAAAATTTCAAAATTACCACAGAGACTTTTGGATATATGTCTCACCCTGTATATAATCCAAATTCTTAGTACATACTACAAGCAAATGTTCTACATACCCAAATGAAGATTCACAGGAAAAAATCCCAGACAGTCAAGACCCCAAAATGTAATATTATTATTAGTAAGTAATGTGCATGCAAGGTCCTAAGTTCACTTTCCCAGTGGAGTGGGTGTAGCAAAGATAGACACAAAAGCAGATATTCATATAATAAGAATACTTTATATAAGATATAAGTCTGTTGCAAGTTTATATTACAGAGAGTTGTGCAGCTGTTATACAGAGAGAGAGAGAGAGTGAAACAGAGAAGGGGGAAAGTGTGATGTGAGAATCAAAGTTGAGAAAAGGGTGGCCTGTGTGTATGTGAATGTCCCTTTTAACTTCTGAGAGGGTTCTGTGATGTCATCAAGACAAAAAGGATTGAGGTAAGATATATGATCTCTTTTCCCTAAAGCCAAAAGTAAGTTTCCTTCAAGTTAATATCTGCCTTCTTGTTTAGTAATTATTCTTGATGGTTTTAACCTTTGTTAGATAAAATCTGTAATTAAGTCATTTTGCATCTCTTGGCTTCCAGTATAAGCCTGTTAGTATAGGTAGCTCCTTTAGAAATTGGTCAGTGTCTTCTCAAACAAGCCATTATTTCCCACTAAGATAGGGCTTCCTTCTTCTGTAAGTGTTTCCAAGAGCATCAGTTCAAGCCTGATTAGGTCATGGGAGGTATATGTGTATTGTATGTAGGTCCAAGGGCCTTGCTGATGAACAATATTGACACTGATTTTTTATGTTCTATGCTAGTGGTTCCCAAATCTGGTCGCATAAAATTACCAACAGGTCTGGTTTTTAGGGTAACTAAAGTATACAAGTGGACATGGTTCTAAGATGCAATATATATATATACAATTATATTTCATGAATATTTCTTGTAAAAACCTGAGTTATTGAAGACTAGATTTGGGAATGAATCTGCTACAGTAAGGGATACACAATCATCATGTAAATTGTAAATGCAACCCAACTTTATTACAAGGTAACAGATGGTGTGGCAGATACCTCTCAGCTCGATACAGTAAAGTGCGGCCGCGGTTACCCTGCTTCTAACCCGCTTTCTACTCACTTTCCAGCCGCGTTAGCCCTTCCTGCGATACACTATCCCCTTTAACCCATCCTTACCGCCTCTTTAAATCCCCGGGTAACCCCTTCCGCACGCGGCATGTATATCAGATGTAAACGATCGAATTAGCTATTCCCTCCCATACAGTAACGCGCGCCCCGACTATCGCTATTTTACCCTGCCATTTTGCCCCGCGTTTAACCTGCTAACTTACCGCCTACCCTTACCCCTGCATTAGAGGCAGGGGTAATGGTAGATGGCAAACTTTCCCCCAAAAGGAAACCTCTAAAAACCTAAAATCCCCTCCTCCCCTCCTCCAGAAGCGACTCGACATTACTTTCTGTTGTTTTCTTACCTTTTGTTGCTTTTCAGCCCCTTCCCTTCTCTGCCACCTCTGGAGGGGGCAGCCGGCAGCGAAAGCGGCTCGCAGCAGTGTCCCCCCCCCCTCCCCCCGCGCAGGTCCCGGTTCTCTTGGCTCGGCGTGAGGTGAGAGCCCACTGTTCTGTGCCCTCTCCGGCACGAGCGGAGCGAAGCGTTCTTTCGTTGGCCAGAGCACCCGTCGATTTGGGCGCTCCGGCCAATGAAAGAA
Source organism: Rhinatrema bivittatum (assembly GCF_901001135.1). Lineage (NCBI taxonomy): Eukaryota > Metazoa > Chordata > Amphibia > Gymnophiona > Rhinatrematidae > Rhinatrema > Rhinatrema bivittatum. The sequence continues at coordinate 188,514,759 of NC_042618.1, read as the reverse complement.
CGCTTCACTCCGCTCGTGCCGGAGAGGGCACAGAACAGTGGGCTCTCACCTCACGCTGAGCCAGGAGAACCGGGACCTGCGCAGGGGGGACTGCTGCGAGCCGCTTTCGCCGCCGGCTGCCCCCTCCGGAGGGCGGCAGAGAAGGGAAGGGGCTGAAAAGCAACAAAAGGTAAGTTGGCACATGTCGAGCCGCTTCGGGAGGAGGGGATTTTTGGTTTTTAGGTTTTCCTGGGTTAAAGTTGGGATCCACTTCCTGGTACCTGTCATTTCAAATGTCATTTGAAATGACAGGTACCAGCGCACCCAGGATACTGTATAGGCGCTGTATTAAGCGCCTATACAGTAAAATGGGTTGCGCGGGCCTAACGCTTCGCCTAACGCTTTGCATACGCGGTTTGCATTTGCAAGCAATTTAAATAGAGTATCGAGCGGTATGTGATCAGAACAGTGCGAGGGGCAAACGAGGGTGCGCCCGGCACTGCCGCACTCTTTCTAACACGGCCTTACTGTATCGACCCGTCTGATAGTAGGAGTCAAAGTGCTTAAATGTTTGCTCATCCCTAACTTGCATTCTATGATCTTGGTCCTATCTACAAAAGTTTTTTTTTTTAATGTAAATTTGAGTCAAACTCTTAGTGGAATAATTTACAAAGCTCTTCATTCTATTGCCCCCCTTAAAAATAACTATTTTTATTCTCACTTTTTCTATTTCTCTCTCAACCCTTATTTAAAGCAGTAATATTAGATTCATTTCAGGCATTAAAGGACTAAAGTATGACACAGATGGCAAGGGGGAGAAAGAAAAACGTTATTTTAATTATCTAATTACAGTTAACTAAATTGAGGCGCACGGGAACAAAGTGATTTGCCAATGGCAAGCTCACATAGTCAGTGGCAGAAAGGTCCCACCTCCTCCCTCAGCAGTGCTTTGTTACAAACATCATCAGGGTATGGTGAGCTCAATGTATTTCTCATGACATAAAATTAGTTGTCAGCTCTACACCAACTGGAAAGAGATCAAATGAGTCTTCCAATGCAAGAACATTTAATGTTTGGTTTTTTTTAGATTCTTGTGATGGCCTCTGAAAATGTTGGCAAATGTCCCACCTGAGGCAACCCAAATGAATGCCTTATGAACATATCTCCCTGCTTGTGAGGACATGTTGAAGAATGCAAGACACCAAAGCACAAACTTAAGTTTCAGAGAAAAAGGTATTAAATTTAATAATTAGGCCAAAGTTCCATCATGCTTTTTACATAATTTTTCGCTTGCATATGGAGTTTTGTTCCTCCTAAAAGTTGCAAGAAATTAAATCCTTGGATAAAAGTTGCACCATTTCAAAATTCTGCAGGCAAACTGACTTGCAGGCTATTTGCATTTTTTTTTTTTGCCCTACTTTGTCTGAAACTGAAATCTGACTCCAAGAGTTTGCTTATGACTTAACAAACATTTACCAGTATATTATGCAACATATTTCTTTAGCAGTTGAAACCAAGTTCCCTGGGAATGGCTATAAAGTAACTGTCTTCCTTTAACACTGGGAACAGTTTAAATATTTATCTCTTGAGTCCTCAAGAAGTAAGGCTCAATTCACCCAAGCAGAGACTAGTAAGGAGATCATTGTAGATAGCTATTTGCCAAGACCAGCAAATTAAAAAATTCACTATCTAGGTATCTGGGAGGTGAGAGACTGTGAGCTTTTGCGAGTGGAATCCCTACCTGTACTGCCAGGAGCAAATTAGAGCTTGCTTCAACGGAGCCCCAGACGCCGTTCCCTGACCCCGCCTCTGACATCATCAATGGGGACCATCAGAGGGGCCTTAAAAGCGGCCCTAGAGCGGCGCGTTTCGCCTAAGCCGCGCGCGCCAAAGGGGCACGCGCGGCTTAGTCTGAGAAATCTTACCATCAGGAGATTAACATCATATTATCACTGTAGGGAGAATTAAGAACTTCTACTAATAGCAAAAATCCATCTCTCGGTAAGGTTAAGAGATTTTAATTTGCAATATGTTAATAGTGTCTGCTCTGTCCTTGAAAAAGATTCTTTTGAATATTTTCTGATGTAATAAGAAATGCCCTCAAAAAGAAAAGGGAAAGTTAGAGTATATCCCTCTACTCCTACAATCCCATCAGGACAGCGTACCATACCGCAGTACACCATTAGCTATCCCCATATGGAAGGGACAAATTCCCCTGAAGTTGAGGCTGGAGAAGGAGCCTCTGCTTCATCTGGGGATGTCACCTTAAGTCCCTCAATCCTGAGGAAAATTACATTGACAACCTCACAAATTATCCCAGAAACAGTTTTGGCATCTTACGAACCTACGGGTTTAGTTAAATCTCCAGAGGGTGAAACCGGAGATTTTGTGAGTGTAACTTCAGCAATGGGTCAGGAGAATAATGTCAATGCGGCACTAGCTTTTTCCTCTCAAATTGATCCAGAGAATTTGTTCCCTAAACTTGCTGTTGTGACATTAGACTCCCTATGGAGGCTCATGGCACAGCTTGGGTCTGATGTGAATATATTTTCCCAACAAATAGCAACATGTGTACAGAAGCTGGATAATATTTCCCTAGAATATAGTACCAAATGGGAAGAACAAAATATTTGAATTCAAGGGTTGGAAGACAGTACAAAAAAAAGGGGCTAGAAGTACAATCCACAATTATACAAGAACAACAGATGTTAAACAGAAGAATAGAATATATAGATAATCGTCTAAGATAACTTAATCTTAGGCTTCTAAACTTCCCCAAGATTATTGGTGAACAGCCCAGAGTCACATTAAAAAGATATCTTACTGAAATCTTGAAAATTCCTTTAGAAAAGATGCCATCATTTAACAGGGTATACTTCTTGCCATTTCGAAGTGTAAGAGGAAATAATGAATGTCAACATCAGTTGGATTTACAAAATCTAACACAAATTTTAGAATCCTCTACAATTGAGATAATAGAAAGAGCTATCCTACTGATTTCTTTTGAATATAAACCAGATCTCAGTTATGTCATGCAATGCATTGCTATTTCCAAAATTTAAAGGTAAATTTCCATGGCCAGTTCATATAGATATTCCCAGATCTAGCCAAATCCACGCAGGAGAGGAGGAAATGACAGGAAGCCCAATCATTAGGAGCAACATTCCAGTTAAAGTTCCCTTGCAAATGTATCCTGAAATTAAACAATGAAATTTACATATATTTTTTTCCTGTTTTTTCCAGTTAAAAATGTTCTTAGATTCCCGAAAATGTTTGCTCCTTGCCTTTTCTCCTCAAGTAAGCCCCATATCCCAGGAGTAATTAGTTAGTTGGATAGCACCATGTAAAGCTGTTTCCATAAGAAATTATTTTCCTTTTATGCTCCTTAACCTGGTCTCTTTAACGCTTACTCCCAGTAAAATTGTGGTCTAGTTAAAAAGGATAGATTTACTGTTATGTTATTTCTTTATTCTGTATGTTTCCTATGTTGCTGTACAAAGTATATGTTACTTTGTAATTTTGTGAAAATTATAAACAATAAATAAAAAAAATTTAAAAAATCACTATCTATCTATATGGAACAGAGATTGTGCAGGAGACTGAATAGCAGAAAATTGGGCGATAATGAGATTATAATTAAGCATTTGGGTCTCTACCAGCTCTGAGCCATGGAATGCATTAGTTGCCTAATTACACTAGATCCTAATCAGGGTGGGATCGGGAAGGGTGTTAGGTACCCTAGGCAAACCATGGATCGGGAAGGGTGTTAGGTACCCTAGGCAAACCTTACAGCCTTGCACACACGCCACCCCACACACCTCCACATCCTTTACAGACACACACAATTAAATTATGCATTTATAATAAATTTTACATGAAAAAGAACATTCGAAAGTACAGCCTGCTGAGGCAAAATTAACACCTACAACATGCATATTATAATTACATGCACTCCTAAGGTGCCAACCAGAAAACTCTGCAAAAAAAGACACTTGGAACTCCTGTGGAATTAGACTTTTTGTAATGCATACTGGGTGTGAGCTTGGCCCTCAGAAAGCCATGAACAAACAGAATTACCATTACAATATAGTAAACCTCCCATACCAAATCAACCTTATCTATGAAAAGGCAACACTGCACATATTACACCAGGCCCTAGAACACCAATAAAATTCTTATTAGGAAACCAGGCTGTTATAGATCCCTACACAGAAATTACATGTAGATGGGCCCTGATAGCTAGGCAGGCTCTCCAGGAGCTTAAAAATGGCATTTGCAAAAACATCACAAAGCACAATAAAACCCTATCGCACGGCTTTATGCAAATGAAAAAGGTGTAGTTAAAATATGCAATATGGCTTCGCAAATTATGAAGCCAGCCCACTCGGCCCCAAACTCCTCCCCTTTTTCTAATTTGCATCACACTATGCGTTATGGCGTTTTCGCATGCATTAAAGGCGTTTTTTGCATGCGAAAACGCCATATAGCAGTTTGATAAATGACCCCCAAAGAGATCAGAAAGTATAAACAGAAACGTGTTGAGAAGAACTGAACTGGAATCCACAACAAGCCAGCCTCTACATGCAGAGCAACAATGGAAAAACAGAAACATTACCATTCTGCATGAAACATTAAATAATAAAATCAAGAAATATAAAACAATCATAATAGTAAAATCATATTCATAAAAAGAATAAATATTTCAAACAGTTAATGAATAGAATAAACAAAATTTCCCAAACACCAAGAAAATATTTCAAAATATCTGATGAATAAAAAATCCAATAATTAAAAAATGTTCTATTCCCCCCCCCCCCCCCCCGCCTCAAAAAAAATTAAATATATCGAAAGGGCAGAATTATCAAATTACACCCAATAATTAAGACTAATAAGGATTTTAAAAATCTCCTTCTCTCCATACCTGTGATCTGGTTATTTCCAGTCACCCTAAGATTGTTGTGGATTCAGGGAGATAGAGACGCTCAAGTTTTATCTTCTCTCTCACACACATGCACAATAACATTAATTCTCTCACACATTCCCTCTCTCTAACAAATACAGGTTCCTTCTCCCTCACAGACACATTATGTGTGTGTGTGCCTGTGAAAGCCTACATGTGACACATGGGCTCTCACAGGCACACAAACATACACACAGGCTCTCACACAGACACATTCACAGGCACATAGGGTCTCACACAGACACATATAGGCTCTCACACAGACACACAAATGCAGAAACACACAGAAACACACATGCTCTGTCACTCACACACATGGCCTCCTGTTGTCTTCGGGCCGTTGTAGAATGAGCTCCACCACAGCTCTGTGGGCCTTCCTGATTGGGGAGGGGGGGGAGAGCGTAAGCTGTGCATCTATGGTTAAAATGTTTAATAAATTAAAGCAGAGCAGTTCAGCTGTCTTTGTCCCGCTCTGCAGCTCTTCAGATCCCCCACCTGCCACGCGGTTCTGGGAGGAGAGACAGCAGCAGACAGAGATCAGCTCCAACCCCAGGACCAAGAGGCTGCGCACTCCTCACACAAACTTCTTCTCGGCCATTTTGAGAACCTGGAACATAGAGACCCACAGAAAGCCCTCCTGGGAAAGTCCCTCACTTGCCCCCACATCTCCCTCAAACTCCACGCTTCTGCCCGTCTCTCCCTTCCCACACTGTGGGTCAGCACGGTGTCTGTGCAGGAGGAGATGAGAGGCACTTCTCCCGCCACTCACTCTCTGCATGGGGACCTACTCATCCCTGGATGTCTGATCCACACCTCATCGCTGCTCTCACTTCATCCGGACTCTCTCCTTACTCCAAAATATAATCTGAAATCTCAGACTCTCACCTTCCCCTCCCACACAGTGTGAACCTCCCTTCCCTGGCAACATGCCCTCACCAGTACTGGGATTCAACACCCAGCCCCCCATCTTCCACAAATGGAAAACGGGCCTCTCCGATGGCCACCAGTGGCTTGAGCATCGGCAGCTTGCAGCCTCTCCTTCGGCTGCCGGAGGCCCCACCACTTCTCCTGCTGCAGCTCCACGGCCACCTCTGCCAATTCCTCTTACAGTGCCCTCTCTGGCTCCACTCACCCCCGATGCCCGGGTCCCAGACCGGGTCCCTTCCCTGGCAACAGTAGGCAGCCGCCTACGCACTCATGCTCCGCCTATGCTCCCAGGCCCTTCCAGCACTGCTGCGGTCTCCTCTGGTCCCGGTCAGGCCTCCCCACGTGCATCATGGGGAGATGCCGCCACCTCTTAGTTTTCGGCCTGTCTGCCTTGGGCGCACGTGCACGTGCACAAGCCTTCCCTGGTTTTAAAGGGACCGCGGCGGAAAAGCCTCCCGCGGCCCCAGATGATGACGTCTTTCAGTCTCCATATATAAGGCGGTCCCCGCCATTCAGACTTCATCTTGGCAACAGGTCTCCACACTTCCTGTCGTGTGCTTCATTGCTGTTTGTTCCAGTTCCTGTTCCAGTACCTTGTTCCTGCTCCAGTACCTGTTCCAGCTTCCTGTTCCTTCTACCCTTTGGACAGATCTCCCTGGCTTTGACTCTCGCTTGAACATGGCCTTGTATCCAGCCGCCTCCCCTGACTTCTTGCTTGGACCTGGCCTTGTCTCAGGCTTCTGTCTGACTTGCAGTCTGGACTTAACCTTGTTCCTAACTGTGCTGTCTGCTTTAGTCCGGACTTTGGAACATGGCCTCGTCTTCAACTCTGCCTGACTTGCAGTCCGGTCTTGATTTAGCCTCCAACTGCATTGCCTCTGCTCCAGTCAATCCGGACTTTGGGGATTTCCCCATGGGTGGCGCCAACACCACCTCAGTGTGGTGTTGGCGCCACCCATGGGGGAAATGTGAGTGGTAAGTGTTGCAGAGGTCCACCTCTGCAACACTTACCACTCACTCATAACTTCACCACAATTTCATTAGCTTTATGATTTAGGGACCTTTTCCATTGCTGACTTAATGACAGCAAAGTGATAGGACATACAATACTCAGATGCAAGAGACCTCCAATTGATCAGGTCATATGTCTTCCCACACAGTCACTAGGGCAAGTATAGGGAAGTTAAGGTCTTTGTATAGTGTCTTCAAGGATGGCAGCAGCATCGCACATGCACATGTGTATGTGTGTAAATGTCTATCAGGGTAATTTTCAAAGGAAAATGTAAATGTAACATACTAATGTAGCAATTTTTAAAAGTTAATTTATCCATGTTGTTAAGTGCCCTTAACGCGGGTAAAACCTGTTGAGAATTCAATAGCATATATGTAACAATTTTCAAAGGTAATATTCATTTCCCCTATATTAAAGGAAGTAATATAAATAAATTTTTCCTTAGTTGGTTGAGAAGTTGTAAAGTCCACAATAGTATTCTTTACCTATATTGCAAAGGAAGATGTCAATATTCAAAAGCATTTAGCCGGATAACTCAGTTATCCACCTAAATGAAGATTTGGGCACTTATCCACCTAACTCTGATCAGCCAGTAGGGCTGTCCGCTATGAGTGGAAAATAAATATTTTAAATAAATAACTAATAACAGGTCTGCAATTTCATATTTGAGTTCTTTCTGAACTCTAGGATGAATACCATTTGGTCCTGGTGATTTGTTACTCTTTAGTTTGTCAGTTTTCTCTGGTATATATTCCATTTTCACAGTGATTTCTTTCATTTCCTCTGAATTATCACCATCAAAGAACATTTCCAGTGTGGATATCTTCCCAACATCCTCCTCAGTAAAGACCAAAGAAAAGAATTAATTTAGTTTTCTACTATGTCCTTGTCACTCCTGTGTGCTCCTTTTGTCCCTATATCATCTAGCAGTCCATTTGATTCTCTCAGAGGCTTCTTGGTTCAAATGCACTTTAAAAAGTTGTATTATTAGATGTTGCCTCTATGGTAAACTTCTTTTTAGATTCTCTCTTGGCCTGCCTTATTAATATGTTACATCTAACTTGTCAGTGATGCTCTTTCTTATTTTTCTTAATTAGATCTGCTTTCATTTTCTGAAAAATGTCCTTTTGGCTTTAACTGTCTCTTTCGCCTCATCATTTAACTATTCTGGTAGTCGTCTGAGCTTCCTTTGACCTTTTTTTTAATGCATGGAATATATTTTATTTGGGCTTCCAGGTATTTTTAAACAATGTCCATGACTCATGCAAACTTTTAATCTTTATAACTTTTCCTTTTAGTTTCTTTCTAAGTAATTTCCTCATTTTATCGTAGTCTCCCTTTTTAAAGTTATATGCTACTGCCCTATGGAAAAATATGATAATAGAAATCTGACAATCATAACTACAGAAGTGTACCCCAAACTGATTTACAAATGCAATCTCACCCCATCCCCACTGCCACATACACACCATTTATCCTGTTTTTACCTTTCAGTTCCTGCCATAGAAAATAATGGAAGAATACAGTTGCAAGGAAGAACACTCACTCTTACTGAGTGAGATCCCTGAACAGGAATAAATATATTTTGAATAGCAGCCTCAATAGTTTTGCCAACTGGCTCCAGATTTTCAGGACAGGTTAATCCAGTCCTGGTTTTACTCCCCTACTCACAGGTACTTATAGTCTTGATTTTCTGAGGAAATGCAATAGGTAAATCAGAAAAAGTCCCAGCATGCAATGGGATAAAAATAGGACTGGATCAACCTGTCCTGAAAAGCTGGAGCCAGTTGGCAGCCCTAGACCTCAGGGAATCAAATAAAAGCCATCTATCTAGGTAGGTGAATAGCCCTTTATGGGCGGGACTAGAGGTAGAGTGGAGTCTGACAATGGAGAATATAGGTGAACTCTGCCTCTTTCAGGTCTTTCCAATGTTCAGTGTTTCAAAACAGTTCAAACAAGGCCCAGTATCCTTGTTTATGTCAGTAGATATTTGAGAAAACCTGAAATTAGGATGTTGTTCACCTACTAGAGGTCCAAATCTACAATGCTGAATTAAGCATCTCTTTGGAATTTTCTTCTGGAGAAATTAAGGCTTGAACAGGATTTTAATGCATTTACCCCTAGATTCATCAAAGTGTTATAAATATAGCAGAAATAGTGACTGTGATAAAAAAAAGGGGTGTGGTTAGGGTAATTTCCAAATCACATAGGTATTTTAATACAATGTGCAGTAAATTTATCACACCTGCAATATTTTCACCACTTTTTGGGGAGAGAGAGAGAGAGAGAGAGAGAGAGAGAGAGAGAGAGAGAGAGAGAGAGAGAGAGAGATTCTTTATATAGGGCTCCTATAAATAAACTATTTATACCACTGTAAGAGGGGCAACTAGTAACTCGAGGTAAGGTTTTGGTGGTGGCCTAGGTTTTGGGGGGCAGTTTTACATGCACTGTCAGAGGTACGAACAACACAGTAGACATCAGTGAAGATTTGATGTGATTTGGAGTGATGACAGGTACACAAAGATGAGATTTATACATTGTACTCTCGACCTAACTTGATAGCAGCTAGGTAGAAAGTGCATCAAACTAGGTCGTCTCTCTCTCTCTCTCTCTCCCTCTCTCTCTCTCTCCCTCCTCCCCAAAATGGGATGTGCAACTTTTATCGCAAATCCCATTTCGGGCATAAAGCTAGGAAAAATGGTGTAGATAATGTGCATTACGCTATCGCATGCAACATTAAACTCCCCTCATTTTCATAGACTCCATCCAAACTCCTCCCTTTTGACTAAATTCTTAGAATTTGCATATGCATCTCGCGATGCATTATTTATCGTACGTATTATGGCGTTATCATGGATGTTAGGGCCCTAATGCCCGCAATAAAGCCCTAATGCGATTTGATGAATGACCTTATTAGAAAGCAGTTAAAATGCATTCTGTTTTGTGAGGCTTTTCCTTCATAAGACTGTAATATGTTTTATGTTTCTTTTATTGCTTATGAATTTTTGTATTTTGTAATTGATTTTTGTTGTTTTTATTGATTGTAATTTGCCTAACATGATTGTTTCATTATAGGTGAAACATAAATATATTTTTAAATAAAACAATAAAAAAATAGGCCCTAAATGAGTGCTGCTCCATTACACAAAAATAATGTAAGAAGGCGAGAGTAATAGAAGCAGAATATAGGTCAGTAGGTGCTCTTTGGTTTGGCTGGTGTGGTATTATTAATCGGAATGGGGCTATTAGACAAAAGGATTTTTCTGTTTCCCTTTCTATGCTCTCCGATTTAAAAGATGAATTCCATTGAAAGATAACCAGCTATCCTAAAACCTTCTTCATGAAGAGACATGTCTAAAAAATGCAAGGACTTTCTGATATAACCTCAGCCAGCAATGATTGAAAGATCTTGCAAGAGTACTGGTTCAAAACAAAAACACAGAAGATTTTATTAGACTGCAGATAGTAGGTGTATCATGCCTAATGAGGACTCTCATATTTTTGTTACATGCCTCATGATCAGAATGAGTGAATGATCTTATTTCTATTATTATATGCTTAGTCATCAGTGTAAAATTATGTGTCTTTTTGTTCTAAATACTGTACAATATTTGGTACAAGAATTGCTTTCTAAGTCATTTTCATATAAAAATCAAGGCATATCAAAACCTGGGATGATAAACCATAGAGCTTCCTGCTCTCCTGTTCATCAAAAGATTTTGTTGGAAGAGAAGACAAAAATTAATATTTTCTGTGTTACTTTCTCGTATAACATCTAAAAATAGATCTATCTTTTTCCTTGCATTTCCCACTTTAATCTGTACTATTTTCTAAAATTATGCTTGCTGTATTTCCAGAAAGCCTCCAGGCCTTTATTGGTAAATGACTTTCAGCCATTTTAATTGAGAAGACGGCAGTGTTGACAACCAATCTCCATGCCATGAGGAAACCATAGTGATCCAGTCCTGGCTTTCCAATATGCATTCCATAGCAGTGTTTCTCAACCACCAGTCTATGGACTGGCACCAGTCAGTTCCCGGCAGCATTTCTGCCAGTCCATGGAGCAATGGTGATCGCAGGAGGATGAGAAGGAAGTGAGAACTGTCCTGCAGCTGCACACTGCATTGTACCCTGCACCACAGCCAGCAGAGACGTTTTCTAATCCTTCCGCCTGCACTGCCATGCCCTGCACATTTTTTTTTTCTCCAGTTGGAGCCAGTTCTGGGAGGGAGAACAGCTGAAGTTGAAAGTTAATGAGCAGGTGTGAAACTGAGCCAGGGGGTATGCTCCAGTATCAGGGTCTGGAGAGGACAGAGTCACTATGGGGCCTGAGAGTGGAGCAGACACTCCTTGGCATTCATTTGCAATTGCTCCGCTCTCAGAGATCAGGCCTTGGGGCCAGCCCCAGATGGCAAAAAGTCCACTGGGTAGGGGTGTTGAATTTAGTAGTTTCTAGGTTGCAGAGGGGAGAGAGGGATTTATTAATTTTTTTTTTAAAATGACCAACTGGTGGCTGACTGAATGGAGGAGGAAAAGAGAGGGAGGAATGGATTTTTTTTTTTTTTTTTTTTTTAATGGTGAACCAATAGCTGGCTGGGAGGGAGAGGGAGGGATTTTTTTTTCTTCTTTTCTTAGGACAATACTGTTGGCTGCCTGGGAAAAACAGCAGAGGAGAAAGCAGAGAGGGCTGGGTTGTTTTTTTTTTAAATAAATGCAACTTTATTTACAAAACAGTTTTCTTAAACTGCCTAGTTGCCTTATTAAAATGACTCACACTAGCTGCCAGGCTGACCCATGAGATGGTGTGGGGGAAGGATTACATCTTTCCTCCTGCATTTTAATTTTCTGGGGGACCAACTGCCTCCCTTCTCCCCCCACTTATCAGCATTGCAACTGGTCCATATAATTTAAGGAAACATAGAAACACAATGACAAAAAAGACTCATTATAACCTATCTAGTTTGTTCACCCACTCTGACCATTCAGCTGTAAAATCCCCACCACTCTCTCAGAGATCCTGTGTTTATCCTATACTTTCTTGTATTCAGATACTGTACTTGTCTCCACCACCTCTACTATCCTCTCTGTAAAGAAATATTTCCTTAGATTACTCCTGAATCTACCACCACCCCCTTTCATCCTCATTCCATGACCCCTCATTATAAAACATTCCTTCTTAGAAAGATGCCAGCCTCCTCTACATGGAAACCGTGGATGCATTTTGATGTCTCTATTATATCTCCTCTATCCCACCTTTCCTTTAAGTCTCTTCCTATATTCATTAGAATGAATACCACTGACTATTTTAGTAGCCAACCTTCAGAAGTGGTAGTCTCCAGAACTGTACACAGTATTCCAGATGAGGTCTCACCAGGGACTAATACAGGAACAATTTCACCTTTTTTCTGTTAACCATTCTTCTTCTTATGCATCCGAGTATCTTTTTGGATTTTGCTGTCATCTTATCCACCTATTTTAGGCCTGGATTTATCAAAATGTGATAAGTATCGCATGCAATAGCAAAAGGGGTGTGTTTTATGCAAATAGATAATTTATTGCAATTTGCGCTACTACCTATGCAAAGAGCTAAGTTAGTGCAAACTGTGATACATGCCAGACCTGTTGTATTTTCTGCATACAACCACTGGGGGACCATTTGTTCAGGCCCAGGCCTAGGGCTGAGACTTAAGCCTCGGTCTGACATCAGGAGCTGGATGAGGCCCTGTCCCATTGCCAACTACCGGGCCTCAGCCTAGGCATAGGCCTGAATTCTTTGCCATTATGATTTTGGGATTAATGTCTTATAGAACAGACTTTTGCAACCTTTCTATGCCAGGGACCAACTGGCTACCTTCCTACCTACCTAAGGGGGTCATTTATCAAAATGCGCTAAAGCGTTTTCGCATGCGTTAAGGGCTTATCGCATGTGAAAAGCCCCATTAACGCATGCGATAAGCCCTTAACGCATGCGAAAACGCCTTTAACGCATGCAAAAGCACCATATCGTATGGTGCGATGCAAATCCAAAAAAGAGGAGGCGTTAGGGGCGGGAGTGGGCTGGGTTTACCAGTTTGCAAAGTCCTGTCGCAAGCGTCCACTATCCCAGAGAACATTGTAGCCAAGACTAGCAAATAGTCCAATCGAGAATACGACTGATGGGGATTGGAAAAAAAGGTAAAATCCTGCTCAGTCACATGCAGCACTCGCCATACATCAAGCAACTGCAGTTCCTGACTAACAGGCCGATTCAGTAAAAGTCGCGGGAGAGCAGGCGAGCGCCCACTCTCCCAGCATGCGTACAGGCCACTCTCCTGTGTGCGCAATTCAGTATTTAAATGAGAGCCCACGGTAAAAAGAGGCGCTAGGGACACTAGCGCGTCCCTAGCGCCTCTTTTTTGACAGGAGTGGCGGCTGTCAGCGAGTTTGACAGCAGACGCTCAATTTTGCCGGCGTCGATTCTCAAACCCGCTGACAGCCACGGGTTCGGAAACCAGATGCCGGCAAAATTGAGCGTCCGGTTTTCGACCCGTGAGCCGCAGGCCAATTTTAAATATATTTTTTTTAATTTTTAATTATTTTTTACTTTGGGACCTCCGACTTAATATCGCCATGATATTAAGTTGGAGGGTGTACAGAAAAGCAGTTTTTTCTGTACACTTTCCCGGTGCCGGCAGAAATTAACGCCTACCTTTGGGTAGGCGCTAATTTCTGAAAGTAAAATGTGCGGCTTGGCTGCACATTTTACTTAGTGAATCGCATGGGAATAACTAATAGGGCCATCAACATGCATTTGCATGTTGCGGGTGCTATTAGTTTCGGGGAGGTTGGACGCGCGTTTTCAACGCACTAGCTTTACCCCATATTCAGTTTTCGACACGCTATTACCCCTTACTGAATAAGGGGTAAAGCTAGCACATCAAAAACCCGCGTCCAAACAATGGTTAACAGTGCACTCCGCTGGAGCACACTGTACTGTATCGGCCTGACAGGAAGTTCACTCCCAGATAGAGATCATTGTTGACAATAAGCTTGGGTGGTTTACAATCTAGATGCTTGTTCATAACTGTATTGAAATCCCCCCCTACCTACCTGACAGATCAGTTAATAGGCCTACCAGTCTGGTAAAGAACTCATGGGAGTAGCTATTAGGTGCATATATATTACAGAGTGCCACCCGCTTTTGATGGAGAACCCCCGCAGCAACCACAAATCTTCCTTCTTTATTGTGGCACACATGAGTGAGTTGAAACGGCAATTGTTTATGAATAAGGATGGATACACCTCGCTTGCGGGATGAGAAAGGAAAACATGCATTGTCCCACCCATTCCCTTTTCAACTTTCCATGTTCCGCATCAGTGAGATGTGTTTCCTGAAGGAACACAACCTGTGACTGCAGGTGTCAAAACATAGAAAGCAGTTTTTTCCTCTTTATTGGGGAGTGGATACCATCCACATTTAGGGATGTAATTTTAGCCTTTGCCGTTTCTGGTACCCAAGCAGTATGTAATAGAGATGTGCATTTGTTTTTTCCGAATTGGAAAATTGCAACGAAATTGTCCAATTCGGCATGTTTCAGGGAGCCCGAAAAAAATCAGGATTTTCCCATTTTTTCGCAAAAATTTGTTTTTCCGGTTAGTGCGCACTAACAAAAACTAACAAAAAGTAACAAAATCTAACGGTTTTTGTTAGTGCGCACTAACCGGAAAAACAAAAAGTAACAAAATCTAACGGTTTTTGTTAGTGCGCACTAACAGGGAGTTAGCCCGCACTAACTAAAAATCAATTTTTCGCGAATAAAAAGACCCGAACCAAAAAAACCCGACATTTTCCATGGCGGCCGAAAAAACGAAGAACGACCCGAACACAAAAAACGATGCACATCTCTAGTATGTAAGTGATGGGGCCCAGGCCCGCATCCCCGGACAAGCAACAAAAAGATCTCGGGGCCTCCCAGCCTGAGCCCCAAGACCTGTAAAGATCAAGAACAGAATATTTATTTCCTGGTCTCTACCCTCCCAATCCCCCCCCTTCCGTGTCTCTCCCACCCCCCTCAACCTGACACACACACACACCTCATCCACAGCCACATCCACACAAACACTATGCACATACTCCAAGAGGCACAGGGTCTCTCCCACCCCGGGAAACATTCAATTCCAGACAGAGTTACCCCCCTCTGGCCCCCCTCCCAGATCAACCATCACATGTAAAAGAACAATAACATACTATGAACTCAAGTAACTTAAGCCTGCCCAGCCGTACTCAATGTCCCCCTATAACCACTGGAATCACTCAGGCCTGGCATAGCAGATAACAGAGCAAACAAGTGTTAGTAACAGCCCCTACATCTCCGGCGCTTTTAGGGTCGCATATTACTTAGATTGGTGGTTCTCCCTTCCTCTACCAGGGAGCTAACCACCAACACTACCCACTCAAAATTGAAAAACGCCTGCGTCAGTAGGCCTCATTAGACAAAGTTCATTCTGCTCCAGGATTTTGCAGCGTTGCTAAAAATGATGAGGCTTCCTCTTTCAAAGTAAAGAAAAGCACTTTGTTATCGTAGTGCACCCATAGTTTTGCAGGGTAAAGGAGGACGAAACAGATCCCTCTTCTGTGTAAATCAGAGCAGGCCGGGGACATTGCCTTCCTCTGTGCTGCCTTAGCCGCTGAGAAGTTGGTACTCCACCGAGGACTGCTGTCGAAAGGCGCGAAGGAATTGCGTTTTGTGTGACCAATTTAGGATTCGCGCCATGACCGGTCTGGGTTTGATGGTCGCCTCGCGTGGCAGGCCCACACAGTGAACCCTTTTGCATCGTAATTTATCATCGGGCAGCGTCAGACCTAATTGACCAGGAAGCCAAGTCTCCACAAATGTTACCAGCTCCCCCTCCTTTACCGATTCTGGCAGCCCATTGATTTTAAGATTGTTCCGCCGACCTCTATTCTCCTGGTCTTCCAATTTTTCTAACAGTTCTTTTTGCCGGGCCCGCAGCTCCTCCACGTGGTACTCTGATTCTGCCAGACGGTCCCTATAGTCAGAGAGTACCTGCTCCACGTGGTCAAGCCGCTTAGACTGTCCCTCCAAAGTGCCCTTGATATTGTCCATCAAGGTCTGAATTTTGATCAGCCGTGCATCCAGCACTGTGGTCACACTCTGGGAAACCTGTGGCAGCATTTCTTCCGATATTGCCGCCAGCATTTTGGGGCTCTCCGGTATGGCCGTCATTTTGGGAGCACTCTGCCGATGGTCCACGCCGCTTCGCGTGGCCCGCTGGCCCATTCCAGCCTTTGCGCCCCAAATTTAACCTGCGGGGGCACGGATGTACAGGAAGCCCTCTGGAGCAGAAAGGGAGCAAAAACGCTATTTATAATATATTTTTAGCTCTTAAACCACAGAGGGGGGCCGCGGAGCTCTAACCCAAGGCTTCCGTCCTGTTTACGTCATCGCCGGAAACAGAACAGTTCTGGTTTTATGTGCATATTTCTGTTTCTAATATGTGGTGGCTTATTCTGTATTTGATGAGGGTCTCTTTGGTTTGTGTGACTGAGGTGAGGTACTTGTGTGTAGTTTCTTTGTAAGGATGTATAGCAGTTCAGCTTGTTCTGTTTTCCCAAGAAGAGGTGCATCGGTGTTCTAGGGCCTAGTGGAATATCTTTCAGTGTTGTTTTTTCATAGGTAAGGTTGTTGCTGTTTGAGTTCTGCGATTTCGTGCTGTTTTGGTGTGGAAGGTTTGCTGTACAGCTTCTGAGTGTCTTTTTTGCAGGGTTTTGTGTTACTTCATAAAGTGCCTAGTAATGGAGAAAGAATGAGTTACTATTACTAAAATGACAACAGAATTTGAAAATTGTTGCAGAGTAAGTAGTAGAAGGAAACATCCTAACTTTAGACCAGAAAGCAATTTCAGAAATTACCTTCAGGCAATAAGAGATGTGCACTTGTTTTCAAATGACATAAAAAACATTCTGTTTCATTGAATGTCCTTTCAAAGCCAGTCAGAAACCCCCCCACAATTTTTTGATTTTCCTTCTCACTTCAGAATGTAGCCCCTCTAGCCCACTACCAAAGCTACAAACACACCACTCCCAGCATCTCTGCCATATAAAATGAACCCCGCCTCTTACCTTATCTGTGAGCTGTAGAAGTTGAAATGGAGCCAGAGTGATCCCCAGTGGCTTCTGCCACATCCAGTACTATTTTGTTGGATGGGACTTTGGCCAGGGTAGGGAAAACCTTGCCCCTTCCTTTTTGTTTGTTTTTTTTCACTTTGGTATTTATTTTATTTCAATTTTAGTAACATCGTAAATCATGGCAGATTAAAAAAAAAAAAAAAAAAAGGGTCCATCCGGTTTGGCTAGCAAGGTGTTTAGGGTGGTTACTGCTGCTCCATGCACATTACCCCCAAGGCAGAAAAGTTATATCAGAATTACCACTTGCTAGAAAGCAAAAAACATGAAATGAAACAACTAGCAAATTAAAAAAACCCAAAACGAAACACAATTTTTTTCTGTACACATCCTATCTAGCAATTCAATATGGATTACTTTTAATTTATAAATGTATGGATGTCTTGATTTTTTTTTTCTTTTGTAGTCTACCCTCAAAATCACAGATGACGCATTTATCAGTCACTGTGACATATCGGGAACATATTTGTATTTTAAATGTATATATCCCAAACAGAATTTAATATTTTAAAAGTGTGATGCCGAATTATGTGCTTTTACAGGATTGTTCTGAAAAGGGGGGTGGTATCATCATGATTGTTGATGTTACTTATCAAAATCTCAAGGGGACCTGGAATGCCCTATGGGCCTGAAAGTGAAATGTGGGGAGGGTGGGGAGCATTCCCCTCATGTGCCTAATACCCTTGAACTGGTCCTGGATAGCAAGAAATACAAAATGGTGAAAAACATTTTGCTATTGGCTTGTAATGTAAAATCTCATGCTTTCGATGATCATCGTAGCCCTTCCTATCACAAACATCCCAGCAGGATGATTCATCTACAGCTAACCGCCATCTCTACACCTCTCTTCCCCTCAGGGCCAGTGCAAAGGGATTAGGTGCCCTAGGCAACTTCTGCCTTGTGCCACCCCCCCCCCCCCCCCCGGTTGCGTCCCTCAGTTGCACTGACATACCCTTCGCCCCAGACGTGCCTCCCCCAGTCGTGCCAATACACCTCCTGCCCCCGGTTGCGCCCCTCCACCCCCTGGTTGCGGCCCTGACTTCTTCCGCTTGGTTGTTTTGGGCCGTGAGCGGCCCCACATGGCTCGTGCGCCCTAATGATTGGCAGCCTAGACCCAGGCCTAGCTCGCCTAGTGCTTCCGCCGGCCCTGTCCCCCCTCTTTTAACCCATTCGCAGGAAACATCTTCCCATGGTTAACCCTCAGCATCTGAGACCTCCTCCTACAGGAATATATGTGCAAAAAATCAAAGTGAAAGCCTGGTGAAAAAGAAAGATGCAGCAGTCGGCCATCGGTTCTTCCAAAAATCCTCATTTCGGTAAATTCTGTTCCCATTTTAGATAGTTGCTCCTTCAGAAATCTAAATAAATGCCTGGCTGCACATTGCTAATACCACATACCATTTCCTTTTCTTTTTTTTTATGAAAAATATATCATCTCTGACTCGTAATAAAAAGTGTTTTTTCATCTTTAGATATTTATGTTTTGGGGGGGGTTTTTTGTTTTTTTTTTTTCATTTTTTGCTTTTAATTCAAGCCCCAGCGTGGATTACAGGCAAAACTAAAACATGTTATCTATATAAAATATGTCTGCCATAATTTGCTTCTCATAATCAATTTTTGAATGTTTTATTAGAGTGGACTCTTTGCATACTTCGACTTTAATTTGACATTTAATTTGACGTTTAGGACCGATCAGTGTCATCTTCCTTTCAGGATGTGAGCTTGAGTTCTCTTTTTTTCCTTCAGCCTTTTCTTTCTGCTCATGTTGATTTCTAGCTCAATGAAAACCAGCCCCTCCTACAACACCCTGAGCCTTTATTTGCTGCCAAGTAGGGTGCTCCCAATTTAACTCTGCCCCCTCCTGTCTATCCCAGCTGTGACAGCGACAGTCCTCAGCTGGGGGGATGAGGGGTTACACACTGCAGAGTTCCCTCAGCCTGCAGGTGCCGCTGTTGCTCAAGGACCGGGACTTCCCCTTGTGAACTCATTCATCTCTAAGCACAGCCCTCCGCAGGTAAGTGAATTGACACTGGGAAGAACATACATCTGTATGTCCTTCACAGTGCCAAAGCCTACATGCAAACGAACTGAATTATGTTTCAAGAGACACTTTCAGATGATGCTATATATGCTATATATCTATATATATATATCTATATGCTATATATATGCTATATATCATTCAGATGATGCTGGGTCCAGGATCAGAGCTGCCTACTCATGACAATATATTGTACTGGCAGTCTTCCAGATTTTGTACGAACAACCTCACGTTTTTACTGACACGTGTTTCACCATCGCCATTCGGTACACAGTAGGGACTTACCATGCTGAGAGTCATCCTTTTATGCACTGTCATAATCCCAGGGCTGGTGCTAGCTTTTTTGCTGCCCTGTGCAAACAAATTACTGTGCTGACCCCCCCCCCCCCCCCGGTTCGTTCATTCATTCTCTATCCCAAGCCCACCAAAAAAAATGCCCAGTTCTCTTCAGTGATACAAACTTAAAAAACTGACACCTCCCCCCCCCCCCCCCCCCCTGAACTCATGGCTGGTGCAAGGGTATTAGGTGCCTGAGATGAACCTTATAGCCTTGCACAATGCCCCCACCCCTCTCCCCAATCCACACACACAGTTAAAGAGTTATGCATTTATATTATAAATGAAGAAATACCAAAGTACAGTATTCTGAGGTAAAAATATCACTTACCTTATATTTACATGCACTGCTGAGATGCCAACTAGAAATCCCTGCAAAAAAGAAATTTGGAACGCATATGGTATTAGGCCTATTGTGATGTGTGTTCGATGTGGGCTTGATGCTCTGAAAGCCTGAATATACTCCCTATTAGGAGAATGCCCCACCTCAGTCACACATGCAGAACATAAACAGACCCTCATCAAATAGAGCAACCATAAAGTAGAAATACAAACGCACAGATAAAAAGTGAACTGGACACCGTAAGAAGCCAGATTCTCTTTGCAGTGCATTCTTCAAACATCAAACAATAAAATCAAGAAATAAAATAAATACATAATCATAATACTAAAAACATACTAATAATATTATTTAAAAGCTGATGAATAAAAGATTAAATAATCAAAAACTCATATATAAGTTGTTTTAAATGTCTCAAACACCAATAAAATATTTCAAAACAGTAGACACAGCAAATAACTCCTGAAAAATAAAACTAAAAAGGATTTTAAAAATTCACGCTCTCCATACCTGGGAACTTTTGATTTCCAAATGCCCTGAAACTGTCATGGATTATCAGGCAAAGAGTAACTGGCGTAGCTGTGCACACACATGCTCCCTCTTATACACAGACATGCTCTCTCCCTCTCCCTTACACATGCACACATGCTCTCTCCCACACACATGTACACATGCCCTCTCCCGCACACAAGCACACATGCTCTCTCACTCTCCCACACACAAGCATACATGCTCTCTCTCACTCTCACTCTCCCACACACATGCTCTCTCACTCTCCCACACACATGCACACATGCTCTCTCTCACTCTCTCTCTCCCACACACATGCACACATGCTCTCTCTCACTCTCTCTCTCCCACACACATGCTCTCTCACTCTCCCACACACATGCACACATGCTCTCTCTCACTCTCACTCTCCCACACACAAGCATACATGCTCCCTCTCACTCACTTCCCTAGACTTATCAGGCAGCAGCAGCAGAGTCTCCTTTTTCAGCCCCCATGGCCAAGGGAACGACTTCCGGTCACAGAGCATTAGATTACTTCCTGCAGGGCACACTCCTCTTCCTCCTCAGCAGCCGAAATTAATGGCATGATCAGCGCTGCCTTAGTAAGTGGAAAAGCAGTGCAGCCCTGCCGGCAATATTGCTGATTCTGGTGGGGCCACGCTGCTTCTTCACTTACTAAGGCAGTGGAGCCGCGCTGATTTTCTTGGCGGCTCAGACCTCTTTCTTCCGCCGCTGGTGGGATCGGATCTACCAACGGCAACATGGGCCTCCTCTTCTTATGCTGCCGGTGGGCTCAGGTTCATCGGCACCACCATGCATGCTCTTCTTGCGCCACCAGTGGGATCTGGTCCACCGGTCGCAGCACGGACCTCTCCCTGCTCCCGACACCGCCCTACCGGGTGTGCCGCCCTGTGATAATCCCTGATTCCCAAGTACTGCAGCCTCACAGACCCTCAGCCCTAGGCACCATTGTTATAATTAGTGAGGTTTGGGTGGACTCTTGGACACTGTGGCAGCTGACCACGCCCACAGGAGGAAGTCCCATGAAGGGCCACAGGTCAGGCTCAGCTCTGGACACACAAACACAGATATTTCTTTATTTAGACAGGTTGAGAAGCCACCAGAGGTGGCAGTAGTGAGTAGAAGATGAAGCCCGGCTGGGTTAGTATTCCCCAGGCACTGGAACAGCGGTTCCTCCGGTAGCAGTGCTGTAGTGGAGAGAACTGAGAGAATGAGTACAATAAGACATTCACAGAGTCCCAAATATGGAGAAGCCCTGAGATAGGGAGAGCTGGCCCTCGAGGAGCGAGTACCAGATCCCTGGGAGCAGAGAGACTCGTTGGCAAAGTACTCACAGAGCGGTTCCACATAGGAGATGGCACTGGCGCTGGAACGGAGGCAGGCCCTCGAGGAGCGAGTACCTGGTTCCAGGGAGACAACTCTGAGGAGTAGATGATAGTAGTACTCACTGATGGTGTCTTGTTATTAATGCTCTGTTAAGAAAGCTGGGAGTAGCAATCTGTTGATGATCTGATGCCTGATGGGAGGAGCAATCAGATAAGAGTTAGAACTGTGTTGGTATTTGAGGTAGTTGTGGGTGGATCCTTGGGCCGGTGGCAGATGACCACGACCCCGGGGGAAGATTCCGAGAGGGACCACTGGTCAGGCTCAGAGTATGGAGACAGACACACACTAGTTCTTTTATTAGAGAGTTTACTGAACCGCCAGAGATGGCAGTAGTGAGCTGATAAGCCCAGCTGGGCTGTAGTTCCTCAGAGACTGGAACAGCGATCCCTGGAGGCTGAGCTGAGGAGAGACTGAGATATAGTGAGTAGGCAGAGTATGCAGATGGTAACATTCACACAATGTCCCAATGAAGCCCAGGAGCTGGCAAGTACAGGCCCTCGAGGAGCAAGTACCTGGTTCCAGGGAAAGCTCAGAGAGAACGATGGCAACTCACTGATGTAGCTGATATCGTAGGTAGTGAAGACTTCCAGGCAGAAAAGCAAGTCTGGGACGAGGGCCCTCGAGGAGCGAGTACCGATTCCAGACTGTCACCTGAAAAACAAAGGAGAGAGAGCGAGGCCGTTGTCAATCCTTGCTAACTCAATCTGTTAGCAATTACTGAGACCTTAAATATCCGTCGCGGGTGACGTCATCTTCGGGGGACACCCCTGAGGTTCACGCCACTGCCGGTACTTCAATCGGGGCCGCGCCGTGCCCCTAGGCCTCCAGGAAACATGGTGGTTGCAGCGTCGAGACGGTCCGGGAATGCCCGAGGACAATTGGCAGAAGAACACCGCAGCAGTCAATCTGCCCGCGGTTGGAGAGGGAGGCACCAGAGTGGTAAGGAGGGTGGGGAGAGGGTGTCGGGCACCGACGGACACAACATGTCTGTAGCGAATTCTTCCAAGTAGAAGAGGAAATAGATGCAGGCAGCGAGTCAGGGAACATGGGCCCTCAAGGAGTGAGTAACGGTTACCTGACAGCGACCTGAAAGAAGCAAAAGAGGCCCCCGAGGAGCAGGTACCCCATTAGCCGAAAGAGTCCAAAGGTAGTTGGAGAGGCAGAGTAGCTGGGTACTGAGAGCGAATCCCATCCGTAAGAATCCCCTTGCT
The DNA here is from genome assembly GCF_901001135.1 of Rhinatrema bivittatum. Lineage (NCBI taxonomy): Eukaryota > Metazoa > Chordata > Amphibia > Gymnophiona > Rhinatrematidae > Rhinatrema > Rhinatrema bivittatum. Next base: position 188,491,848 of record NC_042618.1, on the reverse strand, counting down.
AACACAACGGCTAGCAATAAACTGTAGGCTTCAATATCCGGGCAGCGTGACGTCATCACAGGGGGACGCCCCTGAGGAACGCGCCAATGAGGAAATAAGAATGAGGGCCGCGCAGAGCGCGCATCCTAAGGTACCTGTAGAACATGGCGGGAGGCAGCGCCCAAGCCGGTCCGGGGACGCCGGAGAGGACGGCAGGCGGTCGCCACGGCAGCCAGGCGTCCGTGAAGAGCAGGAGGAGCCACAAAAAAGGAAAGGTAGGCGGAGTGAAGCCGTCGGGAGAGACACTCTGTCACTCATTATATTTGTACTGACATGATTAATTTTGTGGATATGCCGAAGACCATATTCAGCCACTGTCTGGCTGAACTAGTTAGCTGGAAAAACCTATCTAGTTAACTTATCCAGGATATTCAGCGACACTGTTGCATTGCTGAATATAATCAGCTATCTAAAAGTTAGCTTGATAAGTTTATCCAGCTAACTTTAGGACAGGTCTCTGGCAAATTATCCAGCTAACTCTAAATATCGGAGTTTGTCTGGCTAACTCAACTCCTCCCAGTAACACCCCCCATCCTGGCCACCACGTAGCAGGCTATTTAGCTGGATAAGTAGTTATCCAGTTAAGTGGTGACCGTTGATCCTGGTCAGATATTCAGCCACTGCCACTTAGCCGGATAAGTCAAAATTTATCTGCTAAGTGGCATTGAATATGGACCTTGTCATTTTTTGGTTTTAGGGTTGTTGTTTTTTTTTACTGACTGTCAGTAAGAGGGCAATTTTCAAAGCAATGCACCTGGGTAAACTGGTCTGCTGAAAGCTGCCCTTCTCTGCCCAGTTAAAAGTCCATGCAAGCTTCCAGACTGTGCACACTTTTAGCTCGTTACAAAGAGGTGCTCCCAGGGGAGTAAAACAACATGTGTATGTTTGATTTTCAAATGTACGGGCACTATCTTGGCCTGCATAGTGCAAGACATGGGGGGTACGTTTAGTGCACGTATTTTGCGGCTGCTGATTTTTATAGGGAAACCATGTGACCGGCTGCAACATACGTGGGCTAAAAGTGTCCTCACACAACGCAAGCTATTCAGAATTGCTTCTAGGTTGACTGACAATTAGCAACCTATCCAGGAACCTTTTATCATCTCTGGACTGAGCATAGTCAGTACTTTGTATATCCTTTGGATGCATTCCAGCTGACAAGCAGGTGAATATCTAGTGATCTCAGACCGTGCCGCAAAGAAAAAAATCAGAAAAGCAAGAGCATTTCCAGCTGCCATTAAATGACTCTCTTAATTAAAAATAAGGTTTTATTCAAAATAAGGTTTCAGAGATTTTATTTCATTTTCTTGTTATTGTATTTTCTATTTCTCCCTTCATCGTAATTTTAATACAGGATATTAATATCAATCATACATTTTTATCAAATATTTATTTCCCTCGTCTTATTAACATCCTATTGTGTAAAAAAAGAAAAAAAATCCAAAGCCCTACTCTCAGTCCATGGAGACCTGCAAAAAAAAACAAAAAACCCAACACTATAAAATAATTTCAGCGGTATAACCCAGTGTTGTATAGGACAGACTCAGGCACAGCTTTGTCTAGGGAACCTCACAGTCAGTCAGGTTTTCAGGATATCCACAATGAATATGCATGAGATACTGTAAATGTGCATACATTGTAGACTCGTATATTTAAATTTGTTTCATGCATATTCATTGTGGATATCCTGAAAACCCGACTGGCTGTGGAGTCCTCAGGGCAGGTTTGGGGAGGCAGTAGCTGGGGTTGGGGGGAGATCATTAGTCAGGGAAAGGGCTTTTGCTAGTAAAGTGTAATTCATCCAGGTTTACCACTGCTAGAAAAGGTTGGGGGAAAACTATGCCACTTTTAACAATGAACCAATAACAAGCTCAAAGGTGCTAGAGAGGTGTGTAAAGTAAGCAAATGCCAGGCCAGTGTTCTTCTGTTTGTGAATGGCTTAGTGAGTGCTGAAACCAGAATAGTAGCAGCTGTATTTATAGCTGGTGAGAGCGGCTGCGTAAGGTTTGGTCATGGACGTGTGACTCGACACACCACGCCCTTACTCAGGTTACAGTGCAGGAGCAATGCAGATAAAACCCAGTGAAACCATCCTGGACACAGTGTTTGTTCTTTCTGAAAAGAAAAGCCTTTTATTAATGGTAGGGTAAATGTTATGTGATTATTACTGAATAAAAAAAGTTAACATAGCTTGCTCCCAAACTGAAATGAATCAATTAGACAGCACAGTTAAATACATAAAGAGGGGCCTGTTTTCAAAAGGGATGTTCTTTCTATTTGGGAACACTTTTACATCAGATGAAAAAGTGCACTGTGTTGCTTTTATCTTTTCTTGCCTTTAAGATATGAGAGGAACTTCTTATTTATGATTCTGCAAAGTTTGCCAATGAGGAACTGAGGTTGCATTTTTTCATATTTACCCTCTGTTCATAGCAGTTTTCCTTTTTTAAAATTGCCCCAGGCTGGGTGTTAGCGGATCCCCTTGATAACAGTGAGGTAAGCTAGATCCTTTCAGTGCCCCTTGCAGTTCAGCAAGGGTCATATCTGCCACTGCAGAAAGGAAGTACTGCAAGGAACTACGGTTCTGGCACAAAATGGCATTTCCTAATAGCACAGTAGTTTCTCGGTGTAAAGCCATTCACCATACTGCTAAATGCACTTACAGCCAGCTGTTTTCAAGCTATTATTTATTTTATGAGCACAAACTTTACTATATAGCTACTAATACAATACAATGTAAGGGGGACCCTTACTGTGGATTATGCCCCTCCTACAAGAGGATATATTGAGGCTGGAAGAGTAGTGAAGGGACTGAATAATTTGTAAGGGCCTCCACAAAGGAGTGGCCAGCAGCAGTAGATAGTGCGTGGCCACATAGAACATTCTCTGTGGTGATTCACTGGACAGCCCAAGGATTTCTTGAGGAGTAATCTGAAGAAGGTGATGGAGTGGATTGTCAGCTAGCCTGGTTAATATCCCAAAGATACCGTATCAATTTAGTGTCAAGTGCTGGAGAGGAGAAAGAGAGCCACCCGTACAGCGCTCGTAGGTGAGGAGAAAGGATAGTGCAATAAAGATCAAGCTTTGGCTCTAAAGGCAGATGGAACAGGGTGGCTCAGGGAGATGGAAGCAAGCGCCAGTCCAAAGCGGACTTAATTTCTAGAAGAGAGGGCGGCAGATAAATCCCACTGGTGAAATTATCAGCGTATGATGGAAGTGTAACCCCTGTTCCACTGCTGGTAGATTTTGGGGTACATTCGGAATTGGTAGAGCAACAAACACCCCATACTTCCTTGGGATCTTTCCTGATGGGGGGGATGGGGAAAGAAAGTCGTTCAAGGCCCTTAAGCTTTTTCATGGGATCTTCTGATACCTTCCAGTAAGAATAACACACTGCCACACAGTTTGGCTTTGTTCGAAATAAATCCTTTTACTGGGTAATTTGATGTGAAAGGATTATCTGGCCACACGAACACTTGGCTCTGGTGCAGTCTATGCAGAAATGAAAGTTCAAATATCACAGTCAATACAACTCTTCATACATGTTGCGTTCGTGCCTCTTCTCGCCCCTCGCTCCACCCTCTCTACCTTGGGAGCGACTCCCTTCTGCTCTGATGGACAGATGCAGCCGCGGCTTCTCCCTGCCTCTTGGTCCCGGTGTCCCCGGGCTGGCTTGATGCTACGGATCTGCCATGTTCACGATGACGTAAGGGCGCGTGCATGCGCTCCAGACTTTGTACCAGCAAGGGCGCGAACCTCGGGGTCGCCCCCCCGTAGTGATGTCATCCATTTTCACTTTAAAAGTTCTTTGTTTGCTAACCTCTAACGAGTTAGCAAGGAACTCCAACTGGACTTGCTTCGACAGTCCACGATACTTGCAACAACGATCCAAGTCAGCAAGGGGAATCCTTCTCCACTGCTCGGCCTTTTCAAACTTACCAGGAGTACCCGCTCCACGGGGGCTCCGCTCTCTCTTCTTGATTTCAGATTGCCAAGACGGGATCCGGTACTCGCTCCTCGAGGGCCTATGTCCCTGAATACTCAGAAGACTCCTCATTGCCTGGAAGCGATTGCGAACGTGAACACAGTGAGTTGTATTGTAGATAGGAATCGGTACTCGCTCCACAAGGGCCTACATTCCTATAGCTCTGAAGACTCCCTTCCGTCCAAGACGTTATCGCAGGTACGGAGATTGAGAGTTATATTGGCAAGATTACAGATAGGAACCGGTACTCGCTCCACGAGGGCCCATGTTCCTAGAATCTTTTACAGACTCTCTTCTACTCTAGAACCATTTCATATACAGCTATTGTGAGTTCTTATTACAGACTGTTCAGAGGAACCAGTGCTCGCCTATGGCTCCTGTTCCTGAATGTACTGAAGACTCTCTGTGGCATAGAGACCATTGCAGACATCTACTATTGTGAGTGTACCATCTTGTATCCAGTATACCCTGTCTACTCACTACTTCTAGTCTCTCTCTACAGCTCAGCGACCCAGAGATTATATTCCAGTATTAGAAGGACTTCAGCCCTCCTGGACACATCGACTCACTACTGCCACCACTGGTGGTCCAGCTTCCAGTCTAATAAAGAACTATTTGTGTTTACTTAATATTCTAGCCTAGCCTGTGGTTCTCCTCAGGATCTCCTCCTGAGGGCACTGTCATCTGCCATCGGCCCAGGGAGTCACCATTTCCTCCAAGTGGTCATTCCTTACACTACTGTCACTCTGTGGGAGCCAACCACTACTGACCACTAACTCCGTTTACGGAAGTATTATATAGATAGCTACCTTCTCTTTCTATGGGACTTGCCAGCAGCCTATATATAACAGATTGCTACTCCGTAGCGGGGGCATGATAGATTGCTATCTCAGTAGCGAAGTACAATATACCTATTGTTAGCTCCTCTCCTCAAAAGAGTATCATTGAACATATTGCCAACCTCTCTTCCCTGGAGAATTGATCCATAACACATTGCAACCTCCTTTCTTTACAGGAGCATCTAACAGCAGTTCGCTAACAGATCTACAGATAGCTAACTCCTCCCTTCTGGAGGAGCAGATCATGACAGATTGCTACTCCTCCCCTTTTCAGGAGAAAAGCAGAATAGATTACTAACTCCGCCCTCCTGGCGGGGTGAGTGACAACAGATTGCTAGCTTCTCCCCTCTGGAGGAGGAAAGCGTAACAATACACTAGGGTTTTCTTCACCAACCACTCCCTAGTATTATAGTTTCTTGATGGTGACTAATCAAATACAAGAACTGTTGCTGTTTGCTATTTAAGCAGTGTGTCCAGAGCCTAAGGGCTTCCTTTGTCATGCTACGTGCTGATGGTGCAGGTAAGCTCACAATTCTTACCTAGTTTCACAGTATTTAAGATAAAATAGTGTGGTTGCCCTGATAGTCCCCTTAAAGACATAGAAATACAAGCCCCCTTTGAGGGTCCTTTCTCTTGTTTGTCCATCCTTTATTCACTGATGAGTCTCTGCAGACTTACTGCAGTTGTGGGAGTTTTTCCTGATGGGGGGAGCCTCTATCTTCTAGGCCCAAGAAGATCTATGACCACAATTGTGTGGCCAGATGCTGAAGAAATGGCATGATTAGCTTGTTGTCGCATAATTGATAACCTGCAGAATCAACATACCTGAAGCTTTACCACCCCCTAATTAAACCTTTTGAAGAAAGCTACCTGGTACTTTCCTTCAGTTTCAGCTCTCACTGCTTCTGCTCCAGCCCCTCAGCCTGCAGGGAACAGGAGGGGAGGGGGGTGAGGCTGTAGAAGAAAAATGACGCTCTCTACTTCCTAATCCAGCTCCTGAGGGCAACAGGGGAGGAAAGGTAAAGTTAGAATAGACAGGGAAAGCAGTCCCAATGCTTAATCTCTCAAAGATCTCTTAAATTGAACAAAAGGGTTGATGCAGTGATGTCCCTTTAGAGGAATTTCATCTTTAAACAAAGATTCTTGCCCTTGTATATATGGCCAATCATACACAATTTACAAAGAACTGGATGTGTTTTTGGAAGTGAGTCACATCTGGCAGGGAGAGCATTCATTTCATTTTATAGTAGCCTTAATGACTGATACTACTGCTGACAAGTTTCAAGCTTGTGCCTCTTCAACCCTTTTTGTATCTGTTAGCATGTGTCCAATATATGTGCACACATATCTTTCTGTGTAATTAACAGCATGACTAACTGCTGACGCCCAGGGCATTTTTAGCATACATAAGCTCATATGCTTGGAAAGATAACAAGGACTTTCTCTAGAAAATATGAAAGTATTAGTGCACTGTTTCCATTCAAAACAAAAGTAATATTTCATAGTTTAAAGTTTGTATGTCTTAACTTGACAAATAGTTGCCTTTTGTGCCTGGTGAATTTTGTATTTATGTACAGTTTAAATATTGCTTAAAAACAGTGCAAATGTACAGCGGGTGTGCTGGCTCTCCCAGTCAGACCATGCCAAACCAACCCCCCTTAGTGACTAAGGCCTAGATTTACCAATGTCGCAGGGCTCCCTGAATCACATGCTAACGGGGGCGGGCCTGCGGGCCACCTCTGTGGTGTGATCGCTGCCGGCTTTCGCACCCAATAGCGCCATCATAAAAGGTGGTGCTATTGGGCGTGAAATGGGCAGGGAAAAGGGTTCTTACATTTTCGCTGTCCGCGAGGTCTTCGCGGCGTCCGCCCCGATTCCTCCTCTTCCGGGGCAGACACCACCCCGACCCCACCCCCTTTTGCCCCGGACCCCACCCCTGATCCTACCCCTTTTCGCGTGCACTAGCTTTAGTAAATAACCCCCTAAGTGCACACTACATGACTGAAGAAGATCCATCCCAGGAAGGGGGTTGGAACATGTGTAGAATGCCACCTCCATAACCTTCCAGAACACACCATCCTCTTAGAAGTAAAGGTCAACAACAAAAACATGGCAGAGGATACTTTTTTATTGGACTAATTTAATGCTGGCTTTTGAAAGTTACACTCCTTTCACCGGGTGAGAACAAATTGAACAGGTTGAGGCAAAGAACAGGGACTCTCCCCAGCCAGATGGGTTTTCAGAATATCCACCATGAATACGCATGAGATAAACGTGCAAATGCTGGGTTCAAAAGCATGCTGATTTATCTCTTGCACATTCACCGAAGGCAGCCGGAAACCCGAACTGGCTGTGGGATTCCCAGAACAGGTTTGGCAAGCCCTGTACTAGATTCTCCTCTGCTGCTGAATGGCTCCTAAGCTCCTGCTGCTGAATGGCTCCTAAGCAAATGTCAGCCACCATCTTAACTGGTGCTCTTTGTTTCTATTACAGCTGGCTTTCTGTAGGTCCCTGTGGGCAGGGAGTGAAAGATCAGTTTATGATAGGGTTCCTACAAATAGACACAGAAGGGAAGGCAAATCTGAGAAAGACCCTTCCCTGCTATCCCATCTTTGGGATGACAAATGGCAATAACAAGACCATGGGTATCCAGCACATATTGGGATGTTAAAGCTTGGGCAGATAATCACAGGAGAGCTGTTATTACCAAAGTCCTGGCTAAACTATTTTACATTCTGCTGGATCTGGCAGCACAGCAGTCGCTTCCCAAAACAATCCCTTGATTTTTAGAAGTCAGCTGACTGTTCTTGCATCCCTTAAGCACAATTAAAAAAAAAAAAAAAAACAACTTTGGAAAATAGAATGTTTATGCTGCCAGTCTCTGGTTTTATGTTGCTGAGTGACTGAAACTTTACTTTCCTAATCCCTGCAAGCGGCAGTGCACACAGACTGATAATATTTGCCAAGGGCAGAGCAGGTAACTGGCTAACTACATATTCTCATACTGGTGAGCTCATGGGTCAATACGGGAGTGTTCCATAACATCAAGTCATCCCAGTTCTGCGAAGAACCAGCTACAGTCACTGTGTTCTTATCAAGCGCATCAGACATTTCTGTGTCTCAGTGAGTTCATAGAAAGCATGTGTAGTCTCCCCCCCCCCCCCTCCCCCAGGGTAACCAACCCAGCCTTCTTCCTGTCTTACAAGGGAAACTGCACTTCTGCAAAAGGATGTTGTGACAGGGAAGAGCTCATTAAATGCCTGATGATATCATGTGTGTTCAGCAAGACTGCCAAATTGCAGGACCACCAGCCATGGCAATGTTTTTACACAATATCTAATAATTAAAATTGAGTCCACTGTGGCTTGTTGTGACAGTAGGCATGCCAGGGATCAGCCAGGTCTGGAAACTGTGCATTAACTCTGTCACAAGCTTAATAAAAATAGATTGCTAAGGTTCTACTATGTCTGAGCCATATGAGCTTCAATAGATTGTGCACTTTCACATTCTACATAAATCCATCTACAAACACAACTCCAATTGGCTTGATGAACCCTTCCAGTGCAAACCCTCCAACCGCCCCTCCAGAGCAATCAATCAAGGCTCCCTCCACATTCCATCCCTTAAGAGAGCTCACCTCTCTTCTACAAGGGACCGAGCCCTATCTATTGCAGGCCCCTCCTGCTGGAATTCACTACCCACGTACCTACGCCTTGAACCTTGCTCGATCAATTTCAAGAAAAAGCTAAAGACCTGGCTCTACAAGCAGGCTTACCCTGACTAGGGCCCTGCCACATGAGCCCATCCTTACCCCTTATCCCTTCCTCTTAGAATCTCCTACCCCAATTTATTCAGTACTGCGATCATGTCAACTCATCATGCGAACAATACTTATATTTATTGTCATTATTTGTTGATGTTACCATGTTATTACATTGTTATAGTTACACTTATTTTCTCTCTCCATTCTCTCAACTAGTTCAATCTCTTTGTTCTCGGTATATCTCTATCCTTCCTTTTGTCCATTCCCCGTTCCTGTTCTATGTAATTCTTCCTATCAATTTACTGTAAACCGATATGATGTCTCGCACTAATGTCGGTATAAAAAAGTTTCTAAATAAATAAATAAACAAATAATTGAAATAAAAACAAATCCAAGGTAGTCAAAGCCATGGATATGCCTGGATTTCGTAGCAATTTTCCATTTTTCACATTTCAGGTTCTGAGAAATTTCCCATAGGCTAAAGATTCCAAGATCATGATTAGTCTTCACAGAGAGAAGCCGATGTACTAAGCCAGGGCTTCCCAAACCTGTCCTGGAGACCCCACAGCTATTCGGGTTTTCAAGATATCCACCATGAATATGCATGAGATAAATTTGCATATGTGGAGTCTCCATAATATGCAAATTTTTCTCTTGTATATTCATGGTTGATAGCCTGAAGAGCCAACTGGCTGTGGGGACCCCAAGACAGGTTTAGGAAGCCCTGTACTAAAAGGCTGCAAGCTCTGGAAGAGTAAGCCGGTAATATGCAAAGTATCGGAGAAGTAATTTTCAAAGGATTTATGCATGTAAATGCAACATACTATAGCAGCAGTTTTAAAAAGCCCACTGTAAAACCTATTGACAGTTCAATGGCATATACTATAATAATTTTCAAAAGCCCACTTACACAGATAAAGTGCATTTACACACATAAAACCCAGTTATAAGCATGTAAATCCTTTTGAAACTTACTCCATTAAGGAATTACCAGGACATTTAAATGTGCATGTTTTTCCACAGGCCAAATTTCTGTGATAACATTTGTGCAAAAGCATGGGTTTTTATCACAAGAAGGCTTAAACAGACCTCCATGAGTGTAGTTAAGTTTTGCAAAAAACTTTGAGTTGTGAAATCTTTCACACATAATTTTGCTAATGCTGCATCGCTAATGAGCTTATTTGCCTGATTTTTCAGCTCATTAGGGTTTATCATAATTTTTGCAAATGACATAACACAACATTACGCTTATTAAAACAGCAATTAGCATGCATTCAGATTCACAAACCACTATTGTGTAAACTATTTAATGTTTTAATGCAGGTAAACACATTTGTGAAGCCATTTATGCCTTAGGACATTGGCCACAACGTTTGAACCTGATTTTAATGAAAGAGAGTTATTGTGCCTTTGGACAAACAGACGGATGGACAGACTGAACCACCACTTTGGAATTTTCAGACATGCTGAAAGTGCTAAAATGCACAGAATAAAATAGATGTGAAAATGAGAAAGTGACTGAGGTGGGCCGTCACTGCAAGCAGCACGACTGGTCCTAATACAGGACACCGGTTCCAAAGAAGAGTCACATATCTTTCCTTGTAAACTAGGAAAACTGCAACCATATGTCAGCACATAATGGCACCTCCCCAGGGCAGTAAAGTCAATTGATGTCAAGACTCAGAGTGAGTGGAGCCTTGGTGCTGCTATTGGATTGACGGAGCCTAACCAGCATACAGCACTGCTTAGGCTCCAATAGGCAGCAGCTGACCGGCGAGAAGGGGTTGTTCCAGAATTGCCAGCAGGCAGGATGGGGACAGGAATCAACGAGGGCTGGATTCAGAGCTGATGGCAGTCAGAGAGGGGTCAGGAACAAGGGCGGGACATCACAGGCAGGCTGGGACTCTGAAGCAGCAGCAGCAGCAGCAAAGAAAGGCTGGAACACCACCGAAGAACAAAACCAGGAAACACAATGGCACAGAATCAAGGATCAGGACCTATTGCTCAGGCACTCACCAAGACAATTGAGCCTCCTTTTATTTCAGAGTAGCAGTGATGTCCTCAGCCTATGCCACAGGAAATCCTGGAGGCTGGGCCTATAAAACTGGTGAGTGCTGCATGCCCTTAATCTAGGCCACAGGATGTAACCTTGAACCAGGATGCCGGGAACCATGCTGGGACATTGCCGTAGAGGATGTGGCACCACACTGGGCCCGAGGCCAAAAAGTGCCGACCGTGGTGTAGCTGCCCAGGATCAGCGGCATGATACAATTGATGAGTTGTTTTATTCCATAGAGGTTAAGTTAAGCAAATATTTGGAAGTAACAGAATAGACATGTGGATCCCAAAATTCTCAACTTTAACAAGTGATTAAGGGTCAGCGTGATGACGCGGTGCTACTGCTGCATGTTGTCATGTGGGAAACCTGGGTTTGATTCCTGAGCTGCAGTTTAGCCACTAGGTACTGCCATCACCCAGTGGCAGTACCTAGTGGCTAAATTCAGGATATATGTGCACTGGATTCCAGAAAGAGCTGCAGTCTGAGCAGGGGCAGCTCAAGGAAATCTGCTGCCTGAGGCGAAGGCTGAAATGGAGACACCCCCCCCCTCCCCTCATGGCCCGGGGCAGTGAATTCACCGAGGGCCAGGGCAGGGGGAAGGGTGAAGTGACTTGTCCAAGGTCACAAGGAATTGCAATAGGATTTAAACTATGGCCTCTCTTGTTTGCAGCCCACTGCTCTAACCACTGAGTTTTTGGGCCTGTTATTTTTTTGTTCTCAGTCTTCGGCGTCCGCACTAGGGGGCGCTGGAGAAATGCTTAATGGGGTGGGGTGACCTTTGGCCTCTCCCACCTCCTGGGTCTAGAAATAGGACTCCTCCATTCCCTATTGCCTGCCTCCCACCCTTCTCCAGGATCTGCCCCCTGGGGGTGTGAGAGGTTGGTGAATGGTGGGAGTCTGTGTGTGTGACACACTCTCTCTTAGGGCTGATACAAAGCTATTATATGTCCTTGACAAACTTTACAGCCTTTCATTCCCCCCTTCCCTCCCCTCTCCACATAATTAAAACGTATGTATTCTTCTCCATTTTAAAATTGATTAACTTCCCTAAGGCAGATTGAATATGGAAAATAGACATTCAAAGTACAATCTTCTGAAGTAAAAATATCACTTACAACAACATATCTTTTATATAGACAAACACTGCAAAAAACACACTTTCAATAATAATAGTTTAATAGACTTAATAAACTACCTTTTTCATAATAATCAAGGCAGTTTACTGGATCCCATATGGTACCTCTGTAACCCATCATTATTTGTTGATTATAGTTATGAATGTTACTTTTGTAAACCATTGTGATCTTTATATGGAATGACGGTATATTAAATGTCTAAATAAATATATATTAGGCCTATGATAAAGTGCACTGGGTGTGGACTTGGCCTACAGAAAGTCAGGAATAAACTGAACTCCAATTCCAATAGAGTAAGCCATCCATATCATAACTGCTAGCACGCAACCTATGGAAAAGCCATACTGCAAATATTACATCAGGCCCTAAACACCAATGCACCTCCTATTAGAAAAACAGATTAAAGTCAGGTTGCTGTAAATCCCTACACAGAAACTGCATGCAAGCAGAATACCTAAAGCCTCAGTCACACAAGCAGAACACAGATAGACTCTCACCAAATACAGAATAAAGAGATCATAAAATACAAATTGAAACATGCAGAGAAAAACTGAACTGGAAATCACAAGAAGCCAAACTCTGTAAGCAATGCAAACACAATCAGGAAATATAAAACATACCAATAAAAAGTATGTCAAATCTGCTGCTGAAATCAGCCAATTAAAAACACATATAAAAATGTTTAACATATTACCAAATACTAATAAAATATTTCAAAACAGCAGATACATCACATCCAATAATTAAAACTAACAAAGATAAAAAAAAACATCTCCCACTCTCCATACCTGAGAACTTTAGATTTCCAGTCCTCCTGAGATTGTCATAGATTGGAGGAGGGTGCACAAACTTTAACCTCTCTCACATATCTACACACATGTGCACAGGCACTTTCCCTCATAGACACACACACATATACATATACATATACAAAACGGTCTCATATACACACACACACACACTCTCATATATACACACATACCCACCAACCTCTCATACACATACACCACCCCTACTACCCTCTCATATGCACACACACACCCTTATACACTCACCCCACACACCCTCTCATACAGACCCGCCCACCCTCCCTCTCATACAAACACCCTCTCATAAAGACATCAACCCACATTCACCTTCTCTTTCATACACACACCCACCCTTTCATACACACACACACACATACCCTCTCATACACACTCACAAAGTCATTCTTACAGGGCAAGTCTCTTTCACACCCACATTTTGGACTTTTTCTTTGGCTGCATAGCAAGGCCTCTTCTGCTGCCGGCTGCGGGGAAAACGCTGGCAGCACCTTGGACCCTTTCCTGCCGCCGGATGTCAGGGAAACGCTGGCCAACCTCTTTTCATTTTGCCTTCTCAGGCCCCCAAACTCCTTCACCCTGCACTCTCTCTTCCCTTCCTCACTAGGCTCAATCTCCTTCCATTCTATCTCCCAGAGTTTGACCCCTCTCTCAGTACTGCCTCTCACATAGGCTCCCTCTGTCCCTCTTTCTCACATTCACAGGCTCCCTCTATCTCATGCACATGCGCACCCCCCTCATACAGGTTTCCTCTCTTGCATCCCCCCCCCCCCCCCACAGACACACACACAGGCTCCCTTTCTCTCTCATGCATACACCCTCATACAGGCTACGTATCTCTCTCTCTTTCATATACACACACCACTGCATATTGGCTTCCTCTCTCTCTCATCTCACACACACACACTGGCTCCCTCTCTCTCGGGCACATACGTACGTACCCCCTCATACAGGCTCCCTCTCTCTCTCTCTCGCACATACACACACTCTTACCCAGGGCCCCTTTCTCTCTCATGCATACACCCTCACACAGGCAACCTATCTCTCTATCTCTCTGTCACTCACACACACACACACACACACACACACACACACACATATCCCTTCACACAGGCTCCCTCTCACAAACAAACACCCTCACTCCTTCACATACACAAACTCCCTTTTTCAAGCACACCAGCTCCCAATCTCTCACACACATACACATTCCTTCACAATCTCCTCAAAAAGACTCCCACTCTCTGGCACACAAAAACACACACCCGCATTCATGCTCTCCCATACACACACACACACACACACACACACACACACACATACACACACAGTGGCTTGCAGTCTTACTTCTACACACAGCCTCTCAGTCTCTCACACAACCTCTATACATAGAATCACTGGGGCCTGCTAAGCTCGCGGCATGCAGGGACTTGCAATTTCAACTTCACCGAGACGTGGCACGCCGGGGCCTCATTCCTCTTCACCGCTGTGCAGCAAGCCAGGGTCTCCTTCCTCTTTGCCACTGCACAGCACGCTGGGACCTCCTTTCTCTTTGCTGTGATGTGGCATGCCAGGACCTCCTTCCTCTTCGCCATGAATGGGATGGGGGTCCGCTCGCAGCACAGTGGTATCTGCTCCTAATTCTGCACAGAAACTGGAATTTCTGCACGGGGGGGGGGGGGGGGGGGGGAATTCTGCGCTCCGCAGTAGCGCAAAATTCCCCCAGGACTAAGAGTTTGCCTGATTGAAGGGTGAGGCGGCTGTGGCAGGAGGTTTTCAGGGGACAATTTTGCTGCCTCAAAATCTTGTCGCCTGAAGCGACCGCCTCACCCTGCCTCATTATAGAACCGCCCCTGAGTCTGAGACCCTGTCCAAGGGCTGTAGCTGCAATGGCTGGGCGAAACAGACATAGGTGAAGAGGGTGCAAAAAATGGAGAGAATCCATGGGTAGTGGTGAATAAAGGTTCTGACTGAGCTAGAAGCCCAAAGGAACAGGTTGAAACAGCTGGGCCAAAAAATGAATGACTGAAACAATATCACTGCTGTTCACAAGTAAAGCTAAACCTTAGCCAGTACATAACTGTCTCTTGTTTTCCAAATATCAGCCACTGCAGTCTCTGAATTCTTCCTTTACAAATCATTATACTGGAGGTCTCACACCTTGCAGAAAAAGGGGTGTTTTTATAATTTTCTCTTTATTAACTTTTTCCAATATTACAATGAAAAAAGATAAAACATGTACATTACAGCAGTCATAATCAAAGATATTTATAAAGAAAATCACACAGTGCTCTTCTGTATCATTTAACAAATAATAATAAGAGGGGGGTGTTCCAGGAAAAATAAAAGGAACAAATATAGGATAATAGGACAAGGAGTGCTGCAATTCAATACAATTTATTCTACCCTAAGTTATTCCACCAAGCTAAATTACTAACTCCCGCGCTACAAATTTAGCTAATATAAAGGTCTCCAAATGAGTGAGATCTAAGAAAACAAACTTAATAGACCGATAAGAAATAAGGCATTGACAAGGAAATCTCAAAAAGAAAGGCACCTGGGGCCAACACTTTACTTTTCAGACAGGAAATGTCTTCTACAGGCTTGGGTAGCTCGAGAAATATCAGGAAAAGAGGGGTAGTGAGTTCATGCACTAATTTTTCACTTCTTGAGATGTAGCCTTCAATTGCAGCTGAGCTCTCAAGAATAATGAGAATGATCTCTAAGCTCTGTTCCTAGCAGACAATTGATCTTTGTATACAACACAAAACCGTCACACAGTTTTGGTCCATTTGGCATCGTGTACCTTTGAAATGTGTGCCAGCAGCAAAGGAAGGAAAGCACAACAGGTCCGAGGTACCCTGGACAAACTGCGTGTGGGGAAATTTCCATAGTACCCAGCCTAACGCGCCAGCCATGTTACCAAAGAGGTCAGTATTCAGTGGTGCAGCCAGCGGCAGATTTATCCCCAGACAGTTATGCATATAACTCGTGCTGGATATTCAGCGGGGCTTATGTGCACAAGTCTCCCACGGAATATACTCGGATAAAGATATGTGCATAACTTTATTTGGATAACTTTAGGATTGCTGTTTATCCAACTAGACGTTTGCGCGTAGCTTTGCCTGCACAGCACTGAACGTGTGCACGCATCGAGTAAAGTTAAGTTCCACCTCCGGAACTCCTCCATTGACCTCCCTTTTTATCAGGACAAATTTTTGTGCACACAAAATGTATGTGCTCGGTGGGGAGCAAATATTTACATCTCAGTTTTTGTGTGCATAACTCTGAAGTTACTGTGATAATATAGTGATATTAGTATACTGGACTCTGTGCAAAAAGGCAGCCTTACACTAGTAAAAAGGCAGCCTCACACCAGATGATTACACCAGCAGGACTACAGTTCCCAGGATTCTCATCACCTAGTTTGAAAAAGGTGGTGCAAAAAAGAGCCAATTAAGGAGCGGACTGGGAGGGAACTTCCCTAACCCCCTGCCTAACCTTCCTTCCCCTTCCCCTTTCCTCCCCACCCCCTAAACTAACCTACCTTGCCTGATTTTTTAAAATTGTATTACTTGCTGCTCCCGCCCAGACCCCACCCACCAGCCCGCTCTTTTGAAGAGGCCTGGCAGTTGTGCGTGTTCCTGGGTTTACGCGCGTGGCCGGGCCCCTTTGAAAATTCGCGTGGCCTTGTAAAATCTGCCAGCATATAACTAGAACTCCAGACCGTAAGTGTAACTCCAGCCAATCACTTGGAAACTCTGGCATGGAATCCTCTCAATCTATGTAAAGCAGACCAGGATTAGGAGGACTAAGGGCCTTATTTTCCAATATTGCATTGGTAACACATTAGGGGGCGTTACCAATGCAAATGAGGCTTCTTTCGTGCAGTGGTGAAACATCATGTGCGGTGATGTTTTGATTCTATCGCGGTGCACGATATTTGGCACTTTTTGGAGATAGTCCCAGACAGCCTGGAGAGAGAGAGAGAGAGAGAGAGAGAGAGAGAGAGAGAGAGAGAGAGAGAGAGAGAGAGAGAGAGAGAGAGAGAGAGAGAGAGAGAGAGGAGAGCGAGAGAGAGAGAGAGAGAGAGAGATGAGAGGGAGAGAGAGAGAGAGAGGAGGGGGAGAGAGAGAGAGAGAGAGAACCTTACTATAGTGCCTATGCCCTACATAGGTATTTGAATCCCTATGGGAGGGCTACCTACTAACTCGGGGTGGGGATTAGGTATGAGCGTCGGGGGTTGGGGGCCACTTTTGCATTCCACATGAGACCTACGGACAGAACAGTGGTCTCTAGTGCAGATTTGCTGGCCGTCGGAGTGAGGACGCTCACTCCAAGCGGAGATTTGGCCAACATTTTCTCCACCTAGCATGTTGTTGCCCAGGTAGAGTGTCCATCAAGCTAGGTGGAGAGAACGTTGCCCAAACCACTTCTTGGTGTGAGCGTCCTCACTCCGACGGCCAGCAAATCTGCACTAGAGACCACTGTTCTGTCCGTAGGTCTCATGTGGAATGCAAAAGTGGCCCCCAACCCCCGACGCTCATACCTAATCCCCACCCCGAGTTAGTAGGTAGCCCTCCCATAGGGATTCAAATACCTATGTAGGGCATAGGCACTATAGTAAGGCTCTCTCTGTCCATTGCAGCCGCGCTACCACTGTGGTTGTTTCGCCACACACGATACACAGGTTCCCGCTTTACATATGCTCCGCCGTGAATTTATCGCACACGGTAAAGTGCTTTGAAAATGAGGCCCTAAGTGGTGTACTTTCCCTCTTTCTCTGTTTCAAACTGTACTGCTTTGGTGGGACGCTAGCGGTTAATGAATAAAAGGAATCTGGGGAATTAAATCGTGGCTTGTTTTTGGAGTCGTTATCAAGGACTGGAATGATGCAAGGCTTTTGGTAAACATATGTAGAACATTACAAGAATTGCCACAAAGAGATGGGCGTCTAGTTCCAGGTTTTTGTCTTGGGTTTAAAAGGGGGGGGAGGGGGGAGGATAGATCCCTCCCGGATTGCCAAAGACACGATTAAGAGAATTCAGTCTTTGCACGGAATCTTACTTATTGATTGAGACTGGGGCTAAACTCATGACACTAAGGATTAGCCACATGCTAGGGATAAGAACCCTTTTCCTTACTTATGAGCAGAGAAGATTCTGGCAATCGAAAACCTATTGGACGTAGAGAGGGCACTCCACCTCCTTAAAGTCCTAAAGACCCATATCGTGAAATTGCCCAGCCTAATTGTAGAAATCAGCCCCACAGCACATTACACTTACAAAAGCTTTTGAATGGGGACCTCAAAGTACTTTAAAAAAAACTCAGCAAGTTCTAAAAGTAAAAGGAAAGTTGACTTATAGATAACCTTGGGGGTTTTTTTTTTTCAAAGATACTTCTGTAAAGATGGCATATTCCGGACATTTATTCTATGTAAACAGGGGAGGAAAATGATGCTGGCTGCTGAGAGGGTGTGTCAAGACAAGATCCCGACGGGCCCTGCAGTTCAGGACTTGAGCCAGGGACACGGCTATTTTATAACCTACGTGCGTATATGCTCACATGTTATAAAATAGGCTGGACGCGTGCACACATGTGCTCAATTTTAAGTGTGCACGCCCAAACCCTGCTTCTATCATGTAAGTGGCGGGATTTTAAAAGGGACACGCACCGACGCCATCGCCACTAAAACCAGTTCATTGCCAGTTCGCCCAGTGAAGGGATACTATTTTAATAGCCTTCCTTCCCCACTATTAGCCCCGACCTTTAAAACCCTGCTGATCTGCCTAGAGTTTTTTGTTTTATCACTTACATGTCATCCATAGCAGAAGTTACACAACAGGGGACTCCGGCATGCGTCGGTGCGCGTTATTATTTACATGCAAATTTCTGGTTCAAAATCCCAGAATGCCCATGCCTCGCCCAGACCATGCCCATACCCCACTCCTTTTTGAAAACTTTTAATTTGTGCATGCAGTGGGAGATACGCACATATTCGGGTGTTTTTTGTTTTGTTTTTTTTAAATCCTCTCGGCGTGCGCCAGCCCAACATATTTGCACATCCCCCAACCGATGCATGCGGCGGGATTTTAAAATTCACCTTTTAGCCTTTAGACCAGCCGGGCACCCGAAGTGGGCAGACGTGGTAGGAAAGAAGTCTGGCTCAGAGAGCCCTGGAGGCCACACCTCCGGTCAACAGGGATTGGCTGAGGCTCAGCAAAAAGGGGTTGCTGGGAAGCAGGAAACCGTTGGCAGCAACCCAAAGGCTGCCCTGCCTCTTGCCACAGATCTGCAGCTCCCTGAAGGTGCAGCATACTCGAGATTCCATTTCCTGGCCTGCAGGTCAAGTTTCTAATCTATTCCAAGCCTGCTTCACTGTGAACTTGCTACCGGCTCCAGCTCCCGGCCTGTAAGCCAAGCTCCTTCTTCAAGTCTGCTTCCCTATGACTCTATTTCTGCCTGTAAAGCCAGCTTCCAAGTTAAACCTCCCGCTGTACGAGCTGTTCCTGACTCCAGTTCTTGGCCGGCACTGCAGCTTGCTACTCAAGCCAGCTACTGTGCCTGTGGGCAACTTGCCGGACTCCTGACTTTTTCCAGCCTATCCTAGGCCCAGACTGAGTGCCCCTCAGCCCTGCCCCACATCTGTGAGTATTCAGAGAGCGGGAACCTGACAGGATGCTGCCATCTAGAAGAGTGAAGTGGTTACAGAGTGAATCTGTGAGTATTCAGAGAGCGGGAACCTGACAGGATGCTGCCATCTAGAAGAGTGAAATGGTTACAGAGTGAATCTGTGAGTATTCAGAGAGCGGCAACCTGACAGGATGCTGCCATTTAGAAGAGTGAAGTGGTTACAGAGTGAATCTGTGAGTATTCAGAGAGCGGGAACCTGACAGGATGCTGCCATCTAGAAGAGTGAAGTGGTTACAGAGTGAATCTGTGAGTATTCAGAGAGCGGGAACCTGACAGGATGCTGCCATCTAGAAGAGTGAAGTGGTTACAGAGTGAATCTGTGAGTATTCAGAGAGCGGCAACCTGACAAGATGCTGCCATCTAGAAGAGTGAAATGGTTACAGAGTGAATCTGTGAGTATTCAGAGAGCGGGAACCTGACAGGATGCTGCCATCTAGAAGAGTGAAGTGGTTACAGAGTGAATCTGAGTATTCAGAGAGCGGCAACCTGACAGGATGCTGCCATTTAGAAGAGTGAAGTGGTTACAGAGTGAATCTGTGAGTATTCAGAGAGCGGGAACCTGACAGAATGCTGCCATCTAGAAGAGTGAAGTGGTTACAGAGTGAATCTGAGTATTCAGAGAGCGGGAACCTGACAGGATGCTGCCATCTAGAAGAGTGAAATGGTTACAGAGTGAATCTGTGAGTATTCAGAGAGCGGGAACCTGACAGGATGCTGCCATCTAGAAGAGTGAAGTGGTTACAGAGTGAATCTGTGAGTATTCAGAGAGCGGGAACCTGACAGGATGCTGCCATTTAGAAGAGTGAAGTGGTTACAGAGTGAATCTGTGAGTATTCAGAGAGCGGCAACCTGACAGGATGCTGCCATTTAGAAGAGTGAAGTGGTTACAGAGTGAATCTGTGAGTATTCAGGGAGCGGGAACCTGACAGGATGCTGCCATCTAGAAGAGTGAAGTGGTTACAGAGTGAATCTGAGTATTCAGAGAGCGGGAACCTGACAGGATGCTGCCATCTAGAAGAGTGAAGTGGTTACAGAGTGAATCTGTGAGTATGCAGAGAGCGGGAATCTGACAGGATGCTGCCATCTAGAAGAGTGAAATGGTTACAGAGTGAATCTGAGTATTCAGGGAGCGGGAACCTGACAGGATGCTGCCATCTAGAAGAGTGAAGTGGTTACAGAGTGACAGAAAGAATCCATTGCATGTAAGAGGCGGAAGGGATCGCCTGTCAGCACAGCATCCTGCAGGTATCATATTCCCAACGTGCGTTAACCCTCAGGTCATCGATCTTTGTAAAAACAGAGCCTTTCAGTAGCCTGTGTCTGCATGATCACCAAGAGCTATGCCAACCCCTGCTGCAAACCAAATATTCAGGTTCCAAAAATGGTCAAAAAATACTAATTTCTTCAGTGTCCCGACCATTTCGGGACCTGGGGAACTACCCCCATTCCCCCCTTTCTCTGTATGTAGTTCAGATCTTTTATTTTTCAGGCTCTCATTTGGTCCATGGGGTCGCTGGCTCTTGAAATGTCCTTCTATTGCCCCCATCTGCAGTATAAAGGAGTGACGTTTCTAAGTAACTCTCTGTCAGAGTAACTGAACTGATTAGTGTTAAATCTAGTTAGCTGCAACTGACGCAATCAGTCACTTTTTGGCATATGGTGAAATGTTCCATTCAGTTTTACACAAGGATACAGTATTTCCATTGCTTTGCTCCTTCCAAAAATGGCAACATGATCAAAGACAAGTTTAATTGCTCTAACTGTACACTTTGATGTCTTTTTCTAGTCAGGTTACATTCCTCTTTGGCTGCCATCCCACTCAAAATTTGCTGAAGGCCTGTTATGTTGCTACACGAGAGCCTGAAATCAAGGCCCAGTGGCCTTCATTTAGATCAACCAAATGCTTTTCATTATTCTTCTCCTCCTCCTAATATATTAGCCTGAATCATAGTGCCAGGACGCCACTCCTCCTGACCCCAGGGTCTGCTCCATTCTGAACCAGCAGCTGTAGAGCTGCAGCAACAGTGATTCTCTCTGAGCGGAGGTGGCATCTTCTTCCAGCCCCCACCCCCCTAAAAAAAATACAAGTGTCCACGCTGGAAGTCATTACCAGAATGCCTCCATGGCAGCATACCTTTATTTTCTCTTGTCTCTCTTTGGCTAAGATCTGAACCATCAGCTGAGGACAGTCTCTTCTTGGCCTTATGGCTGAGAAACTGTACAACATGAGAGAGGTTTTTATTTTTTTTAATGCTCTGACACCCAACCCCCACTAGAGAAATCATGGCCAAAGCAGGAGGATTGAATTTTCTGTTTTTACAAAAAAGCAGTATATATAACACTTATCAGGCCAAGCCAAACCGGTTCAGTTCACCCTTTTTGAAAGCACTTCAAAAATTCAAAAGCATAACACAAGGTTGGAGGAGTAGCCTAGGGGTTAGAGCAATGGACTATAAACCAGGGTTCACATCCCACTGCTGCTCCTTGTAACCTTGGGCAAGTTACTTCACTCTCCATTGCCTCAGGTAAAAACTTAGATTATAAGGCTTCTGGGAATAGGGAAATATCTAAAAGTAATCTACTTTGAAGTGCCAAAAGACAGAATAAATAAATAGTATTTTTATTATGATTAGCTACAAAATGTTATTCAAGGATAAAATTGTGTTGATGTGATTTATATTTTGTAATTATTTGGTGAGTTTGTACAAGTTAAAAATATATATTTGTTACCATAAGCAGTTCATTTTTTTTTTTGAGCAGCTGACACAGTATCGATAACTTTTAGCAATTTTTTCTGGGTTTGAAATTTAGTAATTTCTCACTTTGCTTTGATCTCATAATGTGTCTCCGATTGCCTATATTCTTGTATTTGCTGTAAGCAGACAGCTGCACAGATACACCTCCCTTCTACCCTATATGTGCCGACAGACTTCAGGTTACCTCTGTGATTTCTCTACAGTCTCGGGGTGTGGATTCATAACTCCCTTACCTGGGCCCACTTAAGAATGTGAGCCTGTTTTCCACGGCTGGTGCAAGGAATTTTAGCGCCCTAGGTGGCTTTAAAATTTAGCACCCCCAGGAAGCAGGAGGGGCAGCGGCAGTGGGGCATGTTTTGCTTACCCCTGCAGCTTACCACCTAGGCAACCACTTGTGCTGCCTAATACACGCCCTCCCAAACCTGTTCTGATGACCCCAGAGGCAGCTGGGTTTTCAGGATATCCACAATGAATAGGAAACCAAGTCTATGCAAATCAAGGGCATAGCCAGAACTGAATTTTTTGGAGGCCCAAGGTTAATAAGGGTGGCATTGTGGCAGCCCCTCACCCCATCCATTACCCATTATTTATGGGTCTTTACAGCAGTGGCTACTGTCTACAATACCTTTTTAATTTCAGGCAACACCCTGTATCGTCTATCTCTTCTCTCTCCTGTCTCTGCTGTTTTTTACTCACCCTCTGTGCTTAAATCAGCTACTTTATATCAGGGTTAAACTCTCACAGGAAGATTTTTAAAGTTGCTCACGCAAAAACGGCCCCATACACGCGTATGTGAGCCGTGCACGAGCAATGCAAATTTTAAGAAGCTGGGAAAAACGCGCATCAAGTATACGGAGGTAGAAAAGGGGAGGGGTGGGGCATAGGGCCAATACTCGCATAACCCCCGAATGTTGCAAGGCTCACCATGGCAATTGTTATGTTTGGTTGTCTGTGGGCTATTTCCGCAGACCGCCGCTCTCACCCTCAAGCCCGGTCACCTCAGCCTGATGCAGCGCTTCCTGGGGTCAGGGGAGAGCTCCTACTGCAGGGTGCCCAGTGTCCTGGGCGCCACCGGCGTCAACTGTTCCTGCTGAAGGAGACAGCCTTTCTTTGCTCTAGTCCCTGGGCCTTCCCTAGATTACACGTGCACCAACTGAGCTCTCTTAAAGGGCCAGTGGTGGAATCCTGCAGAGGTGCCTCCTGATGACATCATGGAGCCTCTGGTATATAAAACCTGCCTGGACCTTCTTCGGACACCTCGGCAATAGGCTGAACTCTTCGGAGTAGCTTTTTGCCACATTTCTTTTGGTTCCTGTTCCTGACTTCGTTTCTGTCCCTGTCTTCTTGTTTTTGCTTCCTCCCCACATCTTCGGAGTTCCTGTGGTCTTTGTTCGTCTTTTGCGTCTTCCTGATGTTCTGCCTTGCCTCCTTTTCTTGGATTGTCTCCTCAGCTCGGACCTTTGGCTCGCCATCATCTGGATTTCTGGCTTGACCTCAGACTGCTTCTTGACCACGTTGTTTGCTGCCTGCCCTGACCTCTGCGTGGACTGACTTTGTCTTCTTCCCGCTGGCCTTTGACCTCTTCAATGATGGATTCTTCTCTCCACAGATGTCCGTGCCTATGTCCAGCCGGCTCCGGCACCCGAGGGCTCAACCTAAGTGGAACGAGGGCTGATATTGGTGAAGTTCCTGTTGGGCCTCTGCTCCTTCCAGCTCCATCTGCTAACGTTGGGTAGCGCCAACCTCACCACGGTCCAAGGGTCCACTTCTACAACAGCAACACACACCATGTTACCTGCGTAACTTTACTGCTGGTCCTAATGAGGCACAAGTCTGGAGGTTTTGGGCCAGAGGGGATCCTCAATGCCTGGGGGGGAGGGGGAAGAGGCAATCTGACATTCTATATATCTCCCACTGTCAGAGGGGCACTTTCAACTCAGGGTGGGTTTTTTTTTGGGGGGGGCGGTGTTACATTGGTCTGGCTAGGGCGCAAATGTCTGTAGACCTTTGTAACACTGCCCCCCCCACCAAAACCCACCCTGAGTTGAAAGTGCCCCTCTTATAGTGGGAGATATATAGATTCTCTGTCTGTCTCTCTCTCTCATCACTCATGAGTATGCAGTAGGTATATTTTTGCTCACATGCCCAATGCACGTGTTTATGGGCACACGCATGCTCCTTTTACAATGTACCTGTCAGGCTGCTGAAGAGCAATTGTATAAATTGGGTAGAAGCCTAACTAGGCATTCCCAAACTTTTAAGGGGCTGAGAGGAAAGGTGATAAATAATTACCTACCAAAAGTAGAGACTTTGTTGGCCTCAAAGGCAGTGGTGTTTCCCCATTCAAGTTAGCCCCATGAAATGCACAGCGGATAATGGAATTGATTCCAGTGCCTCCAGGCCCCTTAACTGCTGCACTTTTAAGGAATGTACTTAGATGGGACATGATCCTGCTGCTAGGAGTGGAGGCCTGAGCCAAATGTGAGGGGCACAGGCCTCCCCAAGGTCTTCCCATGGCTATGCCTTTGTTTCAAAGTGAGCTCATGCATGTTCATTATGGATATCCTGAAAACCTGTCTGGTTGTGGGGGTCACCAGGACAGGTTTGGAAAGCCCTGGTCTATTAGGTCATGCTGGCTCTACTGTTGTCTTAACAGCCAAAGCTGAATGACACATCTATCAGTGTATTATGATGATTTGACATCAGAAGTAAAAGATGTGTTATTTCTCTTAGTCCATACACAATATTTCAGGACAGTATTATAGATACTGATCTTTTCTGGAACAGATTATTCAATTCATTACTTTTAGGTTTCCCCTCATCAAGTTTACATCCTTTGCAACTATTATAAAATTCTGCTGACAGATTACTATCTGGTTCAAAAAAGTATGACCATAGAACCCCTGTGCTTGCCAACTTACACTGGCTCCTGATTAGAGCTAGAATTAAATATAAGATCCTTACATTAATACATAAATTGATAACACAAACACTCCATGGGTAGTTCTAGATTACATATCTATACTTCAACAAGAACATTGTGATTGCAAAATAGAGGTCTCTTAGAAGTTCCATCAGTACGATTAGCACATATTGGGGAGGTAAGAGAAAAAGCCTTCTCCATAGCAGGCCCAGTACTCTAGAATACATTGCCTGAATATCTAAGAACACAAAATTATGTAAAACTTGTTTAAAAAGGACTCAAGACCTGGCTGTATAAAGAAGAATTTATAAAGGAGGGTGCTATGCCACAGGAATAGTTTTGCAACGGAAGATGTGCCAAATGAGAAGTAATGTGATATTTGATCAGATATGTTTTATTATTATTTTTTTATTTTTTCTCACTTTTAATTATTTTACTTTTATTTTTTTATTCTTTAAATTTTAAGTGTATCATTTGTATTTTATGTTTTATTTGTAATGTGTTTTCATTATGATGAATGGTTTTCATGTAAACCGCTGTGATATTTATTGAATAGCAGTATACAAAAGATTTTAAAATAAATAAATGGTACTTTATTCAACTCAGGCCTGGAACAGGAAGTCTTATGTACATGAGACTTGTACTTTGATCACAACTAGATTCAACCTTTGGGAAATATCATAAAGAGGACAAAATAAACACAGGGATAAAATCACAACAATGACCCAGGATTGAGCTAGCCATAGTAGTACACATGGCGGCACAGGACTCAGGCTAGTGGCTCCTGCCCATTGGGGCCAGCAGGACTTGGGCACCTCAGACAGGTAATATACTTGATTCCAGGAAGAGAAAGAAAGGAGCCATCACCCTGGTCATAAAAAGCAACACTGAGCAGAGCCAGTTTAACTACTTAAGGGGCCCTGGGCAAACTGCTATGGATGGGACCCCATTTTATGTTTTACATATTGACCACTGCTCTCCCTCTCCTCCATGATCCCGGCAGACTGATCCTTCCTTCCCCTCCCTCCACTAATCTGATACTGCTGGCCCGCTGCTGCAGCTTTCCTCCCCTGTGCCAACCGATGGAGGGGCAGCCACATGTGTCTCCTCCTTCTGGCCCGCACAGATCAATGCAAACTTGCTTTTATCTTCTTCCAGCCTGCAACAACTCATGCAAGGGCAGTGGGAGGTATCTTCCTCTTCCCTGTCTGGACCCATGAGGGCTGGCACAAGCGCAATGCTCAGGGCCTTGTCCTAGGGACAATACCAGTGCAAGGGTATAAGATGCCCTAGGTGAACTTTTAGCCTTGTGTCCCCCTTCCAATTTAGGCCTCTAGGCCGCTCCCACCCCCTGCCTGAGATTGTAACCTCTTCCATAAAAATGTTTAATTATATAACTGAACATTGATACAAATATTTACAGAAACAATGTCAGTGTATGATTGATGTGTCATTTGTGATTTGTGGGGGCATGCTACAAAAAAAAAATCAAGTGATGCATACATTTATAAAATAAAAGAAATCCATATTGTATTGGTTAAAGGTAATCTTTGAAATCAGGATGTTTCTCCTTACTATTCACCACACAAAAAAGATTTTTACATTCTGTTGTTACTTCAGTAACAGTGACACAAACTTCCTCCATTACCAGATACTTTTATGAAAAGTAACACAGACATAACCCTGCAAAAAAGTCACTCAGAACCTATATAGCAAACCTGTCATACTAAAAGAGCACTAACTCCCAGAACTCAAACAGCAGATATCCCTCCTTGACAGCGTGAGCCGAAAGTGGGCACTGAGTGGTCAGCGCCCGCTTATTGCCGATTGGTCCATTCACTGTCACATGTCAGTGAAAGGACCAATCCAGTGAAGGAGTGAATAAATTAATATTAAGGGCCTGACACTTTAATATTGATTTATTCACTCCTTCTGACCTGCCCTAAGCTCCCTCAGAGGGAGCTTAGGGCAGGTCAGGAAAACGGACGCTCCTTGACAGCGTAAGTCCTAATTTAAAGCATAAAGTAAGGGCCCTGCGGCGCACAGCCGAAGCCGCGTGCCAAAAGGGCGCTCCCCTGGGTAAAAATATTATTATGGGAAGAAAACTTAAATCCAAAACTTGGACTTCCTCACCAACAACCCCACCGTCAAGGAAATATGGACCCATGGACAACCATATAATACATATGGGTTAGTCCTTGGTTAGGGACGATATAGAAGGAAATTCCCAGTTAGGGGTTTCCCTAAGTCCCAGGTCCACACAACCCCCCTTACAACCGATTAGGGAAGGTATTGATGTGCTAAATATTGTTGAAAACCCTTCTGTTTCAGCTGCCCCAGCCCTAGAAGGAAGTGAGAGTGCTGCAGCAGGCAATAGACATTTGATTACTATAATGATGGGGGAGGGGGCAACTGCGAGTAATATTGTGGTACCATGTCTGATGATAATACCTGAGTTAAGTAATGAGGGTGGGGAGAGTGATGTGGAACCAGAGAATGTAACCCTCTTAGATGTATGGAGGCTATCTGCAATAATTGATAAAAATGTATCTAGGTCTTTTTCTCAAGTGCATGATTTTTCTGTTCAAGCGAGAGCCAAATTTGAAGATCTAGAAAGTAGAACTAAAAAGGTAGAGCAAGCAGTCGCAGTACTAAACCCACAAGTAAATACTATACATGCCACTAATACTTCCTTTATTAAAGATAATTTGATGCTACATAATCAAATTGAATTATTAGAGAACGAATTAAGGTCGTTCAATTTACGATTACTGAATTTTCCAATATCAGATTAATGTCAGCTATTGAATTATTTAATAAATATGCAGTAGAGATACTATCTTTTGAGATTGAGAAAATCCCTATCCTATCAAAAATGTATATTTTTGCCAGTAAAAAGGTTGCTCCAAGTTCAAGAGGGAGGTATAGATACTTTGAATAGTCCTGGGGTCTCCACTTTTTTGGAGGATTCTATGGACAATATTCATACTAGAGCTACATTATTAGTTTCTTTCTCTCTAGAAAAGGATAAAGACTTGTTCTTTTCAAAATATTTCCAAAACAAAGATTTTATTTTTTGTGGGTAAAAGTTCAAGTCTTTCCAGACGTTTCCCGTGCAACACAAGCACATAGGAAACACTTTCTTTCTTTTAAGAAATTAGCTCTCGAGCTGGGGGCTAGTTTTTTCCTAAAATTTCCCTGTAAGTGCCATATAACGTACCAAAATAATATGTTTATCTTTGTAGGTCCCTCACACTTGGAGCAATTTCTAAGGGATAAATCTAAAAAATAGTGAAGTAGTTTTGCTAAGGTGTTAGGGTTGTATTAAAGGAAAAGATGACATACAGTAGGCTGGAACTATTCTTATCTTCCTAGATGTGGACTGGTATAGTAAAATATATTATATGTAATGTATAAGATGATATCGTTATTATTTCTGGAAATTCCTGGATTATTGCATTTTTGTTTAAATGTTATAACTCAATAAATAAATAAATAAATAATACATATATATATTGCATCGTGCCCCCAGGAGAGGTGCCTGGGGGCATGTTAGGAAAGCGGCGCTGAACACTCAGCGCCTGCTTTTGGCTCACGCTGTCAAGGAGGGAGAAGATTTTTTTTTCCTAACTATCATTTGTTCCTCCGACTTAATATCGGGGCACTCAGAAATGAATGCCTGCCCCAGGCGGGCATTCATTTCTGAGTGCAAAAATGTGCATATTGGACGCACATTTTTTTTTTGCATAAGGGGATTTTTTGTGCCTACACAATTCGCGTCCAACTGTGGGTTAAACAGTGCAGTTGGCTGCGTGCACTGTATTGCATCAGCCCCTCTGTTGCTATTGTTTGATAGCACCTTGGCACACATTTTATATTTTTCCAGAACCATCTACCCAGATTTCCAGCTAGGGCGTGCCTAATTCACACTGCTTTATTGAGGACAAGATCATACACCCATAGGGACCATCGTTTTCAGGTTGCGTTTTTTTTTGGAATTTTAATGTTGTAACAAAAAAATCAATGGAAAAATTATTTTCCCACTGATTTTTCTTCTATTTCTTATTAAAAAAAAGTAATTTTTCCACTGATTTCTTTTGTTATAACATTGAAATTCCCAGGAAAAATAAAATAAAAACTGAAAATGAGGGTCCCTACACATCCAGTCCTCCAGCCAGTGGAATGGCTACATTATAAGACCTGCCTCTACATAATCAAGATACAAATTTTCTGGCAACACAATCATATATCACACATCAATCAATGTCCATTAACATATAGTGACATATATATCATATCAATATTTATTTATTGCAAAATTCCACAATACAAAATTTCAAAAGAGTTTACCACATAACCCCAAGGAAATATTATTTAAAAATACCCTTACCCATACATTTATATATCCTGCACTTTCAATCATGCACATTCATATCACATTCATTCTACAACTCACTCACATCTACTCATATTAAAAATGTTCCACATTTTAACATTAATCAAAATTCTTTACAAACCGTTCTGTAAACAATCTGAGTACAATTTGTTTTATAAGCAGAGAGAATTCTATTTTACAAATTTTTCTTCACTCAAAGAGCAAAAATCTTTACATCCTTCTTCATCTTCTCAACATGTTTCGCCTTCTCACAGGCTTCTTCGGGAGAACTTCTAAGGAATCCCCTACTGCTCATATATCCTCAAAATTTATCCAACGGGTTTTTTTCATCTGAACGTCCCCACAAAACTTTCTTCGGACATGCAGCCAAATAATCTCAAACTCTTACTTCACAGCGTCTTTCCGACACAATCATATAGAACACCTCATCTTATATCTTCTTTACTTTTCAGCGAAAGCGCCACCTTCATAGCTCAAAAAACCGCCATCATCAAGCAACTCAGCGGAAGTCTACATAATCAAGGCACAGATTGGGCATTTATTTGCATAGTTAATGCCCATGGTTATGGGGTTCCAAGCTCTGTTTTAATATCTAAATAAGTAGCTGAAGAATGGCTCTCCTCCCTTCTGGAGATGAGGGGCGCGTATGAAGCAAATCACATTCTATTAGGACAACCTGCAGAAGGCCTTAATCTTTCACAGCAGCCATTAAGCCAATAAACCTTTATTGCAGCATGATGTGAAACTGCTCAATATTGGAAGCGGACTGAGGCCCCAGCCTTTCAAAGTGTTCTGTCTCGATCAGATAATATCTACAGAATGGCCCGCCTCACGGCTATTCGCCATAAGAGGATGTGATCTTTTTGATCCACATGGGAGCCCTTTGTTAAATGGCGCCAATCACAGTGTATGGGTGGGCCCACTTTTTAGTAGGTGTCTATTTAGGCCTTACTATATGTAGCGTTTCCATGTATGGTTTAGCTATACTCTGTGCTTTACTAATTTTAAGGATGGTGAATGCTCTCTTAGTTTTTGATTATAAACATTATAAAGCGTTGCGGTAGGGTTTAGGATTTAAGGTTTTTGTGATATGTACTGCGTCAGTGGGCAGGGGAGGGGGAATGTGTATTGAAATAATTAGGGGAATATTTGTTCTAATCTTGTTTTGGTTAACCATTATGTGTACCCAATCAAAAATGTCAATAAATAAAGTAATAAATAAATAAGTAGCTGCAAATGTTGAGCCCTGCATATACCTTAAAATCCAGAATATTAACATTTAAAAAATGTAAAAAGAACCTCTTATAATAACAAAATGCTATTATAACACCAAATATCTATTCCTTGGCAGATTTTACCGAAAGTATCAGAAATCTCCTCTCATTTAATCATTCTCAATTTGTGTAATTCAAGGGCCTTTTTGATGCTCCTGGACAAAAATGAAAGAAGTAGGAATAAGACCAAAAGAGGACAACACAAAATCAAGAAACAGGTAAGTTTCTATTTTGAAGACTCGTTTAATATGCATACATACAGGTAAAAGGCTCTGATCTGTATGAAGAGAAAATTAAGATCTGACGTCCAACACATCATCAGCCATATATAGCCCTTTGCTGACGGATGGTCTTTTTACTTGTGTTACATTATACAATCTTCTTTAATAATGTTATAAAGCCTTCCAACTTTCAGGTGCTGATGCTCCTTTCCTCAGGTCCAAACAAAATTTAGTTTTGATCTGAGGAAGGAAGCATTAGCTCTCAAATGTTAGAGAAGAAATGTATTAAGCTAGTCCAATAAAAAAAAAAAGTATTGTCTTAAATAATGTGGCTTGCAAAAGTATTCGGACCCCTAAAAAGTCAGTAGATGTGGACTGTGTATTACAAATGACACACAGATTGTTCAAGGCAGTATGGTTATTGCAAACCAGTTTGCTCTTAAAGTACATTTTCAAAATCACAATTCATTATTTCTTTGCATTTTTTGCAAAATAAAATAAAAACTGAAAAAGGCTGTGCAGTGAAAGCTCCAAATTCAACCAGATGAAAGAGATTGTCCTAACAATTGGTTTACAATTGGCCTCTACCTGTGAATCATTAAAAAAAAGGGTCAGCTTTTCTGGATAAAAGACCCCTAATTCCAGTACCATTGGTCAGACTGTGAATCTGAAGGAAAGCTGTGAAAAAGAAGACCAAAGAGCATTCTAAGAAAATTAAAGATACAATTAGACATGCACAAGATAGGAAAAGGCTACAAGTGCTTGGATATCCCAGTGAGCACTACTGGAAGCTGCATCATACCACCCAGACACTGCCTAGACAAGGTATACTGTCTGGAACAATCTGTGAAAGTGTCATTTCTAATCCACACAAATCTTCTGACTTTTTAGGGTGTCAAATACTTTTGCTAGCCACTGCATTTTTTTTTGGGGGGGGGGCTTTTGTTGGCCTTTATTTCCATGTTATTTGCTTAAGATATACAGCTCTCCAGATTCAGTACTCCTCAATCAAATGATTATATCTCACTGGGGTCTTAGGTCCCAGAAGACTTTTCAAAAATCAGTAAATAATTAACCGAGGAAGTCAGTGGAAGACTGAGCTGCCAACTGTCTGAACTCTTCTCATTTCTGGCTTCTCCTCTTCTCGATAATGCAAATCATTTATCTGCAGCACAGAGCAAGGGCCACCCCAGCCTAACTGTAGCCCATTGCAAAAGGATAATGCTCCAAATTGGAGTTTACATTAGAATGTTCCCAGAGGTTTTGGCAGTGCTGTGAGTGCCTCCTGTCTGCCAAGAAGTAAAAAAATAAATAAATATATATATATACCATAAAGAATATGCATAAAAATGAGCTACATAACAATAGCGGGACCCACCCTATGGAACACCCTCCCCACCTGTCTCAGAAATGAACCTTCATTGCAAGCCTTCAAAAAACACCTTAAAACATGGCTGTTTTTAAAAGCCTTCCCACCCGACCCTTAACCTACCCGAACGCAACACACCTCATCCCCTACACAGTCTTCTCACCCCCCTGAATCCCTCACTACACTACTTCCTCCCACCCCACCGTCCCCCCTCCCTTCCCTCACCCCCCCCCCACCTCTATTCCTAAATTATTTTTATCAACAAGCCCTTAATCCTAAATTTATTTTTATCAACAACACATTCATGTACATATGTTATTTCCTATAACCTATTGTTATATCCTATAACCTTTTGTTCCATGTACTACTGTTATAATATGTTATAACTGTTTTTTTTTGGTTACCATGTTATAATGTAAAATAGGGCGGATTCCGCCCTATTCTCTTGGTTATCTGGAAACCGATGTGATATCTCGATTGAATGTCGGTATATAAAAGAAATAAATAAAAATAAATAAATAATAAATTTATTGGTCATTTTTATTGACAGCTGATTTGACCAATGTGACTTTACCTTTTCTATGTATGGCCAGAAGGGATGAGTCAAAGTTAGTTGCAAACTATGCTATCATTGTTTTATGAAAATATTTAGGGAACACTCTGAACCAATCAGGAAGTTCCATCACTCCCAATCATTCTAGAATGCAGGTGGTGGATAAAAATGAGTGGTAATCCTTCAGGAGCAAGTACTGCATTAATTTACTGTCTGGCTTTCATTATTTTTAAGGTGTATAGCTTCTGCTAATGAAAGCATCCTGTGAGGTCCGTGTGCAGTTTATAACCATATTTTATTTATGATGGTTCGACAGATGATTAGGCAGTGCATTGTCAGGGTGGGATGACCTTGATGACTTCTCGGTAGGAAGAGCTGCATTAAATATGCATCTGTTGTGGTGCTTACATTACACTTATTTAGCAGGTCTGTGTCACATAGATTGTATGTGAACTTTTCAGTAACTGATAGAAACAAGTAATGAAACATTTCTGTCTGCTCTTTAAAATCATTTTCTGCAAGCCCTCAGAGCCAGTCCATATGTCTGCATCCAGAATGTTCCAAAAGCATAGTGAGAAAGATGTACTCTGTGCCATAATGCTGTTTATACAAGATGCCATTTAACCTCATTTTAGTGCTAGACTATGCAACAGCCGTCCAACACACATTTGCCGACAGAAATAATCACTTGGCAAAGCTGCAAATCAGAACTCCAAATAATAAGCCAGATCTCTTGAGGCAATCTGCTGTCTGAGGCAAGGGATGAGATGGCGCCCTGGGACCCCCTCTCCCTTTTCCATTCACACCCATACCCCTTCCCAAAACTCAAAAACGTCATTTCACGTGGCAGCAATGTTGCATACCAAGCCACTTTGTTTCCAGCTGATGTCTGTGGGACGTCCGAGGCATTAATGAATACCATGATCGCCCCGCCACTATCCTTCATCCACTAGGAGAGAGAATTCCCATCCCCCCCTCCAAACCCCGGGCAGTGGCTCAGCGGTCTGTGCCAGTGCCAGCAGGCACAGACCCCTGGTGCACCATTATTTCCAAGCGCTCCATCCTACCGGGCTCGTTGCAACAGCCAGAGCCGTAGCCAGGAAATATAGCGCCTATGGCCAAGTAAAAAATTGCACTCTCACTCTATACACAACATGAGCTTGAAGACTCTCTTAAATGCTTTAACTTAAAATTTAACATTATTATTTATAATCTATAAGTAGATTATAAGTGTGACTCTGATCCCAAAATTGTGATCCATACATCTTGTGGATGTGACCCTTAACCTTTACCCAACTGATTATTTATTCATTTATTCTTTCAATTTAATATACCACTTGTTATAAAAAATAAATCTCTAAAGTGTGCACAGCAATTATAACATCCACAACCCATCCCAACATATTCTAAAACAAAAATGATCTCTTTTTTGTATAAGCAAATAGGGATGGAACAAAATACTCTTTCCACTACCAGCTGTATTGTGATGCACTACAAAACCCTGCTAAAAAATTACTCAAAACTTTTGTTGCAAACTGCAATACTATAATAGCAACAACCTTACTTATAAGAGGGAAGCACTAGAATTAGTACTACAGGCCCTAGAACACCAATACACCTCCTACTGGAAAAACAGAACAAGCTATAAATCCCCACACAGACAGTACATGCTAACAGAATCCCTCAACGCATTCATACAAGCACAACACGGGCTGACCCTTACCTAATACAAAATAAGATCCACAAACTAGATTCAGAAACATGCAGACAAAAACCAAAATGGAAACCACAGTGCGACATGGGAGAAAGAGAAATAGAAATGCAACATATAAAGATATAAGAAATGTGCATTCCCAAAGCTTGACACATTCCTCCTCTCTTGTTAAACTGAAAATAAAATGTTATCTTTTCTACCTTTGTGTGGGCAGTTAATTTGGTCTTGGTCTCTTTTTGATCTTAAGCTCTTTTGCAGGATCTCCTTCCCATTTTTCATTTTTTCTCTCTCCTGTCTCCTTTCCTACATCTGCCTCTGACACTGATCTTTCCCTTATATCTTTATTCTTGATTTCTCTTCTCTGCCCTCTAATCTCAGACATAACTTTCAACTCTCTTCTTCCCCCTCTAATCCTCCAGTCTTCAGCCTCCCTCTTTTCACCTCCCTCTTTTCTATCTCCCAGCCCTTCTCATTCATGCATCCTCAAACTCTTATTCCTTTTCTGTTTTTCACCCATCCCTTAGTTCCCCATTTCCATCTTCTGTACTCACACCCAACCCAACCCTTATCTACCTTCCTCTGCCTCTCTCAGCTCCAGCTCCCTTCCTTCTCATACTTTTCCTCCTTGGCCCCTTTGTTTTGTCCCTATTGCTCCTGTTTCACTGCCTTCTGAGCCCCTTTCCCACCCTCTCTCACCTTCACAATGCCAGCTCCTTCTCCACTGCCTCTCATACTCTCTCCAGTACTCCAGATCATTCACACCCTCACGCATACTCTTTCCCCCATCTTGTCTAACACCCCCCCCCCACACACACACACACACACACTCCACTCATACTCACCCAGCTGCCAAGTTCCTACTGTCTGCCACAAATGACTGCTGAGTCTGTGCCCCTGCTCTCAGCATCTCCAAGTCCTTGTTCTGCCCCCCACCCCACCCCCACACACACACTTCTGTCTCAGATTCCCTGCCCACCCAAGTCCCCAGATTCCCAGTCACTGAATTCCTGCTCTTACCCCCTGGTCACAGAGTCCCCATTCTTCCCCTAGTCTTCAAGTCCCTGTTCTATCCCACTCTCCCACCACCCAGTATCTGAGTCCATGTTCTTCACCTGCTCTTGTCTCCCCAGTCCCCAAGGGTCAGCCCTTTTCTCCCCTGCTCTCCCACCCCCAATCCAGTTCTCCCTCTGCTCTCTCACCCTTCCAGTCCATTCTTCCCCTGACTTCTCCCACATTCCAGTGCCCCAGTCCCCACTTGAACACTACCCTAGTACCCAATCTTGCCCTGTTCTCCCACCCCTAGAACCCCAGTCCCCACCTAATCTGTCACCCGGTCCCCATTCCTACCTTGTTTTCCCACCCCCAGGTACCCCAGTCCCCATCCCCATTCTTTCCCTGCTCTCCCGGTCTCCCTTCTACACCTTATCTTCCCGGAAATCCCCACATGTTTTGTTTGGCAGGCTCCTACTACAAATACAACACTTTTTCTTCCGACCCGTGATTGAAATCTCAGCCCCGTTGTTTGAACCGTGGGGCTTTGTCTCTATGGAGCCCCATGTGGTTCAAACAACTGCAGTTTGAACTACAGGGGTCAAACTGCTGATGTTTGAATCCTGTGGGGATCTGTAGAGATAGAAAGCCCTGCAGTTCAAATAGTGGGCCTGAGGTTTTAGTCGCAGGAGGGAAGTGGCGTCGGCTGCCAGGGTCAGGCTGGGAAAGGGGAAGCACGCACTTCTCTGGCACTGCCAGAAACACGATGGATTTGTCATTCACGAGGTGGGCTGGTGGCGCCCTTGAGCATTAGCACCTATGGCCAAGGCCATATTGGCCATAGGCTAGCTACGGCTCAGCTTCTGATCGCTTTTATTCTCCATCCTCGGCCCCTTCCACTCCGAGTGACTGGCACAGAGGGGGAAGTAGCAGCGGCAAGAAGCCAAACCCACCCCCCCTCCCCAGCAAAATCTGGAGGAGAGGAGAGGAAAAGAGACAGGGTGAGGTGGTCGCTAGAGGAGTTTGGGGGACAGATTTTGCCACTTCCAAAATTTGCCACCTGAAGCGGCCACCTCACCCTGCCTCATTATAGATCGTCCCTGCCACCAGCAGGTTGGGTTTTCAGGTTATCCAATATGAATATTAATGAAATACATTTGGCCTCAGAACCAGGTTAATTTTCAGGGTTCATTTATCCTGAAAATCTAACCTGCTGCGTGTATTTGAGGACTGGATTTGAAAATCATTACCACAGATTAGTGATTTTCAAGCGGCGTGTTGCGACACACCAGTGTGTTTCCAAGCACTGGCAGGTGTCGCAGCTCCCAATGTCCCACTGCTCCAGTTGTGTTTCCCTTCTCCCTTTTTCCTACCCCTGCAGGCCAATGGGAAGCCTTCCTTCTTCCTGCCCTGTGGGCCAATCATAAACCTCCTCCCTGCCAATGGCATTAGGAAGAAGGAAGGAAGTCTCTGATTGGCTGGTGGGGCAGAAAGAAGGGGCATCCCATAGCGAAGAAGCCCAACCCTGTGAAGCAAGGCCACCATGGGAGCTCATCCCCATGGCGGCGAAGAGGAAGCCCAACCCCCAAGAAGCAAGCCACCACAGGAGCTCATCCCCGTGGCAGCAAAGAGGAAGCCCAACCCCGTGAAGCAAGGCCACCATGGAATCCCATCCCTGTGACAGCAAAAAAGAAGGTCCACTGGAGTAAAGTTACGGTGCAACTGGAGCCCATCCCTGCGGTGAAAGAAATACAGGTTTGGCGATGAGGTCCGGTGCATGCATGTGTGAATGGGAGCCTGGGTATGGGTGTTTGTATGTGTGAATGGTAGCCAGGTATGAGTGTGTGTGTGTGTGTGTGTGTGTGTGTGTATGAATGGGAGCCTGGGTGTGAGTGTGTGTATGAATGGGAGCCTGGGTGTGAGTGTTTGTGTGTGGGTGAGTGAGAGCCTGGGTGTGAGTGTTTGTGTGTGTGTAAATGTGAGCCTGGGTGTGTGTGTGTGTGTGTGTGTGTGTGCATGTGAAAGGGAGCCTGGATGTAGTTGTTTGTGTGTGTGTGTAAATGTGAGCCTGTGTGTGTGTGTGTGTGTGTGTAAATGGGAGCCTGGGTGTGTGTGTGTGTTTGTGAATGGGAGCCTAGTTGTGGGTGTTTATGTGTGTATATTTTTGAATGGGATCCTGGGTGTGGGTGTTTGTGTGTGTGTGTGTTTGAATGGGAGCCTGGTTGTGGGTATTGCTGTGTGTGTGTGTGTGTGGGAATGGGAGCCTGAGTGTGGGTGTTTATGTGTGTGTGTGTGAATGGGAGCCTGGGTGTGGGTGTGTGGGTATGAATGGGAGCTTGGGTACATGAGTAAGAGCTTGTGTGTGTGATAGAATGGGAGTGAAAGCATTTGTGTGTGATTGAGAGCTGGTATGTAAGTGAGAGCATATGTGTGATTGAGAGACTGGTCAGGGAGATGACTGTGTGTGTGTGAGAGAGACAGAGACTGGTTAGGGAGATGACTGGTGTGTGTGAGAGAGACAAAGACTGGTCAGGGAAGTGACTGGTGTGTGTGTGTGTTAGAGACGGAGACTGGTCACGGAGGTGACTGGTGTTTGTGTGAGAGATGGAGACTAGACAGGGAGGTGACTGGTGTGTGTGAGGAAGAGACTGGTTGTGGGCCATAAGGAAGAGGACCGTGAGGACAGAGCTCCAGCAGTCACTGCTGCTTCTGGTGTGTGCTTTTGGGCCTGTAAGGGAAAGAAGTAGGAGAGTTGCTGGAGAGGGTAAAAGTGGCTTTTAAAGTGTATTTTTCTTGATTGACTGCCATTTTAATTATTGGATATTATGTGATGTCTGCTGTTTTTAAATATTTTATTTATATTTGGCCAATTTAAAATTTTTATGAGTTTTAATTGTTGGATATTATTCTGTTCAACAGCTGTTTTGTGGGGATCTATAGCAGCTTGGCTTATTTTGTTTTCCTAATAGGAGGTGTATTAGTGTTTAAGGCCTGGTTTAATATTTGTAGTGTTGCATTTTCATAGATAGGGTTGTTACTGTTTGAGTGTGTTCCATAATATAGTTGTAACTTTGTGTGGATTGGTTTGTGTGCATTATTGCAGATCCTGGGACTATGTTAGATGCTATATTTCTATTTCCATTTTCCTGGTTTGCATTGCATGCAGAGTGGCTTTTTTTGTTTTCCATTCCAGTTTCTGTCTCCATATTTATAATTTGTGGTCTTTCTGTACTTGGTGAAGGACAGTTCTGTGTGTGTGACGAGGTGAGGTAATTGTTAGTACATGTGCCTTTGCATCACTCCCACTATCCTCAATGATGTGCTAGAATTTCTCAGACAAGCTCTCCCACCAGGTCTGCTCCACTCGGTGAAAAACAATTCATGTTCCTAAAACATTTTATGAGGCTTCTGGGAGCCCCTCAAGCACATGACTGATGCTACTACATAGTATGACTTCTCTTCTATGTTACCCAGCACTAATGCTCAAACAGACAGATTGATCCAGAGATTTTCAACACTAGTCCACAATGGTGATATAAAGGCCTGGTTTTCTGGAGTATTCATTAGATATATTTATACATACTTGATTCAAGAATTGGGTTAATTTGCATATTTTGGTTACTCTGAAAACAAGACCGGTGAATGGCCCATGAGATCCATGACTGGCAATCCCTGGTTTAGATATTTGACCTTCTAATTCATAAGTATCAACAAACGTTTGCCAAAGCTACAGAGGTTTAGCAAACTATGTAGACATTCTCTAAGGGTAAAAAAAAAATCAAAATATGACCTTCCAGTCCAGAATATCAACAAAGTTTGCTAAATATGTTATCAGTTTCAAAAACAAATGAACTGGTGGATTTAGAACAGATTTGGTTTAGGCTGGGCCAGTGTCAGTATTATTCCCCAAGATTTGATTTTATTGAGTAAGACCTAGGGTGACCAAATAACTCCAGGTCAAAGGAGACAGATGTAGTTCTGATTTCCCAACCAGGGCTATATCTCTATGTGTGCAATGGGGTACAACCAGGTCTGACCTTGAACTATATGGCACCCTAGGTCTGACTAAATGCCCCTCTCTCATCCAAACTGGGGTCTATGTCTCATGATCTAACCAAGCCAGCTCTCACCCATCGCAAAACACCATGGGTTTTCTGGGGACCGAAACCTGTGGTTAAGAATTTATGAATAAAAAGGCATAAACGCTTGATCCAAGACTTCATTTTTCTTGATGAATTCATCACAAGGATTCGTGAATTCTTTAGCGCTACACTAACTCCATATATGGTTATTCCCCACTAGTGTATTCCACTCGTCACCACTTCCTATTGGCTTTTCCAAAACCATGACACATCCATCCTGACTGCCAAAAAGAACATCATGGCACATTCATTAGAGTACTTTTAGAACAATTTTCTTGGCTAAAGGAAAGCATTAATTTATTTATTTCAATATTTTATTTATTTATACTTCTTATATGAGTTGCAATTTTTATTAAAATGTAACATTCAAAATGTCTGCAATTCCAGCCAGCCACATTTATGTACTAGAAGCTAATGAAGGCAATGCATGGCAAATTTCATTTAGAGTATTTTATTTCTCATTATTCAGAGCTCTTTGTATACTATTGTAATAGCCCCAAGTACTGCACAATGGCACTTTTACAGGCTAATTAAATATTTACTGCTTCCTGAAGTTGGCCTTTTCAGTCTTGATATAGAATCCCATGGCAAAGCAGGTCAATTCTTTCTCAAACTCTGTTTGGCATCACTCCTTTGGCATCAGATTAGAAATTTATTGTGGAAAGTCAGTGAAGAGTTTTACGTTCCTGAGATTATAATATTGTATGAACTTAGAACAAGTGCAGATCAAGACCAGCTTTGCTTCTTTCAAAGATGGTGGTATTTTCAGATCACTGTTCCTGAATTACTCTGTCACTTTGCTGTTTCATGTTTTTCCATTCTCCCCTGTAGAGTCTCTCTCCTTAGTAACCCTTTGCCAGTTAAGTTCCCATCATTTATGGGTCTCCAGTAGGAATGTGCATTGTTTGAAATGAAAGGGTAAAATGCAACGTGTTCACTGGGTGTAGGGTAGGAGTGCAGTGGAGATTGAAGCAGTGCCTGTGATTTCCTTCTTTTTTAATCTCCGTTTAACATAGCACAGTGCAGGGCAATGAGATTAGCAGAAACTGACAGATTGAAGTGAAGAAGAGCTTTGCCAGAGTGCCAGCCTTTTCTGTTTCTGTTTTTAACAATTTTTTGGTGTGTGGAAAAGGAGGCAGTCAGCAGTGCACACATATGCACTGTTTATATACAGAATTTGTGTGTATGACAAAGTAGTATGATGAGTTTATATACAGTACATGTATGTCTATGACAGAGTAGTAGGATGAGTTTATATACAGTGTGTGTGTGTGTATGACAGAGTAAATACAGTATCAATAAATTTCCATGTGATAATCAAAACCCTCAGTACGCACTTCAAATTCCATTAAGCCTCTGCAGGAAAGGAGAGAGGATTTGCTACAGAGCCAGCTCAGCCTAGTAATAGCAATAGGAAAAAAGGCAGTCCTGCCCCCAGAGGCGTACCTAGAGTATTTGGCACTTGGGGCAGATACTTCTTTGGCATCCCTCCCCAATATATAATTTTAAAATTTCCTAAATATCGATAAAATATTTCAAAACAGCAGACACATCAAATAATACCCAATAATTAAAACTAATAAGGATTTTAAAAATCTCCCACTCTCCATATTTGTCATCCTAAGATTGTTGCAGACTGGGGGCACAGATGCACATGCACATACACACACACACACACACACACACACACACACATACACGTACAATATGCTCCCTCTCTCTCATACACACACAAACATGCTTGGTGAGAGACAGAGGGACCATGTGTGTGTGTGTGAGACACACACATATATACGTTCCCTCTATCTCACTCTCTCTCTCTCACACACACACATGCAGATGAAACCTGAACTGGAAACCACTAGCCAGATTCTGTATGCAGTGCAACAATGGAAAAGCAGAAAATGACTACTCCTCAGAACAATACAATCAAGAAATATAAATCCATCAGAATAGTAAAACCATACTAAAAATATACATTTCAAACAGCTGATGAATAGAATAATATTCAATAATTAGAAGCTCTGTACAAAGTTTTAAAAATTTCCTAAACATCAATAAAATATTTCAAAACAGCAGACATCAAATAACACCCAGTAATTAAAACTAATAAGGATTTTAAAAATCCTCCATTCTCCATACCTGTCACCCTGAAATTGTCTTGAACTAGGAGTACACACAAACACACAGAGACACAAACAAAATATGCTCCCTCTGCCTCTCACACACATATACACTGGGGGAGAGACAGAGGAAGCTTGAGTGTGTGTGTATGTGTGTGAGTGAGAGACAGAAATACACATTTCCTCCGTCTCTCACACATACACGCTTCCTCTTTATCTCTCACACAGGATTCCTGTCTCACCTATACACACACACACATATGCTTCCTCTCTCTTACCCCACCCCCACTCCTGCACCCTCTCATACATACGCACCCATAAGCACAAACACATTCACTCTTCTATACACTCACCGTCTCATACACGCAGGCATCCTCTCTTACATACACATATAAACACACACACACGCAAACACACCCTCATATACACCCACACACCCTGATATACACACACACACATACACACACCCTCATACACACCCCCACACACTCCCACATACTCAAACTCCATCATACACACACAGCCTCATATGCACACACACACACACACACACACACACTCTCAATACACTGGCATTCTCTCTCACAGGGCCAGTCTCTCTCTTCTTCGGCTGCTGGTGGCACTGCAAGGCCTCTTCTTCTGCCACTGGCTTCCAGAACGCCGGTGGCAATGCTGGATCTGTTCTTTT
The DNA here is from genome assembly GCF_901001135.1 of Rhinatrema bivittatum. Taxonomy (NCBI): domain Eukaryota; kingdom Metazoa; phylum Chordata; class Amphibia; order Gymnophiona; family Rhinatrematidae; genus Rhinatrema; species Rhinatrema bivittatum. The sequence goes on along the minus strand of NC_042618.1, from coordinate 188,449,364 downwards.
GCTACCGGCCCCCAGCGCACCGGTGGCAATGCTGGACATGTTCTTTTGCTACCGGCCCCCGGAGCACCGGTGGCAATGCTGGACATGTTCTTTGTCGCCGCGCTGGCTCCAGGAAATGCCGGCAGTGCCAGTGGACTCTGCCACTGCAGCTCCTTGCTTTTGCCGGTGGGGGTTTCCCTTGCCACGTCACTGTTCCATGCCGTCGCAGGACCTTCCTGCCAGCGGCAATGGCAACCCTCCCCCAGTTGCCATCCGGGGTGGACCGCCCCCTCACCCCCCCTTAGCACATCTCTGCCTGCCCATAAACTAAAAAGAGGCCTTTGTAGCTACAGAATGCCAGTAGTGGAAGCCAGCTCAAGGCAGAAGAAATTGAAATTTGGAGAGCATGTGCCACCGCCACCTGTTCCTTTCTCTCGTGTTTTGAAACAGGGGTAGAAAGCAGAAGAGTCATCCAAAACTGGCATTAACAGGCCATGGGCATGGACAGGGGCAGCAGAAGTGCAACAGCCAAAACCATCAGCACACTCCTCTATGGTTTACTACTTCTCAGACAATGAAGGCACTATTTTCAATAACTAATTCTGAGGTGAATGTTCTCTAGGATTTTCTGAATCAGAAATTGAAGAGTTAGTAGCTAAAGAAAATTTGGGAGCTTTGATCAGTATCTTAGCTTTCAATTAAATAATGGAGGAGCTAGATAATACTGACTGTGTTGAAAGCAAGCCCCAGGAAGAGTGCAGTGCAGGTAGAGATCGTGAGTGATGCCTCTGGCCTTTTTCCTCAGGGTCCATCCTCAACCTCAACTCCAGTGCCAGCATCAGCCCCCAAGGATGCAGAGAAGAAATTGCACAAGAGATCCTTGCCCTGGAAACACATATTTCTCAGTATATTCACTATAGGCAGGCTATCAGTCAAGGGAAGATAGTGGGACATTTGACAAATGCTGGTATGCAGCATCACATGTGTCATGGCTTGGTGCCAGTGTAGCTAACCCTCAAGGGCAGAAGGGCTAGACCCAGGAGCAGCGGGCTAGAGCAGGAACAGGACTCGTCTGGGACCAAGATCTTCTGCCTGATCAGCCATCCTTCCCCTCGAGTTGAGCTCTCAGGTTCTGGTGGCAGGTAAGACTTAGCAGGAGGCACACTCAGGAACAGATGCAAGGGGCCCCCACTAGAGCAGAACTTGGCTGCAGAAAAACAGGAAGGGAACAGAAAGGTGCCCACACAGAAACACAAGATAAGGAGTACACCACAAACACGACAGAAGAAACACAGACTAGACAGACACAGAACAAACAGACAAGGACAGGAACCAGAAGACCACTGATGAGGGCCAGTACGACAAGACACAAAAAAAGCAGAAGGCCACAAAATTAGGCAAAAAAACAAGACCAAAAACAAACAGGACAGAACACACACACACACATACACAGAACAGAAGGCCACAACATGTGGGCCAATTACCCAACAGAAGTTCAATACAAAGCTAAGACTAAGGTATGGAGGGTCAGAAGGACCAGGGCTAGGACCCAAGCTGAGGTGAGGTACTGTGAATGAAGCTGTCTTTTAAGGCTGTGACAGTGCAGGGAACATGGCTGATGGTAGGACCATAGAGCTTGGAGGATTGCACAGCAGAGAACTTGGCCCACTGAGGACCACTGCTGGTGGGAAGTGAGCACTGCACATAGATCCCTTATATTAACATGCAGAAGTAGCACCCGAAAGCATTGGCATCAGGGGAGGGTGGCAGGATGAGCCTCTGCCACTCAAAACAAAAGTCTGAGAAAAGGGGTTGAAAAGAAGAAGACTTTTCCCCAAGCTGATCCCACAGCCCTTTCCACCAGTCAGGTGGCAGGCCAGCAGCCCCCTGCCATGTGTCCACAGCAGCAACCCACCATAGATGAAATGGAGCGGTATTCCATATCACTGTCCCGGAGCAAGAAGCAGACAGCACCAAAAGTAGTAACAAGGTGCATCGGATAAATCATTATCCTAGATGACCAGCCCCTACACATGGTGGAGAATGTCAGCTTTAAATGTCTGCTGTACATGTTAACCCCCAATTACAAAGTGCTCTCCAGGATTACATTTAGTAGGCAGATTATTCCCAATGCTGTAATTGCATCCAGTGCAGCTGGCTAAGGCAGAAGGGGGTAGCATGCATTTTACCAGCAATATCTGGGCCAGTGTAAATGCTACGCACACTTATCTCTCCCTGATAGCACACTGGTTGGTAGCTGGCTGAGGCAGGGGCAGGCAAGAGCACTAGTGGGGACTCAGGTGATAGAATATTGCATGAGGTATGATATCTATCTATCAGTACCTACTGGAATTCCACCTATGTAATGCAGCAGAGATTAGTGGAGCAGCAGACACCCCTTCATGAACTGTCTCTGGAAACAGAGATAGGCAAGAATCATCCTCTGGGGCATCATGATTGGGTACAAATCCTGATGCCCTTCCAGGATGCCACAGAGGATTTCAGTTCAAGATGCACCATCTTGGGTTGGTCATCCCAATAGTTAATATTCTGGAGGAAAAGGAATAGGATTTTCATGAGCAAGAGGGAATGAAAGCAGAGGTGCAGACACAAGTGAGAATGAAACCTCTGACACTAAAGAATACATATCCATGTGACACTTTCTAATCCAGGGGTCGGCAACCCATGGCTCGCGAGCCAGATATGGCTCTTTTGAGGGCTACATCTGGCTCGCAGACAAGTGTCCCCACACTTTCCCGCTGACCCAGCTGCTCCCCGGTCCTCCTCCGCCCGGGCTTAAAATGCTGTCAGCCCGGGCGGAACGCGGCAGGACAGCTGGAATCAGCGGCACCGGCGTGCTTTCTTCTTCCCGCCCCCCCCCATCCGCGGCCCGGAAGAGGAAGTGGAGAGTATCGGGTGCGTGCGCGGCAGGAAGAGGCCACGCTAGTGCGCTCGGCATCGGTCTGAAGAAAAGAAGACTGCAGCGCGGCTCGGAGGAAAATGAAGAGGTTCAGCCGCGGCCGATGGGACTCCGCCTCCGCGAGGGCTGAAGATGAAGGAGGTTAGCGTTGGGAGGAGGCTGCTGCTCCGCGAGTTCCCGCGGTGGGGGTGGGCGTGAGAGAGAGTGAATGAGCAGCAAACACAGCTTGCTCGCTCATTCACTCTCTCTCTCCCCCACCGCGGGAACTCGCGGAGCAGCAGCCTCCTCCCAACGCTAACCTCCTTCATCTTCAGCCCTCGCGGAGGCGGAGTCCCATCGGCCGCGGCTGAACCTCTTCATTTTCCTCCGAGCCGCGCTGCAGTCTTCTTTTCTTCGGACCGATGCCGAGCGCACTAGCGTGGCCTCTTCCTGCCGCGCACGCACCCGATACTCTCCACTTCCTCTTCCGGGCCGCGGGGGGGGGGCCTGTGTGTGTGTGTGTGTGTGTGAGAGATTGCATGTATGTGAATGATTGAGAGCCTGTACATGTGAAAGAGAGTATGTCTGTGATTGAGAGCCTGCCTGTGAGAGAGAGCATGAATGTAAGTTTACCATTGGGAACCTGTATGTGTAAGTTTGTGATTGAAAACCTGTTTGTGTGAAAGGGTATGTGTGTAAGATTGAGATCCTTTGTGTGTGAGAGAGATCATGTGTATGTATGATTAAGAGCCTGTGTGTATAAGTAAGAGAGATCATGTGTGTCTGTGTGTGATTGAGAGCTGGTTTAGGTGATGGAGCATGTGAGTATGTGATTGAGAGCCTGTGTGTAAATGAGAGAAAGAGAGGACATGTTTGTAAGCATGTGAATGAGAGTCTGTGTGTGAGAGAAAAAGACAGCATGTATTTATGTGATTGAAAGCCTGTGTGTGTGTAAGCGTGAAAAGATAGACAGCATGTGTGTAAATGTGTAATCAAGAGCCTATATAAGTGAGAGAGAAAAAACATGTGTATATGTGAGTACTGAGAGCATGTGTGTATAGGTGTGTCATTGAGAGCCAGTGTGAGAGAGAGCGCTGGTATGTGACTGAGAGAGGAGAAAGTTCCAAGCAAACCACCCCACCTCCTGCTAATTCAGAACAATCTCAGGACACCTGGATATCAAACGTTCCCAGGTATGCAGAGCAAAAAAAATTTTGTATCCTTATTATTTTTCATTACTGGGTCTTTGTGTCTGCTATTTTGAAATATTTTGTTGGTATCTGGAAATGTTTTATATGAGTTTTTAATTATTGGATATTCCACTCATCAGCTGTTTTGAAATATGTTCTTTTTGTTAGTACAGTTTTACTGCTGATGATTTTATATTTCTTGATTTGTTTTATAAGGATGGGTGATGTTTCTTTTTTCCTTTGTTACACTGCATACAGAGACTCTGGCTTGTTGCAGTTTCCAATTCAGTTTTTTCTGCATGCTTCTTGTTATGCGTTTTGGTCTCTTTATTCTATGTTAGGTGAGGGACAGCACGTGATTCAGGTGAGGTTTTCTGCTGGCGTGTAGTTTCTGTGTAGGACTCTATAGCAGCCTGACTTGGTCCGTTTTCCTAATAGGAGATGTATTGGTGTCTTAAGGCCTAGTGTAATATTTTCAGAGACTTATTGTACTTTAAAAGTGTGATCTTACATAAAATGCACACATTTACTTGTATTTAGTTTTAAACATATTGTATGGCTCTCATGGAATTACATTTTAAAATATGTGGCGTTTATGGCTCTCTCAGCCAAAAAGGTTCCTGACCCCTGTTCTAATCCATGGGTGAAGGGAGTCTCACCCTCCAGTCTCACCACCTCATAGGTAGGTAGGTTGTGTGAATATGAGCACCAGAAGCAGAGGCATAGTAGGTATGTAGTGCAGAAAAGAGGCAAATGATTTACTAGAAGCAAAGGACTTAAAGTTAGTAGTTCATGTAAAGACTGATTACTGTAACTCTTTGCTATTGGGTGTTTCTAATATCCAGTTGAAGTGCCTTCAACTGGTGCAGAACACAACTGCCAGGCTGATTTAGGCCTTCGTAAATACAATCATATATCTCCAATGTTAAAACAATTACATTGGTTGCTGGTTTTTCACAAAATTCAATTTAAAGTGCTTTGTATTGTTTCCCATACTCTTTCATTTGGTTTTCCATCTTATTTCTCTAAATTGTTAATTCCTTACATTCCATTACATTCATCTCAAGCTGGTTTGCTTCACATTCCTTCGCCATCTGTTATTCAGTTGGAATCCACCAGGGAATCATCATTTAGTTTCCAAGCTCCTTCGCTATGGAATGCTTTACCAGTTGACACTCACTCTATGTTGGATTATTTGTTTAGAAAAGCTGTAAAATCCTGGCTCTTAATAAGGCATTTGATAAGATTTAATCTGATATCTGTTGAGTCTATTATAGTTTCGTAATGTCATGTTGATGTTGAGTATTTTGTGTTTTATATTTTTAACTTATGCAGAATTGTTGTTTTGTTTATGTTGTTGTACTGTTTTTATTAGAATATGTTTTGTTGTATTGTTTGTTATGTTGTTTTTACTATTTTATTCTTTGGTATTGTGTTTCTTAGTTGTACTGCCACTTGGGTAACATATATTATCAAGCGGGTTATTAAGCTTTAATAAATGAAATGAAAGAGTGACCATCCTAGAGAATATTGCAGGCACAAGCAGCATTCTGTCAGCTAGCACTTCCTCCCCCACTTCAAAATTTCATAGCCACATTGCCCACACAGAACTGACACAGGCTAAAGCAAAAGCAGCTGACAAAAGAGACCCTTGCACCATCACAGCAAATGAGAATCCAACAGAAATTTCTGTGACATGCTATCTCACAGAGCCCATCGAAGATATAGACATAGATCCAATGGGATTTTGGGCACACAGTTCTGCAGTCTGGCCAGATCTAGCCAAAGTGACACCAACCGGCATTCCCACTGAACATGTCTTCTCAATAGCAGGAGATATCATGAGCCCTCATTATTCAAGGCTGGTGCAAGACTTGATGGAAAAGTTAGTCTTTTTAGAAACCAATCTTCCTTTGCTGAGCTTTTGAGAACGTCCATGTGAGTGGCAAGATGAATGAAAGCACCTTGGAAATCTTGTTGCCACTCTGCCTACCTGCCATGTCCCAGATATACCAACTTGGAAATCTTCATATCATTATGTCTAGCTGCCATGCCCCTGATATACCACCTAGGAAGTTTTGGTGCCTCTGTGCTGTTTTCTGGTTGGATCCCAGCTACTTCTCCCACCCTACTTCTTTCTTTGTATTACTGGGGTGTATATTAAAGTACATAAAAATATTTAAAAAGTAGAAGTTTCTTCTCCTATCCCACCTCTTTTCTGAGTTTCTGTCTTGTTTTCTAAGCATGTCTAGGTCTTTGTGCTTTTTGCAATGTACTACATTCTACATCTTGGGGGTTTTGACACCTTTGTGCTGTTTGTGATTGACCACACGTTACCCCTTGGGGGTTTCAACACTTTTATGCTGTTTTTGATTCCCTGCACTATGTCTTGGGAGTCAGTGCTTATTGACATGTATTAGCTCTACAATTATCAGTTATCCAAATAACAGATGGAAACATCTGTTTAACTGTACCAGCTATATTTACTTAACACATGCATGGCTCAATCTGTATTCTTTGATAGAAGTATATTTTCCTGGTAGGATCAACTGGGTAACCATACTCCAACAGGCATTTCATACTGCTTCAGGTTGCCATGCATGGACAGGTTCACCCTCTGCTTTCCAATGGAGGGGAGAAACTTGACACAGCTGAGAACAAAAAGGAGAGATACCCTGACCTCCCCTGGGTTTCAGAGCAAGGTGGACCCATGCTCTGAAAAAAGAGCAGTCAAACTAGTGGAAGGAATATGTGCATGTTGGGTACTGACCATCTCCTTGTCCCAACTGCTGCCATTTCTGTACTTGGGCCCCTCGGTGAGCTGCTGGGTAAATCACCCTTGCTGTGCCAAAATAGCCTTCAGTGGGCCTTCTCATACCAGGCCACAAAGTCCTCTGGAGGGAACCCAAATGGGAAGAATTCTTTATACCTTAGGGTTCTTTCTCCTCTTCTGCTGTCTTCAAGGTTTTTTCCAAATCCCCTTCCCTACAGTCATTGCTGATTCTTGGTCCTGCTCTGGCCATCCATTCCTTTGTCCATTTACTGCATCACTCTTCAGGCCCTTTATGCCACTCCTGGTACCATTTTGCCCCTCCTGGTGCTTTGGGCTTTGAAACCATTCTTCCTCCCACCTCAGCCCTCGAGGTACACCATGGAGGTTTTTCAACTACTCTTCTTGCTACATTGCTCAGCTCTTACCATTTCTGTTTTCAATCGCCAGAACCACTGCTCCTGCCACCACTCCAAGCCAGTCTTGGTACCTTAAAGGTGCTTTCTCCTCTGCTTCGGCTATCTTCAAGCTTCTTTCTAAATCTCCTTCCCCCTATGGCACTTTCTGACTCTTGGTCTTGCCCTGGTCATCCAATGCATTACACAGGCCTTACCCATCTAGTTATCTTTAACAGTTTCATGTCTTTTTGGTCATTTTCTTCAAACTCCGGTCCCTTACGGTTCTTATGATTATTGGTCTCATCTGATATTTAGCCTTCGATGGATTATACCACAGCAAAAGTCAAGGGCTGCTGGAGTGCAGTACCCTAAACCAGGACCATGCTCCCCTATGATTATTGCTTCTGAGTTAATAGAGGCAGTATTTATAAAAACTGATTTAGAAGAAGAATCATGTCCTAGATTCTCTAAATCACAGAATAAAAAACAGCTAGTGACAAAAGAGCTTTTGGTGCTTCTAGTCAGTAGCATGTTAGCATCTAATGGAGACCAACTCCAAGACTGAACAGCTAGCGCTTTCATCTAATGATGCCATATTGAAATGACAGACCTCCTTCAATGATTTCCTCTAGCTTCTCCCTGCCTAGGGCTTGCTACCAAATTGGATGGCACACTTTCCCCCCCCCCCCCCCTCATTTGGAGCCTTGGGGTGTTCTTGCTACTCCTGTTAGCTGTTTTGTGACTCTCATGGTGCTTTGGATTTTCATACAACTCTTTCATGTGCTTTGATCCTCTATAACTACCTTGAGGGTTTTCTGCCTCTCTTGGTGCTTTGTACCCCTTCATGGTGCCTTGAGCTGTTCATATCACACTTGGTGCCACTTTGTCCCACTCATGCAGCCTTGGGGGAGGGGGGGTTTCATGTCACTGTTGATGCTTTTTGCACACTTTTGGAGCTTTAGAGTATTCTGGCCATTCTTACTGCTGCTTTGCTCCTCTGATGGTACCTTGGAGAACTCCTGTCACTGTTGGTAGCATTTGTCCCATTGTGGGTCCTTGGGCTCTTCATGCCACTTTTGGTGCCATGTCGATGCGCTGGTATGCCTTCTCCCTTCTGCTGGTCTACCCACAAGTTTTATTAGAAATAATTAGAAAAGCCAAATTTGGAAGCCTCATGCATACTTTTATGCATTTACTTTACATCTGCTTCAACATTGATGCAAAGTATACAGCTACAAAAGTACTGGCTTTCCCAAGCAGCCTGAGTTTTCAAAAGGAAACTCCACAGGCAGTTTCCCTTTGAAAATTAGATTGCAGGTCTATAGTACTGGTGCTGATTTCCTGCCAGATTGTACCAAGCTGCCAACCTGACATATTTTTTAACTTGCTTCCTTTTCCCCATTGTAGCAGGATTGGAAGGTGGAATGGCCTCAATGTTTAATTATGAGGGCAATTTTTAAAAAGCTTTAGAAATTTCCCTCTCTACATATTCAGTTTAGATCTGAAATCCATATATTTGCTTCTTTTGTTATGGCAGACAAAAATTAAAGAGAAGTTTATGGGGGTACATGAACCTTTTTGAAGCTGAAAAGGGGTCCATGTTCCCTGAAAAGTTGGGAACCCCTGATTTAGCATTTTAAACCAAAGTTAAATCTAAACCAAGCTAAAAAGCCTGAAGATGCTTCAGAAGCATACACTTTCAGAAGCTGTCTCTGGCAGGTTGGGCAGAGATGTCCACATTGTGCAGGCAGATCAATCATGAACACCTTAGCAAGGTACAAAAATCTTTTCTTCTTCTATGAAAGAAGTATTTATGGTTCACTGTAGTGCATTTAAATGACAGAAAGGAAACATAAGTGAAAACAGGTTTTAAAATTAAGAGGCAACTTATGGCTGGTAAAATAGTTGTCATTTGTTTTCAACTGTGATGCAACAAAGACACTAATTAAAACAGGACTGGCCAATTGAGCTGACATCCACTAACACCCTAATATTGTAAGCACATGTCAACCACCGAGGTGGGGGCCAGGAAGGTTCCAACAGCATTAACATTTTTTTTGTCAAAACAATGGGAGAAAAAAAGCAAAAATCTAAGAAAAAATATTTACAGCATCACTAAAATATTGATTTGATTCTGTGTAGTTAATTATAAGCATATTTGATTGTTCCTGTCTTTATATAATCCACTTTGGGCTTACTTCAGAAACTGCAGAATATCAAATTTTAATCAATTTGCTTCTTTTCAAATATTTATGCCAATCTTAATAGGGTCCATTTCAGTCTTGTTAAGCATGTGTTTTCACAATGAATGTGGAAAGGTCAGGATGGTCTACTCCTAGTGAGAATTTGCTATTAAACATTAAGCAGCCTTTCCCCTGGAACTGACCAAAACAGGGAGAGCAAATAGTTACTTCCATATTTAATTAGTATTCAAATTGTTTTCTTTTCATCTACAGTGATTTTTCACTATTTCCAATAACCACATTTTATGTTGCAGACATGCCACCGAATTCTATTCATGTAGCCACAAAATTCCACAGGCAGTCCAGTTACCTAGACTGCACATGGAGAACTAGGGATCTTGGAAATAATGCACTCAGGTATTGCATGGAGTCCACCTCATACTGGGCTTTATGAACTGAAATTTAATCAACTGTCACTACTGTCTGATGATATTGTCCCCTAAAATACCTCAAGCTTTACATTTCATTGCTGTCAGTAAAGGTACAGTTTTATATTAACAATGGCTATGGGGGCAGTTCACGATGTTTCCAGACAGGCCTGTTTCAGTATGCTGCTGCTGAGAGAGAGAGAGAGAGAGAGAGAGAGACTTGCTATAGTGCCTCCTCCCTAGACAGGTATTTGTATCCCTATGGGAGGCCCACCTAGTAACTCAAGGTGAGGGTTAAGTATTCGTGTAGGGGGTTAGGGGCCACTTTGACATTCAACGTGAGATGTACGAACAGAACAGTGGTCTCTTGTGAAGATTTGCTGGCCTTCGGAGTGAGGAAACTCACTCCAAGATGAGATTTGGGCAATGTTCTCTCCACCTAGTTTGATGGACTCTACCTGGGCAACAACATATCCTCCATTTTCGTAGTTAGCTGGTTAATTTCTGCTAACATGGTTTTGTTCTCACTTTGTAGGATGCTCAGTTTTTCAGTCTGTGCTTCTGACATTGTTTCGTATTCAAAAAGGCGTTGGCCCATTTCAATCACCTCCTCCTTAATTTCTCCCACCAGGTCCATGACCTCTTTCTAATACTTTTTTATATCTTGTCGCAAGTCTCTGAACCAGGTTCTGAATTTGCCCCATGTCAGAACTTCGGAATCAGAAGTAAACGGCACGTCATCCATGGTCTCTTCAGAGTCGGCCCCAGGTTCCTCTGCCATCTTGTCCTGATTGGCTGTCGGGCCTTTATCAGATTTTTTGTACAAAACTTGCGAAAATCAAGAGATTTTCACTGAACTGACATCTGAAGGAGTCCGCTGTCAGGTGGTTTAAGCTGGGTTGGTGAATATCAATGGATGTTTAAGATATCTGCTAGTTTATTTCAGCAAGGCTCGGAGCCCGGGGATTAAGCGTCCGTGAGCTCCAAAGATGCCAGTTCCTCTTCAGCTTGCGCGCGCTGGCCGACTGCCGGCGCGCGCTTCCCCAGCACAGCAGCAAATGGCCACTGTACCGGCCACCTCCAGCCCTGCCCCTCCCCACCCCTCAGACTGCCCCCCCCCGGAATGCCCCTTTCTCTGGGCCCAGCACTTCTGCACGTAATGGGGGTTACAAGCGTGGCCGGGCCCCTTTGAAAATGCGTGCGGCGTGTGCAAGGCCCAGCCACGTGCGTAACCCCTGTTTTTTACGTCCGTGGCAGTTTTAAAATTCGGCTGATATTATACACAGCTAGACAGTAATGTTAGAATAATGTGCATGTGGGTAGTGGAATTACAAATAATGGCCAAGTATTAGCAGGTTAAGTTGATCAAGTGGTTCTGCAGCAGTGGTAACTTCTAGTGAAGTGGTAGGCAACTCCAGTCCTCCAGATTTGTTGGCAGCACTGAGGGACTGGAGTTGCCTACTCCGTTCTAATGTTACCATCTGGATGTTAATGTCTGCCCCCACCTCTCACTGCATTCAGTCAGCAGGCAACTTCCTAGCAGCCCCTTGAGTATATTCTGCAGGGCCTATCAGACAGAAACCCCAGGAATGCAGCACTCCAGTAGGCCTGGCAGAAACAAGAGACTCACCAGGCGGAAATGGTGAGCACCACCCTTAAATATTCATGAAAATAACTTTAAAAGAGAAAAGTGTCGTTGGATATAAGAAATATAATCTATTAGGACAAGAAAGAAAGAAGACCTAGAAATAAAAGCTAAAGAGCTGAGCTGAGTAACAGGTAAATGGATACTTGAGGAATCTAGTTAGTCCAACAATGTATTGCTTTGCTTTCTTGTGATATTAGCTTGTGCAAATAGATGAATAGGCAACAGGTTTTTCTACAGATATAAAGAGTAACCATGAAGACATTATGTTGCACATCTTGTGAATTATGAGACATTAGTGAAGACCTGTCAATAGTTTGTACAAAGTAGACACATCAAATCGAGTTACACAAACAGTATGAAAGAGCAGAGTTTCATCAAGCACTTCTTTCTTCTAATTGCCTAGAAGTTCTGTCTACATGATTCTGTCCTAAGAAAGGCAAAACAAAGCATGCTATGTATATATGATAAGTTGTTATAGAGCAGCATGAAAATCCCAGAGTATGGCAATCAGCACATTCCACTAGAGCAGTAATTCTCAACCCTTTTTCTATCAGGACACACCTGAGAGATGACGCTCACATGTGTGACACACTGAACACATGACCATCATGGGACTTAATATAAGCACATGCTCTGCCTCCACAGGAGTCCCCTGCTTCCTAACAATGGGTGCAGAGCAGAACTAAGACATTTCCCTCTACAACTGTTTAAAATCATGAGAGGACTAGAACAGGTAAATGTGAATCAGTTATTTACTCTTTTGGATAATAGAAGGACTAGGGAGCACTCCATGAAGTTAGCATGTAGCACATTTAAAACTAATCAGAGAAAATTCTATTACACTCAACACACAATTAAACTCTGGAATTTGTTGCCAGGGGATGTGGTTAGTGCAGTTAGTGTAGCTGGGTTTAAAAAAAGATTTGGATAAGTTCTTGGAGGAGAAGTCCATTACCTGCTATTTATCAAGTTGACTTAGAAAATAGCCACCACTATTACTAGCATCAGTAGCATGGGATCCAATTAGTGTTTGGGTACTTGCCAGGTTCTTATGGCCTGGATTGGCCACTGTTGGAAACAGGATGCTGGGCTCGATGGTCTGACCCAGTATGGCAATTTCCAAAAAAAAAAAAAAACCCTCACCATACAAAAAAGATATTCTGATTCTGGTATCATCTTAATAACGGCATCACAAACTCCCTCTACTGCCAGGTACATTGTAAAATAATACAAACGAACCCCCACTCTGTACATCTATCAAACCTGCCATACCTCAGCAGCACTAACCACAAGAAATGAAACAACAATAGCCCTACCCATGAGACGGCAGCAGTTCACTACCAGTGCAATATCATATTGAGAAAATACAAAAAATAAGACTGATACAAACCTCTAGTAAAGTACCTCATCTCAGTCACATACACACAGAACACAGACAGACCTGCCTTCACCAAATATAGAATAAAATACCACAAACTACAAATGTGCAAACAAAACCTGGAATAGAAACCCCAAGACCATCTTCTGCATGCAGTGCAAAACTGGAGAACTAGAAACAGAAATATATTTCCTCCTACACTAAGCAAAGTTCAAAAAGAGAAGAAATGCATATTCTCAAATCTGACTTGTACCCCGTCACTCCCCTCCATGACCCCATCACCCCTCACTTCTCCCAACTACTTAATCATCCCTTCATATCCTCATATCCCTGTCCAACATTCCCAACACCCCCACCCCTGCATCCTCTTCCCTGTGCTGCCTCTCTCCCCTGCTCAACTCTCCCTGCCCTTTCCTCTTCCCTTCCCTACCCAGCATACCTCACTGCTTCACTTCCATCTCTCCTCCCTGCCCAGCAGCCCCAGTCCCTCTTTCCTCCACCTCTCCCTACCCAGCAACCCAACCTCCTTTCCCCCACCCCTTCCTACCCAGCAAACTCCTGACTCCCTAACTCCCCATGCCTTCCTGCCCAGCACCTTTCCCCCTCCTCCTTGCTCCCAGCCAGCATAAAAGCCTTCAGTCCAATCCAGGGTCTCCCTCCCACTTTTCCAGCAGCAGATGAGGGCAAGAAGCATTGAGGAGAGGAAGATGAGGAGGCAGCAGCAGAAGTTGGCAGTGGATCTATAGTGCCTGCACCTCTCTCCCTCATGCTCCTGCTTTCACGGCCAGGCCTCTTGGGTGAAGAGAGCATCAGCAGCCTCACTGCCAGGCCAGGCAGAGGAAGATAAAGTTAGTGTCCTGTCTGGCCCATATGAATAGGAGTTGGTGATATCTCACTTTGATCTGGGTGATGGAGGAGGGAACAACCTCCCACTGGGCCAGGAAGAGGAGAAGGAAGCAAGAGCAGCTTCCTTGTCAAACCCAATAAAGGAGAAATCAGCCAGCTCCTGTTCAGATTGATGAGAAAAGTCTTCTGCTGGCTCTGCGACACACCTTTCGGGATCTCGCGACACACTGGTGTGTCCCGACACACCTGTTGAGAAGAACCACTGCCCTCAGGAATACTCTGAGCCAGTTGGGATTTCAGGATACCCACATTGAGTAGGAATGAGATAGATTTGCATAGAATTAAGGCAGTGCATGCAGATATATTTCATTCATAGTTATTGTGGATTTCCTGAAACCCAGTTGGCTCGTGGGTTTTGGGAACTGCTGCTCCAGGGCATAATTACCCATCATCCCTTTTCCTTCCAAATGCTTGTCCAGTAGGTTGGTGCGATTGACACACTCAAGACACATTCACATTTCAAACACGTGGCTAGTGGTTCCACATTCTGATGGTCTAATGTCAGATTCCTGTAGCCTCCTGTCTTGTCTTGCTACAATACTACTACTACTACTACTACTAATAATAATAATAAAAGCACCTCTAATAGTTGTATTAATTTGCATTTCTGACTTTTTTTTAGCTTGGGTATTTCCATTTAATTGCTGCTGTAGTAGAGGAAAACCAAACGCCCCTTTCAGACCTAGAAGCGGTTACCCAGGGTTGCAAGGTTTTTCAGAGCCAAGTGAAAAAAACTCAGTCACTACCCATGCTGCTAGAGAGCTTGAGTTTCTCCTGCTGCCAACCTAACCTTGTATCTTTTCTGAGTAATAAATAGTAGTATGAACCTGGAAAGATAAGCCCCCCCCCCCCCCTTGGACTTAACCAAGGAGCATCCCAACTCTTTGTCCTACTGATAATCACTCCAACATTGGGTCCTGTCCCATAAAGCAGCAACTCTAGGAAAAATAACTTAAGAATTGCCAGACTGGATCAGACCAAGGTCCATTGAGCATGGCATCCTGACTCCGGCACTGGCCAGTCCAGGTCACAAGTACCTGGCAGATCCCATAAAGTAGATCTAATTCCTGTTACTTACTCCCAGGGATAGCAATAGCTTTCTTTAGTCTACATGGCTAATCTTTTATCATTTTGTTTTAGATGGTAATTGAATTATCAGTATCCTCCTGTTTCATTTTGATTTTTATTCTGTTTTATTCTTAAAGAGATATTAGTATTTTTAAGTTTTTTAAGACTTTCCTATATAGTCACTACTGGGAATACAGGAAAGACGGGATGTTGCTGTGCTGGTCCTTATCAGAATCCCAGGCTGGTATAATTCTCCTCTATATGAAGCATGAATACAGAACAAACCATCAACTAAAGTCAGAGCAAGGCAAGAAGATTTTTTTTGTAAAACTCTTGGGAAAGCCATAATGATTGCTGCATAGTGTTGTTTTGGTTTTTTTTTTAATCTGAACATAGTGTGACACTATACAAAATAAATCAGCACCTATAAAAAAAGAAAAGTCAGGAATAAGACAAAAACAAAGGAAACCACAGTGAAGGAACAGTTAAATTGATATTTTGAAGACTCTTGCAGCTATTATTACATTAGATAGTGGAATAATCTTAGCACATATGATCCGGTCTTTTCATGGTCGAAGGCCTCGGCCAGATAAGTCAATCTCAATCTTAATTAATTTAAATCTGAGATCTGCTCTTGATTTCAGTGACATAAATGAAATGATGCCTTTATGAAATGTATTTATATATTCATTTGAGAAGCAGGTTAATGATGTTTAAAGTAAGCACCAAACCATCTGGAACAGACTTGACCTGAGGGTCAACATGGGATTACAAGATCTACTACACAAAACACTTCCCAGCTTCACCTGTCATAGAATAACTGCTTTCACTACTAGCTTATTCACTCCAGAGCAGTGAGACAATCCAATGAGAAATGCATCTTCTTTCTGCCTTGGAAAGCCCCATGCAGTAGGGTTTTTTTTTTCCAGATTTTGTGCCCATGGAAGACCCACTGGAGTATGTTCTCATCTACAACCCCCTTATCCAACCTGATGAACTGCATGGGATCATCATGAAATGAATGCATAATAGACATGTGGGTCTAGTCATGACAGGATTTATCATGTGAAAAATTACCATTTTCAGCTGATAAATGTATCACTGTGTACCATAAAGCATTATCAGGAAAAATCACATAGAAAGCCTAATTTTGCCACAGCAAAATGTTGTTCATGTGAAAAAATATCAATGTGCATATAGCCATGCAAATGAGGGACTCTCACAAATTTCTGGATAATATTGAGCCAGATGTGAGTACCATGCTAATGTTGGAACATCATGAAATGTGATATTATAAAGAACATTCATTAAAGTGTAATAATCTCAGAAAACCACAACATGGAGGAAATAAGGCCAGCTCCAGACATGTGTTAAAGCCTGAAAGGGGCATTCTCTAATGAACACGGATAAGAGACTATCTTAGGCAAAAATGGGACCTTAGAGCAGTAGTGCTGCCTTTCTGCCTACTCAGGAGATCCAGACAGGACAGACAGAGAAGGACGGAGTATTTTATTGATTGGTAGAGACAGGGAAAATGACAACCAGCCGGAACAGCAGGAGAAAGGCAAAAATCAATGAGTTTCACCTCTATGTCTTCCTCACAAGCATTTTCAGACCAGGCGAGGATAAACTCCATAGATACCGTTCTTCCAATGTGATGCCTCCAATGTGCCATCTGACTGAATATTGTGCCATTAGTCAGACTGGCAGAAGACCCCAGCCCAGAAGTGCTGCTGCCTGCTGAGCTTTCTTGCCTTGTCACAGACCTTCCCAGCAGTGACTGATCTGATGACTGCTCAACTTCAGAGGAAAAAGGAACACATATACATGAAGGAAAAATGTGTGTTCTCTTACTATAACATAATGAATATAAAAAATATAGAGAACACTATAGTATATAGCCATACATTTTATAAGCAGCAATTTATTTATGTCTTCATATACAAAATAAAAAAAAAAATCCACGCATACATGTTGTTAAGCATTGTGAACTCTTGTGACTGCGGTGAGGTTGGGGCAACCTAGGGGGCGAACCCCAGAGGCCCTCACCGACAGCTGCCACCTATAGGGCTTCACCTATAGGTGAATTCAAAATGCATGCAACTGATTGACAGGTGTCAAAATGGGAGCACATTACTCCATATCTGAAGGAACTCCATTGGCTTCCTATTGCCTTAAGGGCTCAGTTTAAACTGCTGCTGTTAATTTTTAAATCAAAACAAGATGGTCCTTCATATTTTAAGGAGCTTCTTCAATTTATTTCTTTGCTTGTTTTGTTTATTTATTTATTTCATTTATATGCCATTGTGCTTTTATTTTCAATCATGGCAGTTTACAGCAATCAGTTAAGAAAATACAACTTTCAATTAGCACATATTAAAATCATAAAAAATGTAAAATACCATAAATCAGATCAATTTAAAAAATACATATCAAAGAATAACAAAAAATTCTCACTAATTCTCTTTCGCCTTTAATTACTTAATTGATTCATTCTCAAACGCATGGATGAAAAGCTATGTTTTTAGATCTTTTTTGAAAACTTTTAAATTCATTTTGCACTCTCAGTTCTATTGGCATGGTGTTTCAGTCTTAGACCTCCTATTGACAATGCTCTTTCCTCTCAACTCACTTAAATGGGCACTATAAAGTGAGGGTACACTCAATAAACCTTTATTCGCAGATCTCAAGTTGTGCTGTGGGATGTGAAAGTGCAATGTAGCACTCAACCACAATCTGTATCTTTTTGGTTAATGATTTTGTGAATTATATATAGTACTTTGTAATGGATATGAAATTTTATGGGTAACCAGTGTAGAGATTTTAGAACTAGGATAATATGATCATATTTCTTACTTCCTGTAAGCACCCTTGCCATGGCATTCTGTAACATCTGCAAGGATCTCATGGTAGTCAAGATATGAGAATATTAATGTTTGTAATGTAGTACAAAAATCCTCTTGGGACAGTAGAGGTTTTAAACATTTTAACAGCCATAGTTTATTATAACTTGTCCCGATAATGTTGTTGATGTGTTTTTTCATTGTTAAGTTATAATCAATTATGACTCCCAAATCTCAAGCAAATTCAACAGTCTTGATAATCCGTGATTGTATAGGGAAAGACAGTGAAGAATTTATTTTCCTTCTCAGGCTCTGCATTCAGTGGGAAAATTCCTGTTTACCATCCGTTCTTTTATGGATATGAGATTGCAGATTACTCTTAAGCACGCTCTCTCAGTGGCAGGTGCTATCCACTGGAATGCACTCCTGTTGGAACCCAAGGAGAAGACTGACTTTAGAAAAACGACTGAAGACCCATCTATTTAGAAAGGCCATTCCTTGAATTGGTGGAGTCTAAATGAATTGATTCTAGTGTATGATCATGGAGATTTAAGAAGTAAGAAGAAGAGTCTGAAGGACTATTTATGTTGTGTCTTATTTTTATCATGTCTTGTCAGTTATGTTTATACGTTCTGACTATGAATGTTTATGTTCAGTTGTAATCTGCCTAGGACAATATGTAGTTGGACGAGGTGGAATATACATACATTTTTAAATGAATCAAAGTTTTATTTTATTTATCTATTTTTGGCCTTGGATTCATCTAAAGAACTTTCAAGAGAGTAACTATGGAGTTTATGCTTGCCTGATCTGAAAGTGCTCGTAAGAAAGTCATAGAGGTCAAACTTCTTGATTTTTACCTTTCTCCTGCTGGCTGGCATTTTCCCTGTCCCCACCAATCTAAAAAATACTCCCTCTTTCTCTGTTCCACCTTGCAGACTTTATGGCTGGCTATTTCAAGTGTGAAAACTGCTGTGACTTGGAAGATACGTCTTTTATAGCAAACTGTGGAGACTTTAAAATAACAACGTGATGCAAACACAAAATGTTAATTAATACTGCCGAAAGGGTGGAAGTGGTTGAAAATAAATTGATGGATTATCAGATTCATTCAAAGTCAATAGTTAAAGATAATGAGGCCCTAAGATGGAAAACAGAGAATTTGAAAAATATTTATTTACTTACTTATAACTTACATTTGTGAAATTACTCCTCCAACAAGGGCTCTGGGTGAATACATAACGTAATAAATAATACAAACATAAAACCAAAACCACACAAAATCCAAGGCCATCACTAAAATAGACTTAAAAGTAAGAATAATAGTGTGAAGAAGTGGCCCTATTTCCCCTCCTTAAGCTGTGTAGGACCAGGCATCTAGCCTGGTCCACCTTAATTCCCATAGTGGAAGATAGCCATGTGGGCGGGACCCTGCTGGGAGGGGAATAAGTATGTGAGTTCATCTGGGATCAGGAGGTCCCTGTGTCTCCAGGAATAGGAGCTCCTGCCCTCTCTGGTGAAGGTTTGTGAGTTCACTGTCCTGAGGTAAGGCAGTCTACTATTGTTTGTAAGCTGGAAGTGTTAAATAAATCTGAAAGTATATGAAGTAAAGACTGGAGTCAGTGAGTGTCAGTGTCTCCAACCTGGAAGGATTGCTCTGTACTTCACACATAGGTAATTAACTTAGCCAAGTTAGAAGCTATTAATGGTTGTGATTTATTTAGATAATGTGTGTTTTATTGTTTTATGCGGTTTTGTTTTATTGATTTTGTCTGATATTCTAATTTTATGTTTTTTTTAAACTGCCTAGAACAGAGTCTGGCAATTAGGTGGACTATAAATTATCAGAAATAAATAAATGAATGAAAATCTTGTAAATTTTGGAGGACTCACTCACACCCATTGCAAAGGCTTATTATACTTTGCAACAAAATGTTTGTTTTGGTAAATACAAGTTTATGTGGACTATTTCAATTAAATTTTCGCAAACTTCCCCTGATGATTGAGTTTGTTTTGCAATCTAAGGGCTGCATTTTGAAGACCTTTTTTCAACTTAAAAGCAAATCTATTTTAGGTTTAAAAGTACAAATGTTTCTTGCTGTATCTAAAACCACCCAAGTCCACAGGGAGAAATTTCTTATTTTATGCCAGTAGGTTGAAGATACTGAAGCAAGTTTTTATTACGATTGGCTGTTAAATGCAGGATAAATTACCAAGGCATAAATTCTATATTTATAGCACACCTTTCCAACTAATGCCTTAGACACCCATAAAGTAGACGTTTCCCTTACTGATGATGTGATTTTCAAATGTTTCTTTTGTTAACCTTAATTAATGATGCTTCTTGTGACCTTGGGCAAGTCACTTCACCTTCTGTTGCCTCAGCTACAAACTTAGGGCCTCATTTATTAAAGCTTTTTCCCCATTAAAAAAAATCTTAGTAAATAAGGCCTTTACAGGTACATTTTCAAAGGAGTTACACGTTTAATGTAACATACTATTGTAGCAATTTTCAAAAGCCATTTATGCATGTAAAGTGCAGTTACACGTGCTAAACCTATGGACAATTCAATGGCATATATTATAGCGATTTTCAAAAGCCCACTTACATGGGTAAAGTGCATTTACATGTGTAAAACCCAATTTTATGAGTCAGATTTTAAAAGCATTTAAATGCTTAAAATTGGGTTTTACACATGTAAATGCACTTTACCCATGTAAGTGGGCTTTTGAAAATCGCTATAATATATGCCATTGAATTGTCCATAGGTTATGCACGTGTAACCGCACTTTACGCGTGTAAATGGCTTTGAAAAATTGCTAGAATAGTATGTTCCATTTAACTCCTTTTGAAAATGACCTCCAAAGCATATAAATGCTTTTGAAAATCAGCCTTAATATTGTAAACCCTCTGGGGACAGGGAAATGCCTTCAGTACCTGAATATAACTTGCCTTGAATTATAACGAAAAGATATGAGCTAAATTCAAATGAAGAAATAAATATGAATTTAAAACCAAAAGATTTGTCAATCTATTACTATGTTTTCTTTTTCTGTAAAATTGGATGACCAAATGTCTAGAATTATTTCTTTAACCCCATTATAGTTCCCTTTAGACATATTATGGTCTTTTTTGAAGCAGGATGAAGAACCAATTTCTTAATATTGCTTTCCTCCTCCCCTTTTTATTATGCCTGTTACATCTTTGCATTTCTGTAAGACGTTCTTATGACTGAATAAAAAGAAAAAATAATCATTGCTGTACTTTTTACAAACTGTCCAACAGCAAACAAATCCTGAGATTCTACTTACCACAAACACAGATTACAGCGTTTCATCTGCCTTCCTGCAGGGACATTTTCCTACCCTTATCCAGGTCAGGCACAGGAAATGCTGAACGCTCAGATAATCCCGCTGGAAATCTCGTTGCAGTATTTATCGCCTGATTTCTAAGAGTAACTACATGAAAAATCTAACCCTATGTTGCTTTAAAAAATAAGATTCCTGGATAGGCCCAGTGGCTCAGTGGCAGTGTAGTAAATGCCACTGAGCCACTGGGTTCAGGACTTCTGCTCCCCAGGTCAGCCATGGGTGGGGGGGGGCTGTGCCGGTGGCATTCACAATCCCTGAGGAGGAGAGAGAGGGAGTTGCGGTCCATAGCTGAAGGGTGGCACCCAGTAGCTGGATTTAGGGCTCAGGATTGCAGGGTTCCAGAAGGAGCCCTGGAGCATAGACCTCTGGATGAGGACTGTTGCTTCAGTGGCTGTGCTAAAGTGGATTTGGGAGAGGATATAGAATAGGGGAAAATTGCCCAGGTAGTTACAAATAAAGGTTTATGGGCGCTATAGGCCTTGGAAGGCAGGTTCCAAATGAGCTGGAGGCCTAAAGGAACAGGATTAAAAACCCACTAGATGAAAGATTCACAGCATCAGCGGTGATTTTACAATATTGCTTTGTTTATGTAACATCCTGGGATTTTGCATGCACCTGAAAAATTGACCTGAAATGCACCTGAAACTGTTGCTTATTTTCTACTAGGAACCAACTGTGAGTAAGCTGTTTTCTTAACAATAAGAGTTAGAATAAGCCCAGTCCTTGAAATCATTACATCATATGATAAAACCTCCAGGGATAGGTTCAACCAGAATTTATGATTCTACACATCAACCAGAATGGTCTACTTAATCCCATGGTGCAACTCCACAGTTGTTCATCCACCAGGCCATCCACTAGCAGCTGTTGTTTTATAGCACTCCAAAGGAGGAAATATGTGTTCCTGTATCTTTCTTCTTACATCAATGAAAAGGGCTTAGCGTGGTAATGTTTACTTATAGCTGGTGTTTGGCTGCTTAATTTGGAGGGAGGAAGGGGATAGAAAGATTATTATTTATTAGATGATAATATAAGTATCCAAGCGTGATTAGATATATATATGCTGATGATCCCCTTATTTCTCCCTTCCCTCTATCAAATATCAGTATGCTCTGGGGAGGAGTAGAGAGCACAAATATGGTAACAGAGATGCTATGGGTGTAGGGTTGTTATGTTCAGGCTTGTGGACCCTTGGCCGACGAGAGGATGGTATACCTTTCGGGGGGTCCGTAGGTTCTCTTGTCGGGTGGCGAGGCAGAACAGGAGGCAGGACCAGCCGACTCTTGGCACTGGAGACTGAGGCAAACACGGAGGCGATGAAGAGACGAGATAAGGCGCTGTGTCTTCACCACTGGTGGTCTGCAGTCCCCCCGGGAGGAGCCCGTAGGGACCCGACCGCTGGGACTTAGGTGGACCTAGGGAGCTCAGAGCAACGGTGCAAAGGCCAACTGGAGCTTCGCCCTGGAAGCCCGCGGTCCCCCCAGGAGGAGCCCATAGGGACCCGGGCCGCTGGGACTTAGGTGGGCCCTTGGAGACGGAGTCTTGAAGGAGTCCTAGGTCGAGTGCCAGAGGGTCGTCGCTCACCAGTCCGAAGTCATGTACCAGAGAATCACCGCTTGCCAATCCAAGGTCAGGAACCAGAGAATCACCATAAGCCAATCCGAAGTCAGGAACCAGAGAATCACCGAAGCCAAGCCGAAGTCAGGAACCCGGAACACCAAGACAGAACAGGAACCGGAGTCCAAGCGCAGGGAACTCACCGAAGCAAGCAGACTAGACAGCGAGGAAGGACGTTGCCAAGTCACTGGATGAGCAGAGGAAGTTGCCTTTTATACTTCCTCTGCCCTGGCTGATAGAGAACAGGTGAGACCATTTAGAGGGATGGGTCCCTTTAATTCTGTGGAGGAGGCGTGGCCTCGAGCTGAAGCATGGCGGTGGCCATCTTGGATTTCTCCCGCGGAGGGGAGATGCCGCTGGGGGGGAAGCAGGACGGTTTCCCCTACAATGGGCAGCGCCGGAGGCCACGCGGGCGCGATGGCCCGAGTCGGAGCCCTCCCCCGGGGCTCCTGTTGCGCCGCGAAAACAGGTGGGGGGCCGCGGAGCACAACAAGGGTGGCCAAATTTAACCCCCCTCAAAAAAAAAAATGTACATGTCCTCCCACTTCCTTCTCCAGACAATACTCTCCCTTTACTTCTCTTGTTCCATGAACCTTTTCTTTTCACACCAAACACCAGTCTGAGGCCCAGCTGCAACAGCAGCTCGTTGTTAAGGCACATGGGCCAGAGACTGAGTCAACACATGCTCCACTTCGAGACCCCACCTCCTATATGGAGGCCAAACAGGGGCAGGGCTACCATGGGGCCTGGCAGATTGTAATGATTCAGACTGCTAGACAGCCCTCCCATCAGCAGAGACCCTCACTGAGCCATGCTCATACCTGCTCTAGCCATTGCCTTGATGCCTACATGACTTAGCAAGCCCAGCCCTATGTAACCCTACCTCTCCCACAACTCGGTGCCTCATCATTGAGTCACCTCGGCTCTCTGCTGTGGTCCACCTGCTTTGTTACTTTGTGACCCTTGTGGCCTTCTTGCTTTGTATTGCCTATGGCCTCTTTGGCCTTCTTGCCTTGCCCTATGTCCTCCTTGGTCTTCATACCTTGCCCTGTGGCCTCCTTGTCCTTCCTGTCTTGTTCTGCGGCCTCCTTGGCCCTCTTAGCCTTGTCTCAATCCCCGGCCTAGTCAGGCTGCTCCCATTCCAGGTCCTGCCAGCCCCCAGAACCTGCGGGCACAACCCAAGGGGGAGGGGCTGGCCAGGCAGAAGACCTTGTCCTGCTCTGTCCTGAAATCCTGTACCATGCCTGCTGGGGAAACACCAGAATCCAGCCTGCCTGACTGTAACAAAGATGGAGCGCACACTTGCTTGGTCTTTGACCCATGCACTTTAACAAAGTGCATGGGTCAAAGACCCATGCACTTTGGCCTCAGGCCTCAGGCCTGAGGCCAAAGGGGATGGTCTGAGGCCTGACTGAGGCCTCAGGCCTCAGTCAGGCCTCAGACCATC
Source organism: Rhinatrema bivittatum (assembly GCF_901001135.1). Classification (NCBI taxonomy): domain Eukaryota; kingdom Metazoa; phylum Chordata; class Amphibia; order Gymnophiona; family Rhinatrematidae; genus Rhinatrema; species Rhinatrema bivittatum. Next base: position 188,425,238 of record NC_042618.1, on the reverse strand, counting down.
CCCTTTTATTTGCAGGATCATTGCTCCCTCTCCCCAACCCCATCCCCCACACATACACTCAAAATCTGCCCATGGGTATACTCAGCTCCCTCTGGGGGCAGATTTATGGGGTAAAAGATATTTTCTCCTTGCTGCAGTTTTTTCCAGTTCATCTGAATTCCAAATTTCTCGGGGTGCTTGAAGTTTTCGGTCATCGCATTTAGAGTCTCAGAAATCATATTCTCAGCCATCGTAATGTCTGGTCAAAGAGCATAAATGTGTAACCCCGATTGCTGAAAGCAGGCTGCATCAACAAGAGCAAACTATCCATGAAACCCAAACACCAAAAGCTGCTGAACTTTTGGCATGCATCACTTTGCTTCTCTCTGCCTCACCATGCCCCAGAAACAGGTGAATCTGCTTTGTAACACAATTAATGATCCTATTTTTTTTTTTCTTTTACTCCCATCAGTGGAAATATTTTTTGCAAACAGTAATATTTATATGCAAACAGAATGCTGGCAGCTGTGTTTTAATGAGGGAAGCTGGAATGGATTTGACGCTGATTTCACTCCACGCAAAGCAAAGCAGGGAGAGAGAAAGGAGGGAGCAGGTTTGACAAGGTGGAATCCAAATCCTTTTAGCTCTAGGTAACATCAAATTCAGACCCCAGTGACTTGGCCTATGGTAAGGTTCACTGCCATTCTAAAAAGGATCATTTTCCTTTTGTGCAGCATCTTCCATGCAAGCAGAGTTTCTGCATTTTTCTTGTTGCTTTTGTTACAATTTTAATGCTTTAGAAACAATCCTACAGCAACTTCAGGAGTGGAAAGTCTGACCCAATTTTTGCTGCCTGACTTGTGTGAGAGGGGAGAGGAAAGGAAGGGGAGGAGGGCCTTTTTAGATAGACATAGTGGTGTGATGGGTTCAAGGAGCACCACCGGACCTTTCCCGCCACAGGCCCTTTAAAGGACAGGACGTCAGGCGTTTGTGTGCCTTAGAGAAAGCCAGGGTGAGCATCAGCGGCATCCCGCTGCTTCGAGGCATGGTGTCCTGCTGCCCTGGAGAGCAAGGCAATCTGGCAGCATTGGGAAACGATGAGTGAGGCCCGGCCCGAGGGGGTAAGAGCGGTTGTTCGCGGGAAAAGCCCGCAGACCACCAAATGCAACAGAGTCTTCCCTCTCCCATTAGGAGCAGTGCTGGATCCCAATGAGGCCCAGACAGAAGAATCAGGAGAAAGCAGTTTGCAGCGTGCTGAGTCGTGGCTATATTCATGGCATAGGTCAAAGCAATTCTGGGGTGTCTGTATTTTTTTTTTTTCAATGGAATATTTTTAACTACAGTTGTTTGTGACATTTAGATTTCTAACTGAATTTGAGCGACAAAATAAATAGAACTTATTTATTTATTTACAGAAATGTGTAGTCCACCTTACCATCAGCATACCTGTTCAAGGCAGATTACAACATAGTCCATCAAAAATTACATAAAATAAAACATGCAAATTATACAATCTTAATTGAAACTATTATTTAAGAACTTCTCTAAACAAATGAATCTTTAAAAGTTTTTTTAAACACTTAAAATATCTTCAGTATAATGCAACTCACCATGAAGAGTGTTCCAAAGTGAAGGAGCAACCATGGAAAAATGCACGAAGTCGGGTTTCCTGTAAGCATATAATTTTTTCACTCAGGAATGATAACAATTGCTGATTAGCAGAACATAATGAATGATTTGGGCAATAAAGAACCAAAATATCTTTCAAGTACATAGGGCCCTCCTCATGTAGAGTCCGATAAACCAGGGTCAAAACCTTAAACTTAATCCTCTAATCTCAGGAAGTCAATGAACTTCTCAGAAAACAGGGGAGACATGCGCAGCAAATGGACTTCCACATACCAGTCAAACTAGAAAAGATAATTTTCTTGTTTATGATTTAAATGGCGAGCTTACTGTTTTAATCAGCTTCTGCCTGTAGAAATATAAGCGAACAAAACAAATTGCATATTGGGAGGGCAAGCCGAGCGCACTGTTTAACCCGTGGCTGGACGCGCGTTTTGGACGTGCGTCCACAACCCCTTACGCTATAAGGGGATTAGCATGTCCAATGCGCGCATCCGATCCCCCCAACGCGTACATTTTAACCTGCAAAAATTAACGCGATATTAAGTTGGAGGAACCGAAATAGGAGAAATTAAAAAAAAAAAAAGTGTACAGGCGGTCAGGTTAGGAAAAGTGGTGCTCAATTAACACGCATCCATTTTCCTAACCCATGGCGGTGTACAGGTTAGGAAAACGGACGCTCAATATGACTGACAGCTACCTCTCCTGGGCACCTCTACTGAGGAGGCGCTAGGGGCACGCAGTTTCTCCTAGCACCTCCTTTTTACCTCGGCACCCGATTTAAACACTGTCAGTGTTTCGGCGCTGCGCACCTGCTTCAGGGGTCCAAAGAGTTGTGTGACATAACTTGCTTCACGATGCCGCCTTCCTAGTCAGACACTGACAGTGTCGGGCGGGCTCTACTCTGCAGGGAGACATCTATTATTGACATCATTTAAGATAGTCTTCGGACAGTATAAGATAAGTTGGAAACACTGTAAAAACCGATCAAAGGAACCCTGAAATTGTTCATTTAGGAGAGCTGCCTTGGACTACAAAATTTTGGCTAGTTCTTTCTCAGAACGCTTGACTGTAAATCACAAGCACTATACCACAAAAATGTATTCACAAATTTAAAGTAAAAACAGTACCTGCCTATGCTGGAATCCCAGCCGTAACCTTGATCAGATTCTTCGCAGAGATACCAGACACCAGAGTTTATATAGCAACACATTAAATCCCTGTAGTTTGTATATAAATATCTTCAGCAAAAATTAATATATATTTGCTGCTGTCTCATGGGTGTATTGCTGTTTATAAAATATCGCATATCTCTACCCCCAAAAGACATGTGCATGTTTCAGGATACGCACAATTTTTAATGCAGGGAGCCATGTACTTTCCAAACTTACGGAGGGCAATGTTCAAAGGAATTTAGCCAGATAACTTTAGAGTATGATAACTTTTGAATATCACAGGAATTTAACCATTTAAATTTTAACTGGATAATTCATTATCTGGCTAAAATGTAGACAGATAATTTAGGGGCATTTCGGGGGCATTCTGGGGAGGAGCACAGAAAGCTAAGTAACTTGTTTGGCTAATAACTCCGATATTTGGCGTTAGCTGAATTAGTTATTTGGCTGTGTCCAGACATCAGCAGCAGGAGATTTAAGTTATCCGGGAATGTGTCTCCAGATAATTTTAAATTTAGCCAGCAATATTCAAAGAATATCACCAGTTAAGGCTATTGAAAAAGAGGGGAAAAGAAGCTGGTGCTAGAACCTTGCAGCCTAATCCGACAATTCCCACCCCTCCCCCAAAACTCCTCGAGTCTCCCCCTGGCTCAATAAGCCTTCCAAATCTTCCCCCTCCCCAAATTTACAAATTGAAAATACTTATTGCTACAGCTTTTCATATTCACCCTCACCTCTCCCACCATACCTGGGAACGTTTGACTTCCAGTCACCCTAAGATTACCATGGATTAGCGGGGGGAGGGGCAACTGCACAGTGGGACCGGATGCTCACAAATTTGCTCTCATAAACACTCTTACATGTTCACACTTACTTTCACTGCTCATTCTCTCACATTCTCACGTGTCCATTTACACCTTTTACTTCTGCCATTCTCCCACCAACACACACACTCACTCACTCACGTCTCTCCCCCTTCCATACACACATGCCTACTCACTTTCACATCCATGCTCACTTGCACTCAGTTCTATCCTCCTCACCTACATACACTCTCAGATCTCTTCTTCCTACACAAATACGCACTCACTCACTCTCACAGACATGCTCATTCATTCTCTCTCCCCCCTTTCAAAACGCACTATCAACAGCAGACTCTAACTTGGGCTTCTGGAGCAGCAGCAGCCTCTTCCTTCTCCTCCTGTGCTGTGGAAGTGGACGCTGCCTGTTTCTTACTCCTCGTTTGATGCAAGGGCAGGAAATCGCAATGTCGATTGGCCAAGGCAAACAGGATGGGGCGGGCAAGTGGCTGGATACAGGAAACAGGCTGTGCAGGAGCAGGTGGTGTCACGAGGAAGCGAAGTTAAGAGTTAAAAAGGTCCCGAGATGGTAGAAATCACTGTAAAGTTCCTCCTTTTTCAGCCGCGCAAGACCATTGACGTTCCTTTCTTCTTTCCGGTTCCAAGTAGACTGGTTTTGCTGCAGCACCCGGAGATTTCCGGTATTGGCCCGGAGACCCGGTAATTCTTTTAGAATTCCGGAGTCTCCGGGCCAAATCCAGAGAGTTCCCAGGTAATGCCTCCCACTATCCATGACTCATGGATCCCTAGTGCTCTCCCTCCCTAACCCCTGCCTGATCCTCGGCTCTCCAGTCCTTTTCCTAAATCTTCCCTAGCAATGGTCCCCATTCACTTGTGCCACATTGACCAAGAGCTTTGATCCAGCTTCTCCCCACAGTTGCCACCCCAACCTGTGCACACGCTCATAGAAAAGGCATTGATCTAGTCCCCTTCCCAGGCCATTATCACCATCTTTAATTATCATTCATATATTCATAATCATTGTTTTAATCATCAATTCATCACTATTATTCAATTCACTATTATTCAATCAATATAATCAGTCTCAATATTTAATATTAATCATCAATTCATCAGGCAGACCAATGAAACCCTTCCCAACCCACCCACCCTAGAGTTGAAAGTGTGCTCTTACTGTGGTGTATATATATAGGCATCGTGTTTGCCTTTGTATAGTTCTTTCATTCTCTCTCTCTCTCCCTCTCTCTCTGCAATGCACCCAGACATGGGTCCCACCTTTCAAATGGATCTTGCAGCCAGTCCCATGTTGTTCTGATGGCCAGGATGGTTGCTTAAGCTTTCAGTATAGTGGTCAAAGCAATATTCTAACCACTGGCAGCTTATGCAACTAGTGTGGCTGTCAGAGCTTTACAGGATATGCAGGCTCCGGGATGGGGGTGTAGGGAGCCAGGAATAGACACTTCTAGCGGGGCTGGGAGAGGAGGGGGAATTTGAAAAGCCATGGCAATAAGTATTTTTTATTTGTAAATTTAGGGGTACGGTATGTGAGAAAGGTTGGAAGACTTATCAGGTCTTGAGACCTGCAACTTATTTTACTTTTGGGGCAGGCTTGGTGATCTTTGGAGGGGTGGGAATTGGCAGATCAGGCTGCAAGACCCTCACGCCATCTTCAGATCCAAATTGAAACTCTGCAAAATTAGTTTCATCAAAGGTACAGCAAATGTATGACCAACGTTCATGACAGCATACCGCACTCAAATGAATGTTAGATTGAGTTTCAATTTGGATCTAAAGTGTTCAAGCCCCTGAGGCAGCGGCTAACAAGCTGCGAAACTCGGCCTGAGTCGGGCATCCTCTGAACACATCTCTCTTTTAATAAATATTGGAATAAGACTGAGGCATCTATTTTGTTTTTGTTTTCCTTTTAGAATATTGGCCTCATAATATTTTAGAAAAGTGCATGCACATATTTTATGCACAAAATAATTATAATGTGTGCGCGCATAATCACTACAGATATTTTATAAAGTGTGTGATTACTCAACCATCAACACCAACACACTCCCACCCAATACAACATCAAGAAAACAGCGATACCATCTTGTTCACCCATGAACTCTCAGCACAACCACGAAACCCACGATACGCCACTCGAGAACTTTTCCAATATATAATAACTAATACCTTTTCCTGTTGATTCTACCATTGTTATCTAATTTGTTAAACTATTATACTCTCTTTAGAAACACTGATGTTACTTTTCCCACCTATTATGATTACTGTAAACCGTTATGATGGCGAAACCTAATGACAGTATACAAAAACATGTTAAATAAATAAATAAATAAATAAATAAATACTCCACTTATAACAATAGTTATCTGCGTGTGTACTCGTAATCACCAGGTCACCAACATCTCTAATATTTCACCCTGACTAACCTGCGGAGAAAAAACAACTGTGATTTCTTGTCCACGACTCAATTAGCAGTTGTACAGTTCAGTAATGAATGTATGCGTGAACACTGCTTGCAAAATTCTTAACTTGTGCATGAGCTTCTAAACCCCACCCAGGGATACCCCTAAACCACTCCCTTCCCCCCCCCCGCCCCCCTTTAACAAATATGTACAGCACTGCTAGTATGTGCATATGTCTGGCTTTTACCAGACATATGGTAAACCGGCATGATGTGATTGTATCATGAATGCCGGTATAGAAAAAACTTTAAATAAATAAATAAATAAATAATACATTTTACAAAATACTACCTACATACATAACTTCCAATTTTACGTGCTGAAACCTTTTAAAAAATTGCCCCATGCTTTTTTTGTGTGTGACTGAAACATTTTTTGATGTCTATTTAAAAGATGTAAAATGTAACAGAAAAAGGCTCCCAACAGGATTCATTGTCATGAAATTTCAGGTTCCTGCATATCTGAGGGCACCATGCTTAAAAGTCTCAAATTAAAGGCTATTTAATAAATCCCATGGCATACTGTTGCTGAACAGCATATACAGTATGTACTACTGTCCAAACTGAGTTAGAACAAGTGGAAAATTATCCCTTCCCCAACTAAGGATCAGAAACTGCTTCAGTTATCCCTGAACCCTGTAAATTAAGCATATGTCTAAAGCAGAAATGACAAGGAGGTGCCGGTAGGCGCAGAAGAGCTGGAATTTTGAAAAGGGGCGGGCCAGAGGCGGGGTCTGGGTGCGGAGGGGGCATGGCAGGGGTTGGCTGGGACAGCACCATTTTGTGCTGTCCTGGTGAAGCGCGCACCGGCAGCCAGCCAGCATGCGAAGCTTACTTCTGCTCAAAGGAGCAAGTTAAGTTTTGAAACAAAAAAAATAAAAAAGGGTGGGTTTAATTGGAGCAACTGGGAGAGAACTGGGCGAAGGCCCGATTGTGTCATTGCACGTTTTAAAAAATTCCCCCCCCTGCGCAGGCGAGTGGGCACCTGCACGCACATGAGCGCGACGATACAAAATCGGGCACGCATGTGCGCACGGGTATCGGATTTTATAACATATGCGAGGCAACGCACACATGTTATAAAATCGGCGCGTCCATGTGCACACTCCTGGAACTGCGTGCACATAGATGCCTGCGTGGGCCTTCCAAAATTTACCCCTTAGAGCATAAATGCTTTTGAAAATCAGGCCCTTTGTTTCTATAGAAAAATTACTTAGTACACATGCCCCTATATGCAATGATTTGATTCTGATTTCAGTTGTCTTTTAAAAATGCTTTCAATGTCAAACTGTCAGAATCTCTACTTTTATTTTTTTTTTAGCCAGTATTGATATTCTGTGCACCTAGAAGGACTACAAAAGCAAATCTGCTGACAGTAGCCTAGTTTACATAACCCTGCTTTATTCATCACTCACTAAAAAATAAGAAGGTGCCATGCTAATGCAATAGAAGGGGCACATCAAGAGAAGGCCCAGGCAAGAAATGAAATTCCAGTATTCATACAGGTATGCATGATTTTGAAGCTAGGAATAAAAAAACACATTAAATTGTGGGCATATCATGGCAGCATGGCCTTTATTTTCCAGACACATTTTATTTCTCAAAAAACAGAAAACCTGCAGCTCTGGATCTGTAAAAGCATGTAAGATGGGGATGTGTGCTGCGTACTGCAGTTCTAAAGTCTAAAGTCCAATAAACAAACTTCAGAGTAACTTGAAGCCGCCGAACGCAAGTAATGTGCAACGATGCGCATACTTTGGAGGCTGTTTGGCCACGATTTTTGCTCCCGTGAACAACTGCACTAGATTTCTCAGCGGAGATCTCCCTGAATTTTCAATGGTCAAAAGGATGGTGTGAACTTTAGGAACTGATGCCAAACCTTTGAGTCCCCAGTGTAAACAACCATATTCTTTGTGGTCAGCTGCTTTACAACACTGGAAGCAGCACATAAAGCTTAATTAGCATGCATACAAACTAAGCTGTGGATGTCATTCAGCAGATGTCTTTGGGGAACTGGGAGGGAAAATATGGAAATCCTGTTCTTCCTTCCCTGCAGTGTCACCATTAATGACACCTTCTGGATGTTTCAAGAAGTGACCAAAGGTGGGACAACAGTCTCAAAGAATGAAGAAAGGGGGAGCAGGAAAGGAAACAGAATGGATAGAGTAGGAGGAAAAGCTCTTTTAAGAAATATTTACAACAGAATTTCTGCTGTTTTAAAAGCAAAGCAGGGCAGACCTGCAATGCCTTTAAATTGTTTATGTCACTAATAATTGTATATCCAATACAAATTTAGATTCTTGTGGTGCATCCATCTGCAATTCCATCTCTGTACCAGCTACAGAATCAACAATAATCATGCCTACTCACCAGCCTGGAACTCAGGAAACCAACTTAAATACAACATTAATCATACATACTCAACAGCCTGGAAATCAGGTAAACAACATAAAGACAACAATAATCATACCTACTCACCAGCCTGGAAATCAGGTAAACAACATAAAGACAACAATAATCATACCTACTCAACAGCCTGGAAATCAGGTAACCAACATAGTGCAGTTAGTGTAGCTGGGTTCAAAAAAGGTTTGGATAAGTTCTTGGAAGAGAAGTCCATTAACTGCTATTAATCAAGTTTACTTAGGGAATAGTCACTGCTATTAATTGCATCAGTAGCATGGGATCTTCTAGGTGTTTGGGTAATTGCCAGGTTCTTGTGGCCTGGTTTGGCCTCTGTTGGAAACAGGATGCTGGGCTTGATGGACCCTTGGTCTGACCCAGCATGGCAATTTCTTATGTTCTTATGTTCTTACCTACTCAACAGCCTGGAAATCAGATAAACAACATAAAGACAACAATAATAATACCTACTCAACAGCCTGGAAATCAGATAAACAACATAAAGACAATAATCATACCTACTCACCAGCCTGGAAATCAGGTAAACAACATAAAGACAACAATAATCATACCTACTCACCAGCCTGGAAATCAGGTAAACAACATAAAGACAACAATAATAATACCTACTCACCAGCCTGGAAATCAGGAAACCAACATAAATACAACAATAATCATACCTACTCACCAGCCTGGAAATCAGGTAAACAACATAAAGACAACAATAATCATACCTACTCACCAGCCTGGAAATCAGGAAACCAACATAAAGACAACAATAATCATACCTACTCACCAGCCTGGAAATCAGATAAACAACATAAAGACAACAATAATCATACCTACTCACCAGCCTGGAAATCAGGTGACCAACATAAAGACAACAATAATCATACCTACTCACCAGCCTGGAAATCAGGTAACCAAAATAGACAACAATAATCATACCTACTCAAAAGCCTGGAAATCAGGTAACCAACATAAAGACAATAATAATCATATCTACTCATCAGCCTGGAAATCAGGTAACCAACATAAAGACAACAATAATCATACCTACTCATCAGCCTGGATATCAGGTAACCAAAATAAATACAACAATGGTGACACCTACTCACCAGCCTGGAAATCAGGTAACCAACATAAAGACAATAATAATCATACCTACTCACCAGCCTGAAAATCAGGTAACCAACATAAAGACAACAATAATCATACTTACTCAACAGCCTGGAAATCAGGTAACCAACAGAAAGACAACAATAATCATACATTCAACAGCCTGGAAATCAGGTAACCACATAAAACAACAATGGTGACACCTACTCACCAGCCTGGAAATCAGTTAACCAACATAAAGACACCAATAATAATTTCTACTCACCAACCTGGAAATCAGGTAATGAAAATAAAGACAACAATGGTGACACCTACTCACCAGCCTGGAAATCAGGTAAGCAACATAAAGACAACAATAATCATACCTACTCACCAGCCTGGAAATCAGGTAAGCAACATAAAGACAATAATAGTGACACCTACTCACCAGCCTGGAAATCAGGTAACCAATGTAAAGACAATAATAATCATACCTACTCACCAGCCTGAAAATCAGGTAACCAACATAAAGACAACAATAATCATACTTATTCAACAGCCTGGAAATCAGGTAACCAAAATAAATACAACAATGGTGACACCTACTCACCAGCATGGAAATCAGGTAACCAACATAAAGACAACAATAATCATACATTCAACAGCCTGGAAATCAGGTAACCAACATAAAGACAACAATGGTGACACCTACTCACCAGCCTGGAAATCAGTTAACCAACATAAAGACACCAATAATCATACTTATTCAACAGCCTGGAAATCAGGTAACCAAAATAAATACAACAATGGTGACACCTACTCACCAGCCTGGAAATCAGGTAACCAACATAAAGACAACAATAATCATACATTCAACAGCCTGGAAATCAGGTAACCAACATAAAGACAACAATGGTGACACCTACTCACCAGCCTGGAAATCAGGTAACCAACATAAAGACAACAATAATCATACCTAATAATATTGATAACACTATGTATGATAAATTTACCCGTAAAAGTACTTTCAGTACACTCGGTCATGACCCACTTCTCTAAAACTTATTTTCTAATGATATATTGTAACCGAAACTTTGACGGCACCTGTTAGAATGTACTATAGTACACTTTTACTTACATTAAATATGTGCCTACTTGTAAACCGTTGCGATGGTATATAACTTAGCGACGGTATAGAAAAGATTTTAAATAAAATAAATAAATAAATACTCACCAGCCTGGAAATCAGGTAACCAACATAAAGACAACAATAATCATACCTACTCACCAGCCTGGAAATAAGGTAAACAACATAAAGACAACAATAATCCTACCTACTCAACAGCCTGGAAATCAGGTAACCAGCATAAAGACAATAATAGTGACACCTACTCACCAGCCTGGAAATCAGGTAAACAACATAAAGACACCAATAATCATACCTACTCACCAGCCTGGAAATCAGGTAACCAACATAAAGACAATAATAATCATACCCACTCAACAGCCTGGAAATCAGGTAACCAACATAAAGACAACAATAATCATACCTGGAAATCAGGTAACCAACATAAAGACAACTATTATTTTTATATCGTAGACCCCAGATAAGAATATATATTCATATGACTCACACATCATTTTGTAATTATTGAACCACTGCTCAAAAGCATATTAAATAAATTAAAAAAAACATTGTAAGTGACAAAACTTTAAAAAATAAATATGATTGTGAGTTTTCTTTAGGTTCATTGGCCTTCATTATTTTATGCTTACAACCATGTCTTGGTACTTCAGACTGATTTGTAACAAATGAACTTTAAGGGAAGTTTTTGTCATTTACAAATGTGTGAATCATGTGAATTCACATTATTATCTGAAAATTCTTCAAATTATATTTGGGGGGGGGGTTGTATATATTGTTATTCCATTGACATTTTTCTGAAATCCAGTGTAGTGTGAGTTTTGGCTTGTTTTATTTTAACCAAGTAAGCAACTCCATGACTGTAGCACGGGGAGCCGGTTTATTGCTCATAGCTGCATTTATAGTGCAGTTGTTGGTGTTTGAGGTAGTTGTGGATGGATCCTTGGGCCGGTGACAGATGACCACGCCCCCGGAGGAAGATCCCGAGAGGGACCACCGGTCAGGCTCAGAGTATGGAGACAGACACACACTAGTTCTTTTATTAGACAGTATATGGAACCACCAGAGGTGGCAGTAATGAGCTGGAATGCCTGGCTGGGCTGTAGTCCCTCAGATACTGGAACAGCGATCCTGGATAACTGAGCTGTAGAGAAACTGAATATAGTGAGTAGGCAGGGTATGCAGAGTTCAGGAACAGAACCTTGATGGTAACTCTCACACAATAGACTCTTAGAAGCAGCCCAGGAGCTGGAAAGAAGTAAGCCCTCGAGGAGCGAGTACCTGGTTCCAGGGAACGCTCTGAGAGAGAGATGGTAACTCACTGGTGTTGTAGGCAGCGATGACTTCCTGGCAGAAGTGGTATTCAGTAGCAAGTCCGGGTACGTGGGCTCTCGAGGAGCGAGTACCGGTTCCAGACTGCGACCTGAAAGGCAAAGAGAAACGAGGCCCCCGAGTTGCGGGTATCCCTGGTAAGTCCGAGGAGGCAGAGTAGCTAGGAGCGTAAGGAAACCTTTCCCTTGTAATCCTACTCCAACTCCTTGCTAACTCGATTAGTTAGCGATTTCAAAGACCTTAAATATCCAGTGGAGATGATGTCACCTCAGGGGGACGCCCCTGAGGTTCGCGCCACTGCTGGTACTTGAGTCAGGGCCGTGCCGCGCGTGCGCCCCTAGGCTGCTGGGAAACATGGTGGAGTGCAGTGTCTAGCCGGTCCGGGGACGCCAGAGGAGAATGGCACGATGATGCCGCGGCAGCCAAATTTCCAACTGGCAAAGAGGGAGTCACCAAAGAGGTAAGGTGGGCGTAGTGGAGACGTCAGGCAGCAACGGTCGCAACAGCAGTACACAGGAAATTTAGTACAATACATGGCAGATTATTCTGGAACACACTGAACCCAACATTCAGCAGTGCAGGGAGCAGATAAGTTAGCTGGCTAATGTTAGCCAGCTAACTTGTGTGCGATATTCAGCGGAGTGCTACTTTATCTGGCTAACTTTAAGACTACTTTCCAGCAAAACCAGACCTAGCCAGAATGTTTGAGAGAGAAGAGTTTTATATGAACTAATTGAGTTCTTATACCAGGTGACAGAGATCATTTCTGGAAAGCTGAATGAGCCAGGTACTTACATCTAAAGAGGTCAAGATGAGTATCAAGAGGACAGTAGCCTTCCAGCACACAAAGGAAAACCAGAAAAGGACAAAGTAGATCATCACCTTTGAAGTTATCACGGAAAAAGAAGTTGAGCCCATCTCAAACCTGCAGCCTGCTGGGGTAAGAGGCAGGAGCATTGGCTCCAAGCCACCTGGTAGCTCAATGGAAGGAAGGCCAAACAAGCAGAAAGGAGTTTACTTGCTCTCCCGAGCCCAGATTTGCAGTCTTGTCCCTGAGGTCCTCTGGAACTTATAAGGAGGTTGCTGGGGACGACACAATGCTCCTGGCAATTTGAAGGGTGAGCGCCAAGCTGTAAGGACCCAAAAAAGTCCTATGAGTCTGTAGATAAGTGTGTCTGAGCCTGTAAGGTAAAGTAGTGAATTCCTGTGTTAACTATATAAGCTGACCTGCACTGGACTGAACTGTGAGCTTACCTTTTGAATCTGATTAAGTTGTTATTGCACCCAAAGCACCTTGTTGTCCCAGACGAGAAGGGACTGGTAACCCCATACATAATCCCACAAGCGTAGGTCAGGACGTACTTGGTTTCCATTAAAGCGTATACTATCATACAGGTTGGTTGTGGAATCCTGGCTTGGAGTGGTTTACGAGTACCACCAGGAATTGTGTCACAGAAAAATAGGGGAACCTTAGGACCATTCACTCAGAGAAGACATTTTCCATTATGTGTTGGAAGCATATTTACATGTGTTAAAACTGATTGCTCCGCTGTAACCAAACTCAGGGGGATTTGTCTCTTAATCTGGATTCTTCTCTCAGGAAGTGTACTTTGTGTCACCTCGTCAGTACTGAAGACTTTCATATAAAGTAAATTTAATTTCATTGTTGGAACGCCAATCACGGTGTGAATGATTTAAACCTGATACAAAGTCCCAACCTAACAGCCCAGGAGAAAGTCCTTCTCTCCTGTCATGGGTTACAGAGCCAGGTCACCTCTGACGCCTGGGAAAACTGAACCGCAGGAAACAATCACCTGCCGCCGGAAGAGCCAGCCACGTTCCCCTCTGGTCGTTTGCCAGCACCGAGCTGCACTTGTGTCTCTCCTGCTTCCCAGATCACCTGCGGTACCTCCCAGTCTTGTGGAGGCTGGGGAGCAGGCAAAGCGGCCATCAGTCACTCTGGATCTTTTTTTTCCTTTGGGGTGGTGGAGAGCAGGCTCTAAATATAAATACTAGCATGAGAGGCACAGGAGAAGCACCCAGTCGAGATTGAGATCGACAGGTCATGGAACTAAAGCAGAGACAGCAGAGACAGCAGACACAGCAAAGTGCAGTGAAATCCTGTGCTTCCTGTCTCCAGGCTGCGGTCTTCCCTGCCTCCTCCTCCAGTCTTCCTACTGCATGGGCTTCCTGATTAGAAAACGAAGGCTTTGCAGGGGAAAAAAAAAAAAAAAGATGAGGCAGCTGCCTCCTGGCAAATAGGACTTTGCGAAATACTAAAGCGAGTGGCAGCACACCCCAAACACACTTCCCAAATCAACACAGGTACACTTTCTATTTTAATCTTAGTTTCCCTTTTTAATCCCGCTTCAAAAATAAACGGTCATAACATAACACACCCAATTATGAGTTGTTATAACTACTTTTGTTACCGTAAAGTCTCGGCACATGTATAGTGATAGAATTTATAATCTGTTTCCAATATTAATATTTGTGCCTTATTGTAAACCGTTATGATGGTACCTAACTTAATGACGGTATAAAAAGGTTTTTAAATTAATAAATAAACATTCTATGTGCAATTTATTTGTGTGTGTAAATACTGACAAATAGCACTGCTGTACTCGTTCGCTGTTTTCTGCATGTATTTTGTATGCCTAAAATACACTATATACCACTTTTGGCATATTTTTTGATGTGAGAGGTAGATAGAGCAGTGTCCACTTGTAATAATCCTCCCCCATCTCCATGAAGCAATGTAAACTCGAGGTGTCCGGTACCCCTTCCCCTGCTACAGCTCTCTACGTTTCTCCCCCCCCCCCCCCGCCCTGAGCTTAAAATTGGTGCCAATGTGTTGGGAAGAGACAAATACTGCAAGAAATGTACCCTCCAGTGACCTCAGCACCACTGGGGCTCCCACACTGATGTCTCTTCCTGCCAGATTTTGTCTGAATTCAGCAGTGTCAGAATCAGTTGTGTGTTCTTAATTAATTGTCAGTTCAATGCCAACTGAAAAAGGGCCAAAATATCCCACTGAAATATAACTTTTAGAGAATGTGAATCCATAGACACATAACACACCAAGCAATGTCCACATGTTGACCACCGTCCTTAAGTGTAGTTTGTGTTGTGTTACCCCAACAGGGGGAAGATCTCCTCAGAGCATGCTAGGGCAGCGATTCTCAAGCAGTGTGTGGCACCACACCAGCAGGTGTATTGCATGCTACCCACAGCCAGTGGGGCCGAAGACCCAAAGATTGACGCTGCTGGCTGCCACTGGAGACCAAGCCGGTGGGGCTGAAGACCAGAAGAACAGAGGTGCTGGCCGCTGCCGGAGACCAGACCAGCAGGGCCAAAGACCAGAAGACCGGAGGTGCTGGCTGCCGCCAGAGACCAGGCTGGCGGGGCCAAAGACCCATGCTGTTGGCCGCCGCTGGAAACCAGGCCAGCGGGGCTGAAGAAATGAAGAACAGTGCTGCTGGCCACCACCGGAGACCAGGCCGGCAGGGCCAAAGACCCGAAGATCGGAGCCGCTGGCTGCTGCTGCCTGAGACCAAGCTGGTGGGGCTGAACATCGGAGCCACTGGCTGCTGCCACCTGAGACCAGGCCGGCGGGGCTGATGTGTGTGTGTATGTGAGACAGGAAGGGTGCTTGTGTGTGTGTGGTGTGTATGTGAGACAGGGAGGGTGCTTGTGTATGTGCATGTGTGGTTGTGAGACAGGGAGGGTGCTTGTGTGTGTGTGTGTTGTGTATGTGAGACAAGGACAGTGCTTGTGTATGTGTGGTTTGTATGTGAGACAGGGAGGGTGCTTGTGTGTGTGTGCATGTGTGGTGTGTGAGATAGGGAGGGTGCTTGTGTTTGTGGTATGTGAGACAGGGAGGGTGCTTGTGTGTATGTGGTATATATGTGGGACAGGGAGAGTGCTTGTGTGTGTGGTGTGTGAGACAGGGAGGGTGCTTGTGTGTGCATGGCGTGTATGTGAGACAGGGAGGGTGGTTCTGTATGTGTATGTGTGGTGTGTGAGACAGAGAGGGTGCTTCTATTTGTGTGTGTGTGTGCGAGAGAGAGGGAGCATGTTTCTGGCTGGCTGTGGCTGTGAGAGAGAGGGGGGGCATGTGTGTGATTGAGCCTGTTTGTGAGATAGAGAGAACATGTGTGTGACTGAGAGCTTGTGTGTAAGTGAAATAGAGCATGTGTGTGATTGAAAGCCTGTGTGTAAGTGAAATAGAGAGAGCATGTGTGTGATTGAAAGTCTTGTGTGCAAGTAAGATAGAGGGGGCATTGTGTGATTGAGAGAGACTGGTCAGAGAGGTGACGTGTGTATTTGTGAGAAAGACTGATCAGGGAGATGACTGGTATGTGTGTGTTTGTGTGAGAGAGAGAGAGATGGTGTGACTGGTGTGTATGTATGAAAGAGAGAAGAGACTGGTTGTGGTCCCTAAGAAAGAGGACCGTGAGGACAGCTTCAGCAACTACTGCTGCTTTTGGTATGGCCTCTAAGGGAAAGGAGTAGGAGAACCGCTGGAGAGGGTAAGTAAAGGTAGCTTTTTAAGTTCATTTTTCTTGGATCACTGCCATTTTATTTATTGGGTATTGTTATGTTTCGGACGGCCTTTGGAAGGCCTTGCATTCTGTTATGGGGAGCGCTGGGAGAGCGGTCCCCTTTAGAGGGAGTGTGCCCTTGGGCCCCTGGCACAATCCTAGGTGGATCAGGACTGCGCCAAGGGTAGGTGTAGCGTGTGACAGCGTGGATGGTGAGCGACGGCCCGACCCCCAGCCGGACCTGCATGCCTCTGGAACCAACTATGGAATATTGGTAATGAACAGTCCTCCAACCGTTCCCGGCCCTTTCGGACCTGCTGCTGGGATGGCAAAAGGCAACAGGCCGGACTCAGGGTGTGGGCAGACGGAGGTTCAGGAACAAAAGACGAAGACTCGGGAACCATAGACTGTAGATGTAGACTCAGGAACTTGGAAGGTTCAGACATTAGCACGGTCCCTCAGGGTACCCTACACAGCCAGTACCACTGGTCTGGTCATGGACCACCCTGTCCTACATCCGCGGGAGCGAACCAGCGCAGGACGAGAACAAACGAAGGTTCAGGAACTGAAGACAAAGACTCGGGAACTGTAGACTGTAGACGTAGACTCAGGAACTTGGAAGGTTCAGACGTTGGCACGTTCCCTCAGGGCGCCCTATACAGCCAGTACCACTGGTCTGGTCACGGACCACCCTGTCCTACATCCGCGGGAGTAGGACCAGCGCAGGAAGGGGATGAGGTACTGCACACCTGCAGTCAGAAGCGAGGTACTGCACACCGGCAGTCAGGAGAAAGATACTACACACCGGCAGTCAGGAGAAAGGTACTGCACACTGGCAGTCAGGTACTGCACACCGGTAGTCAGAAGCGAGGACTGGGACAGGAACCAACATCAGGAAACATCAGGAGCGTGCAAGACACCGGACACCAAGCTGGAACAAAGAACGAAGGCCTGACAGAGCACTGGAAGAGGAGACCTCCAGAAACGAGTAACTCCAAAGCAAGGCAATGCATGAGTGCTGGAGAAGAGCTTTTATACCCCAGGAGCAGGCAACTGCCTGGGAGGAGTCCAGATGGGCCACACATCTCTGGCCCTACAAGAGTGGAGAGGAGACACAGGCCCGCCCCTTAGGAGAAGGGCATGGCTCACACCAGAGCATCCAGACTGCAGTGGAGTAAGCCTCGGGTAGGCCCTGCTGACACCGAAGGCTTCCCAGGCTGTGGAGCAAGATCCGGATGATTACTCAGGCGAGGCCCCGGCTTCGGAGCAGCCTCCAGAGAAGGTGAGAGGCCTCCCGTGGCACAGCTACGGGAGGAATCGTAACAGGTATTATGTAATGTCTGCTATTCTGAAATATTTTATTGGCATTTGGAGAATTATTTTTTAAGAGTTTTTAATTGTTCGATGTTGTTCTGTTCATCATCTGTTTTGAAACATTTATTCATATAGTTTTACAATTATTTCTGTGTAGGAATCTATAACAGCTTGGCTTTTTCTGTTTTCCTAATTGAAGGTGTATTGGTGTTTAGGGCTTGGTTTAATATTTGTAGTGTTGCCTTTTTATAGGTAGGGTTGTTTCATTTGAGTGCATGCCATAATGCAGATGTGACTTTGTGTGGGTTAGTTTGTGTGCATTATACCAGATCCTGGTACTATTAGGGTCATTTATCAAAATGCTATAAGGCATTTTTGCATGCGATAAGCCCTTAACATATGGTGCGATGCAAATCCAAAAAAGAATGAGGTTTAGGTATTACTGTAGGGGTTAGGGGCCACTTTGACATTCAAAGTGAGACTTATGAACAGAACAGCGCTCTCTTGAGAAGATTTGATGACCCTCGGAGTGAGGAAACTCACTCAGATATGATATTTGTGCAATGTTCTCTCAACCTAGCTTGATGGACTCTCTACCTGGGAGCTTCTCTCAAGCTAGTTGAGAGAACATTGCACAAATATCATCTTTGGGTGAGTTTCCTCACTCCGAAGGTCATCAAATCTTCACAAGAGAGCACTGTTCTGTTCGTACGTCTCACTTTGAATGTCAAAGTGGCCCCTAACCCCTACAGTAATACCTAAACCTCACCTTGAGTTACTAGGTGGGCCTCCCATAGCTGTCTTTTTATAAGTAGGGCTGGTAGGAGAGGGAGCTTGTGTTGCTGTTATTGAGATAACACCACAATATATCTTTTTTTTTTGTATGGTGAGTTGTACGGGGAATGTTCTAGTTCTGCGTTATACCCATTACTGAGGGTCGAGGGTGGGGGTAGGGTTAGCCATGTGACTGTCATGTGTTCAGTGTGTCACGCATGTGGGATCTATCTATCAGGTGATTCCCGACAGAAAAAAGGTTGAGAACCACTGTGCTAGGGAGATAAAGTTTCTAGATGCCACAAATGACTGCTTCTTGAAGCAGTTGGTCCTGGAAGTAACAAAAGGAAGAACTACTTTAGATCTGGTTCTCAGTGTAATGCAGGATGTGGTGCAAGGGGTAACCGTGGTGAAGCTACTTGGCAATAGTGATAATGCAATTTTGACACAGTCGCTGGAGGGAGAATAATAATTACAGCTACTATAATAGCAATTAACTTTCTCAAAGGAGAACTGTGATAAAATGAGGAAAATTGAAGGAAACTGAAAGAAGTAGCTGCCAAGTTTAAAAGTTTGAATGAAGTGTGTAAATTCTTTAAAAATGGCACCCCAAAATACATTTCTATTGTTCCATATGTTGAAAATGGAACACGAAGGCCCTTTTTCAAATCAAGTGTTTTATTCAAAACTCTCCAAACACACAAGGCTATTCACAGGAAGTACCATCCCCTGGCATGGCCGTGTTTCACTGGGGAGGCTGCGTCGGGAGGAACGAGAAAGGAAACACCTTAGTAATGTCTCTACGGAGACAGTAAAGAGAAAACAAATTTCAATACAGGAACAAGAAGCAAAAGACCACTACAGAATCAGAGATATCAAACCCATACCAATCAAAGGAGTGGATACACTTCCAGCCCAGTATTACAAGGCTCCATCAGGATACACTCTGTGACCACAAAGAGAGAAGGGATAACTCAAGGTTCAGCAATTAAAGCATACACAGAAATACAGAGCGTTTTTAGCATTTAGAAACCGGGAACATAGCCTTTGCAGCAGTACAATCATCATAAATTTGTGGTACCTGCTAGTACGTATGTATCCATGGTACTCATGTTTCAACTGCTACTCCTTCTGCTTCTTTACAGCTACAAAATTAATTACGACTGGAACGCTGGGAAGGAAATGCTTTTGCTTCTCTATTTGGTAGATCCTTTCTATTTGCTTGTATTTCTTTTCTTTTGTTATTTTTCTGTTTGCAATCATGTTCCTAAAGTGTTTGATTAGCTACAAAGAGGCTCTTAAAGCCAAAAAGACATCCCTTCAAAAGAGGAAAGCAGGTCTTAATAAGGACAATATGAAAAAGCATAATCACTACATTAATAAGGCAGACTAAGAGAGATATTGACAAGAAAGTTGCCAGAAGAAAAAATAAATACAACTTTTTCCAAGTATATATAAAAAAAAATGTAATGGAATTAACTGGACCAATAGATGACTGGGGAGTACAGGGGGTCTTAGGGAGCATAAGACCATAGCAGAAAAACTAAATGAATTATTTACTTTGGTCTTCCCTGCAGAGGATGTTGAGGAGATACCCACACCAGACCCATTCATTTTAAGTGATGATTCAGAAGAACTGAAACAAATCATTGTGAATTTGGAAGAAGTGCTAGAACAAATTAACAAACTAAATAGCAGCAAATCACCAGGACTTGATGGCATTCACCTCAGAGTTCTGAAGAAACTCAAATATAAAACTGCAGATCTGTTAATCTGTAACCTATCATTAAAATTTGCCACTATACTCCTGGCAGGATACTAAAGGGTACATAGCTTCCATGCGGCTTATCCCAGGGATAAGCAGTGGATTTCTGCAACTCCACCTTAATAATAGTTTATGGACTTTTTCTCCAGGAACTTGTCCAAACCTTTTTTAAACTCATCTTTCACCATAACCTTTGACAATGAATTTCAGAAATAATAATGTAGAGTAAAAAATTATTTTCTCTTATTAGTTTTAATTGTACAACTTAGTAACTTCATTGTGTGTCCCCTAGCCTACAATGAATATGTATGAGATAGATTTGCATTCACTGCCTCCATTGCATGCAAATCTCTCTCCTGCATATTCATTGTGGATATCCTGAAAACTTGACTGGCTAGGTGTGCCCTGAGGACTGAATTGAGAACCGCTGGAGTAAACTGATTCACTTTTACTCATTCCATTCCACTCTTGCTTTTATAGACCTCTATCATATCTCCCCTCAGTCGTCTCTTCTAAAAGCTGAAGAGTCCTAACCTCTTTAGCCTTTCCTCATAGGAGAATCGTTCTCTCCCCTTTATCATTTTGGTCACCCTTCTCTGTACCTTTTCTAATTCTGCTATATCTTTTTTGAGATGTGGTGACCAGAACTTCACACAGTACTCAAATGAGGTCGCACCATGGAGTGATACAGAGGCATTATGATATTTTCTGTTTTATTTCTAATAGCATTCTATTTGCTTTCTTGGTGGCTGCTGAGCAGATTTCAATGTATTATCAATGAAGCCTAGATTCTTTTCCTGAGTGGGGACTCCTAAGGTGGAAACTTGCATTGTGTAGCTATAATTTGGGTTACTCTTCCCTAAGTGCATCACTTTGCACTTGTCCACATTAAATTTCATTTCAAATTTGCATACCCAGTCTCCCAATTTTGCAAGGTCCTCTTGCAATTTCTCATAATCCTTTTGTGATTTAACAACTTTGAAGAACTTTGTGTCATTGGCAAATCTGATCATCTCACTTAATGTTCCCATTTCTGGGCCATTCTTAAATATGTTAAAAAGCAGTGGTCCCAGAACAGATCCCTGGAGCACACTACTATTCACCTTTCTCCAATTGAGAAAATTTACCATTTAGTCCTACTCTTTGTTTCCTATCTTATCTTTTAACCAGTTGGCAGTCCACAATAGGATACTGCCCCCTATTCCTTGACTTAATTTTCTAAGAAGTTTCTCATGAGGGAATTTGTCAAATGCTTTCTAGAAATCCAGATATACTATCGGGCTAATTTTCAGAAGCCCGCCAATGTAAAAAAGGTAAGTTATGCCTGTGGCTGGGCCTTGTGCGCGCTGCGTGCATTTTTGGAAGGACCCAGCCTTGCGCGTAACCCCCATTACATGTCGAAGTGCCGGGTCTCTCAAAAGGGCCGGGCTGGGGGGTGGATTCTGGGCAGGGAGGGGGTAGGCCGGGATAGCACCATTTGATGCTATCCCAGGGAAGTATGCGCCAGCAGCCGCGTGGAGATTATTTCTGCTTCCGAGGAGCAGTAAGTAATCTAACAAAAAAAAAGGAAAGTAGCTAGGCAGGAGTTAAGAGGTCGGGGAGGAGAGGAGAAAGGGTAGGAAGGTTAGGTAGGGGTATAGGGAACTGGGGAAGCCCTATGCCTGTTGCTGTGCGTGGCCTTTTAAAATTTCCTCCCCTGCTTGTGGATGTTAAAATCTGCCACATATTTGCATGCAGATATCGTATAACGTGTGCGCTGACATGTGCATGTTATACAATAGCCGTGTCCCTGTGCGTGCGCCGGGAACCACGCGCACATGGACACACACGGGTCTTAAAATTGACCCCCCAAAATCAAGTGGCTCACCTTTATCCACGTTTATTTACATCCTCAATAAAATATTGCAAATTTGTGAGTCAAGACTTCCCTTGGCTAAATGCATGTTGGCTTTTTCTCCATTAAACTATATGTTCAGTAATTCTGCTCTTTATGATACTTTTTATCATTTTGCTATGCATATAGGTCAGACTCACTAGTCTGAAGTTTCCCAGATCATCCCTGAATCCCTTTTTAGATATTGGCATTACAGTGGCAACCCTCCAGTCCTCAAGTACCATAGATAATTTTCATGATAGTTTACAAATTAACAATAGCAGGAACCAATTTCATTTCTCAGTTCCTTCAGCACTCTGGGATATATACCATCTAGAGTGATTTGTTACTCTTTAGTTTGTCAATTTGCCCTATTACATCGTGCAGGTATGCTAAGATTTGTTTCAGTTCCTCTGAATCATAACCTTTGAATACCATTTCTGGCATGGGTATATCTTTATATCTTTCATGACAGGCATCACATCAACCGGGTTGATGTGATGCCTGTCATGAAACTCGGTATAACAAAAACAATAAATAAATAAATAAAAATAAATCTTCCTCAGTGAACACAGAAGTAAAGAATTAATTTAGTCTCTCTGCTATGGCCTTGTCATGCCTAAGTGCCCCTTTTACCCTGGAGGGTAGCCAGTGTGATGCCAAGTTTTACAAAGGGCTCTGGGTTGACCCAGAAAACTACAGACCAGTGAGCTTACGTTGGTGAAGGCAAAATGGTGAAAGCTACTGTTAAGAGCCTATGGTTAAACGTGGCTTAACAGGGAAGAGCCAGCAGGAATTCAGCAAAGGAAAGTCATGCCTTAATTTATTAGAATTCTTTGAAGGCATAAAGAAGCATGTGGATAAGGGCAAATCGGTCAATACGGTGTATCTGGAATTTCAGAGCATGCTTCAATATCTTAGCACCTCACAGACCAAGCAAACTCCAGCAAAAACTAGTGAAAGTCGCTTCTTTCTGCTCTTGGCAAGGCGCAGGGGTGAGGGAGAAAAAGCCAGATGTGGGACCGAAAAGACAGGGCAAGGAGCAGGAGAGAACATCAAGACCTAGACAGTGTGGGCGAGAGGAAAAGCGGGGAAGGCCCCGGCAGGTCCAGATTCACTTCCCCCTCGTCTGCTGGGCGTTTGCCGGCTCTCCAAAGCTGGGGAGGGAGCCTCTCTGAACCCGATCGCGGACTCCCAGAGCCCCTTCCCCTCTGCAATGCCACCGAATGGGAGCGGGGGAGGGTAAACCCCCGGCCCCTCTCCTTCCATTGCTGCCTGGGTGGAAACGAAGGCCGGTGAGCGCCGCTGGCCGGCGAGTTTCCCTTCCTGCCGCGGGAGGAGAAGGAGGAGGAGCCCGGGAAGGAAGGGGGCGGCCCGGGGGGCGGGGGAAGGGAGTCGGGAGGGAGGGGCCGCCGGAGGCTTTGCACGGACGGAGGCAGCGGCACGCAGCTTCTTCCCGGGATCGTCGGCCTGAGCGCGGCGGGGGGCACCGAGCCCCTCCAGCAGGGACATAGCCCGCGGCGGCGGCCGCTGCCGCCAACGGGGGGAGCAACTTCTCCGAGCCTGAGGGGAGCCGTAAAGTTTGGCCGCCGTCGCCTGCCCCGGATCGGGATCAGCAAGTAGTAGCCGGTGCCGCCCCGCCTCCCTCTAGGAGCGGCAGGAGCAGCCGAGGCTCCCGTCCCCCCGGGTGAGTTCAGCTCCGCTCTCGCTCCCTCCCTTCCTCCCGCCGCTGTGGATCTCAGGTGTCTCTGCCCCCTCGGACCGGCTCCGGTCACCCAGCTGGGCTGGCGGGGAAGCCGCCCAAGTGCTGGTGTTTTTTCTTTCTGGGCTCGCTTCTCTGTTCACTTTCCACCACACCGAGGTGGAAGTCGGGGCAAGCTTACACTTCCTGCTTTCAGCGGCCAACTTCGGTGTGAAAAGTTCTTCCAGTAGTTTGCCCGCGGTGGCGAGGGCGAACAAGGAAGTGGCTCCGGGGAGCAGCAAGCAGCAGCATCTGTCTGGGGTAGAGCCCTGGGCAGCGGCTTTTCCTTGGCCAATAGAGTTCAGGTCCCCTTTTCCTGCCCTGCTTGGCTTGCTCCTTTCTAGTAAAAACCAGTTTTGCGTCTTGAATGAAATTGCATGAACTCGAGGAGTTTGCGCTGGAAAGCAGCCTCAGCTGGTGCAGTCTGCAAACGGTAGAAATCTTGTTGCTGTCAAAAGTTAGGTGGTGGATTTCTTTTCACAGTTCAGAGCTTTGCTGTACCCAGAGGCATACTAAGGGGGGGGGACTGTCCACCCTGGGTGGTAACAGGGGGAGGAATGCCATTGCCACCAGCAGGAAGGTCCTGCAGTGGCGCAGAACAGTGACCTGGCGGGGAAAATCCCGCCAGCAAACGCAAGGACCTGCAGCGGTGGCAGAGACCAGTGGCGCCGCCAACATTTCCTAGAGCCAGTGGAAAAGAAGAGGCCCTGCGGTGCCGCCAGCAGCCGAAGCCCTGTGAGCAGCACTGGCGCCACCAGGTATGCAAACCGTGCAATTGCACAGGGCGGCACACCCAGTGGGGCGGCATCAGGAGCAGGGAGAGGCCCATGAGGCCGCCGGTGGACCCCATCACACCAGTGACCGGGAAGAGAAAGAGGCCTGTGAGGCCGCAGGTGGATCGCTTCTCACAGGTGGCGCTGAAGAGGAATCTGCTTGTGAGGCCACCGGGGGGACCTCATCTCACCGGCAGTTAAAGAAATAAGAAGGAGCCTGTTCTCCTACTCCTTCTCAGTGCCGGCGTTCGCTTTCAAAAACACGTGCAGCTAGCACATTTTCTATGCTGATATCATGATACACGAGATCAGCATAGAGGAAGTGTTAAGCCCACATGGTTTGATTAGTGCACAGGCAAGCACTTGAGGAGGAGCAGCAGAATGGCTCCTGGTGGTATATATATGTGTGTATGTGAATGAATGAGTCTCATTGGGGTGTAGTAATGAGAGCCTGACTGGGGGCGGGGGAAGGGTAGATGAATGATAGCCTGACTGGAGGCGGGGATGGGGGGGGGAGGGTAGGCGAATGGGAGCCTGACTGGAGATGGGGGGGGGGGGGGTAGGCAAATGGGAGCCTGACTGGAGGCGGGGGATGGGTAGGCGAATGGGAGCCTGACTGGAGGCAGGGACGGGGAGGAGGGTAGATGAATGGGAGCCTGACTGGAGGCGGGAATGGGGGGGGGGGAGGGTAGATGAATGGGAGCCTGACTGGAGGCGGGAAGGGGGGGGGGGGGAGGGTAGATGAATGGGAGCCTGACGGGAGGCGGGAATGGGGGGGGGGGAGGGTAGATGAATGGGAGCCTGACTGGAGGCGGGAATGGGGGGGGGGAGGGTAGATGAATGGGAGCCTGACTGGAGGCGGGAATGGGGGGGGGGAGGGTAGATGAATGGGAGCCTGACTGGAGGCGGGAATGGGGGGGGGAGGGTAGATGAATGGGAGCCTGACTGGAGGCGGGAATGGGGGGGGGGAGGGTAGATGAATGGGAGCCTGACTGGAGGCGGGGATGGGGGGGGGAGGGTAGGCGAATGGGAGCCTGACTGGAGATGGGGGGGAGGGTAGGCGAATGGGAGCCTGACTGGAGGCGGGGATGGGTAGGCGAATGGGAGCCTGACTGGAGGCGGGAATGGGGGGGGGGGGTGGGCGAATGGGAGCCTGACTGGAGGTGGGGATGGCGGGGGGAGGGTAGATGAATTGGGAGCCTGACTGGAGGCGGGAATGGGGGGGGGGGAGGGTAGATGAATGGGAGCCTGACTGGAGGCGGGGAATGGGGGGGGGGGGAGGGTAGATGAATGGGAGCCTGACTGGAGGCGGGAATGGGGGGGGGGGAGGGTAGGCGAATGGGAGCCTGACTGGAGATGGGGGGGGGGAGGGTAGGCGAATGGGAGCCTGACTGGAGATGGGGGGAGGGTAGGCGAATGGGAGCCTGACTGGAGTCGGGGATGGGTAGGCGAATGGGAGCCTGACTGGAGGCGGGAATGGGGGGGGGAGGGTAGGCGAATGGGAGCCTGACTGGAGGCGGGGATGGGGGGGGGGAGGGTAGGCGAATGGGAGCCTGACTGGAGGCGGGGATGGGAGGGGGAGGGTAGGCGAATGGGAGCCTGACTGGAGATGGGGGGGGGGGAGGGTAGGCGAATGGGAGCCTGACTGGAAGGGGGGAGGGTAGGCGAATGGGAGCCTGACTGGAGGCGGGGATGGGTAGGCGAATGGGAGCCTGACTGGAGGCGGGAATGGGGGGGGGGAGGGTAGGCGAATGGGAGCCTGACTGGAGGCGGGGATGGGGGGGGGGAGGGTAGGCGAATGGGAGCCTGACTGGAGGCGGGGATGGGAGGGGGAGGGTAGGCGAATGGGAGCCTGACTGGAGGCGGGGATGGGAGGGGGAGGGTAGGCGAATGGGAGCCTGACTGGAGGCGGGAATGGGGGGGGGGGGAGGGTAGGCGAATGGGAGCCTGACTGGAGGCGGGAATGGGGGGGGGGAGGGTAGGCGAATGGGAGGCTGACTGGAGGCGGGGACAGGGGGCGGTAGGCGAATGGGAACCTGACTGGAGACGGGGGGGGGGGGGGGGGGTAGGCGAATCGTAGCCTGACTGGGGATGGGTGGGGGGGTAGGCAAATGGGAGCCTGACTGGAGGGTTGTGTGTGTGAATAGGAAATGATCTGGGATATATTTCTGTGTGCATGAGAACCTGACGGGGATTTGTGTGTGTGTGTATGGGGAACTGTCTGGGAGGTGTGTGTGTGTGAAGAAAATTTGTGCTGCCTCACTAATCCATGCCTTACTCAGGATGACTGGAAATAAAATGATTTCAGGTATGCAGAGCGATGGATTTTCCATCCTTATTAGTTTATTGGATGCCTGTGGCTGCCATTTTGAAATAATCTATTGTTTGGGAAATTTTGTACGAGCTCTTAATTATTGGATATTATTTTATTCCTTAGATCATTATAAAAAGAGTATTCCAAGTATGGTTTTACTAATATGATTGATTTATATTCCTTGATTTTATTGTTTGATGAATGATTTTATCAGGACTGGTGATGTTTCTGTTTCTCCATTGCTGCAGTGCATACAGAGTCTGGCTTGTTGCGGTTTCCAATTCAGTTTCTGTTTATAGTCTCTTTATTCTGAATTTTGTGAGAGCGAGTCTGTGTTCTGCATGTTTAATTGAGGTAGGGTATTCTGTGATTAAAAAAAAAAAAGAGGGGGGGGGCAGCATAGCAATTGTTCACACGGAGCAGCAAAAATGCTAGCACCAGCCCTGCCTATGAGAGTAAGTGCCGGGAGTGCGTGTGTACAAGACTGAGAGTGTCTGTGTGCAGGGATGTGGGTGAGAGAGAGGAAGCATGGGTGAGACAGTAATCGTGTGAGAGATACAGAGGAAGCGTATATTTGTGAAAGAGAGAGAGAGAGAGACGTAGGAAACGTGTGTGTCTTTCTCACACACACACACACACACACACACACACACACACACTCAAGCTCCCTCTGTCTGTCACCAAGCATGTATGTGTGTGAGAGGCAGAGGGAGCATATTTTTTGTCTCTCTTTGTGTGTACCCCCAGTTCACAATAATCTCAGGGTGACAGGTATGGAGAGTGGGGAATTTTTACAATCCTTATTAGTTTTAATTACTGGGTGTTATTTGATGTCTGCTATTTTGAAATATTTTATCAGTGTTTAGCAAATTTTTAAAAATTTGACCAGGAGCTTCTAATTATCGAATATTCTATTTATCAGCTGTTTTGAAATGTATATTTTTTGGTATGGCTTTTCTATTCTGATTGATTTATATTTCTTGATTGTATTGTTTTGAGGAATAGTGATTTTCTGCTTTTCCATTGTTGCACTGCATACAGAATCTGGCTTGTGGTTTCCAGTTCAGTTTTTGTGTGTGTGTGAGAGCAAGATGGAGGAAGCATGTCTGTGTGAGAGAGAGAGACACAGAGGAATTGTGTGTGAGAGAGCTACAATCCTAAGATTGTTGTATACTGGGGGCACACACAATATGCTCCCTCTCTCTCATTCACACACATACATGCTTGGTGAGAGACAGAGGGAGTGGGTGTGTGTGAGAGACACACATACACGCACTTTCTTTGTACCTCTCACACACACATACACTTCCTCTGTGTGTCTCTCACACACAGAAATGCTTCCTCTGTGTCTTGCTCACATGCTAACACACACAGATATTTCCTCTCTCTCTCGCTCTCTCACATGCAGACAAAAACTGAACTGGATTCACAAGCCAGATTCTGTATGCAGTGCAACAATGAAAAGCAGAAAATCACTATTCCTCAAAACAATAGGGCGGGAGATTTTTAAATCCTTTATTAGTTTTAATTATTGAATGGTGTTTGAGGTCTCTGCTGTTTTGAAATTTTTTATCCATGTTTTAGGAAATTTTAAAATTATATATTGGAGGAGGGGGGCTGCCAAAGAAGTATCCGCCCCAGGTGCTAAGTACTCTAGGTATGCCTCTGCCCGTACCCCCACCTGACATTTCTTTAGGATGCAGATTAGAGGAGCACTCACTCGGCTGTCGCTCATCATGATTGAAGGAGCTGATCCTGGTGTTGCAAGTAGCATTTTTTTTTTTTTTTTTTTTTGCAGCGGCTGCTGCATCACAATTGCAAACAAAATGTCACCAACTTTCAAATTCTTAGTGCCCAGCTTTGATCAAATCCCCTTTCATTGCTTTTGCTTTATCGATCAGCCCTAGGTAGATTGATTTCTTTGACTTTTCAGAGGCCAATTTCATGTGCTTTGTAACTCAAGATCTGCTTTTTAGAGAGGCCGTGTTAATTGTAAGCAAAGACAAAAAGGTTTAGCAGTGGTGGGAGGATAACATTTGCCTGTATTGTGGTGAAGTTTTATAGGGCCTTTTAAGTATCAGCTTTCTTGTTTGCTGAAAGAATCCTCAGGTATGAACTTTGCAGACAAAAGGCTTGGTCCCTGAGGTTTGCCCTCTCACTATCAAACTTTTCTGTATGAATTCCCTGGAACTGAATTTGATCTTTTCTCTGCTCTACTCTCCTGAGCTTAGGTAGCATTTGTGGGAGAGTCTGCTTATTTGTAAAAACAAATTGCTGGCCATTTTTAAATCAAAAGCAATTTAATTATGCTTAAGCAGAATACATTTTTTCAAAGGCTAAGACTGGATGTGCTGATTGCATAGAAACATGGATAATGCTGGTAAAGCTCTTTCAGTAAGTGAATGAGGAGCTTGGTAACAGCATGTTCCCTGCTTCTAGCTTGATTTCCAGCTATGACACTAGACGCTGATCTGTGAACTTTTGCTTACCTTTCCACACTTGCTTTGTATTTTCTGTTTCTTTCACTGGGTTGGCAATTAGCATGGTGTGGCTTCTTGATATGTTGCAATGCCAAAAAAGTCCTGGTTAACATCAGACAGGTGATTAAACATTTAATAACACATACATCTGATGTGACTTGTGTATTATGGCTGCTTTGAGGCTTTGGTTTTGTATGACTAATTCATAAGGATGCCTAGATTGTAACAACAATAAGAAGGTGGACTGTGCAGTTTCCAAATCTCCTGTTTGTCATGGCTGACATGTGACATGGGGAACATTTTTAAGAACACCTATTGCATGAGACAAAATCTCCAGTGACCTCTTTGTGGCCAAGGACTTTTATGTGATCCTCATTCTTCTTGACCCTATCCACTGCTTTTGACATACTGTACTTGAGTAGATTTCAAGAATCTGCTCTATACAGGTTTTCTTCTATCTCTCTCGTCATACTTTAACTGTATCCTCTGGTGCGTCTTCCTCCAGTGCTGTCCGTCAGTGGGAGTTTTAAACTGGTCCTTTTGTATGATTTGGCCCTTCAGATTCTCGAGAGTAAAGCATACAGTCTTTTATTAACTTTGTTCCCAAATTATGTATTTATTTAAAAAATGTATTAACCACCTAGCAACATTTATTTGACAGACCTCTGTGTATATACTGTGGTATGGGCAATCACCAGCGGCAGTGAGCAGAGCTGATCCAATAAGAACTCTCCCTCTTGAAGGACTCTGTTGTAACTTTTAAAGGTCTTGGGATTAAGACTTGCAAATTACACCCGATATAAGGATAAATACATTTCACGTGAATCCTATTAAAACACACTTCTCCTACCAAAATTTAGAATATTGTATTCCCCTCTCTCTATATGTCTTCATTATTTCTATGGTTTTTACACATATTTTAGTGTTTCTAATATATTTGACAGTTCAGGACCCACTGAAGAGTTATGAGAAAATGATGAGCATCCACCATAAAACCCATTCACTCAAGTCACAAGGTTTACCTTTTTTATTTTTTTTTCTTCCATGATTTTAAAATTGTAAAGATCATAACAGTGCAACTCAGATTTTCAGATAATGTCCCCAGAGATGCTGATAAGCTTTTTGTTTTAATCTCAGTAGTTTGATTATAGTATAATCTTGCCCTTTTGCTCCTGGATTCCCTAGGGGTTGCTCGATACGGTAACCCACCTCCTACATCTATTGTGACTCACTTGAGCCCGATGCACAGGTTGAAAGCCATTGATGTAGAGAAAGCTGTAAGATGATAGCCAAGTAGCAATAGCATTTGTTCTGCAGAACGAGAACCTCTGCAGGCGTTGAGGCATGCGATGTGCCTCTCTCTCAGAGAAGGCAGGAGAAGTGCTCTGTGGGTGGAAATCTTCAGGGACACCAACGTTTTGTGACAGATTGATCAGTCTTGACACCCGGTGGAAGTAGGCAAAGGGCATGTTTTATTCTTACAGAATAATTCCATTAATAGCTTTTGTTGAAAATTACTGGATGCTCGATTCGATCCACAAGTGATTCGACTACACAGGCAGGTGCAGGCAGTCAGCATGTTAATTGTGATCAATTCTGTTGGTGTCTTTTAGCGCCTTTATAATTCTCTGAGTCGGAGCGTTGTTGAAGTCTCTGTACTCTTGCATGTAAAGTGCCAAGATTGCACAATACTACAGGACAGCCCATGATGATAATCGGAGAGTTTAAAGATGGCAACTGAGGGCTGAAGACACATAATTGAAAGAACATGCTTTGAACCATTATGGAATTGGTGATGTAGGTAAAGAAAGTAGTTTTAGATGAGAGAGTGTTAAAGAGAAGGCTCTTTCCGCTACCGGTAGAACAAAGAGAGTGAGGAATGGGGAAGGAGGTCCTGATGAACCTTGGAAGGCAGATGGTAGACTCCCCAGCATCTACACTTATCAAGTTACTGGGTGTCAGAGTCCATACGTAATGCTTCAGGTAGGTGGTTTAGGAGTGCCAATAGAATGGGTCATAAGCTCCACAACTTTACCTTCACTGGTACAGCTAGAGCTGAAAGCTCCGCGCCTTCAGAGTTTCCCCGGACTCTCTCAGAGCAGGGCAAAGGTCACTCTTCCTTATAGCAACAAGATAAAAGATCTTTAGCTTTCTGCCTTTAAACACTACCATAATGACTTATATGTGCGGTTTCCTTCTCCTAGCAGTTGCATTGTTAAGACATGAAATATGGGTCTTCTAGGGTGGCATGTACTACTTCAGAGCACTTGTATTTTGGTAAATAATTTAGAGTGCACTGATTTTGCTAAGAGATTCTGAATGATTTAATTCCTTCATACATGTATGAAACTATTTTTATTAACAACTGCCAAGCCTAGTGCTGCGGGGTTATTTTGGTACTCTGAAAGGGATAATTTGTGTCTGCTGTGAATTTGGTAATTTTAAGGTATGTTAAACTGTCTGGATGGGTACTGCGTGTCCAAATGTGCACAGGCCATTTCCACTGCACCATTCAACAAGCTCTTGGAATTGGTTAGAGTAAGAGAGAGCCTGCTTACCGTGCTGGATATTAGCAATATGTGTTACCTCATTGGCTCTGACTGATTTTACATGCACAGTTGTTACATATAGTAGTTACTGTACAAAAGCTGATGATGGCAGAATTAAGTCTAAAATGCCTCTAACACTCATCTCATAATTTTACCGGAATTCAGCACTGATGGCTTTTTTTTTTCCTACAAAGCAGATAGTTATATTCTGGTTTGATGCAGTTGGGAGGACAGGGATAATAGATTGATTAAGAGTACTAAATGTTTTAGACCTGGTTCACATGACAAAATTGTGTTGTGAAAATGCTTTACTGTATCTGTATTAGTATAATTTTGCCCAGCAATGTGCTGTTTTGTAAATGGTTCGTGCTACAGTGAAGGGCATGGTTTTTTGGGGGGTTTTTTGTTGTTTTTTTTTTTAGAAAAAAGATGATTAATGTCCCCTTTTTATTGGCCTGGCAGTCTTCTCCTGCTTCATTGTTGGGCGTCCAGTGTAGGGGTGGGATTCCAGTGCCATAAGACTTCATTCACAGCTACCTGCGGATATTCTCCTCTCTTCTATGTCCCCGCCCAGCTCGCTTAGCTCAGTCATTGCAGCGACTGTCCTCGACCAGGGGAGGGGCCATGCACCAAGGCTCACTCGTGCGATCATGGGCCCGAAATTCAGTGACTAGGCCATCACCCTTGCACGATCATGGACTCCGTCCCCAAACAGGGCGCAGAAGACCTGAGCTGGGGATCAAACCCAAGTCCTCCGCACAGCACTGCCAAAGAGCCACAAGGCAGCTCCTCAGGGGAACCTCCTCCATGCTCAAGGGATGTGCATGCCAGCAATCTGAAAAGAATCCATATTGGTAAAATCTCAGCAAATGCAGCCTGTGATTAACATCCAAGCATTAGTTTCCATTTGCCATAATCCCTTCCCCAGGCAAGAGTATTTAGTTCTTCTGGCCAGCAGGGAAGAGGAGGTCACACCCCTGTCCCCTGCAGGAAATTATTTAATTCTGCGACTTTAGTGCCAGTTCTGGATGCTGTTGGATGCAAAATGTAGAATGACTTATGACGGACTTGTGTTTGACCTAGCAGCATTCCTCCTTTTCTCTTTTATGCCTACAACTCAATAGGGAAGAGGGTGAGATCCTGGCACCATAAGCCTTCATTCCCTCCCAGCAAGCACATCTAGTCTGGTCATTGCAGCTATGCTCCTGGACCGGGGGCCATGTGTCAGGGCATCATTCAGAACCCTGCAGTCGCAGGCCCCGAAGCCGGCCACTAGGTGTCACCATGACTCTCTCCTCTCCGGAGGGGGGGTGCCTGTGAACGCTGCCTCCACAGCATCTCCAGAAGAACCAACTCTGTGATGGACCTGGGGACCTTCCACACGGGGCAGTGTGTGTGTGTGTGTGTGTGTGTGTGTGCAGTACTGCCGCTGAGGCACCGGGCTGGCCTGAGCTGCAACGTTTTTACACAGCTTTTTTCAAAGTGCTCCTAGAGGAACTGTGGAGCGAGGTCCCTGGCTTTTTATTCTGTTTGCACTGTCCAGGAGGCGTGTGCTCCTTTTGATGCATTTAGGTGTTCCAGCCATCCCGAGGTTGATCTATGCCCAGAGGAACTCTCGCCAGCAGTGATTTTTTTTTCATGAAAGATGATTTGAAAAAAAAAAAGAACCATTTTTGGTATAATAAAGGAACTATAAAAATGAACAAATGATAAATAGCAGGGGGGGGGTTGTGTATAAGTAAAGATTAATTTTACACGTGAGGCAAATGATTTATAAGCATTGTGACAGTGATTGACATGTACAGTCCTATATGATTACGCCTAACAGTTCTCCTGATTGTTGTTCTGCTCCCTGACTAGAAGAGTTGTGTAAAAACATGGTAGATCACTCTCTGTTTTGCCTCGATTGCTTTGTGGCCTTTTGATTCGCTTCTGCTATAGGGAGCTTGCTGGAAAGCAGCTGCACAGAGAATGCCGACTCTGGCACCCGTTGGCCCTACAAACTGTGGCTTTGAAAGAACATTTTAGTGCAGATCTATTTCCATCCCACAGTGGGCTCCGATGTTAAACTATTTTTTTTTTTTTTAATTTTATCAACTTTTTTATATACCGCAATATGGGCAGAGAACTGGCCGTCAAAGCGGTTTACAATGCAACATACATAGTAAAAACAAAGACATATTAATATATTAAAATTAATTAAAACTATCATATAAACATGTTGATTAAGAATATTATCTTTAGAAAGTGTGTGTGCAGTTCTGTTAATTGGTTTTGTATGCTAAGGTAAAAAGGTATGTTTTGAGAAGTTTCTTGAATTCCTTTGTGTTTGAAGTTAAGCGGATTTCTTCGGGGAATGGAGTTCCAGAGAATTGGGCCTGCCTCTGAAAATGCTCGTCTCCGAGTTAGGTCTAGGTGTGCAGATTTTATTGAAGGTACCAAGGCACGCTTGCTTCGGTTCATTTCGGTAGAGCAGACCTTTGCATCGGCTGTAAGGTGCTTCCTAAAAGCCATATGCACTGTACTTTAATGGACAATATTAGTTCATGTCGGGTTTTTTTTGTTTTGTTTTTTTTTTATTAGAGCAATCCCCTTTCTCTAGGTCTGGCAGCAGAAAGGCGAGGGATGTGGGTCTCTCTTGTGTCCTTCATGCTTGCCAATTAATTCTTCTATAAAAGGTCAAATTTCCACGGCAACTGATGATGCATCATGGATCAGAGGTCGTAACGTGAGCAGATTTAATAATGGCCTTTACTAACAAGCTGAATATAATAATACTGCAGGGTTGGAGGGTGGAGTTGCCTCTGGCTGGCACTTTTAATTAGATTCTAGAAATTGCCTAGCCTATGGCCATCTCTTGCTGTGAGTAACTCCAGTGGACCTGTAACAAGTGAGAGGATGGTCCGCTGATCTGGCGAGCATGATGCAAGTTGTGCCTTCATAGCCAACGTGGAGCAGTCGAATCCAGGGAGCAGGAGGTGACCTGTGCCTCTTGCAAGAATGACTGCTGTTCAGGCAGAGGATTTCTCAAGGAGCTGCATAAAGAATTATAAAACTAATGACCTAACGGGAAATTTTCAATTGATTGCAGAGAGAATCTGTGTAATGTGCTGCTTATTTTTTTTTTTTTTATAAATATTTGTTTTGTAAATGAAAGGCAAACCAATACAAACGCACAAATCTGTTCGCTGCTCTCCGCATTTTACAATTAGTCTTGTACGTTTTTGAAGCACTGAACAATACGCAGAAGTTGGTTTTGATTTAGCAACGTTTTCATGTTCACTCGCTTGTGGTAAGAAAGCATCAGCGCTTCCTAAAGACATCTGAAGACGATATTTAAATAGTCTTTTCTGACTCCCAGGGCAAGCTTTCTACGTTTCTTTCTTCTGGTTTGTGGTTTGTTTTATTTATTGCGCTTTAGCTGTTCTGTCTTTTTATATTTACTGTCAAAAACACAAGAACATAAGAAATACGGTGCTGCTGGGTGAGACTAGGATCCAGCAGCCTGTTTCCGCCACTGGCCAGTTCAGGTCACAAACACTCAGCAGATCCCTTAAAGTAGCTCTGTTTCTTGTCGCTCACCCCCAGGGGTAGAAGTAGTTTTTTTTAGTCTACCTGGCTAATGCTGTGTTATGCATCTTTCTTTCAGGAACTTGTTCAAACCTCTCTTAAACCCCCCCTATGCTAGTCACCATCATCCTGTCCTCTGGCACCAGATTCCTTTATTAATGTTTATCCACTCACCTTACATTCATCGCCTCTTCCTAATACCGGAAGTGACGTCAATTATGATTTCTACGCAGCAACCGTGATTGATGTCACTTCCGGTATTAGGAAGAGGCGATGATTCCAAGGCGAGTGGATAAACATTAATAAAGGAAAAAAAAGTTATGAAAACTTAAATGTGGATTTGTGGGTCGTATTGGAGATGATTGAGAATATGAATGAGGAATGCGTATTTAAAACAGATGAGTCGGTTGAGAGACGATTCTCTGAAATGGTATAAATGAAGAGTCCATGCGGATATTTTGTAGATGCAATTTTCCCTGAGGAAGCCCATGTATGAGAGGGCAAAACAGAGAATTCTTTATTGTCAGACAGCAGAGGATAGTGAGAAGATTTGGGAGAACGTGGAGGGCAGCGAGGAAAGTTTGATGAGATATTTAGAGGGATTGTTGTTGAGAAGTATCTTTGTAGTATCTGGTTTCTATAACATCAGAAAACTGATTTCTATAAAAAAAAAATGACGATTCATAATACTTGTTTGGATAACTTATATTGAATTTATTTGTTATAAAAATAAGACCGTTTGTGATGATTAAGAGGAAGATCTATATGTTTTGGACATCATTTTGCCATACAATGTATTTTTAATGTGTGTGAATGGGGGGTGGTGAGTGTGATAGATAGAATTTTGTATTATGTTTATCAATAAATAACATTTGAGTAGTGAATATTTAAATGATTATTTTCTCTGGGGGTAGATATTAGGTTTGAAATAATTCTTTCAAGCATGTTTCTTTTCCTGGTGAGTCCTGACAAGGTCTGGGGCTGCCAAGCTTCATTCTTCCATCTGTAATATCTCCAGACCTTTCTTCTTATCCTGGCTGCTCAGCCAATAGGCATTCGTGATTTCTAACGCCAAAGCAGAAGTATGCACACGCATCAGGAAGCAATGAGAGGTTTATCCTTGGCCCAGGATCCGTGAAACTCTTCTTTAAAGGATTGCACTAATTCTGGGAAATGCAAGGGACACACAGACTGTGACGGCAGGTAAGGATTGTAAGGCCCATCCACTCTGCCCAGGTTACTTCCTGGTGCAGAGTCGTACATGGACTCCAGTTGCTCTCTGGCTTTCCCCTCACTACTTGGCAGCTAGGGATCTTTTTGTCTCTGTTACTAAGTTTGTCTCTGCCACCTCCACCAGATTTGACTGGAATACTTAGAGGTAGATCTTCAAAACATATGCGCGCGCAAACAAAAGTACACCAGATTTTATAAGATACACGTGTATCTTATAAAATCCGGGGTCGCGCGCGCAAGGCTGCACAAAATCGGCAGCCTGTGCGCGCCGAGCCGCGCAACCTGCCTCCGTTCCCTTCCCCTATCTATCCCACCCCCCAGCCCTACTTAAATCCCCCCCCCTACCTTTGTTGGGCAAGTTACGCCTGCTTGAAGCAGGCGTAACTTGCGCGCGCCGCCCCGGCATCCCCTGGCACAGGCCGCAGTGCTGGGGGACTCGGGACCGCCCTCCCGCCCCTTTTACGAAGCCCCGGGACTTGCGCACGTCCCGGCGGCCTATGCAAAATAGGCACGCCGGCGCGCGAGTGCCCTGCGCGCGTAAATCCAGGAGGATTTACGCACGCAGGGGTTTTAAAATCTACCCCTTAGTATATAGGTTCATTGTGCATGCCATTCAGATTTAACAGTTCTAAAATAATGAAAAAAGGAATATGCATTAATTTGACTGCATAACCATGCACAGCACCTGTGATTAGAACCCCACAGATGGGGAAATCTCCTTTCAGCAGAGAGGTGTGTGTTTTTGTGTTTTGGCTGAATTGTGTTTTTATTGAATTCTTGTGTTGAGTAACACAGTCTGTCAAAGAAACTTAATTTTGGCAATCATTAGCGTTGAGTTTTTTTTTAATTTTTCCCCCTCCGGTTAGTTTTACCATTGGAGCACTGAAGTCTTCAAGAGGTTTTTTTCCCCTGTGCACATTAATATTTGTTCAAAGCAGCAGTAGTTAGTGAGGTTTCTTTGCTGCCCATGCAATGCATATGATGTAGTGCGTTGAGGTGGCTTGCTGGAAATGAAGAATAAAGCATTTTTATTATTTTGCCGTCATAGTGGAGGCATCTGGGAAGCTACAAAATGAAGACTGGTGGGGGACAAGATTGAGACTGTGCAGACACATTAGTCTCCTCTTTAAGGGTGACCCATGCCGATAACTGGCATAATACAAAGAATCATTTTCCATTTCTAACAGATTTCCAGGAAGATTTGGTCTGGAAAGAAGCAACTTTTTTGTATCCCCTCCATAGACTCTGTGTTAGAATACAGAAAATTCAATATAGCAACTTCCTCCTGTAGAAGAGTGCGAACACTTCCTGATG
Source organism: Rhinatrema bivittatum (assembly GCF_901001135.1). Taxonomy (NCBI): domain Eukaryota; kingdom Metazoa; phylum Chordata; class Amphibia; order Gymnophiona; family Rhinatrematidae; genus Rhinatrema; species Rhinatrema bivittatum. The sequence continues at coordinate 188,386,940 of NC_042618.1, read as the reverse complement.
CCCAGTTTCCTTATTTGGCGGAAATGAACATCAACAGTTAGAAGATGATGTCTTCTTTATTGGGCTGACCTAGCTAACATGGCTCTTGACTAGCGATCAGAAGCTACATTCCTTTCATTGGGCCCAAGCAGAATGAACAGGTCAAGGCAGAAGATGATGTCTGAACATACAAGTGAGTGACAGATTACATTGCGGGGGGGGGGGGGGTGGTGATGGAGAGGTAGTGAGTTAGAAAGCTCATGTCTTTTATGTCCTTTTATGTTTCCTTTGAACTGTGTTATTTGGTACAGAAATTTGCACATAGTTATGACATTTGTCACCTGAATTTCAGTGTAACAAGTATTGCATTCCACGTTAGAGACAGTTTTTTTCCCCATAAGAAATTAGGCAAGAAATGGAGTCCACTGATAACCAACAGCAGGGCTGCTTTACAAATGCTTGATGATATCCAACGTGCTCTGACCTCCTTGAGCTTCCAGCTGAACCGAGCTGGCCTGTTTTCTCTACAGGCAGGGCTGGCCTTGGGACAGGGTGAGCTTGGGCAGTTGCCGGGGTGTCAGGAGAAATCACTCATTGGATTGATAAGCCATTGGACCGGGCAGCGGCAGTGCTGACTGGACCTGGACCAGGGCCGGATAAATGTTACTTTCAGAGAGTTAAAGGTACAGGTGATTTTTGGGTCAGCAGCATTGAAATTGCTGCCGGCCTGTGCGTCCCTGCACCTTTAAGCAGGTGGACTTGGAGGTAGTGCACCTTTTAACCTGGCAACTCTTCTTTACTGGCACCAGCATTATCTCCTCGTTATCTGCAGCTTCACAGTTTGCTGTTTTGAATTTTGCTGGAGCAGAAGAAAGGGAAGGATTTTCAACTCCACAGAAGAAGCAGTAGCCACTTTAGAAGCAACAGCCAGAGCACAAAAGAGGGGTAGTGTCTTCCAAATTGTTGCACACGAAGAAAAGGTTAACCTAATATATAAGGTGATATCTTTTATTGGATTTACGTAATACAGTTCTTGACTAGCTTTCAAGAGCTAATACGCTCTTCCATGGGTCAAAGCCTATTTGCGTTGGAAGGGGGAGAGTGGGAACTTGGAGATTAGTGGGCAGCAGGGACTGGGAGACTGGATAGAGGGGAGAAGAGTACTTGGATAGTATGGGAAGAGGGGGAGTGTGGAGGGTTCACAGGTTGGGGAGAAAGTTGGAGCTTGGGGTTAGATGGTGAAAGCGGGATTTGGAGATTGAATGGGGATTGAGGGGAAGGTCTCGGCAATTAAGTTGGGCATTTTAGATTGGATGGGGGGTATGAGTAGGTAGTGTGAGATGGGAGGGAATCAGGAAAAACTTACAGGGGGGCCCATCCACTAAAGTTTGTCCAGAGCCCTAGAAGTGGTTAAAGTAGCCCTGGATCTAGGACAGGATGAGCGCCAGCTACAAATGAAGAGAAGCTGGGTGGGGGGGGAAGAATTCCTGGAGGGATGGGAAGCAGGGAAAGGGGAGAGAGAATGCCTGGAGGGAGGAGGAAGAAAGAGTAAAGACTGCCTGCAGAGGGAGAGAGAAGGAGGAGGGGTTGCAGGTGGGGAGAAAATGTCTGGGTGGTGCCATTGACATTTTTCCCCAAGTTCAGCATTTACCCTAGAGCTGGCCCAACTTACAAGAAATAAAAAGACGAGATTTTGAGTCAGATGGGTAGAGGTCCCATGAAAAGCATGCTCCAGCGAGCACTGCGCGCACTTCTGTGTGACCCAAACGTGGATAAACAGTTTAAAAAAAAATTATTAGAAGAGGTCAGACATGATCTTACAAAGCCAGTTTCCCCTGTAAGAAACTAGGTAAATAGTTGGTGCAATGATGTGAGAAGTGTGGGTGCCTTTCCAGTTAGCTTGTATATTACTTTCACGTAGCAGAGCCTCACTGAACTTGTTTTACCTTTTTATCACAAGCCTGGATATTTGTGAGGACTGCACAGATCCCTAGAAGGATACAATTCTGGATGTAATATTCCTCAAGGTCGGGGATTCTGCTTTTTCTGGCCCTGATATAAGGAGTGCGGTACAACTGAAATTCAGCGCATGGTTTTTTTAACCTGTGCGGTAAAAAGACAAGCTTAATTCTTGATGCAGTAAGCAAATGATATACCAATGTATCAGGAGTTTAAAAAAAAAAAAAATTAAAAAGTGTATAAACTCGAGTTAAAATGTGCGCTCAGCTTTTTGCATAGGCTGAGCATAATTTTTAACTGGTGAGAAAATGGAGTCAAGCAGACTCATGATTTATATGCACCTAAAGCAAGCTCTTTTGTGTGCATAAGTCTTCTATGTGCAGAAAGCGTGCTTTGTGCACATAAGTCATATTTTATAAGTAGAAATATTTTTTGTGTGCACAAAGCACGTTTTCTGTATCTAAATCCCAACTACAGGTTCCAGTACTGAAACTACAGCTTCTGCCCATAGACTAATATTAGCCTGAAAACTTGACGCCACCTCAGACTAGGAGTTGTGTTTTCTTAGCACAGGAAACTTGAGTTAAGCCAACGCACCTCTCTGCTTTGGGGGGGTAATTGAAAGCTAATGCCATCATGAGCATGAGAGGATGCTAACCCTCAAGTACACTTTATCTATGCAAAACTCCTAGCTATATCAGCAATAAAATTGGCGTATAAAAATTGTGCACACAACTGCAGGTTAAACTGTGCATTCTGCTGAGTGCCCCTTATCACGCTGGCCTCTCTGTGGCTCTCTTATTTCTCCTGAAATATCACTGTGAGAAACCACAGGAGGAGGTGGTGGTAGTGATTCTTTTATAAACATGTTTTTTGCTGATAGTGAAACAGTATATTTTCACTCTCTGCTGCCTTTTAAGTCCAATAATTATTTGTTGTATAAAACATTTCTGTTGGGAAATGAGACCTGGTGTTTCTCTTTTACAGTGAACATAAGTAGATCTATAGTAGGATCTATGTTGTATGCACTAGTATAGTGAAACTTTACCGAGATCCATATTGCTTCATGTCTGCTTATTTGTCGCTTGGTGCCAGGCTCTAGGCAACGAACAAAACTCACATTCACAATAAAATCAAAACATTAAGTAGAGCAAATAAAATAGCATCAAAACAGAACATCCCAGCAGCAGTAAATATTCAGCACGAGCCATTGCTTAGGGTCATAAAAGTTTTTGCTGAAAGAGATGTCTTGAGCAGAGACTTTAAAGTTTTTACACGTTAAGAGGAAAATTCTCAAGCAAAGAGTTTCAAAATCTCAGCATGGCAATAGAAAAAGCCCTCTCATGAGTCTTAGCCAGACGTACGATACAGATTGAAGGAGCATCCAAAAGCCCCCCTCTGTTTGTGGACTATTCAGCCACACGGCTGTATTATACCTAGTTCACAGATTTTTTTATATGAAAATTGACGCAGGCTGATGGCACCTTTTTTATAGACTGGATAGGCAACTCCAGTCCTGGAGTGCCACAAACAGGTCTGATTTTTAGGGTATGCACCACGAATATGCATATGAGAGATTTTTCATACAGTGGAGGCAGTGCATACAAATATACCTCATTCATAATCATGGTGGATCATCTTTTGAAATCCAGGCCAGTTTGTGGCACTCTGGTCCAGTGTTTCCTACAGCTGTTACAGACTAAGAGACTTATGAGGCATCAGCTTTCGAGGACAAGAGTTCATCGGATGCATTTGATATCGTGAACTCTTGTCCTCAAAAGCTCTGAAGGCTCAATAAATCTGTTTGTCAGTCTGTAAGTGCCACCAGCCTCTGTATTGTTTTGGTTACTACAGACTACCTTTTTGCATATTTTGGTATATGTGTGCTGGTAAATAACTGGCAGTTCCAATAGGTGAGTGTATTTGCAAGATGCTCTTGGTAACCAATTGGCACATAAATGAAAAATGTGCTGTTGCTTTCTGTTTTCCATATGGGTAACAACGAGAGGCTAAAATGCTGAAGCTGAGCTAGCAGGAACATCCTAAAGGAGCTGCTCTTATAGTTCAGTGGAAGAATCCCTGGTTTGGAGCCAGAAGATCGTTAAGCTGAAATCCCAAGGTCCCTGAATCATACGGTAGAACTCTTTGAGGCATTTTATCTTCACCAGCGCAAATGCTGCAGAGGGATGTGTGATATTCCTGCTATTAATCATTTGTGTAGTGCTACCAGATGTATGCAGTGCTGTACAGAAACACCTGAAAAAAAAAGTCTCTGTTCTGTGGCATTTACAATCCAGTCAAATTCACAGATGAAATAAAAGGTTGGAGATACTTTAGGATAGGGACCACCCTAACTAAGCAAGCCTGCAAAAATCAGGCCTTCACTTTCTGAAAGCAAGCTTCATGTCCTGGGCACATTGAAATCCAAAGCATCTTTACACAGAAATAAAGACAAATGGTTAACCCAGCAAATTCAAAAGACAAACAATTCTCTTAGTTTATGCACAGTTTGCTAACTCCTGCTGAATCCCATATGATCACAGAGGGCTCTGTAGAGATTATGTATTCATTTATCACGTGAGAGTGTAGCAGATAGATAGAGGATTATGGACTTTAGAAAGCAAATGTGTTGCAAAAGCACGAAGGGCTCTGCATGTGGACAGTGTTACTACCTTTTAATTTCCTGACAAACAGATCAGAGCTGGTGGTTTAATAGCATTTTATGAATACACCAACAGATTTTAAGTCATTGATTTGGATAGGTCTGGCTAATGTGGCCTGTGTTTAGAAAATGAGGAGGGTCTTCAATCGGCAAAGTGAAGCGCGATCTCTATGGCTAGCAGCTGGGATATATCCTTGACAGTGTGGACAGGAAGGATGGGGCAGACTAGATGGACTAGTCGTCTTCTTTTTTTTTTTTTTTCCTGCCATTATTCGTCTTACTATATCCGCTCAGGAGATAGTTCAGTATCATCAAAGTCAGGAATCTGACCTCCTGCAGAACTCATAAGGAGTCACAAGATCATTGAATCCATAAGAACATAAGAACGTGCCATACTGGGTCAGACCAAGGGTCCATCAAGCCCAGCATCCTGTTTCCAACAGTGGCCAATCCAAGTTACAAGTACCCAAACTCTTAAGTAGATCCCATGCTACTGATGCCAGTAATAGCAGTGGCTATTCCCTAAGTCAACTTGATTAATAGCAGGTAATGGACTTCGCCAAGAACTTATCCAAACCCTTTTTAAACCCAGCTACACTAACTGCACTAACCTTATCTTTTCACTCAATGCACAATTAAGCTCTGGAATTTATTGCCAGAGGATGTGGTAAAGGCAGCTAGTGTAGCTGGATTTAAAAAAGGTTTGGATAAGTTCCTAGAGAATTCCATAAACTACTATTAATCAATAGGGAATAGCCACTGCTTGTTGCTGGCATTAGTAGCATGGGATCTAGTTATTGTTTGGGTACTTGCCAGGTACTTGTGACTTGGATTGGCCACTGTTGGAGACAGGATACTGGGCTTGATGGACCATTGGTCTGACCCGCTATGGCACATCTTATGTTCTTATGAGAGGTAGGATTACAATATGGTGGTAAAACGTGACAAGTGCACTCACTGATGGTCATTTTTCAGTTGGAGTCTCAATAAAGTGTGTTTTGTCACCGATTCTGGAGAACTGAGTGTGGAAGGTCTGCCTGGGTACTGAGCCATAGATGGTAGTAAGTGACTGTAAATCACACTCGAGCATGCTTTGTAGAGGAGAAGACACAATTAAAGCTCTCTGAATTTTGAGGATAGTGGACCTCTGCTTATTTGTTGACTAGACTGAATGCTTTTATCCTGGTTTATCTCTTTGATTCACTAAGCGCACCTTCCACTTACCCAAAGTATTATTTTATTTATTTATATTTTTATATACCGACATTCGATCTGAGATATCACATCTGTTTACATTCAGGTACTGTAGGTATTTCTCTATCCCCAGAGGGCTTACAATCTAAGTTTTTGTACCTGAGACAATGGAGGGTAAAGTGACTTGCCCAAGGTCACAAGGAGCGACAGCAGGACTCGAACCCTGGTCTCCTGGTTTGTAGCCCAGTGCTCTAACCACTAGGCTGCTACTCCTAGTATTATGTCCAGAGCAGTCATTTTCCCAGCTCATTCAAGATCTACCAAACCAGTCTGACTTTTAGGATATCCTTAATGAATAAGAGAGATGTCCATACATCAGTCTAATATATTTCATGCATATTAATTGTGGATAATCCTTAAAACCAGATCTAGGCCAACCTGCCATGGGGAGGACCTGGGTTTGATTCCTGGGCCTCCAGGGCTCTGTGTCCCCCGAGTTGTCTAGGGGTGGAGATGCTGCAGAGGCAGCGTTCACAGCTCCTGGAAGGAGGAAAAATCTCAGCTATTGCACAACAGTCTCATTTGGTGGACTTGGGACCCACAGTGCAGGCTTCCTGAAGGGAGTCCAGGTGGCTCCTAGCTGAGGACTGTCGCTGCAATGACTGGCCTGAGTGAGCTGGGAAGGGAAAAATGCTTGGAATGAAGGCTCATGGTGCCATAGGGACCAGTGCAAACTAAGGGCTATATGTAATGTAGGGCAAAATATCCATTTAAAGATGGAGCAAAAAGCCCACCATAGTGTTTACCCAAGATTTTGCTTATTCAGTTTTGAACAATTTTTTTTCTTTCAGGAGTTGCAGGAAATTTAGAATGTGCCTCTCCTTTATGGATGCACTTCCATCGCAGGTGTTGCAGAAACTGCCCAGGGGGAAATGTCAAACCAAACCATTGTGGATAATGCTGAAACAGATCTCTGTACCCTCTCATGGGTGGAAGCCAGAGGGGAGTTGCATGCCAAGAGAACATGTATTCCAGGGGTCTGGGGTCGTGCTTTTCAGGATATCCTCCATGAATATTCATTAGATGTATTTGCATGCAATAGTGGTAGTTGATGGCCAAGTTGCATAATCTTTGCTTTCAGTGAGCCAAACCAGGCCAGTTTGTGGCCAATGAGGGACAGAGTTTTGAGACCCCCTGATGCATTCCTTCTCCCCCAGTGGCTCCTGGGAGAGTGTCTGGGTGGGGTGGGGTGCCCCGTTGCAGGGAGATGCGCAGCAGCGATGCCTTCAGAGAGCAAAGTTTTAATTGATTTCCTTCTGCAGGTGCACCGTGCTCTCCTTTTAATGATAGGCTCTCACAGGACGCTTTTCAAGTTGGCTGGTTTTTGAAATGCTCCTTTACATAAGGCTGTAACACAATTGTTTTGGCTGCAGTACTAATTGGTTCCTTCCTGGCAGTAATTTATGGTTTAATTTGTCATCCCCCAGCGTGTATTATAAGGCCATGCCTGATCCCTCCCTCCCTCTCTCTCTCGCTCTGCCGTGCTCTTCTTCTGATTTGCCAGTTTGCATGTTTGGAACATGGGTGGTGGGAGTGGTGGTGATGGACCTGTGGCTCAGTAAGCCTGGCTGAGGAGGAGAGGAAAATAGGCTGACTTAGGAAAGTTTTGAAATATTTAGTCAGTGCTCATCTGCAGTTCAGCAGCAGAACTGCAAGCTGTTTAAAGCTCAGCCCTTGATAGTTTGTGTCATTATGGTTACATATGCTCAAACACTAGAATTAGACACTTGGCTTTTTCAAATGCACTACATGCTGCAGAACGCATTCTAAAGCTTGCCCATGTCACTGGTTTTTGGTTTTGGTTTTTTTATTATCGGCACAGTTGCTTTTCTTTAAAGCTTTAAAGAACTACTTTTGTAAAACCGTCTTATGTGTGCATTCACTTTGTTTTTAACCGCCTCTGACTTGCAGGCCCCAAATACCTAATATCATTGGTGCTCATGTGTTTTGCCGGTGCTGAGAATCCTGTGTTGTAATGTGGAGCACAAGTCCAAGCATAGCAGAGGCGTACGGCAAGTTCTTAGTGCCTGAGGCATGGGTGACAGGCCCAAGCACTGAACAGGCAGTTTGTTCTCCACCATCCAGGGTCTAGGAGGGGATATGAAGAGCTTAAAAAAAACCCAAAACTCCATAGAGCGCCACCATGGTTCCTGCGGGTAGGATCTCCCAGATATCCTTTTTTCATTCTCACTGTCCACGATCCTAAATCAAGGACACAAAGGCAGACCAGAGTGGCATAGCTCTTTCTCCCATCTACTAACTACTGATTGGTCTATAGCTTAATTACCCTGTGGGCTTTATAGGGGCCATGTTGGATGCATATTCTTATTTGAAGACCAGATTAGAAATTCTAGTAGTCTAAAACCCGCAGAATACTAAAAAATGAGACAATTCAGAAGCTTCTGTTTACAGAGTGCAAACCCCATGGGGTGTGGTCATGGTGGCAAAGTTGCCAGTTTTCTCTGTTGAAGAGGGAGAACCAATCCCATTTTTTTTTGGGTTAAAGTTATTACCTTTTTTTCTGTTGTTTCCATCCTAAAGTTTCATCTCCCCGGTTTCCTTGGGAGATAGACGTTTACAAAAAAACAGAGGCGGAGGACCTGTAGGGGTCGGCCTGAAGTTCTTATGATTTGGCCCTGAAGAAGGCGCTTCACGGACCCGAAACATTGTCCATGTCGGGTTTATATTTGAAAGCACTTATGTCTGTGAAGCGAGCGGTACAAGTTTAAGCGCAAGTCAGATAAGTGCAAAACATTTTCATAATGTGTTTTGTTTTGTTTTTTTCTTTTCAAAATATGGTTGAAATAAAATTTTGGTTATAAAAATAAAGTGTAGGATATAGGTGGGGATATGGTATATGATGTGATTCAGCATGCTTTACCTATGATACAGGCTGAAGCCCATTGTGGATCAGAGCCTGTGGCTTGAGAGTATAAAGCACCATTCCCTGAAAGTGTCAGTTTTAAATACTGGAGCACCTTTTTGCATATTTTGCAGTTTTGTGGAATATTGATGAGGGGTATTGCTCGGGTTTTTGTGGCAAATATAGAATGGAAATTTATATTGCAGAACGAGATTCTGTTTGTGAGTAAGGAAACATTGTGTACGCAGAAAGGAAACCCAGTATATACTGAGAAATTATGATTAAAAAGACAACAGATCTGTCTTTTTGTAACTTTTAGATGTAGCTGACTTTGAGTGTATCCTGGATGAGTTACTACTGGCCATTAAGGAGGAAAGCCAGAAATGCTACAATACATTTCCAGTACCTGAGTTTGCTGATGTCTAAGTAATATTTTAAAAAAAAAAAAAAAGTGTGATTCTTGTCAGGACTTTAGAAATCGAGGGGTTGTGACCAGCGAGCTTAGGAAATGACTGCAGAGGAGAGCGACCCATGAGCGTTGTCCTCTGACATTTTCACACTCTGTGGCATTCTCCCTTCTGCCTCATTTGGACATGATGGGGTGAGACGAAAGTGGTTGCTCTGGGTCCACTCTGAAGGAATTTCCAAATTGCAGACTTCAAAGACGGAACCCATTTAGGGCTTTTGTAAGTGCATGCTGGATGGCAGAGCAGAAACTGACGAAAAAAAAAGCTAATGAAAGGGCCTTTGGGTACACAGAGGGCTTTGCCAGACAAGGAACTCTGTTTCCTTCCTGTAAATTCTATTTTATTTTATTTCTAGCCAGCACAATCTATTAATCTGGGTGGGGTGCAATAAAATAGCCAAAATAAAAACAATTAAATACAGATAAACTACACGTTAAGCAACATCCTTGCACAGTATCTGTCTTTAAGCAGCAGACAGGTTTATCCAGGACCTTTAATACTGTAGCTCTGCCAAATGTGACTGGTTTAAAGATCTACATAAATTGTGATGAACTCGGCCTGGATATTCTTGCAGTGTGCTTGTTTTGCTACTCTGATTTAAGAGTAGTTTTCTAAGAATATAAGAATTGCCATGCTGGGTCAGGGCAAGGTCCATCGAGCTCAGCATCCTATCTCTAACAGTGGCCAATCCAGGTCATAAGTACCCGTGAGCACTGTACCCTCTAAGCCATGGGCACATGCACATAGCAAAGCATAGCATAATGATATTATTTCTATTATATGGCTTAGAGTGCACAAATGTGAACTTGACTTATAAAAAGTTGGACACACAGAACATTTTTGCACGCGACAGCTTTTCAAAACGTTGAGGGAATATTGCCCATTAGGTTCCCAATAGTTGATCTATTTTTTATATCTCACTCCCAGGGATAAGCGCTGACTACCCCAAGTCTACCTGGCTAAAAACTGTCTATGGACCTTTTCATCAGGAAGTTGTCCAATCGTACTTTGAACGTAGGGTGACCAACAGCCCGGTTTTCGACTGGACAGCCCGGTTTTGCAGGTAATTCTACAGTGTCCGGTTACAAGGGAAACCGGACACTGTAAAACCCAATCAGTAAGGCCTGGGGCCAATCAGCAGAGGGGCTGTGCCTGACGAAGGGGGGTGGGGAGAGGCCTACCCACCGCCAGCAGAACCCAGCCTGACACAGAGAGACTGACATGCACAGAGTCTCCCATCCCCCGCTCCCCAAGTCCAAGTTACTACAAACCCAGTGAGGCTGGCTAATGGAGAATAAGCCCTGTGCTCCCCTCGGGCTGGCTGGTTCCTCTCCCCAGAGATGCCATCTGAAGTTAAAAAAAAAAAAAAAATCTTTTCAGCACACGGACCTACCACGTTCCTGTGACCCTGTAGCTTTTGGGTCTGCCGATAATCAGCCCAGGTCTCTGTGCGCTGCAGTGGCCCAAAGGTAACTCAAGAGTGTACAATCTGCTGCTGCAGGTGGGGACTCCAGAGAGTATGAGCGAATAACACTAGTTCCCTCTTCCCGCCCTGCTAAATATTTCTCCTTTGCTGATTTGCCTCACACCATGGCCTGTTTGCCCAATGCTGATGCACTACTGAAGATACTTTTTCAAGGGGGACGTGTTGCTGAAGATCTTTGAGGTAAAAGGGAGTTTCCTGAGTCATCAGCCACAAGCATTTATGTGTGTGTCAGAGCATGTAGGTGTGTCAGAGTATATGTGAATGTGGGCATGTGTGTGTGTGTCGATGAATGCAAATGTGAGAGCATATGTGTCAGTGATAGCATGTGTGTGTGTCAGAGTGTATGTGTGTGCACGTGTCAGTGAGAATGTTTGAGAGGGAGTGTGTGTGTGAATGAGAGAGCATGTGACAGTATATGTGAGAGAGGGAGCATGTGAAAGAATGTGTCCGCTAGTGTGAGAGAGAATGAACCTGGTGTGTATAACAGAGGAGAAGGTTTATACGGCCCGTTCACCTTCCCTCCCTCCTGTCCCATAAAAATCCAGACAGTTGTAGGGTGACTAGAAATTACAAATTCTCAGGTAGAGAAAAAGGGAGATTCTTTAGTCCTTAATTCTAATTATTGGGTATAATAATATTTGATGACACTGCTGTTTTGAAGTATTCTATTGGTGTGTGTGAAATTTATAAACAAATTTTATATGACTTTTTAATGTTCTATTCATGAGCTGTTTTGAAATGTATTCTTTTTACTATTACGATTGAAGTTTTATATTTAATTTTTTTGTTTGTTTTATGAGGCATGGTGATATTTTGTTATACTACATATAGAGTGTGGCTTGTTGCAGTTTCAACTTCAATTTTTGACTGCATGTTTCTGTTTATACTTTATGATTTCTTTATTCTGTATTTGTAAGGGTCTGTCTGCATTCTTCATGTGTGGCCAAAGTGAGAGATTCTGCCAGTGTGCAGTTTCTGTGTAGGGTTCAATAGCAGCCTGGCTTGTTCTGTTTTCCTAATAGGAGGTGTATTTGTGTTTTAGGGCCTGGTGTAATGTTTGCAGTGTTGCCTTTTTTCATAGGTAGGGTTGTTATTGTTTGAGTACTGGGTTCTAGTGCTGTTTTGATATGAGAGGTTTACTCTGTTGTAATTATAATTCAGTATGCTCAATTGCTTTCTGAGGTCCAAGTCCATATCCAGCATTTGTTATAGTGTAGGCCTAACACCAAATGGGTTCCACATGGTAGGATCTGAAATATTATGCAAATGAGGTGGGACCACGCCCCCCACCCCACCCCTGGTGTCCAGTCCTGCTCTGTGGAAAAGTTGGCAACACTATTTGAACCCCATTTTGTTTCTTGCCTTGGCCACATCCTTCTGCAACAAATTCCATAGCTTGATTGTGCGTTGAGTAAAAAAAAATACTACTTACGTTTTTGTTTTAAATCTGGTCGTTTTAAATCTGGTGCCCAGAGTCCTAGTGTTGTTTGAAAGGATAAATAACCATTCCCTATTTACCCATTCCACCCCACTCCTGATTTTTTTTTTATTTCTATCATGCCCCTTCTCATTTGTCTCTTTTCTAAGCTTAAGTAGCCCTAATCTCATCTGTTTAGCCTTTTTTTCATATGGGAATTTTTCAATCCCCTTTCTTAATTTTGTCGCCCTGCTCTGTACCTTTTCTATGTCCACCATGTCTTATTTGAAATGGACGACCAGAACGGCACACGATACGTAAGGTGCAGTAGTACCATGGATCTGCAAGGACATTTGTGATATTCTCAGTTTTGTTCTCAATTCCTTTCAAAATAATTCCTAATATTGTTTGCTTTTTTTTTTTTTTTTTGACTGCCGCCACACACTGAGCCAAAGATTTTCAAGGCATTGTCCACAAGGATTCAGAGGTCCTTTTCCTGGGTGGCGACTACTAACATGGAATCCAGTATCGTGTACTTGCAGTTGGGATTAATTTTCCCTAAGTATGTTGCTTTGCACTTGTCCACATTAATTTTTTATTTTATTTAAATACTTTTCTATACCGAAGATCATGTACAAGTACATATCGGTTCGGTTTACAGTGAACCAACATTTGGAAATTACATCAAACAATATGAACTTAATTTAACAAAAAATTGTACAGCAAACTATATGAACATAATTAACAAAATTGTACGCGAATAGAGTTATAGTTGAACAAGCATAACGAGTGGAATATGGGGAAAATCAAAAAAGGAAAAACATGATAGTCAGCACAGGGAGTACATTATAAAGGTTACGGGGAAATTTCGATCAGTTAGACACGTTTGAACCTAAGTTCTATAAAGTAGGGTCAGGTAAGGAACTTTAAGTAAATGCTCTTGAGAAGAGCCAGGTCTTCAGTTTTTTTTTGAACGTCCGCAGGCAGGGTTCTGTTCGGAGTTCCGAGGGCAGATTGTTCCATTGTAATGGTCCAGCAATAGAGAATGCTCGTTTTTTGAGAGCTGACTTGCATCTGCCATTTAGTCTCCTAGTCTCACAAGGTCCTTCTGCAGTTCTTTACAATCTATAGCTGTTTTAACAACTCGAATTGACACTATGGCTCAAGAACTGGGTTTGAGGCGTTTATCGTCCTCCCGATGCAGCCTCTCCGGCGAAACACAGACCGCATCAGAAGACTAACCGTGTTATCAATTATACAATTTTGTGAAGCCTCTGAATTTGAGAATTGTTTTGCAAATTAATTGGATAGCACACTGATCTTTCAACATACATTTATTTGTTTGATGTATACATAGCCTTTCCCAATTAGCGTTAAATGCTCTTTTAGGTATTTTTTGATGATTGCAACAGGATAACCAAGTGATGCGCATCTAAAAAGATCTTGTGCTTGAAGTTTAAATTCTGCCTCACTGAAGCACAAGTGACTGTCCAGAAGAAGTGTCCCACCAATAGATCTGTTGTAAGGATGAAGACTTTTTCAAAATGAAGCAAATTGTTTCTTTCAATAAGTTTCATGTAAACAGATGTTTCAAAGCCCTCATCATGTTTATGAATAGAAATATCCAAAAATTATACCATTTTGTGATCATACGTCATAGAAAACCGCAAATTCGTATCTACTGTGTTTAGTCACTCCAAAAAAACGCGAGTAAATGCTGTGATTATAGACTTCCAGAGGAAAAAAAATATCGTCCATGTACTTGGACCACAAAACTATTTTTGAAAAGAATTGCGATGGGATATAGTTGTACCTCCTTCAAAATGGTCCTCTTATAAATTGGTGATATCTGGGGCCATAATGGCTGCCTCTTGTATTTGCAAAAAGAATTCTTCCTTAAAACAAAAATAATTATGGCAAAAAGCAATCTTTGTCATAATAAAATCCAATGGAATCCTCTGAGGTAGGGGATGTTTTTCCAATATTGCATGAATTTTGTTTAAGACTTTTTGTTGAGGTATATTACCTAGCTTTCTGGGTGGTGGTGGTTGTTGTTTTTTTTGTTTTTTTTTTAATCAAGCTCGCACACTGACAATTTTCTTCACCATCTTTCCTCTCCCCCCAAAGTTTATCAGTAAATTACCCTACAAAGCAACACTTATAATTCCTCTTCAGCCATGAGCAAAATTGCCTTCTGCTCTCAGTATTCCCTCAGGACAGCAGGCTACTAAGCTCTTACCTTGTGCTTCAAAGGCAGATTATTTCTAACCAAACCCCTTTGATGATACACGCTTCATTATGTTTTCCTGCTTGATCCTCTCTGCTATTAATCCTTTTTAATACATTTATTGAACATGTATTCAAATCAGTATTGCACAATCTCTCTCACTTTTCAAAGCAAGACACGCTTTCTGACTTTTTTTTTTCTTTCTATATCTAGCACACAAACTAAGATATTCCTTAGCTTTTTTAAATCAAGCACACACACACACTAAAGATGGATTGACTCTGCGGTCTTTCCTCTCCCCCAAAATGTAAGTAATATTATTACCCAGCAAAGCATTACTTACTGATCTGCTTCAGCCACCAGTAAAATTGCAGTCTGCTCTCAGTGCTCCCTCAGCTAGTGTGTGTATTAACAAACTCCCAGGGTCATTCTTTATTCTGTGATGTGCTAGTATTGCATGCGGTACAGACTGCATCGTGGCGGTATTATTCAAATTAAGGGAAGGGGAGGAGTGTGGGTGGGGTTTGGGCGGAGTTATCTCTTGGCAGCGCTGCGGGCAATAATGCTTTTGACACTATCGCCGGCAGCACCTGGGAAATAACTATACCTTTTCCCATGGTGCTATGGGGCAATAGTGTGCGGCGCAGCCACACCACCACGATGCAGCCAGCTGCCCACTATCACCCCCCGCCCCTTTTTTTATTCGCACCTCCTCATTCTGCTATAAATATATATAAATATAGCAGAATAATGAATCTAGGGGTCAGTCACCTGCTGTGTATGATCCAGCCGTACTATATTAAAGCCTAATTAATGTTCTAGAGAACCTGATCTAAAACACTATCTTCTGCTACACCTCACACAATTAATTCTCAAATATTCTTGCGTGTTTGTTGCATTGTTTTACTTTTTCTTTTTTTGCTTGTTTTTCCTCCATTCTGAATCCATGCTAAGCAACTAAGAGGGAAAACCAGGGCAGTAGTAGTGATTTGGTTAATAGGAAAACAAATACAGTGCTGGGGCACTGGAAATGGTAATTATCCTGGAAACCACTGGAAAATCAGGTTTGGCAAGTCATGTGACTTGGTGTGTGCCTGTTGATCCATGTTGGCCATGCATCTGCGTGCCGGCCGGATTAGTCACATGCTCACTGCATCTGTCAGTACGCAGCAAGAGTCCCGGGAACTTAGATGCTATCTTGAGGTGCTTCAGCAAAGCTGCTTAGAGCACTGATGGATGATCACCCCTGGATTATATACTCAAGTTCAGAAATTCCAGTCCTTACTATACTTAGCAGGAAATCTTTTTCTTTCTCTGCTGGGGGAAAAGGTCACCTCTTTCCATCTAAGCCCTGGCTTTTCATTGTGTGGCTTATTCTGAGCCCGAGTGATTCTCTTAGGTGAGTGGTACACAAACCATTTTCTACAGGGCTAGGAAGGGTTTGTGAGATGTTCTCATACCCTGGAAGGCCAGCGCGGCCTGCTGTCAGCTATCTAGGGTGACAAACCACAGTGGATCTGGAACACTCCTGCAGGCATCCACCGCTGCTGCGCCCCTCTCCGTCTGCAGCTACCGTTGCTCCCCCAAACGTCCCCTGGTCTCTTTCCCTTCCCCTTCGCATCTCCCCTCCAAAGCAGCAGGGTGACCCTGGCAAAAGTGGAATCGGCAGTAACCCAACCTCCCTCTGTGTCGAGCACTGTCGGCATGTGCAGGCTGATGGTCGCTCTGCTCGGTGGGGGGAGCAGCGTTGCTGCCCTCTGTATCGTATAGACTTGGTGAGGTCCAGGGCTGCCCTGCTGCTTTGGAGGAGCAGTGAGTAGGTTGGGAAGGGGGGAAAGGGGGGTGTGGTACAAGGAGGAAGTGGAGATGCAGGGGAAAAGGATGGGGGGCTCAAATTTTAAAGCTGCCTATAGTGGCATCAGTGGCATAATGTGAAATCAGTGGTTTGCAATGAAAATGCATTTCCATTTTTTTTTTTTTAAACCATTTTAAGTGAGGATTTTTAGAATCAAGGAATCGAAAATATTGTGCTTTACATGGCACTTGTCACTGGTGCCAGATCTGTGGGTGCTTGAGCACCCTCTAATTTTGAGCAAACTCAAAGTTGTGTTGAGTTGTGTACCCCTAATCGTTTTGGAAAGTTGTCTCCTGTGGTACTTGTCATATAGATTCTGTCCCAAGGTGCTTTTCTAGCACAGTGAATCCGGAAGTGTCATCGTCTGCAGGTTGAAACCGCATTACATATCGAGTATTTGAGCATGCTCAGACAGCATTAGAGAATCCTTATTGTTTTGTGTGTGGTGATCGTGAACGCAGAAAGGTCCTATAGTAAGCAAGCAGCAGTGATGAGAAGGGAGAATCAAGCCTGGATGTGTTTTGTCTTAGTTCTGTGTTTTTAGAAACCATGATACACAACCAACTCAGGAAATGGCATTTGTTTATTTGCAAAGTTTTTATAGAAGAATGGTGCATTCAGTAAAGGGCCAGTTTAGCTCAATCATTTGAAGTTTCTTGTCATTTTCACTAGATCCTATGAGGTGTAAAGAATTCTGAGACCCTGTCAAACAAATGTGTGTCCAAAGAATAATAATAATAATAATAATTTCTACTAGAATTGCTGGCTGCCTCCATTGTTGCCCCAAGAGGCTGATCCTATGTCTGATTTACTGCACAGAATGCATGTCCTAGGGGAATCGGAACGATATGCGCATTCATGCCGTGAGACAAAACCAAGACTGGATCGGTCATGGGGGAAAAATTGGAGTCAACTGGGATTCCTGATAACCGCTTGCGGTTGAAAACTGTTTGTATAACCAGTGGGTGGACTGGAAACAGGTCTTGCATTCCCTCCCTTGTTCTGAGTGAGAATAGGTGAAAGGTAAATTTTGTCATTTGCTGAAGAATTTGGCTAGGATTTGGTACTGTTCACCTTTTCACAGAAACTTTCTCCATAGGGTCTGCAAGCAAAATCCTTCATGTGAACCATACAAATTCTTGTTTTAAAAAAACAAAACAAAAATATTTAGTGAGATATCGAAGAGAAATAATGACGCGAGTTCATGTGGAAAAATAAATGTAGTCTGTTGATTGTGGGGGTTTGGGTTGCCTTTTTTTCACCCTATTTTCTAACCCCTCCCAATCTCAGTCCAGTCACTGGGCGAGCAGTTCTCAGCTGGGGACCATGCAATCATGGGCCCTCAATCAGATTGCTAGATGTCGCCATTGCACAATGACTGGGACTGTCTTCCCCCCCCTCAGGGACTGTAAGCACCGCCTTCACCCAGCAAGGCCCAGGGAGCAGAAGGCCCGCGCTATGAATGCAGCTCAGTTCCTGCCATGTGGTAGTGCGCAGCATGGCCACCGAGCCTCTAAGAGATTGAGAATTATTCAGGCACAAAGAAATTACGAATAATCTGTCAAAGGCGCACACATGGGGTCTCTGTACTTTTAACTCTCAGCAGAAATATTTTCAGGTATCTCTCTAGTTTTGACCTTCTGTCGATAACAAAGTGGAGTTTGATGTCGCAAATTAGTAATACAATTTCCAAAGCTGCAACAGTTGTGTGTGTGTGTAAAGGCTGCACCCTGGATTCTTCCACCCCCAAACTTGACCCCTTCCTTTTGAACATTTGGAAGGGGTAAATAGAAGAGAAAAAAACCTCACGCAGCTGACTGCACTTGGTGAAAAGGCCGTGCAGTGTCTCCGTGCAGATCTATGGTGCAACCGCATCTTGAGGACCTTGTGCAGCTCTTGTTGCCTGATCTCGAGAAAGAAGCGGGGTTAAAAAGGTACAGAGAGAGGCAACAAAAACGATAAAGGCTTCCTTACGAAGAGAGGCTAAAGAGGTTAGGGCTCTTCAGCTCAGAGCAGAAATGTCTGAGAGGGGATATGACAAGAGGTTTATAAAATCATGAGTTGGGGGTGGAACGGGTAAATAGGGAATGGTTATTTGCCCTAGGACTAGGGGCACACTATCGAGCCGATACAGTAAAGCTCGCGGGAGAGCGGGCGAGTGCCTGTGCGCGCGATTCGGTAAACTAAAATATTTAAATTAGGGCCCGCGGTAAAAAGAGGCGCTAGGGACACTAGCGCGTCCCTAGCACCTCTTTTTCGACAGGAGCGGTGGCTGTCAGCAGGTTTGACAGCTGACGCTCAATTTTGCGGGCATAGGTTCTCGAGCCCACTGACAGCCATGGGTTCGGAAACCGGACGCTGGCAAAATTGAGCGTCCGGTTTTCAACCCGCGGGCTGCTTTTAAATTTTTTTTTTACTTTTTTTTCCCACTTTTGGGACCTCTGACTTAATATTGCCATGATATTAAGTCGGAGGGTGCACAGAAAAGCAGTTTTTACTGCTTTTCTGTGCACTTCCCCGGCGCCGGCAGAAATTAACGCCTATCTTTGGGTAGGCGCTAATTTCTGAAAGTAAAATGTGCGGCTTGGCTGCACATTTTACTTTCTGTATTGCGCGGGAATGACTAATAGGTCCATCAATATGCATTTGCATGTTGCAGGCGCTATTAGTCTCGGGGGGTTTGGACGCCCGTTTCAGCGTGCTATTACCCCTTACTGAATAAAGGGTAAAGCTAGCGATTCGAAAACGCGCGTCCAAATGCCGGTTAACAGTGTGCTCTGGTGGAGCGCACTGTACTGTATCGGCCTGTATGAAACTAGCAGAGAGCAGATCTAAAACAAATTGGAGAAAAGTGTTTTTTCACTCAGCATACAATGAAGCTGTGGCATTTGTTGCCAGAGGAGGTAGTCAAAGCATCCGTCATAGCTGGGTTTAAGAGGTTTGGAAAAGTTCCTGGAGGAAAAGCCTATAAACTAGGGATGTGAATCGTTTTTCTAACAAATTGAAATATCGTACGATATCTCTAAATTCGTTAGTTTATTTTTTTTACCCGATATATTATCACTTCCCCCCCAAATTTTCGTAAAAATCGTTTTTTGGGTTAGTGCGCACTAACGGGATTTAGCGTGCAACAACAAAATTTTTTATTTTTGTTATTTTGTTTTTGCTATTTTTGTTAGTGTGCGCTAACATGAGTTAGCGCGCTCTAACATGTTGCTGGGCCTGCTCGTTGATTTCCAGGTTACCTTGGCCCAAGTACGTTCACGAGGTAATGAGAAGGATCCATAGTTTTAGGTAATTTATTCATTTCTCATTGCCATTCTACTGTTGTAATTTATATACAAGTCCCTCACACTTCGGGTGCCACACAAACAGCAAAGACCTCTATTGGCAGTTAAAGCTAAAAATGAAGATCTGCCTTTTGATTCAAACTTGTATTTAATTTCTAGGTTGATTATTGGTGGTTCCTGTGTTGCTAGTCCTATCAGTATCCCATCTGGGTACCTGAGACCTTGTAAAGCAAAATCTGGAATGAAAAACTTGAGTAGATGTGGTGGGAGGGGAAACATTTTGTGTGACTATCATAAAAAGTGCAGTTTTATTATTCCTAAAGGTATGAGTTATAGGAGATATAATTAAAAGTCAGAAAGCAAACTGAAGGAAAAAAACAGAGCCAGGAAAGGGACATGTTTCTATTTAAATTATGTAGTAAAACCAGTAGCAGACTGTAATCTGATTTACTGCATAGTAAAAAGGAACCATGAAAGGGCCTTTAGGCGTTCCTGCTGAGTGACACAACCTTTTAGTTCATTTAGCCAAACTGTGTCAGAACTGAAGTGGTTAAAAGAGAACTGATACTGACTGAGGCGAAGGATGAAATGGCACCACCCTCCCCATGACCCGGTGCACCTGAAATCACTGAGGGCCAGAGCAGGGGGAAAGCAATGGAGGGGTGAAGTGACTTGCCCAAGGTCACAAGGAATGGCAATAGGATTTGAACCCTGGCTTCCCTTGTTTGCAGGCCACTGCTCTAACCACTCAGTTTTTGGGCCTGTTATTTTTTTGTTCTCAGTACAATCTTCTGAAGTAAAACTATCACTTACAACAGCATATATATATTATATTGGCATACACTGCAAAAAAAAACCCCACACTTTCAATAATAATAGTTAAATAGATTTAATAAACTACCTTTCTCATAGTAGTCAAGGCAGTTTACTGGATCCCATATGGTATTAGTCCTATGGTAAAGTGCACTGGGTGTGGGCGGCCCACAGAAAGCCAGGAATAAACCGAACTACAATTCTAATATACAGGCCAGTTCAGTATGGTGCGCTCAGGCCAAGCGCACTGTTAGCCCCCGTTTGGACGCACATTTTTGATGTGCTATTATTACCCCTTATACGGTGAGGGGTAATAGTGCGTGGAAAACGCGCGGCCAACACCCCCCCCCCCCAAAAAAAAACTAATAGCGTGCTCAACATGCAAATGCATGTTGATGAGCTTATTAGTTAGTCCCGCTCGATACAGAAAGTAAAATGTGCAGCCAAGCTGCACATTTTACTCTCAGAAATTTCGGCCAGCACCGGGAAAGTGTACAGAAAAGCAGAAAAAAATGCTTTTCTGTACACCCTCCGACTTAATATCATAGCGATATTAAGTCGGAGGCCCAAAAAAAATAAAAAATCTGCCCGCGGCTTGTGAGTTGGAAAATGGACGCTCAATTTTGCCGGCGTCAGTTTTCCAAACCTGTGGCTGTCAGCGGGTTCTACAATTGATGCCGGTAAAATTAAGCGTCGGCTGTCAAACCCACTGACAGCCACCACTTCCGCCAATAAGGAGGCGCTAGGGATGCGCTAGTGTCCCTAGTGTCTCCTTATTAGCACGGGCCTTCATTTAAATACTGAATCACGCGCCCAGGAGAGTGGCCTGGGCATGCGTTGGGAGAGTGGGCGCTCACCTCGCAGCGCCAGCTCTCCCACGCATTTTACTGAATCGGCCTAATAGTAAGCCTTCCATATCATAATTGCCAGCACTCAACCTATGAAAAAGCCATACTGTAAATATTACATCAGGCCCTAAACACCAATGCACCTCCTATTAGGAAAACAGATTAAGCCAGGTTGTTGTAAATCCCTACACAGAAACTACATGCTAGCAGAATACCTAAAGCCTCAGTCACACAAGCAGAACACAGATAGACTCTCACCAAATACAGAATAAAGAGATCATAAAATATAAATTGAAATATGCAGAGAGAAACTGAACTGGAAATCACAAGAAGCCAACCTCTGTAAGCAATGAAAACACAATCAGGAAATATAAAACATACCAATAAAAAGAATGTCAAATCTGCTGCTGAAATCAGCCAATTAAAAACACGTATAAAAATGTTTAACATATTACCAAATACTAATAAAATATTTCAAAAGAGCAGATAGTTTTAATTGTTGGATGTGATCTAACAAGGATAAAAAAAAATCTCCCACTCTCTCCATAGCTGGAAAATTTAGATTTCCAGTCCTCCTGAGATTGTCGTAGATTGGAGAAGGGTGCACAAAATGTAAGCTCTCTCTCTCTCTCTCTCTCTCTCTCTCTCTCTCTCTCTCTCTCTCTCTCTCTCTCTCTCTCTCTCTCTCTCTCTCTCGTACTTGCAAACACACGTACACATATGCACACCCAAAAACCCTCTTAATTATATATATTATATACATACACAGCACCCCACCACCCTCTCATATATATATATATATATATATATATATATATATATATATATATATATATATATATATATACAGCACCCCACCACCCTCTCATATATATACACACATACACAGCACCCCCACCACCCTCTTATTTATTTATTTATATATATCTATATATATATATATATATATAGATATATACACACACACACAGTACCCCACCACCCTCTCATATACACACACACAGCACCCCCACCACACTCTCATATATATATATATATATATATATATATATATATATATATATATATATATATATATATATATACACATACATGTACACACACAGCACCCCACCACCCTCTCATATATACACACACACAGCACCCCCACCACCCTCTCATATATATACACACACAGCACCCCCACCACCCTCTCACATATATATATATACATACATACACACGCACACAGCATCCCACCACCCACTCATATGCTGTGTGTGTGTGTGTGTGTGTGTGTGTGTGTATGTGTGTATATATATATATATATATATATATATATATATATACACACACACAGCATCCCCACCACCCACTCATATATATACACACACAGCACCCCACCACCCTCTCATATATATATATATATATATATATATATCTATATATACACACAGCACCCCCACCACCCATACATAAACACCCCCACATCCACTCATGTATGCACACGCCACACCATCATTCTCATACATACACACACCACCCACACATATAAACACATGCCACCATGCACTCATATATACACTCATGCCACCCCCACCACCCACCCACTCATACACACACATACAAGCCACCCACTAATACGCACACACAGGCCACCACCCACTCATACGCACATGCCACTCTCACACACACGCCCTCTCATATATGCACACTCGCACACACATAGCCCCCACTGCCTTCTCATATACATGCACCCCCTATACGGTGGGATGCCGGGACCTATCTTTTGCTGGCAGGGAGTAGAAACCCTGCCAGCACATTAGAATTCTGCAGCCATGGGACGTCAGGACCTTTCTTTTGCTGCCTGATGTACGACTATGTAGTGGAAACCCCACCAGCACGTTCTGCTCCACGCTGCCAGTCCTGCTGCCAGAGTTTGCCTGCACAAAGGCTGTGGCAGGAAGGTTTCAGGGGGCCATCTTGCCACTTGAAGTGGCCTCCTCACCCTGCCTCATTATAAAACCGCCCCTGCTCAGTAGCAGTGCTCTCTACTGCCATTCAGTACCATTCAGTTCCGTGGTGGGACCTCTTCCAACCCGGGAGATGGGCCGGGACTGGGAATTGCTGCAGAGGTAGTGTTCACAGGCCCTGGGAGGGAAGGCGTCTCGACCATTGCACAATGGCGACACCTACTGGCTAGCCCTAGGGTTCCAGGCTCTGGAAGGAGTAGCAGTCTGTGGCTCCTGGTCAGGAACTGTTGCTGCTATGGCTGGGCTGAGTTAGGAGATATGAAAATAGAGGAAAAGAACCCCAGGTTTCTGGAAATGAAGGCTCTTCCTGTCGTGTCCCAGTAGAAGCCAGTTGCGACTCTGCTGGAACTCCAAAAAGGAGCAGGAGGAAACGCCCGTGACAAAAAAAACAACAACAAATGGAAAGGCGCATTTCCCCCACCCCCACCCTGAAGAACCTTAGCCCTTGCATCTTGGAGCAAATTTTCAGTGCTCAGCCCAAACCGTGCTTGAAAACCCATCTAAAATAAGTAGAACTTCTAGAGCAGTAAGTAACTGGCATGCTATCCAACTGGCTCCTCTCCAGAGCCCGATCACAAGGGCCCACAAGCTCTGTGAGCTGCTTTCTGCGATGAGCCTCAAGCACAGGAAGAAAGTGAGATTTTATTTCCTCTGATTTTTTTTTTAAATTGCAATCAGAAATAGAGGAGAAGAGAGAAGGAGTCTCGGCTATAGTGGGAGAGTTGGAATCGAGATATTCAGGGAGCTCTCCTTTATATTTGGATAGGCCTGCAGAGATTACAATGGACTCTCTTTGATTAGCCATAAAATCTTTAGAGACTGTAATAAGAAACCTAACAAAAGTAACAGTGGGCTCAATTCAGTGCTTTAACAACATTGAAGCTTCAATATCCAAATCTGATGTCAAAACGGAGCAGATGGAAAATTGGCTGTAAAGATTTACAAGAGCTGAGATAATATATGATAAGTTTGAAGCGATAGAAAACTCGTTAAAATACTTGAATCTTAGAGTATTAAATTTCCCAAACCATGAGTTAATATCTCCATATGACATGTTTAAGGAGCATTTGTTAGAGATTTTAAAAATGCCACAAAAAGCAATGCCTACCATCTCAAAAATCTATTACGTACCCTCAAAAGGTAATCCTCTAGATAGAAGCAAACCAGGAGATGTTCCTTTGAATGTAACAGGAGTAATTGAATCTACCCTAGATACTATCCGTGGTGCATGTCTCCTTTTCCTTCGCTGCAGATGGAAAAGCAGTGTTTCGATTATACATGCGAAATAGATTGGTTACATTTCACGGAGACAGAATATGGATTTACCCTGATTTTTCAAAGTTGACTCAGGATAGGAGGAAAAAATTCCTTGAGTTAAGATCAGAGATAGACGCAAAGGGAGGCAAAATGTTGTTAAAATTTCCCTGTAAATGTGAAGTAGTTTTTCAAAATTAGAAATACTTATTCTTTGAAATATCACAGCTCCGTGTTTTTCTTGATCCCCACGCCCAAATGACTGTAGCTGTAGAATCAGTGGCTAAGTAAAAGTTTTTATACCAGTTGTATACTCGACAATTTCAGTTGTTAATATGGGGGGGAAGTTGTCCTCTAGTATTGCTCTATTTCATCTACCTTCTTGAGTTATTATGTTTACCATATTTCAAATTGAATATCAGAGAATGTTCATTTGGGAAATTTGTATTTCTTATTTTTCTTCTTTTCTTAATCTGTATTCATTGATATTTCTTTTTGTATAATGGAAAATGTATAAATTAAAAAAGTGAGATTTAGATGGGCACTAGGTCATTTTATTAAAAATGCAATTTCTTCTTGTAGCCTCTGAAGGGAGCATTGTAGTGGGGCATTCACGGCTCAGCACACTTGAATTGGGTTGATGGGCTGCTTGAAATATTTCAGCTGCTGGAGAGTGGAACCTATGTCTCTGGTGATTTTATTTTTTTCTTTTCCCCTGAGATCTAATCTGTTTAACAGCTCCATATGAGTGCTCTGAGTTGTGTATGTGATGTGCTTTCAGAGAAGAGCACTTAGCCTGACTCCCTGCCAGATGCTTAATCCTAGGCCAGCTGTTGGTTGGAGAGTGAAAGATAAGTGTGGTGGAAATCTCAGAGAAGTGGACAGGATGGGAAAAAGTGACACTAATTTTAATGACTTTGAGCTAACCCCAACACCCCCCCCCCCCACCACCACCACCACCACCACCACCACACACACACACCCTACCTCTTGCAGGTTTCTGGTGCTTCGTTCTCCGTTTCATCTTCCGTTAGTCGTCTGCTTTGCTTCTTCCTTGGTAGTCAGTAGCAACCCGCTAAAGAATGAGACAAATGTGAAAAAAGCCCTGGACAGGGGACACTTGTGAAGTGAGGAGCTGACAAGTGATTCACACTTTGCAGTGTCAGAAAACCCAGGGTTCATCTCTGTGCAGAAGACAGCTCACAGCTGCTGAGGTGTCTCTGGGCTGTGCAAAGTGCCTTGCCTTGTGCTGGATAGAGTTGAGTTCAGCAGTGTTTACCGGTGGGGGATATCCCACCACCACCACCCGGATATTATTCTCTGAAAACAGTTCCTCTCGCTAAGTACAGTGAAGTGCATGAGCTCCTTGATGAGAAATTGGTAGCAAAGAGAGCTCTGATCTGCTACCACTTTCTTAAATACTCTGGATCTGAGAGGTTTTGGTTTTCCAGAGGACACACAAGGTGATGCTCCTGAACAGGGGGGAAAAAAAAAAAAGGCACATTGATACAAACTGAGAGATCTGGACATGGAGAGAGAATCATTAAAGTTTTATTTGAAAGGATGAACTTCTATAGCAAAGCTGGATCCCAATACATTTTATTACCACCTATAGCTACTTCTAAGATAAGTGCCTTGATAGCAGTTCCCTGACGCCTGAACTACATTAAAAATTTTCAAGGAGGGGAAAAACAAATCTGTTACCCGATTACAGCTAGGTAGACTTAGGCACAGAAAGACAGCGAGTCAGTGAGAGGGGAAACTTGGCAGCCTTAGGCCTCTGTGCATTAATCACTGGTCCGCATCTCTCCCACCTCGTGCAGGAACCTGGCCGTATATAGAAAGGGGTCAGGTGGCACTGGCTTTTTATCTCACAGTCCCTGCCATGTCTGCTGTACTTTCTAATTTCACAAAAATGAAAACAGCATCTTGGTACTCTTAACACAGGAAGAGAGAATTTCCATTGCATAGAATCGCTGCCTGATGTACGGCTGCATAGTTTACAGCGATGGTTTTAATTAAGGAATAGAATTAGTGTAACATCTGATTTTTAGTCTCCGTCATCCAAGTGTCTTTGTCTGCAAAACAAACATATTGGGGGAGGGGAGGGGGTGGGGGGAGAGACCATCACGTCTCTGTTAACCTTCTTGGCAGTATTCAGCAGGGATGTCTGAATCAGATCAGCCAACTTCACCAAGGTATGTTGCCGTGCAGAGTGTCAACTGTCCCCGTTCTGAATAAATCCCAGCGTAAATATCACCAGATGGACGTAATCTCCAACATCAGACTTTGCTGCTGGCGTCTGTCTAGCACTGCCAGGGTTATTCAAAAACTTAAAGTGGTGTACGGCAAGTCCGGCAGCCCCGAGAGGCAATCGAGCTGCAGCATATTACAATGAGGGGGGGGGTCTGTTGGAGCGTCTGTGCTCTCACGGATAGAGGTATTCGTGTCAGTTTGTGGCTGATCCTTCAATATCTTTGTGAGCATGGATGGAGATAGGGGGGGGCAGGGAAGGCAGTTACACCAGGGTCCCACCATCCAAGTCAGCTCATTTGCATGGCCCCTGGCAGGCGATGGCAGGCAGTGCGCACTCCCTCACCCTGTGCTGCGTTGGGGGGGGGGGGGGGGGAAGGGATGATTATGCCATTGTGCAGGTTGGTAGTGAGAGAATTCAGCTGGGTATTATGTGCATCTCCGGAGGCCTCGCCTTCGGAAGGATAATAGGAGTGGAGGCAGTCCGCAGGAGGCGCTGCCAAATTGGTGCAGGGTCTACATCGGAAGCCCTGTGAGATGAGACTTTAAGAAATCTAAACTTGCTGTGTATATTCTAAGAGGAGAGGTGAGACCGTGGATATAGGATAGACCTTCAGATACCTGGGAGATGTTAATGATGCACAAGAAATAAACCTTTTGCAGGGGAAAGGATGTTCCAGAACAGGGGGGGTGATACGAGGCACCAAAGGGGTAGAAGAAAGGAAGAAGCATGGACTGCTCTTCTGGGGATGGGCAGTGGCAGCTAAGACAGTAACGGGCTTGAAGAGGGGGATGGGATAAGCCGAGAGGATCCTTAGTTGCAGAAAGCGGGGCCTAGTGACGCGTATTTAAGCATTCATAGCACCATTCTCTCCTGATTCACCAAGGAGCGTTGGGGCTGCCGGAATGAATGGCACAGTGATTTAGTAGGGAACATTAGATGTCTAGAGGTAGCACAGGCACCTGCTTGGCTGGCTGCGGTGGTAGAACTGATTTTAGGTGGGTCTGTCTGGCATGTTCTGTAGTAACTGGCAGTCCTAGTGGAAATACCTGTGTTCACATAGCCGGGTCTGTGGCAGACTATCTGCCGGGGACCCAGGGAGGCTGGCTGCTTGGGCAACGGGCACGCTAGTATTGTTGTGTGGAATTACGGAGATTTGGGGATTAGAAATGGGGGGTAGCGTGGCTGCTGGAGGGAAATAAGTAGGGAATTTGGGGGGGGGGGGGGGGTCATGCTCTGCGACTGACAGCGAGGATAGATTCTTAGCAGTGTGGACAGAATGACTGGGCAGATTGGATGGGCCGGATAGGAGACAACAGCAGAAATAGACCCTGTTACTATGGGAGCATCAAGGGGTTGGAAGCAGGAGAAGTGTTTTGGCCTGTTGAGGGGACTTATTTTAGCGCTGTGGAGTTCGCAGTTGTGAGTAGTTTTGTGTCACTTTATAAATATGGTTTCTGTTAGCTAAGTCAGTAAGTTTGCCGGCATTATCTACTGTGAGAGAGCCCTTAGCACCTCGTCCTGAGGGGGCATTAGAATGATTCTGATTTTCATGGATGCTTTTGGAATCGTGTGCTTATTTAGCTGTTGTTTTATTATGTTTAGTATTTCATATTATAAATATATTTATGCTTCATTGTTTTATATCTATTGTGTTTTATAAATTGTAAATTTTGATAAATTCCACCATAACAGGTAATTGTGAAGTAAATTAATATAGCATCAAAAGAAAAAAGAAACTTCACTCCTAGCATATTCAACAAATTCATGTATAATCACTTATGGATGTTTAAAAAAAGGAGGAAAAAGACCCTCAGAACCTCATGCTTGTTCTGTCAAGAACATCCAGCATTTTAGAGGCAAATGTCAATCATTGGTCTCAAAAACCTCCAACGATTAGATTTTTATTAAATATTCTTTTATTAAATTTTATCAAAATCAAATTTGGTTTTATTTTTTCTTGAAAAATGCTGATTTGTGCTAAAGCTGTGCTCTCATAATTTAAAGATCATGACATATTCTTTGTAATCTTCAATTTCTTCTCTTCTGATGATCAATTTAGCTGCACATACTGGGCACAACAAAACTTTCCACTTATCTGACTGGCTATTTCACACAGAAATCATCCCAAGTCTGATCCGTCTTTTCATTCGTCCCCATTCAAAATTTGGGGAGCTGCTGATAGCATACCAGAAGTGCAGTATTTTCAATCATGAAGCCGACGTCTGCTAACGTCTCGCCGTGTGGCTGTATCAAGACATATAAACTGCATAAAAAGAATGTCATGTACACAAAAGTTGTATGTTAAAAAACAGTTTCATACACAGTATTACTGAAGCCTCAACATACCTTCTTTAGCGCACAGTCCAACATCCAAACATTCTCTGCAGCGGAAACATCCGCTAATGGCGACTTAGTAACAAAAACGCCGGCGCATGTGCAGTGCATTTATACATGCGCTCAACCAATAGAAACATGCCTGAGCAATATCAATCAAAATTAATTCAATCCCAGTAATGATTCCATCTATTGTAAACACTGATCTTAAAGAATTAGGTCCAAAAGAGACTTATTCCTATATTAGGATATCCAAAAACACACAATTTATGTGTCTGATCTCTCTTACTGAAAGTAGAATTTTGATCAGATAGTAAAGATTGGTTGTTGTCGAGGTTATTCCAAAAACAACTTAGACAATGACTTTGATGTGTATGTATTAAAAAAAAGGGTGAAGAAACAGCAAAGAAGGCTGTCTAACAAAGCCGTGAGGGCAACAAAACAGGATTAGCAGCCAAATGTCCAAAAATGGATTTCTTTATTGCAAGGTAACACGAGTGTGTGAAAAGGGCACTTTTCACACACTCGTGTTACCTTAAAAAAAGGGGGAAACCAGTCTATTTCCACATTCAGACCAAAAGGATTAAAACTATGAAGTTTATATATCTATCTTGACTCTTGCTGTAAAGGTCTCTTGCCTCTGTCACCTCCCCTCGTATTCGGTTTGACTCTCTCCCAAACACTGCATCTTGGATCATAAAATTTATGATCAAATTCAGTGCAATGAACCACTAATGGTGCTTCAATTATAGCAGTTTTTAAACAGCTTTTGTGTTCGGCTAACCTTGTACATAAGGGGCTGATGGTATTGCCCACATATACCAAACTGCATGGACAAATCAGGACATATATGAACTTCGTAGTTTGTATGGGGGTGGGTTATACATTTTTAAATATATAAAACCCAAGAGACAATAGTCTTGTTTGTTTTTTCAACGTGCCAGCACATATGCATTAGTAGGTACATACAGCATATATTGCATAACGTAGGTAATAAGTATACTTTAATTAGGTCACAGACCTTCATGTTTGACAAATTTCCATTTCCTCCACCCATGGGATTTTCTCCAGACAGTACAGAATTTAAAGGCAATGTCTGAAAGCCAGACAGACGGCAAAAAAAAAAAAAAAAAAGTCTTGAATTGTCTGGATTTTAACTCTCCGGTCCAGTGCAGCAGCTATTGGTAACTCTCTTCCTCCCCTCCCCCTCCCCACCAATTACACCAGCTTGGCCACAGTCAGCCAGCCAAATACCTTCCTGCCCCCTCAGCAGCCTGGGTGTCTGTAGGCTGGCACATGCAGTGTGGCTCTGTTGGCACCACTAATTTACACCATAAAGTGTGACCGAAGAGGGGCGAGGAGTCCACAATCACTGCTTTGCCCTGTTCCTTTTGTTGCTCTGTTTGGAGGGGTCGAGGGCTCATGTCTTCATCCTCCTCCTCCTCCTCGCACCACCCACAGAGCTGGCGATTGGTAGCGCTGGTTTCTGCCTGGCTTCTGCCTCTACTTCCTGCAGCCCACCCAAGCCACCATCCTGGCAGCTGCCATGTGAGGGTGGCTTGGGGCAGCCGGTGCTGCCCTTTTCTCCTCCTGCTTGGGCAGGTCAGAAGTTAGCGGTGCTGTCTAGCCCCAGGGGGCTGCCTCCAGCCGCTCAGTTCAAAAACTGGAGTGAGAAAGGAGGCAGGCAGGCAGGCCATGGAAACCGGCAGCGCTGCGCAAAGGCCCAGAGTGCCTGTGGCCCATGCTGCTGTGAAATGAACAGATTTTCTGTGGAACAGGAGGAGTAAGGGCTATGAAAGGAAAGGAGGGGGTGGAGGAGCAAGGAGGGAGGGAAGAGAAGGAGGGGTGGGGAGGGAAAGAAGGGAGCGCTGGAAGAGCAATGATGGAGAGGAAAAATGAAGGAGAAGTGATGAGTGAGAGGCTTGGAGGACAGCGGGGTGGAAGGTACAAATGAGAAGGGAGGCAAGGATGGGGGGTGGAGGGTTCATGTAAGAACATAAGAACATGCCATGCTGGGTCAGACCAAGGGTCCATCAAGCCAGCATCCTGTTTCCAACAGAGGCCAAACCAGGCCACAAGAACCTGGCAATTACCCAAACACTAAGAAGATCCCATGCTCCTGATGCAATTAATAGCAGTGGCTATTCCCTAAGTATAATTGATTAATAGCCGTTAATGGACTTCTCCAAGAACTTATCCAAACCTTTTTTGAACCCAGCTACACTAACTGCACTAACCACATCCTCTGGCAACAAATTCCAGAGCTTTATTGTGCCTTGAGTGAAAAAGAATTTTCTCCAATTAGTCTTAAATGTGCTTCTTATTTATTGTGCACTTTCCATAGCTAAGCCAGTTTTTTTGTTTTAATCTTTTTTTTTTTCTCTTTTGTACATTGCTTTTACAATTGTAAGAAATGTTATTAAGTGAATAAAATAAGTGAGCACTGTGAGAGAAGGGAAAGATAAGTGTCTCTTAGGAGGAGTGGACTGAGATGTGCATGCTGGTAGGAGGAGAGTCAATCAAGTATGAGGAGGATGGATATAGTTGTGAGGGGAGGAAGAGAATGGAAAAGTGTGATTAAAGGGAAACAAAGAAAAAATACAATTTTCTTGTCCCCAGATCAGTCTAGGTAAGTGGGTTTTTCTCCCTTACCAGCAGATAGGCAGACAGAATTGAAAAGCTTTATTGTACTATTGGTGCATAACTGTGCCACCTGCAGATGCTCAGTATTCTCTGTCTCCAGCAAATGATAGAGGGGCAACACCTAGTCTGATCTGAAATCCAAATTGGTCCCAGCAGTATTAAATCATGGATTGAGACCCTGATAGAGAAAGGGCAAACAGGGTGTTGTTGGTGATTCTTTTCTAGCTGGAGTCCTGTCCTGGGGAGGGATTTGACAGCCCGTGGTTCTGGCTCTCTCATCCCCCTACCTCCATCTCCCTTCTGGTTGACTAATTCCTCCTGGCCCTCTTGGTCTGCTCTCAGGGAAGTAATTTTCTTTCTTTCTGGGGGTTCTTTAAAAATAATAAAAAAATAAAAAAGATGGACAGCAGATTTCAGCCGACGCTCCATGGAAGTCTTTGGAACCCATGGGGGAAGAGGTAGAAATCTAGGGGTCCTGCCCATGGTGTGGATTGATCGGGTACCAGCAGTTTTTTCTTTATTTTGACTGTGATAAGTGAGATAATGCCAGTGAAACTATAATCTGTTCTCTGAAAGAATTTTTGTTTGAAGTCCCTTTAATGGCTGCTTCTACTGAGCATGGAAAGCGGTGCTTGGCCTGAAGGGAGTTGCAGGACAACTGCAGGCCTTGGGCTTGTATGAGGAGTGCAATAGTGGCAGAAAAGGCAATTCTACTGCCACTGGTTCCACCGAGGAGAGTGAAGAACCTGCAGTGAAGAAACAGGTGTCCCGGGGTGTGGAGTCAGACAGCACCAGGAAGCTTGTTTGCACGGGAACCACAGACATGCCATCCTCTCTCACAGTGCAGGAGATTGCAGGGGAGAGGGAAGCTGATCCCTCATAAGTTGTCTCCTGAGGCAGGAGGGAAAAAGGGGGCCTGGATGAGTACTGGAAGGACTTTTTTCCCCACATATTGTTACTCATGCATAGGGCTTATCTAGTCAGGAAAGCAGTGGGTTTGAAGGCTCTATCCCCAAAGGGAATCCCTCAGCAAGGTGGGTGGATTCCATGGTCTCGTCCTAGCCAAAGAAAAAAGCTTTGAACCAGATGTTTTCCCAGATGATGAGGATGGGGATAAGGACCCCTTGGAGGAGGGGGAAATCTCGGTGGCAGAGGGGATGACTCCAAGGCATCTCTTCAGGAGGGAGGAATTGCCCACCATGATTTCACAGGTTCTCACGAAGCTGGGAATAAGAGTCTGTGGCAGAGTCCAAGCATGAGGGAAGGATCCATATTGGAAGAGCTTAAGGGCCTCACTAAGGTATTTCCCTTCCGTAGAACGGTGAAGGTCCTTGTATTCAAGGAATGGGATAGCCCAGAATTAGGTTTAAAGGTTAGCGGAGCTATGGAAGAGGCATTGAAACTGCCTAAGTTAGATGCTTTAGTGTCAGCAGTTACAAAGAAGACCACCAGTGGAGGGATGCACAGCCCATAGGGATTTCCAGGATCAGAAAATGGAAACTCATCTCAAAAGATGTTTGAAATCTCAGCCTTGGGGATCCGGGCAACAGTCTGTAGTAATTTCATGGTCTGAGCTTGTTTGCATTAGGTACGACAGATTCTGGTTGCAGACTCTCTGAGGTCA
The DNA here is from genome assembly GCF_901001135.1 of Rhinatrema bivittatum. Lineage (NCBI taxonomy): Eukaryota > Metazoa > Chordata > Amphibia > Gymnophiona > Rhinatrematidae > Rhinatrema > Rhinatrema bivittatum. Next base: position 188,353,696 of record NC_042618.1, on the reverse strand, counting down.
TTCGGTAAGAAAAGGAAGCAGAATGTCTATAGGTTTGGTTGGCCTTTATTGCAGATGCATTGTATAATTTACTTACAGTATCTGCTAGAAATATGATGTCTGCAGTTTCGGCCCGGTGGTTTATCTGGCTATGCAGCTGGGCAGCAGATGTATGGTCCAAATCTCAATTAGGTAATCTCCCTTTCAAAGGGAAGTTACTTTTTGGAGATAATTTGGAGCAGGTGGTTAACTGTTTTGGAGATTCCAAGTCTCAAAAGTTGCCAGAGGAAAAGCCGAAAGGAAGTCCTTTCCAGCAGGGAGACGTTCAGAGAGGCCAGGCGTTACTATCCAGGAAAAGGATCCTCTTCATGATGACAGTATTTGAGCAAATCTCAGTCCTTTACCTCAAGGGAGAGTTCAGGCCCCAGCTCAGGAGAACTTAAGGGAGTGCAGTGAGATTCAATTAGTATTTCCTGGTAGCTCTTGCAGGGCAATTTGTCCAAAGAGTAGAGTTAGAAATTCCCAACTGAATCATTGTGACAACAAATGCCAGTCTGAGGGGCTGGGGTGCCATTTGTCAGGGGCAGACAGCGCAGGGCCATTGTAAGCCTGGTGATCCATCAGTCACGTAGAAATGAAGGCTATCAGGAAAGCATTAGTGTTTCCTTCTGTCAGTCTGAAACAAGGAAGTAAAAGTTTTTTAATCTGATAATATGATGGCAGTGGCATATATCGACAATGGAGGGTGCTTGAAAAGCCCAGCTGTCTCTGGAGAAGTCGGGATATTGTTCCTTTGGGTGGGGCAGCATCTAAATGTCTTGTCAGCAACTCATGTGGTCAGAGTGGAGAATTTTCAAGAGGATTTTCTAATCAGACACACTCTCTGGACCCTGGAGAATGGGAGTTAGCACAAGAAGCGTTTTTGCTCATCGATGCCTTCACATTTGATGGCAACTAGACTGAATGCCAAGGCACTGCGAATCTTCAGTTGAAGACACGAGGCAGGGTCAGAAGGCCTCGATGTGCTGGCCCAGCCATGGCCTTCAGAGATTGTGGTTTACATATTTCTTCCTTGGCCTCTAGTAGGCAGGCTAGCAAGATGCATATAGAAACACTGAGGCAGAATGAACTTATTGGTTCGAGTGGCCCAGGCAGCCATGGTTTGTGGTGAATCTCAAATTAGAGGATCCCTTGAGGTTAGCTCACATTTCTGGTCTGCTTCATCAGGGTCTAATTTTCTTGGAGCAGGTGGATCACTTTAGTTTCGTGGCTTGGCTTTTGAGTGGAGAAGGCTTATTTGGAAGAAGTCATTGCAACTTTGCTTCAAGCTAGGAAGCCCTTGATGTCCTTGTTGTACATGTGGGTTTGGACAGTTTTTGAGACCTGGTGTCAGGACGCGGAGATTGCCCCACTTCAGACCTTGATTCCACAGATCCTTTCCTTTCTGCAGAGGGGATTGCAGAAAGGGCTGGTCCTGAGCTCTCCTAAGGTGCTAATTGCTGTGTTTATTTTATTTGATTTATATTCTGCTTTTCGGCACGTCAAAGCAGATTACATTCGAGTACTGTAGGTCTGTTGGCTTGTTGCAGAGGAACGGTGCAAGGGATTACACTGGTCTCACATCCAGATGCAGTGAGATTTCTGAAGGGAATGTAACATTTACATCCTTCAATTTGGCGGATTGTTTTGCCATGAAATCTTAATTTGGTCCTGCAGGCGTTGTGTAAGCCCCTTTCTGAGTCATTGCACAAGGCATATTTGAAGGACCTTACTCTGACGACAATCATTTTTGAGGCCATTTGCTCAGCGAGGTGTATTTCAGAGCTACTGGCCTTGCCGTGCAGGGATCCCTTCAGTTTTCGGAGGATGGAGTTTCCATTTGGAAGGTACCATCTTTTTTGCCAAAGATGATTTCTTCATTCCATTTGCGTTAATTGGTGGAATCGCCTGCATTTAGGCAATTTGGATTCTTCTGCTTATGCCAGGGAGCTTCATGTTATGGATATGCACAGAGTGCTCTTGAGGTATTTCAAGGTCACAAACAGCTTTGCAGGTCCAATCATCTGTCTGTGGTCCCAACAAGGAGGAGAAGGCATCAAAGGCATCTATTTGCCAGGTGGATTAAAGAGGCAGTAACCTCTGCCTACATTTGCAAGTGGCTACAAGTTCTGGTAGATCTTTGGGCTCACTTCACCAGGGTGCAAGCCGCATCTTTGGCTGAATGTCAGTTGGTGCCAACCCAAGAGGTTTGCAAAGGGGCAACTTGGTCTTTTTTGCACACTTTTATCAAGTATTATAGGCTGAATGTTCAGGTGCCAGACGCAGCACTGTTTGGTGAGCGTATGCTGCTAGTGAGTCATTCGGGTTCCTGCCTAGTGTAAGGAAGCTTTGGTACAGCCCATTCATCTGGACTGATCTGGGGGACGATAAGGAAGGGAAAACTGATTCTTTCCCTGAGTCCCCCAGATCAGTTTAGAATCCGGCCCTGTTCTGAAGACCGCTCTTGTCTCTGTGTGTGCATATAGGTCAGACGGCATTCAAACTCCTCTGGTTGGAGTGGGGTTTTCAGTTGGAATTCCCTTTATAGTTTGGTTTACATTTCCCCTGCTTGACCTTAAGGGGGTGTGTTTTTTGATTTGGGTAGTCTTAGCTTGTTTGCAGATTATACTGAGCAACCTCAGGTGACACACTGTCTTATGTAAAGCTTTTCTTCTCTGTCTCCGTCCTCTGGTAGGGGAGAAACACCTGTTCATCTGGACTGATCTATGGGACTAAAAAGAATTAGCTGGTAAGAACCAATTTTTCCATATGACAGAAAAGATAGGGGCCTAGGAATGAGATCAGCAAGAGAAGAAAGGAACAGTTGGATAGAAACATCTAGAAGGGAAGTCTGAGAGAAGCGCACAGGCAAGAAGGAACTGTAGAAATCAGTGCAGAGGAAATACAGAAATGTGAATAAAGACAAGACAGAAAAAAATGAAAATACGTATAAAGAAAAGATTTTAAAAAAACCATGTGAATGAAAATGATGAGACTAGGAGAATGGATGCAGATAAGGAGAATAAAAGAGCAATGACTCCAGTAGTTTGAAAATATTTAATTTTATTGAAAACATTGTTATATTACAAGGTCAGAAGAGGATTACCGGGCTCAATAAACACTGGATGGGTTGAATAATATCTTGCTTAGTCGGGCTCTAGCTTGTGCTTGGTATATGTGATTCAGGTTTTCTGTTTTTATGGCGCTATATCACACGTGTGATGTGGCGAATTGCAATTTCTTCATTAGAACTGCGCAAGATCCTGGAGAAACCTGGAGTTTTTATAAGCTATGTTAGATCTTTAAAAAGTATTGCAGCCTACATGTAATCTGCCTGGTAATGAAACACTGTGAAAGTGCGGAATAGTTTTTAATAAATTCAAAGATTCCCTTATATTAATGCGGGAGTCATGAATAGTTAACTTATTAAAAAAAATATTGATTCAGTGATTGGAAAAAATTGCAAATATTTTAAGCTCCTTATTTTGCAGAGTTGGTGCTGGCACAAAAGTCCCTCTCAAGGTAGAAGGGAAGGAGAATGAAGGTGGTGACGGCAGCATACACTGAGGTTTCCTGAGAATCTCTCTTAAAAAAATTATCCCTTTGTAGCTCGGATTAGCAGGGATTTCTGATCTGTCACTGTAAGGAAAATCCTGCGTATTGCTGAGACTAAGCCTGTACTCCGTGCCTCTAAGCTTTGTCCATATGGGCCTTTGGAGTATCTCACTTGATACACTGAAGCCATCCAGTTGATGTAAATATATAAGGACTGATTTTTGTTGGGTTGTTTTTTTTAGTTTGAACAACATGAGTTATAATTAAGCTGCCTCAGGACTTGAGAGAGAAAGCTGGGAAGGGGCAAGGCGAGAGGTCAGGAGATGCTGGTGCTGGGCAGAGCATGCAGAGAGAGAGAGAGAGGCATTAATAGTGCAAGAGGTGGGGCAGGAGATGCTACGCTGGTACTGCCAAGCCTCCCAATTGTTCTGGACGGTATTATGCTGTTAATGCATACATGAACAAATAAACATTTGGATTTTTCTCTGGGTGTGGGGACACTTTCAAGTGTTTTTGGAATTTTCACGGGAACTATTCACCCTCCCACTGAAAAAAGCAAGAGCAGCAGTATTGCCTAAATAAGGCACAAAGAATTCCACTGTATTGATTCAAAAAAAGAAGCACCAACCTGTGATTTCTTTCCTTTTAATTAGAAGGTAGAATTGAGCTTTGTCCTGTTTTGCTTCCGAGCTTGTGGCTAAAGCCCAGTCACTGCCTGCGTCATGCAGGGTGGACAACTCATGAAAGATTTATTTATTTATTTATTTATTTTTTTTACTAACAGTATGGTTTACCTTCACCAGTTAGTGCACAAGTAGACTTACTATGCCACAGTTAACCCTTTTTTGCATAAAGGCAATTCTTGAAGACTTCAGCCTTGCAGATCCTGAGCCTATGGCACTGGAGACAGGCATCATTGCTTATCAGGCTTTTACTGACATGAAATTATTTTTATGGACAATGTCATTTTATGTTGTGTGGATTTTTTTTTTTATACTGACTGTCAGTAAATTTGCTGACTATTGGCATCGTGACACAGTCCAAGATTCACTCTGACAGAAACCCAGAGAATTGTACTATTTGTGACTACACCTGTTAGATCAGCTGTGGTGTGATTTGATGGGTCCTTTGGATATTTCTCCATTTGTCCTGCTTTACCTAGCTTGATGGAAAGTTTAGACAGCTGCAGAAATATTAAAAAGTGCAAATAGAATAAATGGCAAATTGTCTCTCTTTTTTTTTTTCTGTTGTCCTGCTTATATATATATATTTTTTTTTCCTTTCATTACATAAAACAAAGAAAATAAAAACTATATTTTAGAAGTTGAAGAAACATGTCCCTAAAATAAAGCAAAAGAAAACATCCAACTCCCACATCCAATGGCCAGATCTGCTCTTGATAAATTCAAAAATAGCAGCTGTCTAGTTCATGTTAATGATTGAGCTTCCTTTTATGGGTTTCTTTCCATGCAGAGTCTAGAGGTCTTGCTCAGACTGAAGATCTACCTTTTATTTCTATTTACAGAAATCATATGTAAGTTAGTAGAACTGGACGGGATTGCTAGTGCTATTTATGCAACATGCTCTGTTACGGCTACTGATTATTGTTGGAGTGTTCTACATGGCTACAGCGTAACCTAAGGAGGAAAACAGAAGCTGCACGAATCCTGGTAGCCTTGGAAAGAGGGAAAAGATGTGTGATCGGTTTTGATCATTTTTGCTCTTTTAAAAAGAAATCGAAGAATGTTTATCTTACTGTGCTGGTTTCCGTACTTTTGTATTAGATGTTGCATGGCTGTAAGATTACTGTCTTGGAGAAACCCACAGACAGATGATGAGAGCATTAAGTCACGTCTTCTGCTGACTTGTGGGTAGGTCACTTTTATCGCTGGGTAGAATCATAGAATATGATAAAGACAAAAGGCTCATCTAGTCTGCCCTATTTCATTCCTGGCGCTTTGCCATAGGACCCTAGTTGATCTCTGGCTTTCCCCTCACTTCTTTACAACCAGTAGGGATGTGCATTAGTTTTAAAAACTAAGGGAAATCTGAACTGAAGCAGGCTTTTTTTAAAATTTATTTTATCCTGAAACAAATGCCAAACTCCCTCCAAAAACCACAAACATTTTTTGGTGCATTTGTTTATGAAAATAGTGTGTGTGTGGTTGCAAATAGTGCACACTATTTCCCAAAATGAAAAAAAAAAAAATCAAAATTGAAAAAAAATTATAATCCAAAACTGAAAAAAAATGTACCTGCAGATTTCCTAGCAACTAAGAGATCTGTGGTTATCCCTGGGATTCTTAAATTGTTACCCAAATGTAATTGCTAATATTAAACATTTCTCTGGCCTCCCCCTTCCTCCCATCCCAATTCTGGTCGCCGCATCTCAAAAAAGATATAGTTGCAATGGAAAAAGTACAGAGAAGGGCAACCAAAATGATAAAGGGGATGGAACAGCTCCCTATGAGGAAAGGCTGAAGAGATTAGGGCTGTTCAGCTTGGAGAAGAGACGGCTGAGGGGGAATATGATAGAGGTCTTTAAGATCATGAGAGGTCTTGAACGAGTAGATGTGACTCAGTTATTTACACTTTCAAATAATAGAAGGACTAGGGGGCATTCCATGAAGTTAGCAAGTAGCACATTTAAGACTAATCGGAGAAAATTCTTTTTCACTCAACGCACAATAAAGCTCTGGAATTTGTTGCCAGAGGATGTGGTTAGTACAGTTAGTATAGCTGGGTTCAAAAAAGGTTTGGATAAATTCTTGGAGGTTCTTGTGGCCTGGATTGCCAGGTTCTTGTGGCCTGGATTGGCCACTGTTGGAAACAGGATGCTGGGCTTGATGGATCCTTGGTCTGACCCAGTATGGCAAGTTCTTAAGTTATGACATAGCAGAAGCGCAACCTAACGGCATGTGTTTAAAGCACCATACTCGTACAATTTCTTGATCAGTGCTGGGGGCTGCCAAATTGAATGGCAAAGTGCATAATATGAAACATTAGAATTCCTAGCAGAAAAGCAAGCACTTATGAAATCGGATCGGTATGGCAAGCTACAAGTATAGTAATAACTAGAAGGCCTATTGGAAATTGCTTGGTCTATCTGGCAAGCTATGCAGGGGACCCAGGAGTTTGCTGCTGAATGTTTGGGCAGCAGCCATGATGGTATTGGTAGCTAGATTATTACAAAGCTTTGTGGCTAGACCTAGAAAGGGAGAGGGTGAAGGATCTGGCAAGGGGAATGGAACAGCTTCCCTATGATCTGGCAAGGGGAATGTAACAGCTCCCCTATGAGGAAAGACTAAAGAGGTTAGGACTTTTCAGCTTGGAGAAGAGACGGCTGAGGGGGGATATGATAGAGATGTTTAAAATCATGAGAGATCTAGAACGGGTAGATGTGAATCGGTTATTTACTCTTTCGGATAGTAGAAAGACTAGGGGGCACTCCATGAAGTTAGCATGTGGCACATATAAAATTAATCTGAGAAAGTTCTTTTTCACTCAACGCACAATTAAACTGTGGAATTTATTCCAGAAGATGTGGTTAGTGCAGTTAGTATAGCTGTGTTTAAAAAAGGATTGGATAAGTTCTTGGAGGAGAAGTACATTACCTGCTATTAATTAAGATGACTTAGAAAATAGCCACTGCTATTACTAGCAACGGTAACATGGAATAGACTTAGTTTTTGGGTACTTGCCAGGTTCTTATGGCCTGGATTGGCCACTGTTGGAAACAGGATGCTGGGCTTGATGGACCCTTGGTCTGACCCAGAATGGCATGTTCTTATGATCTTGCATGCTCATCTGTCAAGGATGATAAGAATACAAATGAGGAAGATGACAAATACCGTCTTGGATAAGGAAAGAGATCTTACATTCATACTCTTTTTATGGGATAAGTTCAGGGGATCTCTGAGGGACTGATAGGGATTGTAGATCTGAGTAGTTGGTGTGGATGGGAAGACTAAACAGGCCATATGGAGCCCGATATTCAAAGATGCTTAGTCGGCCACTGAATATCCGGCTATGCTCAGCAGTCACCACTTAGCTGGATAAGCCACTGATAAATAGATAGCTGGATAAGTCAGGGGCAGGCAGTGACCATAATAGTGAGGCACTACTGAGCCAGGTAAGTGCCTTAGAACAGGTCTAACTTAGCCGGGTATGACTTATCTGGCTAAGTAGTGTTTTGTACGCAGTTATTCAACTACATAGCTATGCTGCTGAATATTAGGGATGTGCATTTATTTTATTTATTTATTTATTTATTTTATATACCGACGTTCGATCGAGATATCACATCGGTTTCCAGATAACTAAAAGAATAGGGTAGTAACAGCCCTATTTTACATTATAACATTGTAATAAATATAACGAATTATAACAGAAATAACAGGATAACATGGAACATTTGATATAGTATATAACATATGTACATAAATGACTTGTTGATGAGGATATTTTAAGGTTAAGGTTCTGGGGTACATTTTCAAAAACAGCGCGTGCACGTACTTTTGTTCGCGCACCACGCGCAAACAAAAGTACGCTGGATTTCATAAGATACGCACGTAGCCGCGCGTATCTTATAAAATCCGGGGTCGGTGCGCGCAAGGGGGTGAACATTTGTGCAACCTGCGCGTGCCGAGCCCGGCGTGCGCTGCCTGTTCCCTCCGAGGCCGCTCCGAAATCGGAGCGGCCTCGGAGGGAACTTTCCTTCCGCCTCCCCTCACCTTCCCCCCCCCCCCCCCCACCTTTGTGAGCAGATTTACGCCTACCCGAAGCAGGTGTAAATCTGCGCGCGCCAGCAGGCTGCTGGCGCGCCATCACCCAACCCGGGGGCTGGTCTGGAGGCCTCGGCCACGCCCCAGGGCTGGCACCATGCCCCGGACCCATCCCTCCCGCCCCCTCCCGCCCCTTTTACGAAGCCCCGGGACTTACGCGTGTGCCGGGGCTATGCGTGCGCCGGCAGCCTATGCAAAATAGGCACGCCAGCTCGTGAGTGCCCTGCGCGCGTAAATCCGGCCGGATTTACGCGCGCAGGGCTTTTAAAATCCGGCCCTCTTTGCGGTGGTTCGCACATTCCTCGTGGATCTATAGTGCGCTTGTATGTTTATTAATGAGTTGTGTGCGTACCGTCAATCCATGAGGTATGTGCGTACTGCCGAAATGAATGGAGAAACGAATGCACATCCCTACTGAATATCCCTTGTAAGTTATCCAGATGAGTCTTATCCAGCCTTCTTACAGATCTGGGTAAGTCTGAATATCTACCTCCATGATCCTTTTCCTGCAATCACAATTCTCTATTTCTATGGCTGATAGGTGGGATATATCCTTGCAGTGTGGACAGGAATGGCTGGTTGACCTTTTTCTGCCATCATCATCATCATCATCATCTACCTTGTTACTGTGTATGTGCATGCAACTTCCAGGCAGCCCCAAGGCCTAAGATTAGGAAGGCAGCCCTTACTAGATTAAGAGTCCAAGACCTCCCCTGACTTTCTAGTTCTAAAACAGTGCATGAACACCTTTCCTGTAGCATTAACTATAGACTAAAAGTTTGGGCAGTAGGCCTGGGGTCTCCCTTTGTGCTTTACACTTGGGGTGCAGTTTATTGGAAACAGGCAGGATGAAAGTGAAGTCGGGAAGCAGACTGTGATATGGTCCGTCGCCTTCTGTCAGTAACGGCTTTGCAAGGGAGGTTCTGTGGCAAGCGGGTGCATTCCATACTACAAGAAGGGAGAAGCTGGCAGTGTAATTACAGGGCACGAACAGAAGAAAACAGATTTCAAGAGGGTTAAAAAGTTGAAGTGACTTAGCAAGCCTCAAATTTGACCCATCCAAGTGTAAATTTATACAGCAAGGAAGCTTAATGTGCTCTCCATCTCCGTGTGAAATGTGTGCCTAGTTGGGAATATATTCAGCGTTTGCAGCACTGCCCATGCTCGTTTCTCTTTTTTATGTTCTTCTGCTGTAAGTGGGAGCGTTTCATTTTGTGGTTCTTTTTCAAGGTTTCCGAGTTTCTCCCTTTGTGTTTATATCCCTGGATAGCTAAGTGGATAATATAATGCAAATCGGTGAGAGCGTGGTTGGGTGGAGCTTCCCAAACTTGTCCATGCTCCTTGTAAATATCTTGCCTCTTTTGGCTGTGTTTTTCTCTTTATTGATTGTATTCCCAGGTGGTCATTTGTTCTTGTTTTGGTTTGGTTTGGTTTGTTTGCATAAAAATGTCAGCTTTTCGGTGTGTTGTGGGTTTGTTTGTTTTTTTTAATTATGGTCAAAACACTGTTTTTTTTTTCCCCCCCCAAGATATCCTTTGGCTGCATGCCTATACTTTAGCTACCCTGAGTTCCTCGGTCTTCCTGCCTGATTGTTTGCTATGGATCTAAACGATCAGCTTGTCCAGCCACTTTCATCTGCCATTCATTGGCAGTCTCTGGTACACAGGAACTCCCAGAAGGAAACAATTCTGTCTCCGATTGGAAGAAAGGGTGCTGCTCTGAATCAGCCGCAGATAATCTGAAATCTGCATAAGTCATCAGTTGATGCAGATTATTGCCACACAGCTGAAAGGAAAGTGCGATGGAACATAAAGCATGTCAGATTTTGGGGATATTTTTTTGCCTCTTACTACTGAACTTCATGATTATATCTGGGTGTCTTGCCTACAAACTTTTTTTTTTTTTGTCTTGCGGTTTGTTTGTTTGGTTTGGTTTTTTTTGGCCTGCTAGTTTCCTCTTGTTCCAGCCCAATTGTTCAGCGAACTGTGGTGCCATGAGCCTTCGTTCACAACCCCAATGGGGTGAACCCTTTATTTGATATTTCCACCCCACCTCAATCCACTGCAGTGACGTCCTTTGGGCACGATTTCCCAGCAGTGTGAACTTTTTCACGGGCCTCTTGGCAGCTTTCCAGCCCAGTGCAATGAAGACACTAATGTGCATGGAAACCGGCAGCCCTTTCAGGCCTATCGATATTCCTGTTTGGCCTGCAGGCCAAAGCTTCCATTTTGTACAATTAACAACAGTAGCGCCCAAGACCAACCTGCTCTCAAAGGCTCAAATGCAACCACATTCTTCCATTGACCCAATTAAAAGGCATGGGAAGCAATGAAGACCTGGACTGTAGAATAAGTGGAGAAAGAAGATTTTAGTGCTCATTTGAGAGACGAGGTTTAACAGTTTAAATCGTGTCATTATAAAACTACTGCGAGAACGTAAGAGAGGAAGCAGACCCCCACCCCCCAGGATATGGAGGGAAGTTGCATCCCCTTTGTTAGTCAATAATAAAAGGGAGCTTTGCTTCCCAGAAAAGTAGTTTTTTTTTTTTTTTTTACTTTTACAATGTAGCTGAGCAAATATGAGCTCTGTGGGACACCTCATCAGGGCTGGTTGCCTGTACTGAAATAATTTTCTAATTGGTAAAACTTAGTTCTGTGTACGGAAAGTACTCTCTTAACAGATGTTCAGTCTGTATGAATGAAAACTGCACTCCTGGAGCTCTTTCCAGCCCCAGTTGGATTATCATCGTTTCCTATATTAGGTTTGGTTTCACCTTTTTTTTTTTTTTTTTGTCATTCCTGCAGATATTATCTACGATGTGTGGAGGCTTTTCGTTTTGTCCCACAGATTCGCAGCCGCTCTCCCTGACATTCTTTAGGATGAGGGATTTGGGTTTTCTCGTAGCAGGCGCATGCGAAAAAGCGACAGGAAAAAAAAACCCACGCCAGGCAGGGCCTGTTTATAGCTGGATAAAGAGTTGCAGACGCAAATCCCACCCATGATCCAGGCGTTTGTTTTACCATCTTCTCAGATCAGAGTAAAGCCACCCCAAGAAATTGGGTGGGGTAGGTAAGAGGAATAACGAAGCCTGAATCAGATCTGGGATTGCGGTAACGCTAAATGACCACCCGAGGATAAAGCACTTGAATTCTGAACGAGCTTTTGAACTGATGGAAGCTCCGCTGTTCCCTTCTTTTGGTCGATGGTTGCACCCAGTGGAAAGGAGCCTTTTTCTTAGGTGTGTCTCTGAGCGAGTGAAGACTCGGCATCTCTCTTTCTGTACCCTTGTGCCTTTCTTTCGTTAAAGGTCCTTTGCCTCCAGATTTTAGCATTCTAGCGCTCTTGTCTCCAGTTTCCTGTAAACTGCCTGCTGGTGGAGTGTCCTCACAGCCCTGCTCCCAAGAGGCCTCACAAGCATTCACGTTAAAGGGGGAAAAAAAACCAAGCTGGGTGCTAGTTTTAGGTTTTGTAAAATATGCAGAAATAAATGCTCCTGCACAATTATAACTGAGTGAGGGAAATGCCGGACTGAATTGGTTTATTATGCAGTCTGACCCTTTCAGGCAGAGTAAGGGTTGCAAGTGCTCCTGCAAGCAGCAGGCCTCACACAGAGGCTGTTCTGTCCTCTTAGCTGAATGTCGCTCTGTAGTAAAAAGGCTTTGTCCTGCTGGGTTTGACTTTTGCTGCATTTCTTTTATAGGACTGGGGATTTTCGCTCACGAAAAGGAAGTTAGCTAGACTTGGAATGTGTTTGATAAACAGGGCTTGGAAGAAGCAGATATGTGCAATGGAACAGCAGCTTTTACTTTGCTGAGCCTGTGTTTGCTGCCTGGATGGCTTGCTTACTTATTTATTTATTTATTTGACAATCACTTATATACCGCAAAATGACAAGGTCAATGCGGTTTACAAACTAAAAGCTCATACATAATCTGAATTTAGAGCAAAACTAAACAAAACATCAAAAGTCACCATGCTGAAACCTCATCTACAAATTACTCACTGAGTAGCCTCTTCGATATCTTTACATTCCCCCTGGAGCACGTATATTTTACTCCCAAAGTGCCTCTCAAATAGCCAGGTTTTTAACATTTTTTAAAATGTAGAGGTCTCTGGCATGCTGTGCCACAATATTGGACCACCCACCAAAAGGGCAAAAGGGTACGATCTCTGATCTCGCCCAAATGTGTCAAGATGACAGATGAACCTTCCAGCAGCCCTTTATTCTGTGCACAAGCCCTGCACTACACTCACTTATTAGATCTACTTCTTTTTAAGGTCTTTATGCTATAAAACTGCCAGCTGGGCTGGGCTGGCCTGGTAAACAGCACTGCCTATAGAGGACCTGGGTCTGATTCATTGGTCAGGTCTATAGCCTCTCTCCCCCACCCAGGTTAGCAGGGACTGGACATGCTGCAGAAGCAGTGTTCACAGCTCCCGGGGGAGGGAGCCAGAGTCATTGTGCAATAGTGACACCTAGTGGCTGGATTTAGGGCCCCTGATGCATGGCCCCAGGATGAGGACTGTGGCTGTAAAGACTGGGCCAAAGTAAGTTGAAAGGGTATCTGCAAATGAAAGTCCATTACACCTGGTTCTGATTTGAGCTGGCAGCTGAAAGGAGCAAAAGGAAACTGCTGGGTCATAAAAGAATTGCTAGTCAACTCTGAGAGGGAACAAGGTTGAGATCTGGATGTTTTTGATCTCTTTTTCCCTATGGATAAAAACATGAGACGTTCCAGAATTTTTAGAGACGTGAAACTGAAAAGTTGGAGAGGCTCAAAATGACCCTGATGGATTGGCATAATTGCCTATGTCAAGAGGGTGGTGGTGGTACTCCTTGTATTCCACAATCGAAGGACTGTGTACAGTTAGTGCCTTCTCCAGGGTCGGTTCTATCATGAGGCAGGGTGAGGCAGCCACTTCAGGTAGCAAAATATGAGGAGCGGCAAAAGGTTACTCCCTCCCCCCTTGGAAAAAAACCAACAGTCCTGCAGCAGCCACTTCACCTTCCCGCAGCTATGCTCAAGTGCCCCGTGGCCTGAAGAGCGGAATGGCCACGGTGGAGCTCATCCAGGAAGAGAGGCCTGAAGGGGCCCCAGCAGGGCCTATCCCGTTTCTGGTTTTCCCATTGTTGTACTGCATGCAGGGTCTGGCTTCGTGCGGTTTCCCGTTCACTTTTTATCTGTTTGTCTCTCTTTATACTTTATGGTCTCTTTATTCTGTATTTGCTAAGGATCTGTCTGTGCTCTGCATGTGGGACTGGGGTAAAGCATTCTGCTCGTACATAGTTTCTGTGTAGGGATCTTTAGCAGCCTGGCTTGTTCTGTTTTCTTAATAAGAGGTGTATTGGTGTTTTGGAGTCTGGTGTAATATTTGCAGTGTTGCCTTTTCATAGGTAGGATTGTTACTATTTGAATGTTGGCAATTAGTGCTGTTTTGGTATACTATATTGTAACTGTAATTCAGTTTATTTACGGCTTTCTGAGGGCCAAGTCCACATTCGATGCAATTTACAATAGGCTTAATACCATATGGGTTCTAAATATCTTTTTTGCAGACCCCCCACTATTCACCCATCTCTCATTGCTTCAGGGGCCAAGTGCTGGGGAAACATGGGAGGCAGATGGTAGGGTTCCTGGAAGGGGTGGCAGGGCTTTCAGTTTCACTGATACTCTATCTGCCACTCCTCTGGGAGCTCTGACCCCTGCTCCCCCTTTCTGCAGCATTTCAAATCACTGAAAGGGCCAGACTCAAAGGGGGGACGACCCCCCACCCTTGGCGCACTCAGTGATTTGAGCTGTGTTGCACCTTGTATGGGGAGAAGTGGGGGAGCCACGTGCTATCCCCTCACCTCAGGCAGCAGATTGCCTTGAGCCTCCCCTGACCTTATCGCTTTATGGCTTAGGGTCTCCGGTTGAAGTGCCAAAGCCGTGAGCAGTAAGAATTCATTAGTAGCCGTAAGAGCTAAGCACAGACTGACATGGAGGGTTTTGCATAGGAAAAAACTTTCATCTCTCTGTGTTGGTTTTTATGTTTTTTGTTTCTGTAGGAGGTTTTTATTTTATTTTATTTTATTTATTTTTACCGTGTTAAAATGCAAAACCAAAACAAAACTGTGTTGCTTTTTTGGTTGTTTCGGATTAAAATGAGTTGAAATGAAGCAGCGCCTGTCAGTGGTGGTTTTCGTGTTATTTTAAATGACTGCGTCTCATGAAGGAACAGAGAAAGTCATGCTGCAGGTACAAATCGAACCCACTTTCACACTGTTTTAGCTATTTTGACCAAGATGTTTATAGAGGTTACGGGCATAAGACAAAGGCAAAAAAAGTGGCCATTCATTATCTTGTTTAATTACTTTTGGCTTCTGTGGAAAAGAAGAGTAATGGCTTCAGCAGGATTTTCTCCTGGTTACAAATAAACTTGGCCTTTTAGGAGTTTGGATAAATAGAGCGATCAGGAGTTTAAGAACACTGGTTCATTTCCAAGATGTTATCGTGTTAGGTGTATTTTTAGAAGGCTTAAATCACAGGAAAAGTTGTCCATGTGCAAAGCATTCAAAGCGAATACTGCAGGGGGGGGGAAAAAGCATTTTGGCCACGTTAATTGGCTGTCGGAGGATCGCCCTCCCTGAACATAGCTAAGGGCTCAGGTGCTGCTGCGCACTGCGTGTTGAGAGGAGACGCTCCCAGGAGCGGGTTTATTATGGGGAGGAAAAGTGCTGCGTGTTAGATGGTGGTGGCTTTCAAGTTTTCATACTTGGCCAGAAAATGTAAACCTGTGGAAAAAGCACCTGCGGTACTCGGTGCTTGCGGCAAGGTTCAAAGCGAAAAGCAGGCCTGCCTTTGAGAATTGGCGCAAAGCCCACAGATGAAAAATGAGTCCTCGCGGTCTTTGTCCCAGTTTGGGCAGGATGGATCCCCTTCTCCCCACCATCACCACCACAATGTAAGACAGAATTCAGACAGATATTTATATAATTCGGTGCAAAAGTGATCAGTTGGTTGCTTATTTAAATAACTAATTGCCTGTTTTTTATGGCATGGACTGTAGTTCAAGGACCGTAATCCAGCCATTTCCCTTCTCCAGGATTGAGGGGGGGTGGGGGGGGTCTGCTGTTTTATAGGGGTTACGGGCATAAGACTTAAGTTGCAGTCACTTCTATGGGCATTCAAAGCTTAGGCATAAAATCCGTTCCACCACCCTCCTAGTTCTCGCCAGCACCTTTTGGTTTGCTTTCCTTGTGAAAACTGTGCATGATTTTCAAGCTTTTTATTAGATTTACGAATGAATAATCCATTTGTGTAAGGTAGCTTCTAAATGGCCCAGTTGGCGTTGCGTCTCTGGATGAGCTTTCGTCATTGGGCTGATGCGCCACTAAAGCGTTTCCTTCACAGCATCCAGATCAATCCTCTGAAGACAAATGAAGGAAGCAGAAGTATTTTTATTTCTGTTAGCAAGTGCCAGAAGAATGGGCTCTTCCTGTAATGAGATGACCGCTGAGTTTCTATAGCTTTCCTGAGCAGGAGGTAAATAAATTAGCCGTATTCCTGAAGGCAGATAATAATAATGTTAATGTGTTCTTAGAGCCCAGCCTACTCTTGCTGCGCTGTGGGTGAATAAAACCAGAGCTAGTTTTACAGAGAAGATTGCTTTCCTCGCTGCAGAGATGAGTTTGTCTTCACTCAAATTCCTACAGTTGGAATTGTCTGGGGCAGATTAAGTCTTTGTAGCCTCAGTCTTCCAGTCGGGGGCCATGCACCAGGGCTCCTTTTGAACCCTGCAGTCATGGTCCCCATTTCCTGCCACTGGGTGTCATGCCCCCCCCCCCCCCTTGATTGCCGCCTCTGTAGCATCTCTGGCTGACACGGGGAGTAGAAGAGCTGAGTCAGGATTTGAACCCGGGTCCCTTCATAGAGCATGCACCGTCGCTGATTCAAGAGCCCAAACTTTGCCAACTATTGAAACATCTGATAGATTATCCCTATTAATCAAGTTTACTTAGGGAATAGCCACTGCTATTAATTGCATCAGTAGCATGGGATCTTCTTAGTGTTTGGGTAATTGCCAGGTTCTTGTGGCCTGGTTTGGCCTCTGTTGGAAACAGGATGCTGGGCTTGATGGACCCTTGGTCTGACCCAGCATGGCAATTCCTTATGTTCTTATGTAGAGGCATTATTAATTCCCAGGCATCTAAAGACAACTCAAGTGTTAGCTTTCTAGGCCAGAGGCAGCAAAGACTGTGTCTTGTTTGTTTCCATTCAAATATGAGCATTTAATGAAGATGAAACTTTGATAGTTGTGCCTTCTGCTCACTAAAAAAAAAAAGCTGTTTTGCAAGGACTTATGGAGTTAAAGAAAAATGTAGAAGTTTCACCAGATCCAATTTTAAAAACCGAGACCTGGTAAATCCTTGAAAGACGCTGTTCAAAATTCGTTTTGTTCTTTTTGTCAGGAACACAGACCCAGCGGCCTTCAGTGTGTGCAGGGGGCCTGGGTCCTGCAGCGATCAGGAAGGTGCTTCCAAGTGCCACGGTCTGGAGCCCTGGTGACGCTGCAAGCTAGAAATGCGGATTGGGGGAAAACAAAATAACAGCTGGCCAAATTAAAAGCAGGTTTCGATTTCTCAATCCTTTGGAGAACTTTATACTATTAATTCTGTTGCATTTTGGCAGCTGGAAAGCCATGAGACGTGGGACTCCTGTTCAGGAAGAGTGCTGCGCGCTGGATGGCCTCTGCCAATTGTCCTTCTTAGGTCAGAACATCCCAATTTTTCCACCCTGCCGCTCCAAGAAGTGACTTTGCTGCGAAACGTCTGCCCCTTGCCATTTAAAAATACCAAATGTTTGGTAGGAGGAGTTAATTTACGTAGCTCGTAGTTTGGCCTCCCAAGTCTTTTCTCAGCTCTTTGGAGGGGATATATTTCTGTTTGTTGCTGGGAATGACTCCCAAAGCACTTGGAAGTGGAAAAGCCAAGCTACGGCAGACGTGACACCACCTCCTCTTAGGTCGAAATTGCCAGAGGTCTGTAGTCCCAGGCTAGGAGAGGGGGAGGGATGCCAGGAGCTGGAAAGCATTATCCTTCTGGCCCTGTAACAGAGAAAAAAAAACACCATAATGGCCCATCCAGTCTGCCCAGTTGCTATTCTTCCCCTCTGGGTAGATGAGCGCACAGATTCAAATACTCAACACAATAACACCTCCCCCACCCCCTGTTTCTTTCAGCTCCTTTCCTACTGCTGCGCTGTATTAGTTCCAAGCAAGCTAGGAATGTGTTAAAGCACTGGTCTCTACCACCTCCACCGGCATTGAAGTAATGATTATCGGTACAGAGTGCCACACGACGGAAATCGCGTGGCAGCAAGGTTCCTGCTCCAAACAGCAAAGCATGCTCATCCGCATCGCATTTACTGACAGCTTGCGCGCTCACTGTTACCCAGAAGCCGCTGTTACATGTTTTATCCTCTGCAGAAGGGGAGGACGGTTTGCCTCTTCGGGTATTAGAACATGGGAACCGCCGTTTTGGGGTTTTTTTTGCGCAGAATGATTCCCAGAGCTGACCCTGCGGCTTTGGGGATTCTACGAAAAAAGCTTGAGCAGAGTAGAGAAGGGGCGCACTGTCTGTGCTGCAAGCATTTGATGGAGGTGGGATTGGAGAACCATATCTTTAGGTTTCACAGCTGTGCGTGTTGATCATTAGGCTGTCCTGAACATCTTTCTCCTCCAGTAAGCCTAGGACGAATTAATGGCAGAGTAAACCAGGCCAAGCTTGCGTCTTCCTCTAGAATCTTAACCTGGAAGAGAATGAAGCCCGACATGTGGGAAGGAGGCAAAAGCTGTACTGTGTCCAACTCCTGCTTCCTGCACCAGCATGTATCCCTTCCGCAGAGGATGTTTAGAGGGCAAACTGCCCTCAGACGTGCAGAGCCGGCAGATATTTTTTGCCTGTAGACATTGCACCAATTTTCAAAGGGAAAATTTTCCTTTGAAAGTTGCCTAATAAAATGTCCCCGCTCAAATCTGCACCTCAATTTTGTGCAGGTATCTGCCTTTCTCCTGGAATGACTCCTATCACCGTGAGTAAAATTACAGACCCTTTGCGTGTAAGTTAACCTACATGTACAATTTTCAAAGACCCTATTTCCTTGGCTAAGGCATTGCTTTTTCTGTGAAAAATGGCTTTGAAACTTGCTCTTGGGTCGAATTTTCAAAGTTTGCAAAGTCTGTGGATAGCGTTTACCTGCTTGCAGTTGTGGAAAGTGCATGCGAGTAGTTTTCCTGGCAAAATTGATGGGCAAAATTTTTAAATTAAAAACAATGGAGGTAATTTTCAAAGGAATTACATGTGTAAATGTAACATACACTCAGCAATTTTCAAAAGCCATTTATGCACATAAAGTTCACTTGCAATGTAAAAGCTATGGATAATTCAATGGCCTATAGCGTATCAGTTTTCAAAAGCCCACTTGCACGGGTAACGTGCATTTACATATGTAAAACCCAGGTTTAAGTATGTAAATGCATTTGAAAATTACCCCCTATGTGTTTAACTTGGAATCCCTCCTTAAGCCTGACCCTGGGAGCTCGTCTCAGATATGCGCAGGCAGGCTAGATGCGTGTATTTTTAGCCACACATCGGGTGGACAGTTTTATAAAAGCTGTTTTCCGCAGGTGAAGTATTGCTTTATCTGCAGAAACAAATTTTTTTTTTTTTGTATTGCTTTTTTCACGTTCAGATATGTAACGCGCTTCAGGCACTTTGGACTGAAGTGAGAGAAATGTAAATAAATAAACGATATGTGCCAGTGACTGCAGATTTGGCTAACCTGATTGTCCTTTCCTTGACATGCGAGTTCCCAGAGTCTGTGCGGTGGATATGTACCAGCCTGGGAGATTGGAATCGGGTTCAGTCGTGTAATTATTGTCCTCGGCTCATCTTTTCAGGACTTTTTCTAACAGACGGACTGCTTTCTTTTAAAATACCACATTTGGTAGGCATGTTTTTCCTCATCAAGACTGAAATATGATCTGATTTTCATTCCATACCCTGCTTTTTAAGTGATTGAGATTATAGTGGGCTTAAGTTCCTAGGGCTGGAGTGTAGGGGAGATGGGCAGAGAACCCTGGAGCAGTCAAAGATTTCATCCACAGCCCAGAATTTAGCGACTCCTTATTCTTGGCTTAGTGTCTCCTGAGCTCTCCGCCAGAGGTAATAGGCCGGACAGTAGGGAATATTCTAGAAGCCCTGCAGCACTGCTGAATGGAAAATGTGCTGAGCGCCCTACACAGCTTGACAGCTACTGTAGTGTGGGCCCTTCTGAGCCGAGTGTGGAGAGTTCTTTGTGCCATCTTTTGCTGTAGAACTATGTTGGAAATGCCATCAACGGCGATCTGGGCACTTGGTAGTGGTAATCAGTGATGTGTACATTTTACAAAAAAAATAAATAAATAACTTAGTTGGCAGTTAAAAAGAAAAACAGTAATGCTCATTTCTTCTGATTTTTGCTTCTGGGAACAAAATTAAAAAAAAAAAAATCTGAAGTTTTCAAAAGCTCCCTTCCACTTAGCCAGATGTTAAATCTTAATAAAGTAGGGTGTTGTCATACTTCAGAAAATTTCTAGCATCTTCTTGTTGCATGAAAAGTGGGTGGGACTCTTAGAAAGAGGAAGGCTGATACCATGCTGATAGATTTAAAAAAAAAAAAAATGAAAAAAGAAATTCCCAAACAAAATATTTTGCACAAAATGAGCGACAACCTGTGAACAGGACCAACAACAAAAGAACAGAGGCAACAATAAGGAAGTAGATTTTTTTTTTAACCCAAACAGGTTTCTCCTGCTCCTTTTGGCTTCCAGCCCAGTTGGAATCTATGCTGGGATTCTGGCATTCATAACTAGGCAGGGATTTTACCCCTCATTTATCTCCCCCTCCCAAATTACTTCAGCCCAGTCATTGCCATGATAGTCCTCAGTTTGGGGCCATACACCTGAGCTCCTACCTTGATTACTGCAGTCAGGAGCCCTAAATCTGGCCACTAGGTGTCACTGTTGCATGTTGACTTTGACTCCCTTCCTCTCCACAGCAACCCCTACTATTGCCTACCCAGGGAGTGGAAGATGCTAAGCAGGGAATCAAACCCTCATCCCTGTGAGCACTGCCAGTGAGCTACTGGGCCAGCCTGTGAAGTTGGGGTTTTTTTAGGACTTTGATGCAATTTTAATTTGTTTTGGTGTAGATTCCTTCTGCTCCTTTTGGGTTTTCAACTTAAATCAGGAAATACTGCAGCACTCTTGAGCTTTCATTTGCGACTACCTGGGAGCTTTCTTCCTCCCCCAGCCTAGCTCAATCATTGGCCCTTGACTGTGCACCATAAGTCTGGCCACTAGGTGTCGTTGTTGTACAATGGCTGATGCTCCTTCCTCTGTCAGGATTTTAGGATATCTCTAATGAATATGCATAAAATGAAAATTAGTATGTATGCAAATGGTTACTCCTGCATCTCCATTGTTAATATCTTGAAATCTCAACAGGCATGGGATCAATAAGAGAGAACCTCTCTCTTACTGCTACAAGGCAAGAAAATCATTGCCTTTTTGCTGGCTTTGCTACTCTGTGATTCAGTCATTTCCTTATTTCTAAAGTATTAAAAATGTTGGTTTACTGAGGTCAGATGACAAAGGGGAAGATTATTTGCCCAACACCGGAGCTACAAACTACCTCTTGACTTTCTTTTCTCAAACAAAAGCTCCTTCCGTCTATATCAGTCTGTGTTTCTTTCGCTGGTTTTACCTGTATTTGTCCATCCATTGTGCCTGTCGGTTCCACAGTTTTACTCTGTGTACATTTTTTAGGTTACATTTGTCTTGCTGGTTCTCTAGGCCCAGTCGGGAAAACTCTAGCAGTCAGTCATCATATCCATGGCTCTGGGTCATGGGAAAAAATGTTGTTTTGTTAACTGTTCTTGTTAGCGCACGCTAAAAATGCACAAACAGCATTTTGTGCGTGCGCCCTTTTCAGATGTGGAACGGCACACAACGAAACACTTGCAATCTCCCTGTTTTAATACAACAGTGCATCACCCATTTAGCTCACCAGTGGACTAATGTAATGAGAGTTTGTGCAGTAATCGATCAGGCCCTGGATCTCTTTGTTGCCGGCACCGGCTCCTGTCTGCTGCCTCTCTCTCGCATCCTCAGTGCCTCACAGTTAGCTCCCTCTTGCCTCTTTTGTATGCTGCTGGCTCTCTTTTCTGCAGAACAAGTGTTTTGAGGAAGGAGGACGGTCTTCCTCAAAGGAATCCTGACTAGCAGGTAAATGCAGCAAGAAAAAGAAATGCCGAGTGAGCCAGCCAACAAAAACTTGAAACCAAGCCGGCACAGGCTGCTTTGTCCTACCTTGCTGCTATGAACAGAAAAATACAAGGATCCCTTGGTATTAATTCCAAGCAGTCACGGTGACCTTGTGCGTTGCCTACAAGTATTAGTTTCATCTTTACTCTGGGCTCTCTGACTTTTTTTATTTTCTTTTTAAAGCCCGCTCTATCTGTACACGTAGAGTTATACTTTGTTCTGGAAGTGCAGGTCAGTCTCGGTTAAGATGGATGCCTTTACTTGCTGGAGTGGCTGCCTTCCAACCTTGCATGAGCAGATCACCTGCTCTTACACTGTGGTGAGAGGTCAGGGCCAGCACTTTAACACGGCAGAGAGGGACATTGAGGACAAGGGGCATAGCAGTGGTACAGATCGCCCAATAACTGCAAATGCAATATTGTCTGAAATGTGGCTTGATCAGTGATAAGAACATAAGAAAATGCCATACTGGGTCAGACCAAGGGTCCATCAAGCCCAGCATCCTGTTTCCAACAGTGGCCAATCCAGGCCATAAGTGGCCAATCCAGGCCATAAGAATCAAGCCCAGCATCCTGTTTCCAACAGTGGCCAATCCAGGCCATAAGAACCTGGCAAGTGATGCTTCCTACAGGTACTGGAAGTAGGTTAAATAAATAAATACTTTATATTTAAAAGGTGGAAAATACTGATGGGGGGAGGAGGAAAGGACAGATGTTCATTGAGATCAAGCTGTGATCAGTTTGACCAAACGGCATTCTCCTGCTCCTCCAACTCAATAAGAACCAGGGCTCTGGCACCATAGCTACCCCAGGTATTTTCCTCTATTTTATGTTCCTCCTGCCGTCTTCCCCCATGCCCCCCACCAAAAATAGAATGAGTGTGTCTAGTCTGGTTATTGTAGCAACCATCTTAAGTCAAAGGCCATGCACTAGGGTGCTCCTTCCAGAACTCTGCAATCATTGACCCTTAATCTGGCCACTAGGTGTCACCCTTAAGCAATTACCATGACTGCCCTTGCCCATGCCCCCAATTCCTAACACCCCCCCTCCCCCACCTTCCCCGGCTGTGAGCGCTTTCTCTGCAGCATCTCCAGCCCCAGTCAGTCAGCCCGTGACCACTCATTTTATCTATCATTTTAAATAACGGGGTCCAGCATTTTCTTGCACTGCAAAACTAGTGGTTTTGCATGCAGAGTTCACAGATTGCCCTGATAAACGGTCATAGAGTTTCTAGATGTGTTGTGTCTAGGCTCAGTCCATGTAGGCCAATTGTGTCCATTGCTATAAAAGGCATCTCATAGAGGATTATACAATGACAAAATGCAGAGCACGGATGAAGGGATTTTACTTGGTATTCACTTAAAACATATTGAGAGGGATTTTGGTAATATTTATGTAGGGGAGGATTTACCTGCTTGGCTTAGCAGTTCCTAAAATGCAGCCCAGATATAAGAAGTTAAAGCTTCTCTCATAAAAGCACACTGACCTTGTAGTGCCCTTGTGCTCCAAGGCTGATTGGAAAAATGTCCTTTCACCCCCTAAGTGCTCCACGTTCCTTCACAGGCTGTATGCTTAGGGTGTTTTCCAACATGGGTTGCTTAAGATGGAAAAGCGGAGCACCACCCTAGGTCCGCTCCCTAAGCCAGCTGCGGCAGAAGTGGCATGTTAGAAGGAACTAAAAAAAAAAACAAAAAAAACCCATTCTTTCATCTTGCCAAAGAAATGCCCAGAAATAGATTGCTTTGTCACTATTTTTTCCTTGCTCCGATTGCAGACTGAGTTGACCTGGCAGAGCCTGTTCTACTTCTGTAAGGTCTCATAACCACTACACATTGTGTCTTTCATACTGGCATGAACTGCCTATTTTGGGCCCCCTACCTCCCTGCTTCCCTAAAAAAAAAATAAAATAAAATCCTTTTCTACTAGCAGTAAACAGGAAATGTTATAAACTGGATGTTTTGTACAGAGTAAAGCTTATACCTCAATTTCTGGAGTTTTTAAAAATATCTTTTATGTTATTCGCAGTGTTTTTCTTCAGTGGCCTCATCGGGTCAACAAAACTAAATGCATGCAAGATCCGTAACTGAAATACCCAGAAAGGACTTACTCTAGTTACATTAACTAACTAGGTGTCGGTGATGGAACCAGATTGCTTCCCTCTCAATCGCCCCTCCCCATGCACCTTTGGTGGCATAGGACTCTTCTACAGGGAGATGGGCAAGAATAACAATAATTTTAATCTATTGGCCAGGAAAGCCAGATTACTGTGAAGGCCTTGCTTTTCAGCTGGCTGGTGAAAGCACGAGGAGGTAAAAGTAATTTTTGCTCCAGGATTACAGGAAGTCAGTCCCTCGAGGCCTGTCTCACCAGTTCATGGCCCAGGACTTCCCCTGGCATGGAATCTGGTATTTTGAAGCCTCAGGCTCCTCTTTCTTCCATGACTATTGCAGCACTTCATTATACAGGAATGGGGGGTGTGTGTGGGGGGGGGGGGGTGAGGGACAAGTTAACTTGTGGTCAGAACATTATCTTCTATAATTTCTTGTACAAATTGAGGCAGAGAGAGAATCTTGTCTACTTGTCTCATGGTCCTTTCACCCAACTGTGTGCGATAGCACACTTATTAAAATAAGATGTACTTCCAGCAGCAGCTGTTCCTTCATAACTAGAATAAGCAAGATGCACAGTTCAACAGTCTTCATTTTGGCTCTGTGTGTGTGTGTGTGTTTCCTAGTCATAGATATGAAGTACTTTTACTTGGAGTCCCGATTGCTGTTACTTTCTAGGCTGAGATAAGGAACACACATTCTATGGTTTCTCTTTCAGTTCCTGACTCCTGTAAACTCTTCACTAAAATAATTAATTTACAGCCATATTCTAATGCATCGGGTTTGACTGCTATAAAACTGTCAGAGCTAGTAGCAGCAGGAAGCCTCCGCCCTTGGACAAATCACTTGCAGTGTGCCGAGTTTGTAAACAGAGCCCTTCTGTAGAACAGGATGATTTGTTGATGAAAATACAAATGGAAGTGCTCAGCTCCAGCTGTCACTATGAACAGTGAAGTATATTCTGGCAGTGGTTCTCTCTCTAGGGTACTTGACATGACTTGAGATAACAGAACCGTTTCCCATCAGTGGACACAATAATTGGCGCTTCAGGTACTTCTCAGCAAAGAGCAAATGTCTGGCTTTTAAGGTGAAAATTATTAAGAAACTATGCATTGCCAAACTGGGTGAGAAGAAAAGGCCCACCTTGGTCTGTACTCTGTCTCTGATAGTGGCAAGCAATGGTAGCTTAGAGGAGGCGTTTAAGCCAAGGGTGAGCAAACCTTTTCAGCCACAGGCCCCCCTTCCATTCATGCAATTGGTAGAGGCCCCCCAAGTTGGGTTCAAATAAATGAAGAGTAAGTATGGCTGCCCGGTGGATACCCTATATATATATATATATATATATATATAGGATATCCACCGGGCAGCCACACTGCCAGCCAGCAGCTCAAAGCCCCCGTTTGTTTCTCTCGAAGTGTTTGGAAGGCGTAAGTATACCCATGGGTGCAGAGAGAAAAAGAAATGAAACACAGACATCCAGAGACCCAGATATGCTACACCCAGACAGAGGAATAGACCTCAGTGCATCAGACAGACATACAGGCCACACACCACAATGGTAAGGGTTGGAAATTAAAAAAAAAAAAATCTTAGGTGCAACCAAAATCTTTGAGGAACTGAGAAAAATGCTGTCCCACCCTGCCCAAACTTTTTGTCTTTTTTACTGTTTTCACTAATTTTTCTTATTTACTTTTTTTTTTTTTACTTTTTCTTAGTTTGTCTTTATCTTCTCATGCTTTGATTTGCTTATTTAACTTTAATTGTTTTTAAAACTATTTGCCTTTATTCTCCCTTTCTTCCCTCCTCATTCTCTCTGGCCTCTCTTCTCTACTTCCCCACTACTTTTCCCAGAGGGGGACAAGACGTGGTGATCTCTCATCCCGGGTAGGGAGCCAGCGGCAGCAGAGCTCCTCCCGGGCTGATACCTCTTCCTCGGTTGTGGAATTCCGTAGAGGCTCCTCCCATGTCCAGTTCTGTCACACGTTTTTTGCCGCAGTTCTCATCACACAGCCTGCCACAGTAGAAGCAGCTCCTCTCCTCAGCCCATGGAAAGAAATGCATGGCTAAACCATGGCATGCTTTCAGTGATGCTACTACATTCATTACCTGCTATTAATTAAGTTGACTTAGTAATAGCAGTGGCTATTTTCTAGCAACAGTAACATGGAATAGACTTTAGTTTTGGGGTATTTGCCCGGTTTTTATGGCCTGGATTGGCCACTGTTGGAAACAGGATGCTGGGCTTGATGGACCCTTGGTCTGACCCAATATGGCATGTTCTTAAGAAGTAGGAGTTTCTCATTCAAAGACTCTATAACCTTCCAGAGGTTTCTGAAGGAATGATCCTTGGAGCAGGAGAAGTTAGATTTTGGAAAGGGCCAGTGGCATCCACCCAGTGCTAATCACTATGCTATCACCTGGATAGTGGAGAGAGACCTTCAGGTATTAACATGGACCATGAGGAGATTGGACTGGGAAGTAAGAGTGCATGCTATTCATCTGGACAGAGGCATGCCCTTTGGGACTTTAATCCAATTTAGACAATGAATCCTGAAAGATAGTTTACAATTAGTCAAGGATCAGGGAATGGATTAAAAGATGCATTAAACATTTACAAAGTCACAGATTTACTGTGAATCGCCTAGACCTGTTTGGTGATAGGCGATCAACAAATTTTAATAAAAAATGTCTGAATGAAAATGGATTGCATGAGGAGTTGTAAATATTAATTTTCATTATTCTGCCAGCCATTGTCAGTAAAGTTTTTAAGTTAGAAGCCACGATCGGCTTCCAGCATGATTATTACTGCTGTGTACAAAAATTGTCTTAACATTCAGGACCTTGGAGAGAAGTCTTTCCCCCAAACCACGCTCTGAAGACAAGGAGGCTTGGAACTTAGAGGAAGGGACTTAATAACTGTGTGGGAAGTGTAAATATCTTAAGCCCCTTGAAATTAAAGGTGATCCGGGAGCTCTTTAGGGAGGTTATTAACCCAGGGGCTGCATCTATATATTCATTTAATTCAATTAATACTAGCATCTTAGGGTAATGAGTTTCACAGGTTAACAATATGTTGTGTGAAGCTCCATTTTCTTTGTTCTAAACCCACCACCTTATAGTTTTGACTAATACCCCCTCGCTCTTTTCTTATTGGGCTTGGTGAACGACAGTGCCCAATTTACTGTCCACACAGTTTTCTTGATTTTATTTAGTTTTTTTATTTTATTTTATATTCTGCTTTTTGGCACTCCAGAGCAGATTGTATTCAAGTACTGCAGCTATTTCCCTATCCCCCAGAGGGTTTGCAATCTGACTGGGTATTTCATCAAGCCGCGTTATGGCTCTGTGTGTTATATCATGCGCGATGCGTGATATTTTGCATGTCCCCACCCAGATACTCTCGCCTATTACAATGACCTTTGTATGCAATTTGCATCATGTATAATGCAAATGTATACAAAGAAGGTCCATTACTAGGCAATTCGATGCAAATATTTTATTGCGGCCGACTAAGAAGGTGGTCAGCTGTGATAAAACAACACCCTGGTAACTGTTAGATGTGCAATGGGAGGTCTGGGACCCTAACGCAGAAAATGGTGCTGACTGGGATGGGTTTCAAGATAAGGTTAGGGGGGCAGGGGTGGGGGCCTTGAGTATTGGGGGGCTGGGGAGAGACTGTCATGCACTTTGGGGGGCTTGGACTTTGACATGGGGGGAGGCCACCGCACGCATAATTTAAAACTTTTTTTTTCTATTTTTGTGGAGTCAGGGCTGCGCTCAACCTCCCTATTTGGCCACAGTTTGTTTGTTTGTTTTTTTTTGAGGCGGGGAGACAGCATCCCTTTAAGACTATGACGGTTCTGTGAAGTTGGGGCTGCCATCATGTTAAAAGGCTGCTTGCCACCTTCTTTTGTGTCACAGTGTTTGGCCTAGACACAACAGAATGTGCCATCAAGCTGCGATGGGTTTTCAGGAGGGGGCCCCCACTATCACGGTGACATTTCCCCCATGACAGTGGAACCCCCCCTCCTGCAAAAAACCATAGCGGCTTGATGAATCTAGGCCTAAGTTTGTACCTGAGGCAACGGAGGGTAAAGTGACTTGCCCAAGGTTACAAGGAGCGGCAGTGGAATCTTTGAACCCTGGTTTCCCTGACTCTAACCAGTAGGCTACTCCTCCACTCCACTTCTGTCATATTTCCCCTCAGCTGTTTTCTTTATCAAATGAAAAGTCCTAATTCTTTTTTAGTTTCTCTTCATATAGAAGTTGTTCTTTACTCCTGATGGTCTTTTTTTGCCCTTTTCTGTCCCTTTTGGAGATGGTGTGAGCAGAAAGGCACATGACAGTATTAGGTGTGGTTACAGTAGGTATAGTGGGGCTCCCTCTAGTGACCAGAGATAGCTACTGCTGAGGAAAGATAACCGAGCTTGTGCTCCTTAATCAGCAGGCACGCCTCCTCATTTGCACTGATCGGTAGAGCAGCCTCCTCTACGCTAGAAGCTTGTTGGCTCTAGTTCTGAGACATGGATTTGTATAATGGCACAATTAGGGGTTTTTGTTGTTGTTGTTGTTGTTGTCTGAATCCTTTCTTAATAATTTCTAACATTTTATTATCCTTTTTGACTTGCTACATATCAGGCTGATGTTTTTAAGAGACTGTTCACAAGGACTTCAGTATCTCTTTCTTGAATGGTGGCCAAACTAGAATCCGTTATTGTGTATGAGTGAGAACATAGGAAAACTTAATTTTCCCCACATTCAAGTCTCTGCTCTTTGCTGTGTTGAAGGTCATTGTAAAATTAATGGACTCTTGCTGCTGTGGTGGGATTGGCTCAACCGATGGGGAAGGTACCATAGGCTCTCACCGACAGCTGGTGGAGCTATGCAGAGAAGAGACTGACTAGGAGCTTCACCTATACCAATTCCTTTCCTCTTGGGTTGAGCCCTTGGGTTCCAGGTGCTGGCAGTTCTTAGGCGAGAGTTTCTGTGGCTACAGCATAGGCGTTGATTCAGGGCCAGACTAGGGTCATGGTCAGGCAGCAAATAAGATTGGTCAATGTCCAGGCAAGGGTCAGAGGCAGGTGGCAAATAAGAATGGTCAATGTCCAGGCAAGGGTCAAATCCAGAAGTCAATCCAAGGAGAGGCGAGGAGACAAGGCAAGGATGGGAATGCAAGAACCAGGAATGAAGCAGCAGCAGCACTCTACACAGGAGGACCTGTTGCTGAAATGAAGGTGGGGAAGAGTCTGAGAGAAGCCTTGAATAGGGCTGAGGTGCTGATGTCATCTGGGGAACCTGCGGGCATTTTCCCACCATGGGCACTTTAACTATAAACCCTCTTTTTCCACAGAGATCTAAAACATCAAATGAACTAAGAGATCACAAAGATTTTTACCTCTCTTGAAAGCAAAAATGGGGTATGCCTCAGAAGTACCTGGTGATACTGTAAAAGAGGCCAGAACTGACAAATCAACTGACAGACATTTTTGTGTCTGTGGTGAAAACCAGAAGAACACAAACCAGGCATGAAGATTGCTTTTCACATATGGGACTTACCACTCCTGGTGTCAGTGTGGTGAGCAGTAGATACATAAGGTGGGCTGTTCAGATTGTAGAGGATTGCCAAATTTTGTGGTAGAAGCAGAGTTCTGCACTTAGCTGCCTTTCTACGGTGAGGGACCGCTGCAAGTCTAGCAGGGAAAGGGGAGAGGCAGGCAGCATTGCTTTAGGGAACAGGTGCCGTGAATCCTGCACTGATGCTGGAAGAAAAAAAGGAAGGTTTTTTTGTTTTTTTTAATGCAAGGGTAATAGTAACTGCTACTCCATTCATGGTTACCCCCATGCCTTCTGTTATGGGTAGTAACTGCCGTTCTGTGCAGATTACCCACAGTTAATATAGGTTACCCCTTTTGTTCGTTTCCATTTTTTTGCCACAAGGCCTTTTGAATTCCATTCCTGTTCTTGTCTTCACCGCCTCTTCTGGCAGGGCATTTCAAGTATCCACCTTCCCTCTCCCCCCCCCCCCCCCCCCCCCTTTCTGTGAAGAAATATTTCCTGATGTTGGTCCCAAGTCCAACCGCTTGGAGCTTCATATTATGTCCCCTAGTTCTACAGCTTTCTTTCCACTGGAAAAGATTTGATTCCTGTGCATCGTTAATTCCTTTCAGGTGTTTGCATCCTCTCTCCTCTCCTCCAGGGTAAACATATTCAGCTCTTTCCGTCTCGGCCCTGAGATAGGTAAAAGCAATGTAGCAGAGGGGAAGAGGTCAAAGAGAGACCAGGGAGAAGGCTAGAAGTGAGGGAGATGAGTGGGTGGGTGAGAATGAAAGGAAGCAGCACCTATCATCGGTGTGGGGGTTTGTTTTTTTCTGATCATCCCCTACACTGTGATTACTGGCACTAACACGACTTTAGTGCCACCACCAGAGTGAGTCTCTTGCTGTTTCCTTCTGCTTGCTCTCTTAGTCCCAGCTTTCTGCCCTGACACCTCCACGGGAATTTCTGGCACTGTCACATATACCAGAAAATGCCAAGTAGTTTTCTCCTCCCCCGTTTCCACCCCCATCTGAGGGTGAGGAAAACCTAAATGTTCTCAGGCCTATCTCTCTCTCTCGTAATCTGGTTGCTCGTTTCCCTTCTGTTATCACTCTGCCACAACACGTGTTGTCCCACTTAAGAGGGGAAACTGCTATTCCATTACACCCATTTCAGCGTCTGTCCTACTTTAGGATCCCAAGGTTGTCACCAGTCCTGAAAACCTATTCATCCTCCAGGTATGTAAATCCGCTTAGATTTATTCCAATTTGGAAGAAAATGGAGAAAAACTAGCTGAATGAATAAGAGAGAGAATGAACTGGGGGTATCCCCTGTGCGTGACCACAACAATCCCTTGTGCGAGCGCTTGCTGGATATTGGCCGTGACGAACCTTGTGCTATATCCTGACATGGGAAGACAGAAGATGGCAAAATGGCTGCTAGGATGCTGATTCTGATCCTAAGACTTGCAAACAAAATCTGCTTTGCCAAACTAAAAAAAAACCAAAACAAACCTTTTTTGCAACTTCTGCCAACATCAGGAGCGTGCTATTTATTTAAAAGATTTTATATACCGTCGTTCATGATTACATCACAACGGTGTACAAATGTGTTTACATCTAAAAACATAGATAGTCATAAGATCAAATAAAAGTAAAATATAAAAATAAAATACAACATAAAACATCTAAAATACAGGTCATTTAATATACAGTTTTAAATCATACTAAGAACATACTCTAAGAGCTAACTGCAAAGGCTTGCTCAAAGAGCCAGGTTTTCAATCCTCTCTTAAATTTCTTGAAATCGGCTTCAAGCCTTACCTCAACTGGTAAGGTGTTCCATATGTTTGGGCCTGCTATAGAGATTACTCTTTCCCGAACTAAAGCTAATTGTGCAGTATTTATTGAAGGAACAGAGAGCAAACCTTTATTAGCGGATCTTAAGGATCGATGTGGTGTGTGCATATGTATGGAAACATTTAACCAATCTGTCTTCTGAGCATATATAGCTTTATGAATGATGCAACAAGTTTTGTACAGGATCCTTTGGGTAATGGGAAGCCAGTCTAGATTAATCAAGATTGGGGTGATGTGTTCTCGCCTGTTGCAATTTGTTCATACCCGTGCAGCTACATTCTGCAGTACCTGTAATGGTCGCAAAGTTGATTGTGGAAGTCCTAATAAAAGAGAGTTACAATAATCTAGTGATGATAATATGAGGGCCTGTAATACAGCTCGAAAATCGCTAAGGTCTAATAATGGTTTTAGACGTCTAAGGACTAATAGTTTATAATATCCGTCTCTTAGTTTCAAAGAAATATGCTTTTTAAAATTCAATTCACAGTCTATAGTTATCCCTAGATCTTTGACTGCGTTGGCTAGTTCAATTCGGACGTTGTGCGATACAGAAAACACTTTTTTGATGTCGGGCTTAGATTTTCTTTCAAGGAGGATAATTTCAGTTTTTTCCATATTAATGGCAAGTTTCAAGTGTGTTAATAACTGTTTAATTGCAGTTAGGTAAATATTTGTTTCTTTAAAAGTTTGTTCAAGGGTATCAACAATGGGAATAAGAATCTGTATATTGTCGGCGTAGACGTAGAAATTTAAACTTAGCCCAGCTAAAAGGTGGCAAACCGGTAAAAGATATATGTTAAATAAGGCAGCCGATATGTAGAGGGTAATCCCCCTTTAACTTGTGCATACCCACAATCTCAAGGGGGGTCTGGGACTAAATCACCACTGCATGATGTGATGAGCCAGATCCCGGCAGTGCCCGTGTGGCTCCAGTAACCGGAACATGCTCTCTCTCAGAGTTAGGTGACTCGTGAAGGGTCTCGAATCTTGGGAGGAGTAATGTGCTGGAGCACGCCTGCGGAAGGGGAAGTTAAGTATTTTTGAATAAATATCATAATCATAGAGCTATCAAGGTCAGCAAAGAGACTGCAGGCGATGCACATTTTTTGGACTTTACCTGGCAAATTCTTCACCAAGTTTTATGAGAGAACCTGCCTGTTTGCCCAGCCTTGTGGGCCAAAAGTTGGATAAGACTTAAGTAAGGCAGACAGTATGATACTAGACTTGAAGTTTTAATGTTTAAACATACTTAGGCAATGTTTATAAACTGTCTCTCTGTTTTGTTGTGATAAGATTAAAGTTTGTTTTGTGGCTACTGTGAGTCTTGCAGGCCATTTCCTTTAACAAATGGTATTTTACGGTTCACAAGGCAGGCATTCTGGTATATAATTTGTTTGGGGTCTTTGTAGCTGGCAAAAAGAAATTTGACTCCAGTGTGTTCTGCAGAACACACTGGAGTCAAATCAAAACATGGACATGGGATGGCTTCCCTGTGAAGAAAGGCTAAAGAGGTTAGGGCTGTTCAGCTTAGAGAAGAGACGGCTGAGATGGGATATGATAGAAGTCTACAAAATCATGAAAGCACTTGAATGTGAATCGATTCTTTACTCTTTCAGATAATACAAGGACTAGGGGGCACTCTATGAAGTTAGCAAGTAGCTGATTTAAAACAAATGGGAGAAAATTATTTTTTACTCAACACACAATTAAGCTCTATAATTCATTGCCGGAGAATGTGGCTAAAGCAGTCAATGTAACTCGTTTTAAGAAAAAGTTTGGATAAATTCCTAGGGGAGAAATCCATAAACTGCTATTAATCATGTTGACTTAGGGAATAGCCACTGCTTATTACTGGCAGCAGTAGCATGGGATCTATCTAATGTTTGGGTACTTGCCAGGTACTTTATACCTGGATTGGCCACTGTTGGAAACAGGATGCTGGGCTTGATGGACCCGCAGTCTGACCCAGTAAGGCAACTTCTTATGTTTTTATGTTCTAACTTAACATGGATACACTAGTTAAATCATTGCCATTTTCTTAAGATGTCAAATGTGCCACAGCTGAGAAATTATAGACAATCTTGAATCATCATAGAATCTTTCAGTGAAGGGTATTTAAGAGTGGATTAAATCGGGGGTCACGTGATGCGGTGACGCCGAGCGGACGCTCTCGCTCTGAGCTCTGCGCCTCGCCCTCCCTATATCTCTCAAAATCTTCGCCATCACGCTGATGCTCACTCAAACCGCTTGCGGACCTTACTGAACAAATGTCTATTGATCATTTTATGCTGAAAGGGACGACCACCATGCCTCTGAAAGGGGGAAAAAAGGACAAGCTGAATCCCGTGGGTTCCAAGATGGCGGACGGACCCTCGCGGCCTGCAACACCGTGTTCTCCGACGCCCGCCCCTCCAGCCCATGATCTAACCACAACGGTTACCAACGCAGTAGTTGCGGCCTTGGACGTTCGATTCACTGAGCTATCCACACAATTTAAAGATCTGAAGGACTCTCTCTCCGAGGTCATTCCGCGGATCACAGCAGTGGAAGAGCGAGTCTCCGCAGCGGAAGACGGCCAGATTATTACTCAAAATAAGGTAAAAGAGCTGGAACAAGTCGTCCTAAGTCAGGCCGATAAAATCGACGACTTAGAAAATCGTGCCCGCCGCAATAATATACGTTTTGTGGGGTTTCCAGAGGAGGCAGGGGAACAGAATCTGGAGGGGCTGCTCGAAACTTGGCTCCCTGAGGCCTTGGGGCTTACAGACATGGGGTCCTCCTTCCGCATTGAAAGAGCGCACAGACTGGGGAGAAGGAGAGACGGAGATCAACGGCCCCGGCTTATTATTGCTAAAATACTCAATTGGGCGCAAAAGCAAAAAATCATGCAGGCTTACAGAAACCAACCGGCATTGAAATACAAGGGGGCGGATATCCGTCTCTTTCAGGATTTCTCTGTGGCCTTGGCACAGAAACGGAAGTTGTTCAGCCCTATATGCACTGACTTATACAATAAAAACATTAGGTTTCAGCTTGTGTATCCGGCGACATTGCGTTTCAAGCATGGCGGCCAGGACCGCGTTTTCACTGAAGTGGCTCCTGCAAAGACCTATGTTGCTACTATTGACTCCTGAGGCGTTTGGGATCTCTTAAAGTTTTTTTTCTCTACTCATCTGTCGCCAGTAAAGCTACCTATCTGCCACCAGTGAATCTTCTGTACTGCATCGACACTGAAGAGTTTGCCTGTTTCAACCGTTTTGGAGGTTCATGACGTCCTGACCATCTTACCAGACAGGTTCTATGCAGCTAATCCACGGCGTCAGTTCAGCTGCCGTCTTTATTCTGGGGCCAGATCTGCGATGGACTGTCCTCGGGTTAACTCTTTACAAGGACTTTTCAGTTCTGCCTTATTTCTATGCTGGGCTACTGCCACTCTATAGATGTCTCAGCATCTTTTCTTTTTGCTGAACTCCTCCTATGTACCGGGCTCTCGAGACTGTCTTCAGATTGGTTGGATTGCTGGCAGGAGCGATTGCAATGGCGATGGATTGTGTACATCAGTTAGTATGGCTCTGTTAACAGGCCCATAATGTTTTCTTGTTTATCAACGGAGGTTATACTGTCAATGTTGTTTATTTCTATCAAGTGGTTTCTGTGGGGAGGGCGGGGCGCGTCGCATCTTTAATGTGCCCCCACGCATTTGTGCCCCTAGAGTGTTTGGGATCATAAATGCGGACTGTAGGACACCAGAAGTTTGGGAAAGGGGAGGGTTGGGGGGGGACTCGGGGGGTGGTTTATTTTTCACAGCAAAGCAATTTTCATTACAGACAGAGGCACTGTGCATATGACGTTAAGTTCGGGGCAGGGGGAAAGGCCAAGAGAGTTTGTGATGCCCATGTGGTTTCTCTATTTTCCGACGGAGGGCTCAGGCTGGGGAGCCATCCGTTTACTTTCTGGATATTCACATTATTTATTCTTATCAGTATATACCAATGGCTAAGTCTGGGGTAAAACTGGCGAGTCTCAATGTTAATGGCCTAGGTCATCCCATTAAGAGAACTAAAGTTCTACAACACCTTAAGAAATCTAAGGTACAAATTGCGTGTCTACAGGAAACGCACTTAACTGCCATGGAGAGTGTGAAACTTAAAAGAGATTGGGTGGGCTATTGTTTCTACTCGCCGGCGGCTGGGAAAAAGGCAGGTGTCGCAATCCTTTTACATAGGAACCTCTCCTTCCAATTAAACCATGAACTGGTGGACCCTGAGGGTAGATTCATAGTTATTGTGGGAAAACTGAATGGGAAAGATATCACTATAGCCAATATTTATGGCCCAAATTCTCCCTCCTCTTTATTCTTCACAAACCTAATTAATCTTCTTCTTACCCACAGGGAGGGAGAGTTGCTTTTGGTAGGTGACTTTAATGCTGTCCATGACCCTTCTAGAGACCGCTCTAATCCAAGGAACACTACGCTACGGGCCCCCCAAAAGACTAGTATAACTCGGATATGTAACTCCCTAAACTTGTTGGATTATTGGAGGGTACTTCATCCAGAGGAGCGAGACTATACCCATGTGTCTAAGGCACATCGTACACTTTCTCGCATAGATTACATATTGGGATCGGAGAGATTGTTCCCCTTTGTTTCAGCGGCGGCCATAGGCACTCCAGGGGTGTCCGACCATGCCTTAATTTGGGTGGATATAAATTGGGATACCACAGTCCCTCGGTCTGCATGGTGGAAATTCCCCGCTTATATGAAAGCTGACAAACCCTTTCAGGAGTATCTTAAGACTAAGTGGGTCCAATACCAGGAGTTTAACTCCCAACACAGAGATAATCCTGCCCTATTTTGGCAAACGGGCAAGACTGTCCTGAGAGGGGAAATAATATCCTACCTTCGCCACAGGAATAAGGTTTTAAATGCAGAAATTTTACATTTGGACGCACAACTTAAAACTGATAGAATACTCCTCTCCCGCACTCATACTCAGGCACAGTGGGTAAAATACCATGATACTTTGGGAAAGCTACATGCTCTGATCCACCAAAGAGCTGTTAAGTTTCTGCATTATAAGGAACATTCCTTCTTCCGCTTTGGAAATAAGGCTGGGAAAACTTTAGCGAACTTGGTCCGGATCCGACAGTCAAAAACCTTTATTGAAAGGTTAAAAACCCCTGAAGATACTTGGGTACATAGCGGCGAAGCGATAGTGGAAGTATTGCAAAAGTTTTACAACAACCTTTATGCGGAGGATAGAGTGGGAGGTCCCAAGGAGGAAGATGAATTTTTTCGGTCTCTCCAACTTCCCACCCTCACTGATCTTCAAAGGGATCAACTAAATGGCCCTATTACTTCCTCAGAAATTTTGTCTGTCATAACAAAAAGTAAACCCGGAAAGGCGCCTGGCCCGGACGGATTTGCCTATGATTTCTACAAAATCCTAGGTCCCGAATTAGTAGATACCTTGCAGTCCTTTTATTGCAATGCCCTCTCCATTGACTCCTTTCCGGCTGATTTTAACAAGGCCTATATTACGGTATTGCCAAAACCGGGAAAGGACGCGAGTCTTCCTGCCTCTTATCGACCCATCTCTCTCCTGAATTGCGACCTCAAGCTGCTTGCTAACTTGTTGGCGTGCAGGCTAAGTCGGGTATTGCCGGGCCTCATAGCTGCCCCTCAAGTAGGATTTGTTAAAGGGCGCTCATCCAGTACACACATAGCTAAACTGCTTACTGCAATACAACACTGTCAAATCCATTCCATCCCCGCACTGGCTGTGAGTTTCGACTCGGAAAAGGCTTTTGATAGAGTATCCTGGGGTTACCTGTTTTCGGTATTACGCAGATACGGCCTTCAAGGACCGATACTCACATACATCTCACTTCTTTATAAACAGCCTACCTCTCACATTCTAGCAAATGGACATATCTCTCAAGCGTTTACTCCACAGCGTGGCGTTCGTCAGGGCTGCCCCCTTTCTCCCCTTTTGTACATCTTAGCGATAGATCCCTTGCTGAGAAAAATTAACCTAGACCCTATGATCCCAGGTCTGGAGTGCAAGGGACATATTTTTAAAATAGCAGCCTTCGCTGATGATATATTGATTTTCCTTACGAACCCACAGCAAGGATTGCCACGGGTATTGTCCCACCAACTCTTCTATGGTAGTTTCTCCGGTCTTAAAATAAATACAGATAAATCGGAAGCCCTGGAAGTCTATGGTGACCTCCAGCATGCATGGGGCACATCTTTTCCACTCAAATGGGCCTCGGGCCCCATAAAATACTTGGGGGTACTGATTTCTAATAGGCTGGATTCCATATATAATCTGAATGTACTACCCATGCTTAAAAAGTCGAAGCAAAAATTGCATCAATGGCAGGGTCTCCCCCTTACCCTAACGGGACGGGTTCACTTGTTGAAAATGATGGAACTCCCGAAATGGGTATATCTACTCCAAATGTTGCCCATCTGGCTTACACGTCATGACATCTTGCAATTACATAAAGCCATTCGCATGTTTTTATGGCAGGGCAAAAGATCCAGGCTAGCGTTAAATTATCTTATGGCCCCAGTTGGGGAGGGTGGTCTTGCGTGCCCAGACTTCCGACGCTATAACTTAGTTTGTATGTTACGCCATATTAGGGACTGGCTGTTGGGTACGGAATACTTCTCTCCGACTGCTTTTCTGCAGGGTAACTTCCCAAATATTTCGTTGGCTGCAATGTTACAACTTGATGCCCGCACCCTACCCCCGGAATATAAAAAGTATCTCCTTATACGGTCGGGCCGGACAGCCTGGGCACATTTCTGTAGGATCTTAGAGCTCCCACACTCGGACGCACTGCTTACATCCATCAGCGACAACCCTAACTTTCCTCCAGGGCAAGGCCAATCTGTATTCCATCATTGGGCGTCTAGGGGTCTTAGATTAGTGTCCCAAGTGGTGATGCCGGAGACGGACCAACTTTACAGTTTTTCCGATCTACAAGATAAATACCAAATACCGAGCCATGATTTCTATGCCTATTTACAACTTCGGCATTTTATTGGATCCCTGGGCTCCGAACGGGTATCAGCAACAACTAGCCAAAAGACCAGGACTGTGTTGGGGCTTGGGTACTCTGGTCGGCTTTCCTGCACTACTTTCTCCAGGCTGCTAAGAGGTCACTTGCTTTCTACCACTAGACGATCTATTAGTGACCGGTGGAAAAAGGATCCAGATATGCAAATAACCCAGGACACAGTTAAAACTTATCTACTTCAAATTAAATCTCTCTCCGAGAATGTGACACTCCGAGAAATACAATTCAAATTTATTTGGAAACTTTATTGCACGACTGAGCAGGCCTTTCGAGTAGGAATCAGTGCTTCCCCGCTGTGTCTGAAATGCGGTCTGGAGAATGGAGACTACTGGCATAGTTTTTGGTCCTGTACACAAATTCAATTGTTTTGGTCCACCATTCAATTTCACTGTTCTAAACTGCTACAGGCAGACTTACCATTACACCCTATACTATGGCTCCTAGGCAGCGAAGTGTTTGCATCTATTATCTTTCCACCCCCTACAGCTCAAATGGTTGACAAGGCTGGTCTCCTTGCTAAACAGGTGATTCTGGCCGCCTGGACGTCATCCGATGCTCCGCATTATAAGCTTTGGGTACAAAAAATGATTAAGTTAGCTACCTTTGAGCAGATGACAGCTGCCCAGCACAGTGAGGGCCGGAGGACATCAGTGGTGGCTTTCTGGAAGCCCTTCCTGAATTACCACACTCAAGGGTCCTTCCTGAATACTGATACTTTGCCATAGATTACTATCCTTGTGCGGCCTATGGCCTATCCTCTTACCATGGGACCTCATACTGGTATTGTGCGAGATTAATTTCCACATAAGGCTGCACGGGTCCTACTCTCTGTTTTCTCTTCTCTTACTGACGTGCTCACTTCTGCTTATTTTTGGCGTAAGAATCCCCTACTGCTACAGACCCTATGCTCCAGTTCATATGCTGTGTCAGCTAACGTGCTGATACAGTTAACATGCTGCCTCTAATACTGCACTGTTACAAACTTTATTTTCACTACTGCTGTGATAGTGGGAGGGGGGTGGGAAGAGGGTCCGGGAGGTTTATGTTCTGTTTTGTTATGTTATGTTTGGTTGGTTCAGTGAAACCTATCGGGTTAACTACTGACATGTTTGAATCATTGCTGCCTCCCAAATCAACCGCTGCGGGACATGTAGGCTAAGAAGTGTTTGCTTTTACCATACCCTTTATATGTTGCCTGATTACTTTGCTTATTGGTTCCATGCTGTTTTGCTTATCCTATCCTATTACGTTATTTTGTACGGATTTGCCCATGTGGATCTGCAATGCTTATGTTCCCTACATTTCTTGTGCAGTTTTAAACATGTTATTGTGTGAAAACCAATAAAAAGATATAACATAAAAAAGAGTGGATTAAATCAATTTATGAGGAGGATGGATGGACTGAATAACATTGCTCTGTCCTTTCAAGGTGACCCACCTAGATTGTAAAGTATTATAGCTAAGTAATGTAAGCCACCTTGAACATTATGTTTCTGTGGTTCACTGATGTGCACGGCTGAAAATTAGTGGAGTTACTATGGCCGTTTCTACATCTTGCAATGCCCTATGGCATGTTGCATGAGGCTTAACATCGCACTATCATCAGATCACAACTAGACTCTAGGGCATTCAGCTCAGCAGCAATTCCAAGTTGAAAATAACAGAACTGAAATGCTTCAGAGCTAGTGCCAATCAAAGAACTCATGGTTCCCTCCCCAGCAGTACTTCTCTAACCTATTGTCGGGATCTCTTTAAAGCAAACAAACAAAAAAACCCCACCACCACAGTACATGAGGGCTCTCTGAGAGGTCCCAACCCAAAAGTCTGAGTATGCAGAAAATTCCAGCTCCTCTTCAGCCCTGAATGTCATTGCACGCTCTCATAGTGTTGAGGGGCATCCGCTGTTGGCTCCACCTAACAGGATTCGGAGCCTTGGTCCAGACACGGCGCCCTTCCAGTAAGAGGTGATGTGGGTCATGATGATTTTATTATTAGAATGCAGCTCCGTCCCAGACCTGGACCCTAGGTTCACTGCCACCAGCAGTGTGTGCTCTGTGATCTGGGGGGAGGGGGTTCTCCCAAAGCTTACACAGACCATTATCACTTCATGTCTAATTGTGATCTCCAGCCCCCGCAAGGAGAGGGGGAATCCTATTCCCGCACTCCTTCCGTAGGACAGAGGCAGCCAGATTTTGCTTTTCCTTCTCTTTGCCAGTTTCTGCTTGTAGCAGCTTCCAGACAAGAGAAACCTAAAAAAAAATCTGCTCTGAATCAGCTACAGCACTTGGATGACCCTTTTGATTTTCTCGGAGCTAATCCAGGGGAACCAAATCTAATTACACTCTTTGGGTCTTTTATACCAAGTTTTTTTTCCCATGGAGAAAGTTGGAAAAACCCATTAGCACATCTAGCACAGTCAGTATTTTCTAGGCGGATCCATTGTAGGCAATACTTTTTTTTTTATTTTTTTTTTAATTAGACAAATTTACTGCCTTTCTGATTGGCTCATTCTTATCTCTCTGATGTGCTTTCTTGTGTCTGTGAAGGTTCATTGTTGTCTTTGGCTTCTGACTTGTTTTACCAATGCAAAATCCCCATGCAAATTTTCTACATTGGATACCATATAATGGAGGAGCAAGGATGTGATCCCCTCATAGTGAAAAGTCTTTCCCATTTGGATAACTCTAGGGTCCTGTCTAACGTGCTGGCACTGTTTGAAGTGTAGTATCTTCCAGGGTTTACGTTTCTGTTCGACATTTGCATCTTACTAGTTTTTAGGCGTTCTTTACAGTAACGATAGTACCCAACTAGGCCCTTTTTCAGGCATGCAGGAAATTCTGTGCATATTTGCACCCAGGAAAATACCCGCACAAAACTCAACAGGTAGGAAATTTTACATGTGGAATTTCCAACAGCCAGGAATTGTGTGCACATATACTGCCCGTACATTACATGCGCATATGAGAGAGGACGCAAAAAGAGAACAGCGGAAGGAACTGGCAATAGGAGAGTATACACCCCCACCCCCAAGAGCTGGGTAATGCACACAGATGCCCTGTACCCCATCCACAGCAGCACACACACATTTTCCCGTCTGACATCAGCAGCACACGTACAGCCACCACCACTACTTCCTCACCCTCCACCCCCAGACACACACACACACATGCATCTCCTCTACTCCCAAAACATGCATTGCAACCATTTACTCTGTTACTCATTACTCTCCCATGTTACTCTAAAGCTAGGTGTTAAATTCTGAGTAGCTCCCAAGAAAAGCAGAAAATACTGCTTTTCTGTAGTTCCTCTGATGATATTAAGTCGGAGGAACTGAAAAAAGAAATTTAGGTAAAAAAAAAGAATAATTAAAAAAAAAAAACTGTGCCAGCGGTCAGGTTAGGAAAAGGGACACTCAATGATCACCCATTTTCCTAACCCACTGACAGCCACCTCTCCTGGGCACCCGCTGTCAAGGAGGTGCTAGGGGGTGCACATTTGTCCCTAGCGCCTCCTTTTTAGCACGACCCCTCATTTAAATATTCGATCGTGCGCCCAGGAGAGGTGGCTGGGCGAGCATTAGGGAAGCGGCCGCTCAACGCTGAGTGCCCGTTTTCCGCGCAGATTTATGGGATCGGCCTGTTTGAGGGATAACATTTTCAGATCCTCTTCGTCCTGAAGGGGATGCCTCACCATCATTATTTTCTGAGGTATTATTAGTACATTGACAACAGTGTTATGATTTGGACATAGGGGAGAAGCAATGAAGGACTGTTCTATGTTTACAGTAAAACTTAGGGGCTAGCAGACTAGTGGGAGTAGGAAAGCAGAAGCTTTCAGATCACGTGTTTCGATTTGGGAAATGCAGTAGAAACCATACAGAAAACAGGCTCCTGCAACTGTGCACGTCCCAACTGTCCTGTGCTGCTAGTGACTCTCGTATTTGACTCTGTTTTGAAAGCATCCTTTTTGACTACCTGTAAAGATAGTGGGACCCCCAGATGACTTGCTGGCTGAAACCAAAGAGCTGCAACGCCGGGGTCCATCCAGCAGGGGGTGGCTTAACCTCCTGGACCCTTGGTGTGCTCGTGGATGCAATTGTCCTGATTAATTCTCAATCGACTGATTCTAGTCACTAGGCAGGGGAGTCCTCCAGGAGGAGAAAAGAGAACAAAAATAAAAAAAAAAAAAAAACCGTATGCTTTTCACCCAACTTCTTAATGAGGAGCAAAAATCACAGGGTCCAGCAATGGTGTTCGACATGAGTTTGAAAATCAAAATTCAAGCCCGTACAGAAAAAATAAGAAGCAGCATCAGAAAACTCAAAGTTGGGAAAACCATTGTCTCTCTCTATCCATGACTCACCTCCTAGATGTTCTTCTTACTCCTGCACCAGCATCCATTTCCATGATCCCTTCCCCTTAAAGGGTAGGGTAGTCTTTGTAATTCCAGTATAAACAAGGGCTGAAAAGCCTTTGTTAAAAAAATAAAAAAAAAAATTATATATATATATATATATATATATATATATATATATATATATATATATATATATATATAGCCTTCAAAAACCTGATAAATCCCAAAGACGCTCTCAACAATTTTCAGGATCTCCAAAAATCTTTGCATTCTTCAATCCCTGCTGTTGACTATGAGCAAAGGCAACAGAGGTAAAACCCAGCCCTTCCAGACACGGGGAGGGGCCTGGGTCTCGGGTCCCCTTTTTCAGGAACTGGTTCAACTCCAAAAAATGCAAAAACTCTTCCACTCTCCAAAGTTCCTCTCTCTGTCAGTCCAGCAGCAAAAACCACCTCCTGAGAGAGAGGCAGTGACCCAGATCGCATGCTCCAAGAGACCTAGTCCCAGAGACATCCCACAAAAAGGGGGGGGGGGGGGATCTCTCTAAGAAGATATAGGGAACAGCGTTAGTAAAATGCA
The DNA here is from genome assembly GCF_901001135.1 of Rhinatrema bivittatum. Classification (NCBI taxonomy): domain Eukaryota; kingdom Metazoa; phylum Chordata; class Amphibia; order Gymnophiona; family Rhinatrematidae; genus Rhinatrema; species Rhinatrema bivittatum. The sequence goes on along the minus strand of NC_042618.1, from coordinate 188,310,464 downwards.
AAGTCGGGTCAGATAAAGAACATTTTTTTTGTGTGTGTACCAGATTCCTTCTCCTTTGGATTTCCAGCTCAATTGGAATCGGGGACAGGGAACCTCAGGTCCTTGAGGGGCTGCAAGCCACTCCTGTCGGGTTTTCAGGATATCGTATGCAGATTCATAAGGGACAGATTTGCACACCTATTCATGAGGGTTATTCTAAAGATCCATCTGTTTGTGGCCCTCGAGGACCAGAGATTCCCTTTCCCCCTGTTCCCTGAAAGTATGGCACCCTGAGTCTTCGATTGTGACAACCCAGGGTCCCTTCCTCCATTTTTAACCCACATGAAAGCAGACGTGTGGGGTTCCTTAAAATCACCAGCTTGTCTTGATTTTTTGATGGCTTGCTTTCTTTTCTCCCTCAGTCTTTTTCTATCTTTTTTTATCATGTATTTTCTTTCTTATATTTTTACACATTTTTGGATGAAGAGGGTGTACCTTTTTTGATATGAAAGATCAGTGGCCCACAAACAGCTCCCCCCAGGCGAAATATTATGAGTCACCAATGGCTGAAAGGTCTTGCGGTGGGCAGGGCCGGCTCTTCTATTAGGTGACCTTACGTGGTCGCCTATGGTGCCGACCAGTAGGGGGTGCCAAAGAGCAGCCATGTGGTGCCATGAGCAGAGCCTATCCCGCTCACAGCAAAGAGCAATAGAGATTCGTCGGGCCGCAAGCAGCGCCCAACCTGCTTGCAGCCCTGAGAAGCACACGGTCTGTGGTGCGAATGAGGTAGGATTCTGGGCGAGACCGGGGGGGGGGGATCTTGGGATTTCTAAAAAGGAACATGATTGTAAAAGATAAGAGGAAGAGGCAAAACAGTCCATAAAATCCTGTAAAATTGTATTTTTTTTTCCCCTTGAATTTTGCATTTGCACAAAAATAAAAATCTCTCCTTTAGTTGACCATAAACGGACCAGCCCTATGGCTCAGCTGTAGTGCAGGAGACGTGACTTGAATCTCCTGTTATGGGGGTTGGCAGACTTTGGGCACAACAGTGGAGGTGGTGAGGGGAGGGGAGGTGGCTGGTGCCACTGTAACAACCCCCACCCCAGAGAGCAAAACGGAAGCATTGAAGGTTAGTCTCGGAGGGATCCTCAGGGTCCTTTATTTTCTGGTTTTATTTTTAAAACTTTTCCTGGGAAAAGGCCCATGGGTTGGCCAAACATGCAGATGCATGTAATCCTTATACAGTAGGAGCCTTGGCGTGGCTTCCTGTAGTATTTCTGTTATCCATCCTGTGCATCAGATATGTGGGAATGCGACGTGGTCTGCATCGTAGGGAAGGAGAATAGAGGAACAGCAGGAAATGCAGTGGTTCATTTAGCCACTGACTAGGGTGGCCGTATTTGCTAGCTGATGACTAGATAAAGAACCGGAGTAATAAATTTATTTTTTTAGTAACTGTTTATACAGCTGGTGTTTCATTACTTTGTCTTTGTCTTGCTCTGAGCTGTGTTGATTCTGGGAGGCGTCATGGCATGCCGAAAGCCGTCTCTAGTTTCATTAATGCCTTCTAGAGCTTTGTGGTGTTGCTTTAGCTCCTATGGTGAGCTTTCCTTCACCCGTGGACTCTATCCTGATTGCATCTCTGCCACAGCGCCATTTGTAAACCAGCGGCACTTAAGGTTATTAAATGCTGGCTGGCTAAAGGAATGCAGGTGTGGGACTGTATGCTTACTTTTAGCAAGCCGCTTTCTAGCTGCAAGCAGTTGAATATTTAAATAGCTGAAGTTATTTGGAACAAGAAGACTCTTGATGCTAGCATTTTTGGGGGATATGCTTCCTTCATTCTTGACTCTGATCTCTTTCAAAGACTTTTTATCCTAATCATGGACTAAAGATGCAGCATCTTGGTAGCTGTGTTGGTCCTGGAGAAAACTGGGAGTCTTTTTGTAGGGGGAGGGAGGTGATGCCTTCTAGAAGACCAATGGATGATGAATCTGCAGTTACTTTAGCAGATGGTTTTGTATTTCCTACTAGCAAACAGAACAAACATTTTGTGTCCTTGCTGATTCTTGGATTAAAGAGACTGATCAATTTGTGTTAAATCAGTTCTGACTGCAGGCCTGCTATGGGGGGGAAAAAGGAGGGGTTCTTACTGTTTATAGATCGGCTGTAACCCCCTCCCATTTGTAATCAATCCTATTTAGCATTGAAGCTCTCCCACTCCAAATAACTAATTTCAAGATTATCTTGATTTATTGCCCTCCGGTTTGTTTTTGGGCTGATTCCAATGGCCGCCTTGCTTTATTTTCTTTTCTAGTCAAGGTGAACCATGAGCTGGTTTTATTAGGAGATTTTAATTTACATGCCTATTCCAAAATATCAAAGCAGGCAATTAAATATAGCTACATGTGAGAAACTCTGTCAACAAGTTGCCAAAGCTTTAAAAACGGAAAATGCCACTGTGTTGGCTGATTCATTTATTAATTCTCTGACCATAGCCTTCGATCAAGCTGCACCAATGAAATTAATTATGCCAGGATCTAGAAGGTGAGCTCCTTGGTTCTCTTGTGACCTTCTGGCCTTGAAAAGTACTCAAGAAACTGTGAGTGAAAATGGAGAAAGTCTAAATGTGTTGATAGGAAAGCTTACTGTCTTTTAGTTCTCAAATACAGAAATGCTATAGATCTTGCCAGAAAGGATTTCTTACTTTTTATTGGCAAGATCAGAGCCTCCCTGAATCAACTTCCTCAGCTTTTTTCTATTGTGAGTAACTTGCTTAAGGCACTTTCTGATGAATCTTCACAAACTTCACTCATTTGTAAGGTTTTGACTTTTTTGAAACCAAGACCAAATCTGCTTGTTTCGATTTTAGTCTTGAGTAATATTCCTCCCTCTGCTAATACTTGCTTGAGATTGGAAAAGTTGCTTAAGTTTCCAGAAGCAAATTGAAAATTAGTGAATTAATATCATCTTCCTAGGAGGACCAAGGTCATCGGGTTACAGAGGTGGGAGGGACATAAGCCTACTTATGAGTAGAGTGCAGATCGATATAACCTGCAGAGTTTCATAAAAGGAGGTTCTTGTCTCTGGTCACTCTTCCATTAAACATTACAGACTGGACATCCTCAGAGGCCTTGGCTTCCTCCTGCCCGATCTACTGATAAGAACATAAGAACATGCCATACTAGGTCAAACCAAGGGTCCATCAAGCCCAGCATCCTGTTTCCAACAGTGGCCAATCTAGTTCATAAGAACCTGGCAAGTACCCAAAAACTAAGTCTATCCCATGCTAGTAATAGCAGTGGCTATTTTCTAAGTCAACTTAATACCAGTTAATGGACTTCTCCTTCAAAAATGTATCCAATCCTTTTTTAAACCTCGCTACATTAACTGCACTAACCACATCCCCTGGCAACAAATTCCAGAATTTAATTGTGCGCTGAGTGAAAAAGAACTTTCTCTGATTAGTTTTAAATGTGCCACATGCTAACTTCATGGAGTGCCCCCTAATCCTCCTATTATCCAAAAGAGTAAATAACCGATTCATATTTACCCATTCTAGACCTCTCATGATTTTAAACACCTCTATCATATTCCCCCTCAGTCGTCTCTTCTCCAAGCTGAAAAGTCCTAACCTCTTTAGTCTTTCCTCATAGGGGAGCTGTTCCATTCCCTTTATCATTTTGGTAGCCCTTCTCTGTACCTTCTCCATCGCAACTATATATTTTTTGAGATACGGCGACCAGAATTATTCACATTATTCAAGGTGCGGTCTCACCATGGAGCGATACAGAGGCATTATGACATTTTCCGTTTTATTCACCATTCCCTTTCTAATAATTCCCAACATTCTGTTTGCTTTTTTGACTGCTGCAGCACACTGAACCGAATATTTCAATGTGTTATCCTCTATGACGCCTAGATTTCTTTCTTGGGTGGTAGCTCCTAATATGGAACCTAACATTGTGTAACTATAGCATGGGCTATTTTTCCCTATATGCATCACCTTGCACTTATCTACATTAGACTTCATCTGCCATTTGGATGCCCAATTTTCCAGTCTCACAAGGTCTTCCTGCAATTTATCACAATCTGCTTGTGATTTAACTACTCCGAATAATTTTGTATCATTTGCAAATTTGATTACCTCATTCGTCTTATTCCTTTCCAGATCATTTATAAATATATTGACAAGCACGGGTCCCAGTACAGATCCCTGAGGCACTCCACTGCCCACTCCCCTCCACTGAGAAAATTGTCCATTTAATCCTAATCTCTGTTTCCTGTCTTTTAGCCAGTTTGTAATCCAAGAAAGGACATCCCCACCTATCCCATGACTTTTTACTTTTCCTAGAAGCCTCTCATGAGGAACTTTGTCAAATGCCTTCTGAATATCCAAATACATCTACCGGTTCACCCTTTATCTACATGATTATTAACTCCTTCAAAAAAGTGAAGCAGATTTGTGAGGCAAGACTTGCCTTGGGTAAAGCCATGCTGACTGTTCCATTAAACCATGTCTTTCTATATGTTTTGTGATTTTGATATTTAGAACACTTTCCACTATTTTTCTGGCACTGAAGTCAGGTTAACTTGTCTGTAGTTTCCCAGATCGCCCCTGGAGCCCTTTTTAAATATTGGGGTTACATTCGCCACCCTCCAGTCTTCAGGTACAATGGATGATTTTAATGATAGGTTTCTAATTTTTACTAATAGATCTGAAATTTCATTTTTTTAGTTCCTTCAGAACCCTGGGGTGTATACCATCCGGTGTAGGTGATTTACTACCCTTCAGTTTGTCAATCAGGCCTTCTAGGTTCACCGTGATTTGGTTCAGTCCATCTGAATCATTACCCATGAAAACCTTCTCCGGAACTAGTATCTTCCCAACATCCTCTTCAGTAAACACCGAAGCAAAAAAATTGTTTAATCTTTCTGCAATGGCCTTATCTTCTCTAAGTACCCCTTTAAGCCCTCAATCATCTAATGGTCCAAATGACTCCCTCGCAGGCTTTCTGCTTCGGATATATTTTTAAAAGATTTTACTGTGAGTTTTTGTCTCTACGGCCAACTTCTTTTCAAATTCTCTCTTAGCCTGTCCTATCAATGTCTTACATTTAACTTGCCAACGCTTATGCTTTATCCTATTTTCTTCTGTTGGATCCTTCTTCCAATTTTTGAAAGAAGATCTTTTGGCTAAAATAGCCTCTTTCACCTCACCTTTTAGCCATGCTGGTTAATCATTTTGCCTTCCTTCCACCTTTCTTAATGTGTGGAATACATCTGGACTGTGCTTCTAGGATTGTATCATTTTAACAATGTCCACACCTCTTGCACACTTTTTTTTTTTTTTTTCCACATCTGTTTATTGTGAAGCAATGAGAAAATACATAAGAAGCCCGTAAGAAACTCGGGAAGTTATAGTATACAAATAACATTGGTACACACAAAGTAAAGCTCTTTGTAGCTGCTCCTTTCAGTTTTTTTCTAACTATTTTTCTCATTTTATCAGTTTCCCTTTTGAAAGTTTTGCACTAGAGCCATGGATTTGCTTACTGTCCCCCTTCCAATCATTAATTCAAATTTGATCATATTATGATCACTATTGCCAAGCGGCCCCACCACCATTGCCTCTCTCACCAAATCCTGTGCTCCAGGATTTGGTGAGAGAGAGGTGAAATTTGACTTACTTGCTAATTTTCTTTCCTTGAGTCCTGACAATCCAGTCCAGAGCTCACTCATAAGCCAGTGACAGATCTTTCCAGGAACTGGATTTATGGAAGTCCTGGGGCTTGCAAAAAGGGGCGGTCTGGGGGTGGGGCATGGGCGGGGCCAGAGGCCTCCCACACAGCGGCCATTGCCGCTGTGTCAGAGGATCGCATGCTGGCAGGCTGCCGGGGCACGCAACTTGCGCCTGCCCAGAGGCAGGCGCAAAAGGTAAGATAAAAGTCAGGGGGGGTTAGAGTAGGGCTGGGGGGGGGAGATTAGGGGAAGAGGTGGGAAGGTCAGGCTAGGGGGAATGGGGGAAGGCAGAGCGGCTCGGCGCACGCAAGGTGCACAATTGTGCACCCCCTTGCGTGCACCGACCCCCGATTTTATAACATGCACGCGCCTGCTCACACGTTATAAAATTGGGCATACATGTGTGCTCACCGGGTAGCATGTGCACATGTATGCTAACGTGCAACCTTTTAAAATCTACCCCACCATGCTGGTTTATTATTTTCTCTCATGTTTTTGCATGGAGTGTTCATCTTTTGGTATATGTTATGTATGATAATGTTGATTTTATGTTGCTATTATGAATGTTTTTTGTTCTCTACTATGAACATGCATTTTGGATTTAGCAGGATATAAGTGTTTTTAAATGGGTACGGTCACGCAGGTCCCTTCTTCAGACATTGTCCAGTTTAGTATCATTCCCTACCAGGACTAAGTTTCATGTCTCACTGATCAAATCTTTGTAGGTCTATTTTCCATCTTTTACGCAAGACATCCATCATTCTTATGAGACTGCTTTAGGTGCCTTGCTGTTTTTTCAAAAATTTTCAACAACTACATATTTAGAAAGACAACTAATGGTCAACTGAGGTGTAATCAGGTACTGCAGGATATATCTTTTTATAATGTTCATATAATTTTAAAAGTTATCTACATCTTATTTGTTGACCCATACTTGTATGTATTGAAGTGGACTAACATGGGAACCATACCACTAAAATATTAAAATTAGTTATTTAAAAGCTTGCACACAACAACCAAGTGCTTCTTGTAGTGTTTGGATCGCTATCAGTCATTCTCATATTGGCCCTAGGTTGAAACATCACACATCTACCACTTCCCTGTTTATCATCACTTATCTCTCATCAAACTTTGTTTATCATCATAAATGTAGAAATTTAGCATGCTTTATATTGGACGAGACAAGAATAGAGACACTGAGGCATAGCAGAAGATGCAAGGGTTCCTGTGGTGGTGGCTTTATTGACTAGTTCAGTGGTTCTCAACTGGTGTGTCGCGGGGAGAAGAGACCCTGTTAGGTAAAGTCTTTGCAGAGTCGGCCTGAAGATGATCAGCAGCATCGGCCCAGAGCAAAATGAGGAGCAGAGTCAGCCCCTGCAGCCGATGGGACTCCTTTCTCGAGGCCGCGAATGCTGAAAGAGGAGAAGGCTGTTGATGCCGCTAGTTTGGTGGGGAGTAAGTGAGCAAGCGAGAGAGTGTGTGTGTGTGTGTGTGTGTGTGTGTGTGTGTGTGTGTGTGTGAGAGATAGCATGTATGTAAGTGTGATTGAGAACCTGAATGTGTGAGAGCATGTGTATATATATCATTATGAACTTGTGTGTATAAGAGAGCGAGCCTGTGTGTAATTGTGTGATTGAAAGCCTATGTGAGTGAGAGAGCAAGTATGTGCGTGTCTGAGAGAGAGGAGAAATTTGCAAAGCCCCCCACCCCCTCCCCTTCTAATTCACAACAATCTCAGGGCACCTGGAAATCGAACGTTTCCAGGTATGGAGAACAGAGCATTTTTTAATCTTTATTACTTTTAGTTATTGGGTCTTTGTGTCTGCTGTTTTGAAATATTTTATTGGTGTCTAGAAATTTTTTATTTTAATTGCATATTCCATTCATCAGCTGTTTTGAAATCTGTTCTTTTTGTTAGTATGGTTTTACTGCTAGTGACCTAATATTTCTTGATTTGTTTGATGAGGACTGGTGGTGTTTTTTTTTCCTTTGTTACACTGCATACAGTCTCTCTGGCTTGTTGCGGTTACCAGTTCAGGTTTTGACTGCATGTTTCTGTTTATGCTTTATGATCTCTTTATTCTTTGTTAGGTGAGGGTTTGCACATGGGACTGAGGTGAGGTATTCTGCTGGCTGGGTAGGGCTCTATAGCAGCCTGGCTTGTTCCATTTTCCTAATTGAAATATTGGTGTTTTAAGGCCTGGTGTAATATTTTCAGTGTTGCCTTTTCTTAGGTAAGGTGATTACTGTTTGAGTGCTGGAAGTTGATGCTGTTCTGGTATGGGAGGTTTACTATTTATATAATTTATGTTCAGAGAGAGCACTCTTATTTTTTCCTTGTATCATTCTTAATAAAAGTAATACAGGGCCTTTTTTTATTTCCGCCATAGATTGTAATGAGCAGTGTATCAGGCATGTGAGAACCATCTGTGAAGTGTGTCCCAACTGAAAAAAGGTTGACAACCATTGGACTAGTTGATGGTCTCTTTCCTTGTGGCATCTTCCTGTGTACCTGAGGGAACTTGGAAGTTGATTTGTTACTGACTGGCAGCCACCTGAGCCCTGAGGGACATTTAGTATTTGTGTGCCAGCCTTTTAAAAACTAAGGTTTTTTTGTTTTAAGGGTATGCTGATGCCAGACCCTTTGGGAACAGCACTTAAGTGTGGACAGTACAGCTGTTTAAGTTATGAGTGCATGTTAAAGGAGAAAGTGGTGTAAGGTTCTGGATCAGTAGAGGCTGGTATGTGCAAGAGCGCTGGAATTTTTATTGGGAAGGGTATGGCTTTAGAATTGTGAGTTGTATAGTTTTTATGATGTATGTTATGGTGGTTTTATTATGCTTGTAAACCACTTCAGGCTTTTTGGATATTGTGGCAAAGAACTGTGAATTATAAATACACTTGTGGTTTTCCCCAGGAGGTCTTTTTCTTATAGTTTCTCAGAGAACAAAACATGATGCACGTCAGGCCTTGAACCAGCCTTAGAGAAACGTGTACACTCATTCCCAGTGTAACAGCTCTGCCAAATTCTTTCTGGTCATTAATGTTAGCAAGTAATGCTTCTTTCAAAATATATGGCATCTGCCTATTCTTGTGTCCCAAATGTATTACCCTATTTGTCTGTATTATTTGTGATCTTCTTTTGGAATAAAGTTATATAAAAAGCATGCATAAATAAATAAAACCCATATCACATTGGTCTACCCATTTGCAAAAGTTACTGTCCTTGTACAGATTCAGTGAGCCGTCTGTATATTTACAATCTGGCAGAGTTTGGTGTCATCTGCAAAATGGCAGTATTGCTGTTCCTTCCTGCCTTCCTTCCTCTAGGTCACTAACAAAAGCACAGACCCTGTGAAATCATATTTGTAACCTTATTCCATGTTAGACACATGAAGTCATTCCCTAATTGTACTTAAACACTGGTAGGGCCAGGAGTGAAGTACTGTGTCTAGTGCTGAGTCCGTGGAAAATTTGAAGAAAGTCCAAAGAAAAGCAGCAAAAATGATTTTATATATTTAATAAAATTATAAACCACTTCCCTGATTTTTTTTTTTTTTTTAAAGAAGGCTAAAGCGGTGTAACAAACTTAAGAAAAACTTACAATGCATCAAATAACCACACATATATTCATCTCAATAAACAGCCAAATAAATTAATTCAAAAAAACAAAAGTAGGAAAACTTGCAAACAAGATGATGATCTAAAAGTTAGATTAACTGCCTGAAATATCACCTAGCCTGTTCCGCCCAGTTTAAACCCAGCCTCAATCCCATTCCTTCTTCCTCTCTACCCCTCCCAGGACACCACTACAACTAATCCACCATTGGTCATCTCGGGGAATGGAGAAGGGCGTGACTTCAGTTTTTTCCTAAATATAACATTATTCAGTTCAAGCCACGTCTCCAAGGGTAGGCTATTCCATAACTGGGTGGCAAGTGTCAAAAAGACCCTAGCTTGTTACGCAGGCATTCCTGGTTTCCTGCTGAGTCCGAATACCCAGAAAGGCAGCCTGGCTCCAGCACAGCTCTTGCCCTGAGATATTCCACTTCAGCTTTCTCCGCAAGTAAAGGACCATTTTTTTCCCCCCAACAGGCAAAAGACTAGGGCAGGGGTAGGCAACTCCAGGCCTCGATTGCCACAAACAGTCTGATTTTCAGGATATCCATGTTTTGATTTTTTTTTTTTACACAAATGGAAGAGTAACAGGTATCCTTGCATAGGTCCTGTAGGATTTTATTCAATAAATCAAGTGCAAAGCAACTGAATGCAGGCTAGCCTTGTTGTAACTAGTGAAGGGGTGGATAAAAGGGCCCTGTTGGGAGGCCCAAAGTTTCTCATTGAGGTATATGTGGGCAGGAGGTGGAATAAGAGTGCTGGTGCTGTTCGGCTCAGGCATTTAAAGACAGTATAAAGTATTTTAAATGTTATCCTGTGTTAAGGCCTATTCCTCTTACTACTACTTAGCATTTCTGTAGCATTGCTACACTTGCACACTGAAAAAGCAGTGGCCTGGTCTGGCTTAGCAGCAGTGCCGCATACTGTGGTTTGGAGGATCTGGGTTTGATTCCTGGGCAAGATCTTCACTCCCCCTGGTTCAGCGCTTTCAGCCTTTGGGGAGAGGAAGTCCTGGTCTTTGGGCAAAAGCAACACTTAGTGGCCAAACTTGTGCATCCTGATTGCGGATTTCAGAAGGAGCCTTCGTGTATGGCCCTGGGCTAGAGACCATTGCTACAATGATTGCTCTAAAGTAAGTTGGGAGGAGGATATAAAATAGAGTGGGAAAAGTCCCCTGGTAGCTGTGTTCCAAACCCTAGTTCTGATTGAGTTAGAAGCCCAAAGGAACAAACTGAAACTGCTAGATCAAAAAACAAAATTAAAAAAAAAAGAAAAACGAAACCAGTAGCCCGTTTTTGTTTTCATTGAGACCGTACCTTGTGAGAATAGAAAATATCTCCCTTCTGTGTGTGATCCAACAACAGGGGGGGGAAAAAAAGTCTATACAGTCCTAGGAGTGAACTGAGCACATTCTGTTTCTAGACATACAACAAAAAAAATCAAGATTAAAAAAAAAAAAAGCTTTTTCTTTTAGAGTGGGACTCATCTGTGTACAGTGAAGTTTTATGTACGATAGAGCAGCCTCTGTATTTCAAGGAGACGTCCTTAGAATCCATATGAGGTACAGCTTATAAGGCCACAGGGAGGAAAAGGAAATTTGTCAGAAGTAGAAGGTGAAACTCCGGCACTACTTTCTTAAATGTTACAGAGCCCATGAGAGCTGCTCCAAAAATGTGATTCCAGGTCTGTGAACCCTAGCTTCTTATAAATGTCTTTTTGTTAACTTGAAAACTGTTTGCTCTGCAGAGCTGAGCACCATTTTCTGCAGCTTAGCACAGTAGAATACAAATTATGTTGTGATTATTTTTAATGCTATCTTCATGAATTTTAACCCTTTTTCCATCTCTTTCAGGTTTGAGAGGGGCTGCTTCTTTTTTATCCTATGGTATCGTCACATAGCTACCTATAGTGGAATAGTCAGACACAGGTAAGCCTTCTTTTTGGCTTGTCTTTTTTTTTGTCTCTTTTCAATAGCAGTACAGTGTGAATATGTACATTATCTGGAACAGAAAGAAAACTTCCTTATTTGCCAGACCAGTCTGGACAAGTAGGTTATGTTCGTTGACCAGCAGGTGGAAGTAGAGAACAAATCCTTCTTTTTTGATGCCTTCATTGCTATATAGCCTGGTGTAGCAGGAAGGAAAGTCAGTAGTTCTCAGCCTCCAGCAAATTGTAGTCTGGACTGGTGGTACAGAAAAATTATGGAGGAGCTCCTAGGATGATGGCCCAGTAAGGGGTCGATCTCCCTAGTAGAGATGGGATGTTCAAACCAGTCCTATGGGTCCCCCCAGCCCAGCTGGGTTTTCAGGATATCCCTAATGAATATGCATGAGAAATATTTGCATACACAGGAGGAGATCGTGCATGCAGATAAATCTCATGCATAAAATCATGAGAGGTCTAGAACGGGTAGATGTGAATCGGTTATTTACGCTTCTGGATAATAGGAGGATTAGGGGGCACTCCATGAAGTTAGCAAGTAGCACATTTAAAACTAATTGGAGAAAGTTCTTTTTCACTCAACGCACAATTGAACTCTGGAATTTGTTGCCAGAGGATGTGGTCAGTACAGTTAGTATAGCTGTGTTTAAAAAAGGATTGGATAAGTTCTTGGAAGAGAAGTCCATTACCTGCTATTAATTAAGTTGACTTAGATGATAACCACCGCTATTACTAGCAACGTTAACATGGAATAGACTTAGTGTTTGGGTACTTGCCAGGTTCTTATGGCCTGGATTGGCCACTGTTGGAAACAGGATGCTGGGCTTGATGGACCCTTGGTCTGACCCAGTATGGCATGTTCTTATGTTCTTATCAGGGATATCCTGAAAACCCAACTGGCTTCATAGGACCGATTTGAGCTCCCCTGAGTTAGAGGCTCAAAAGGGGATGGTTGTCAAGTCTGGCAGTTGTTTTCCCTTTTGGAAAAATCCAGTTCCCATTTGGGCCTGGTCTAAATTGAGAAAATATCCTTTGACTGTGGGAGCGTAAAGTTTATATACTGATATTTCAATGTATGTAAATTTATCATGCATCTTTGTTATGGATACCCTGAAAATTGATTGACTTGGAACACTTGGACCTGTTTTGACTTGTTTTATGTAATCTGTATTTTTTTTTTTGTGCATTTGTAATATAGAAGAACAATGATGAACTGTTCCACTGTATTATGAGGTAGTTAATGAACTGTTGAGCAATATGTTCATTAAAATTGATTGCAAAACATTTAAGATTTGTAGATGTGTCATCTGATGGTGATACTTTGCAAAGACGTCTCTTTAATAGTGTTTATTATTTTAATCATATCGGTGTTAGCCAAGGTTACTCAACCAGAATTCTCCTCCTCTGAAGTTGCAGTCTGTGTTAGATCAGTGTTTCTTTGAACTCTATTGATAAAATAATATGAATTTTATAATAGTGCAGCATCAGATACATTGAATTAAAAATGAGCTCAAATATGTAACTAGTTACATAAAATATGTCAATACTAAGGTCTAGATTCATTAAGCCATGAAGTTTTTATCATGGGAGGGGTCCCACTATTGGGGTGTGTGTGTGTGTGTGTGTGTGTATGTTTGTGTGTGTGTGTCCACACTAGTGAAGCCCCTCCCTTTCGAAAAAACTTTGCGGCTCTATGGTGCGTTCTTTTGTTTAGCAGCCAAACACTGGGGGGCAAAAGTACATGCCTAGCGGCCCCTTAACGTGATGGCAGCTCCAACCCACAGGACTGCCATGCCTTAAAGGGCTGCTGGACCAAAAAAAAGATTCCCCCAAAATGGGGAAATTGAGCAGGGGTCAGCACTGATTCCTGTCTCAGCCTGGGGCTGCCACTCAAGGTGGCCCGACTCCCCCCAACGTTAAAAAAAATAGAAAAAAATAGCCCATGCAGTGGGGGCGATGGCCCCCTCTCTGAAAGGTCCAAATAAAAAGAATAGGGTCCCGCCCCCCTTCCTATAAACCCACAGAACTTTAAATTAAAGGGGGAGCCAAGGGACTGGGACACTACACTTTATTACTGGTCTCTGGGGAGGAGGGGGTCCGGGGAGGTTGATCTTTATTAATGGTGTTTGGGGAGGAGGGGACACTGATCTTTATTACTGGTCTCGAGGGAGGAGGGGGCTGGGGGGCGGGGGCATTGATCTTTATTAATGGCGTTTGGGGAGGAGGCAGACGGGGGACGGGGACGTTGATCTTTATTAATGGCATTTGGAGAGGAGGGGGCTGGGGACGTTGATCTTTCTATTTGGACTTTTCGGGGGCAGGAGGGGGCCGGGGCTGGGGCCATTGCCACGAGGGGTCTTTTTTATATTTTTAAGTTTGGGGGAGTCGGGCTACCTCGAGTAGTGGCCCTGGGTTGAGACCAGTGTCAGCTCTGATCCCCGCTCAACCCCCCCATGTGGCAGTAACAATTTTCTTTGCTGGCTCTTGAAAAGTGAGGCAGGAGCTTTTCAAATATTTGGTGGTGTTTTATCGCAGCTGACCACCCTCTTGGTCAGCCGCAATAAAATATTTGCAGAGGATTGCCTATGCATGACCTTCTTTGCATGCATTTGCATTATTCATGCATGCAAATTGCAGGTAAAGAAGGTTGTAATCTGTTGGTAGGTACCAAGCCGCCTGTCCTGAGGCCTGCAAAAAAAAAACTGCAGGTAAATCTGGATGCTGATAAATTTTGAGTAGCTAAAGTATGTCAAAACCAAAAGATTCTGCTGTCTACAAATCTTCGATTGCCCCTTACTGAAAGACTAGCATGATTAGAGTGTTAAGCAAAGAGAGCCGGTATTAGTACACACTGAAAAAACCATGTATCTGACCAATCAATCCCAGAGATACAAATCTTTAGTGAAAAGTGAAAGATTGGTATGTTCTGAGCAGAGTTCTCAAGGTCACACACAAAACCAGAAGCAGAGCTGGGATTGGAGCCCACATGCTTATGATCTGTGTGGGCCTGGCCAAACCACCAGGCTGCAGCTCCCCTCCCAGTGAAAGTCACTTCGCAAAGCGTGGGCAGGCAGCACCAGAGAAACATGCTTTCCTTTCACTTAGACGTGCAGGTGACCCGAAGCTCAGAGCATGGTGTAGGAAGCAGTTCCTCTAGCAGCTAATTGATTACTGCAGGTTCTTTCAGGAAGCACTGGGTCTTTCCTGGATCTGATGGAAATACAGCTCATTGTTTGTTGATGGTGCCGCGCTTTCTCTCAGCTCAGACCATTTCTGAAAACAGTATATCCCCGTGGTACATTGTTCTGTAATGAAATAGCATTCCTGTAAAGTTATTTTGGTTCCCCTTTACACAATAGAAAGCAGAGCCCATGCAGTAGTGTGCATTATTCCTCTGTATACCACGCTGTTCTTCTCGGCATGAGTGCTAGATTAAACACAGTAAGGACCACAGATTGTACATCAGTGTTTGAGAGGAATGCAAAGCTGCTTGACGGGCTATAGAATGGGAATAAAGTGATGTGATGCCGAGTTGCAGTTTCCTCACAAGAAGCATATTTTTAGTCTAGGAAATATATTAAAAACTTGTTAAAAATTCATTTTTCCAACACTCATAGTGGTGCTTGAGAGTACTATCTCGTTGGTTTCTCATTGACCTGTGAACACAGTCATTCGCCCTACCTAGAATAAAGTGCATGGAACAGTCTATAGAAACTGTCTGTAGCGTGTGTGTGTGTGGTTTTTTTTTTTTTTTTTTTGGTCTTCTGTACATTTTATAGGGGTTATAGGGGTGTCTGACGTGGTCCAGTCCCTGTATTTTAAGGGGACAATGTTTGAAGAGCCTGCTTTGGCTGTAGTGTATGTAGGCGCTTTTAGCCTGTGTATAGTGCACTTAGCTTTCAGAAGAAAGCTACCCAGATTGTCTGCCTTTTGGAAATGACCAGCTGCAACGTGCAAGAGCTAAAAGTGCTCAGGTACTTTACACCTATTATTTGTACAGGCTGCCAAGCCAGGGGTAAAATGGTCGAAGCCCTCTTTATAACCCAGTTAATAGTATGAATGCATGCATTTAGTGGGCAAAGGAGAGTGATTTGCCTGGGTAAATGACTTCGAAATTTGCCGCCTTGTAGCTTAGGAAAGGATATATCTTACATGAATGAAGAAAAAAGACAAGACAGTAAAAAAAAAAAATTAATAATAATAATTTGCATCAGGGAGGCAAAATTTGGAAGTCCAGCAAAACCCGGCACAGTATGTTGAGGATAACTCCCAGCCTGTTTCATGTGCTGTGGTCCAGCAGGAGAAAGGAATCTTCCTGTTTCCATACATTGTTTGTATAATGCTGAATGTACATACAGCACTGTGCAGGAAAACATAGCTAAGTCTAACCAAGGATATTAGAAATTGACATGGATTTGAGAAATAGATAGAGACATGAAGGGGGCAATAATCAAACTGCCTGCACTGGAGCAAACACCACAGGCATTTTTTATCCTCTGGGTTTCCACCAATAATCAAAGCAAAACTGCATGGATAGTTTTGCTTTCATTATTGCCCCTAGGAAAAGTCCCCACAAAGATCTGCTTGCTTTTTTCTGCAGCAGCTTTTTCCAGGCAAAACCTCAGGCATCGTGGCCTCCGTCACCTAACACCACCCTGGGAACTCCTCCTCAGTAAGAAGCAGATGCAATACAGTGCGCTCAGCCGAGCGCACTGTATAACCTGCAGTCAGACGCAGGTTAAATAGGCACTAATCCACCCCCTAATGCAATAGGGGGGTTAGCGCCTAATTAACGCGCGTCTGACGCGGAGTGAATGCGATAGCTCTCATCACATGCAAATGCACGTGAGTGAGGCTATTATTCAAAAAAAAAAAGTGTGTGTCTTAGATGCACATTTAGCTCTCAGCTATTAAAGCTTTCCTGGAGCAGGCGTTAACAGTTGAGCCGCATGTAAAAGAAGTACAGGAAAAACTTTATCGGCGTCCATTTTCATTGCTGGCAGACAGCCGGTTATGAAAACTGATGCCGAGTTTACCAATGTTGGTTTTCTTAACCGGCAGCCACCACGGGTTCGTGTTAGCAAGGAGGCGCTAGGGGAGCGCAAGCGACCCTAGCGCGACCCCTTGAGGACACCATGAGGGCGTTAAAGCGGGCGCTTACTTTTCAGCACCCGCTTTCCACGTATTTTTTTTTTTGCATCGGCCCCTAAGTGGGTAACAGCACAAGTGGGGAAACGTTGTTTAGCCTGCAGAACTGGCTTGGAAGCTTCCCCTTTAAACACGTAATGTGAGCAAAATGTTTTGCTCCTGATGTTTCTGCAGAAAGTGTTGAGAAGTACGAGTGATAAACTGGCAGGACGTTGGGGAGAGAAACTCAGAAACGGATCATAAAGAAATGTCTCCTGCTTGGATGTTTTATTGAATTGCTGAGATTATAAGCAATAACAATTGCAGCTCCATGATGTGTCCTCCAGCCTATCTGATGATATTCAATTTCTGTTGCAGAATGAACCAGGGAGTTATAAAATCAGGAGCCAAATATTTTCTCTCTCTGTTAATATTTCAAAGTCTAGCCAAAGTCTGAATTGTTTTTGGTTTTTTTTTAATAGGATATGATTCTTCCCTTTCCCTTGCATCATTTACCTAATTGTTTTGTAAATAGACTGTAACTTGCTGTTCCACCTTCTCCCCCTCCCTAGAAAATATCAACCGCAGCACCAACTCATTTTTAATGGCTCACAGGATTTGAGGAGTGGGATGCAGCGCTCGCTTCTGTGTGTTATTCCACACTCTGGTTAGAGAAAATCAAATTACAAATCTGCAGTTTAGCTTAAAGTAGATAGTGCTTGGACACCATCAGCCTACAAGTACTGACTCGTCGATTTCTGGGAAGGGAACACGATGGTTTATATTTAAAAAAAACAAAAAAAATCATCATAATTCATCAAAAGAATGCATCAGTAATTAAATATTCCTAATACAACCATCCAGAATAATAAAACTCCCTTCCAAAAAAACCTCCATTTCATATTGTAAATATAGGGGCGGATTTTAAAAGGGTTACGCGCGTAAATCTTCCTGCGTGCACCGAGCCTATTTTGTATAGGCCCGGCGGCACGCGTAAAACCCCGGGATGTGCATGCGTCCCGGGGCTTGGAAAAAGGGGGCGGGGTGTGGACGTGCCGGGGGCTGGGCGTGGCCAGAGGCCTCCGGACGGCTGCTGGGCCGGGGGATCACACGCTGGCACTCGGCCGGTGCGCATAACTTCCACAACAAAGGTAAGGGGGGGGGGGGGGGTTCCGGGCTGGGGGGGGCGGGACAGGTAGGGGAAGGGAGGGGACGGTGGGGGGGGGGGGAGGAGGAAAGTTCCCTCCGAGGCCGCTCTGATTTCAGAGCAGCCTCGCAGGGTACAGGGAAAGCCAGCTGGTCTCCCCGAGGGCTCGGCGCACGCAAGTTGCACTAGTGTGCACCCCCTTGAGCGCGCTGACCCCTGATTTTATAACATGCGCGCGACAGCTTTATATAATATTTCCTGGATATGTATTTGATTGCTCCAATAAAAATGGAATAGGAGCATTATTGAGCTAGCAGGTAATAGTGTGAGTTATAGTTGAATAATACTCCCCTCTAGGCGGCAATCGGCCTTTGCTTAGCGAGCAGCAGCTTCCATTACATTGTTTATCTTGGTTCACATTCATGGAAATACAAAACTTATTTTAGCTGATTTCAAACAGAGCTTCTGTGAACCATTAGGATGAAGTCCAAAATAAACACACTGGGTTCAAGACTAGATGGTCGTGAGATTTACCTGGAATTATGGCTTCCTGGACTATCTCAGATGTGCATGTGAGGTTTTTGTGCATGATTGTGACAGCATCACTTAAAGTGAAGTGCATGTTGTGCTAGAAGGTATGTATCCTTCCAAATAACTCGGGAGATTAATGGGCACATTCAGGATGAAGAGTCCATTATCTTACCCAGCTATGGATAAACAAACAGTTGTAGAAGAATACATTTTTACAAATCCACTGAGCTCCTTTTAAAAAAAAAAAACCAACCCTATTAAACCAAGTACTCAAGAAAAGTGCCAGATGATTGGTATTGAAAACCAGTCCTCCAGATTTAAGACAAATACAGCATGACAGCCACAGAGCAAGGTTCCCCCATCAGTATATCTCAGTCTATACGGGATAGACCATCTGTAAGGGTGAAAGAGTAGGGCCATTTCTAGGCCTGCTCAGTCCTTCGTCTCTAGGCTGATGCTGTCAGTCAGGAGGATGCTGGCTGCAGCGATGATAGATATGGACTCGTCGCCATTTAGAAAAGGGAGAGAAATCGCCGATGCATTCCCCGAGGGCCACTGAACAAGCTGGCAGATTCATAAGAACCTTTGATTGCTATTCAAGTGAGACCATCTTGTTGCAACAGATGGGCTGACGAGCTCTGAATGGCTGTACTGCCTGAAACACGGGGATCCTGATTAACATCTTAGGACAGTCTGTAAACATTATTGATTGTGGTTATGAATTAAAACCTAAGAGGGTGGACCAGGTGGGAGATTTGGTTCTTGACTTGGCCGCAGCTTCACGTATGCGCGTGTGCTGGCTCGCACCAAAGGACACGACGGTATTATAGCGTACACACGTATATGCACGCATGGCATAAAATAGGCTGTATGTGCGTACATGTTCTCACAATCACATATGTTCACAGCATTTGCGCACATGTGTGCGCAAATGCTGCCTCTACCACATAAGTGCGGGATTTTAGTAGACACGCATGCTGATGCAATTTCCAGTTTCCCCAGTTCGTTCCCAGTTCACCCAGTAAGGGACGGGACTTCCTAACCTCCCTTAAATAGCCTCCCTTTTACCCTGTTAGCGCCAACCCTTAAAACCCCTGCTGACTAGCCTAGATTTTTTTTTTATTTTATTACTTACACACCATCCATAGCAGTAGTAAAGTTAGGTGGTACGTGTAAATACTTACACACACATTTCATGTAAATGTCCCGGAACATCCATGACCTGGCCATGCCATGCCCCTGTTTTGCAACTTCTTATTTGTGCACGTACCGAGAGATATGTGCAAACTCGGGCGCCTTTTAAAATCCACGCAGCCACGCCAGCCAGACGTGCTCGCGGTATCTCCCGGTTTTGGCAGGCACCAGGCTTTTAAAATTCATCCCATGAGAGCCAAAATGTGTTTTTGTGACTGTCTTGCCACATAGAAAGTGCATTGAAATGTGCCTCCAAACGAGCGTATTCTGGACTCCGTAATCACAGAAGACTGGCTGAATTCCTGTCCGGATAGTGTAGGTGTTGTAAGGGTTAAACATGTAACATTGATGGCTATTCTTGCTAAGCTATAAAACCCATTCATTGCTCCTAATTCTAGGTTGAGACTAACTGCGAGAGGGGAATGGAGAGGTATTAATCTAACAGATACCAACTTTTGTATTTCCAGGGTGAGGGTGATTACGGGAGTTTCTCACTGAAGACCTGGTGGAGACCTGTTGTGCCATCCTATCCCATTCATCTGCTTCCTCTCTCCCCGCTCTCGTTTGCTCATCTTTGTGCTGCCCCCATCTCTTTGCCTGCAGGTTACGTTGCTTTTTCTCCAAAACAGTGTGGAAGAAAAGATATTCTTAATGCACAACGTATCATTACAGAATTGCAAATTAAATGCTGTTAATGGGTCGGTAAAAGACTTTCAAAAACATATGCCACTTAAATATAGTTTATTACCTGCCATAGTTACTGTGCTATTTTTTCTCTCTGCTTGAGTCCCTTTCCAAATGAAATGTAAGCACTCTGGTGCTATCTTGAAGCTGGGGATGTTCTTGTTTTGTGAGCCAGCTACGAAAAAGTGCTATGGGTAATGTAGTAAAAATAGATGTAATAACCTCCTCCTACCTCCCTCCCTGCTTAGTCTTTTGTCTCAAATGACATTTGTGCTGTAACACTGCCTTGCCAGAATAGAATATCTCATACTACCACCCCAGGTCTCCATTCGGATACCCGCCTCGGCAGCCCTGCTCATACCTCCCATTATTGGCTCACAAGAAGCTTGAGAGTTGCTGGGGAGGCCACCAGCAGTGGAGCAGCAGACTCCCCCCCATGTCACGCATGCGATTTTCTTTTAACTTGATCCTGGTTTTTCCATCTCGGAAAGCTTTTAGAAACCAGGCGTGAGCAGTAAATCTTTCTTTCCTCGTTTTGCTTCCGATGGTTGAACGTATAGTTGCAGTTCATGGCTGGGTTTAGGGGGACAGGAAAACAAGGCCCAGCGGATTGGGTGTCGAATTTTGAAGCTGCTTAGAAACAGGAGCTGCCGCCTTCTAGGAGGAGGGGAGGGAGAGAACCCCCTTGCCTTAAATCCGGCCCTAGGAGGAACCCTGCTCATCCTCTTCTGTCCAAGCAGTAGGGCGAGATCTGGGAACGTCATTGCTCTAGAAACTTTGGTTAGTTTCAGATCTTATCCCTCCAATAGTCTCTGCAATAATGCAGTTCCCAGCTATTGACCAGCATAACCGTGCTGTTAAATCATTTCCAGTTTATTTCCACCAAAGCTTATCTCTTCGGTCTCTTCTTAAAAGGGCCAGCAGCCCTTCATCCCATGAGGGTAGTAAGGGCAAAGGCTATCGGCGCCATTTTGAATACCGGCAGCCGACGGCCCGAGGGCAGGAGCTCACGCCAGGACCCCCGCTGGACAACCAGGGACTTTTGGTAAGTCTTGGGGGGGGTCAGGAGGGTGGGGAGTTTATTCGTTAGATACGTTGTATTCGTGGGGGTTCGCCATACGTTTCGTGACCCCACGAATACAACGAATAGGGACATATATGTTGTGGATTGGCAATACGTCGAAAACGAATGCACACCCCTAGCAAATAGCAATTCCAGTTACTAAACAGAATACACGAATAGGGGAAGAGAAGAAAGAAAATAAAAGGGAGATATAAAGGCACAAATACAAACTAAGATTTAATGGCTTAACATAGACTTCCAGCATTACTAATTATAATTATGAAGGCATCGGGGACGAAGTGAGGAGTTTCCAGGACTCTACAAACAGTTTTAACTGTTCGGGTGTAAAAAAAATAAAACACTCTTCTCCTTTTTTTAATAATACATTTGCATGGGAAGCGCAATAAGAAGGAAAATCCTAGCGCAACAACTTTTTGGCAAATAGCTAGAAATCCTTTACGCTGAGTTTATTATCAAAGCTAAATCAGGAAATATTTTTACAGATGAAGCATAAGAAGTAATTGGATATTTCCTAAAATAATTTTTCACTACAGCATTTACATCCAAAGAGGAAATAAAAGAAACTAACAAAGTTCCTCTATCAATGACCTCTATAGAGGAATTTTCAAGGAAATTCGTTAAATCATTCTGAAATGGCATATCAGCTGCTGTTCTAGGCATTTTAGGCTTAGGTAAAAAGAAGCAAGTGTTTATTGATGGTATAGAGTCCATTGAAAAACCCAAGACCTCTTGAAAAAATGTTTTCAAAGTAGTGAACGGGATCTCTCCAGCTACCCTTGGAAAATTAAGAATCCTCAGGTTAAGATGCCTAATATTATTCTCCAGGTGTGCTACCCGTCTGGCCAAAACCTCTCAATCTTTCACAGTTGCTGCGTTGAAATCTTGAACTTTCTTAATATTTCCTTCAGATTCAGATATTCTGGAAGACATCAAATTAACCTGGTTTTCTATATCTTGAAAGTTTTTTTTTGAAATTTAGTGGTGTAGTGATCCATTTTAACATTCAAGGCCTTAAGTTTAGTCCTGGATCCAGCCACGAGGTCCCACAAAGCCTCCAAAGTTCCCATTGCTGGCCGAGAAGGGATTTTCAATAACTCGCCGCTGTTGCTGTTATCAGCTTGGGTAGGAATTCCTCCTACGGCGCCGTCCAAACCAATCTCCCCAGCATCCAAATGCAGGCCCTCAGAGCCTTCTCCGCTCTCACCAACTCGGGGAGACGCCAACAAAGTGCCCAATTCCAGCGGTGAGATCCGAGGAGCAACTCCCTCAACTTCAGCCCCGGAAGTGACATCATCCCCCGGAGCTCCAGAGGGGTTCTCTACGTCTGTTCTCTAAGGTCTGGACTCGGGGATGCCTCCTCTGCTGGCACGGGTGGCACTCCCACGCCGCCCTGCACTCCAGGCTCCTCAGCCCCTGGACAAAATGCTGGTGAGGACATAAAGCGGGTAATCTCTAGTTGTATAGGAGAGGGGATCTTCCCCTTTCGTTTAGGAGGCATATTATTTAGGAAATATAAATTTCAGCCAACAAAATCAGACAGCTCCTCCGCTCGACCTCG
The DNA here is from genome assembly GCF_901001135.1 of Rhinatrema bivittatum. NCBI lineage: Eukaryota > Metazoa > Chordata > Amphibia > Gymnophiona > Rhinatrematidae > Rhinatrema > Rhinatrema bivittatum. The sequence goes on along the minus strand of NC_042618.1, from coordinate 188,287,856 downwards.
CTATGCCGCCATCTTGACTCCTCCCCGGCCCTCCTCTCATGTTGTGCATTTTAAAACAATGTTGGGAGTCACTCACATAGGTTTGTAATGTGCCCCTAAAATACCTCTTTAAGGAAGCTGCAAATTCACATTGGGTGCAACGCCTTGTTTTACACGTTTAAGTCCCAACTAAGCCTTTGAATATTTACCCCATCAGTGCCAACTAGACGTCAATGACCAAAGCTGTGTTGTGAGTTTATCTCCTTGTTGGGGCTAAGGAAAGTTATTTTGTGTGTTGCAGTTTAGGATCAAACACCAGTGCTGCCCACCACAGTCCATGCTGTCCCAGTAAGATTTCAACCAGTTCTTTTTTTTTTTTTTTGTCACCTATTGTGAAATATCCTGGTCCATGCAGGGAGTTTCCTAAGTTCTTCTCCCGCCTCATTGTAACTGGTGGCTAGGAGGCCGTAAAGAAGAGAAGGCAAAAATAGGCTATGATGTTGCAGGTCACTTCCTCTGCTCTCAGGTAATAGGGAGGATAATTTTATATCTGTGTGAGTCAGGGTAAAGTCTTCACGTACCTTTTGCGTGCAGATTTTACCCTGAAGTTTCAAAGCAAACCTATGTATAAACTTATGCTTTGTAAGTGGGCTGATACGCGCGCATGCTGTATTGATGACTCGCGCAGATGAACTTGCATGCAAACTTTATAAAATACAAAAGCATGCATGCAATACCCAACTCTATCCCCTGGAAAGCTACTCCCCAGTTCATGTGAAACCAGGGTGCAGGTGTACTTTTGCACACGCTGGGCGCCGGACAATTTTATGACCATCGTCGACGCGCAGAAAACTGTTTCACACACGTACCTGGCTTTGAAACTTCAGTCCTAAATGGAAACCATTCCATTTTTGAAGAAAAGAGTTATTTTAAGGCAAGTGGAGAAAAGCAAACAAAAAGAACCGGCTCTTTGGATCCCAGCTAGTCATGCGTGGAAAGTTTGAGGTCTAACGCCAATCAGGCATATTTGAATCTGCTTCCGGCTCAACAAAGTTTTTATTTATTAAAATTCGATCTTCCACCTTTTTCAAGCATATTACAATCGGTTTATAATACATGTTCATTACGTCTGTCATAGTTTACAATAGCATAAGGCAAACAAGAAAAAGGTGAGGTAGCAATCCTGGGTCTGCCAGGTGGGTAATGAAGGCATAAGTGTAAGGCAAGCACCTATTCGAAAGAAGGAAGTCACTGGGAGGCCACGTGCAGACCTACCCCAGGATTTTATAACCTACACGCAGGTAAAAAAATACTCATCTGTAAAAAAAAAAATAAATAAATACATGTGACTAGATATTCAAGTTAGCCAGATAAGCCTTAGAAGCGCTACTTATCCGACCGTCTGTCTTAGGCACTTTTTTTTAGATTTCTCTGGCTAAATGGTGCTGAACTACTGTACACGTTTGTTTTTTTGTTTTGTTTTTTTTACTTTATATTTAAAAAATATATGCATGGAGATTTTCCACGTGACATTTAAGTAGCATTTAGCCCAGGTAAGTTGCTTTTTATGTTGTGTAAGGCTGCAAATTTTCTAGCGTATGGAGTGTGTGAAATTACCAGTTTTACCAATTAGTCCACCAGTTCACCCAGTCCTTCTCCAAGTCATGGAGACCCTCCTGGCTCTTCCCCCCCCCCCCCCCCCCCCCCCCCGTTCACCCAGACCTCCCACCCAATCAGCACTACACAATAAACACGTTTAAAGTCACGCCAGAAATATGCGCAGGTGTAAATATATGCAGGAGGCCAAATCTACACACACAAGTCTCTTATTGCAACTTACATGTGTAAATGTTTGCCCTGCCCCTTTTACACACACATTTGTGCACAAACCCTATTTATGCATGTCTTCCTAGCGTGTAGCAGATGGACTCAGGACCAATAGGAGTATAGTGTGCTCCTGATAGCAGTTGGAGATGGATCAGATTTCAATCTGACGTCAGCCCTAGTACATATACCCCTGCAGGACGCTCTGCTCTTCAGTATTTTCCGTCTCCAACGCAGTTCGAGACTCTATAAACGCTTGCACAGCGTTAGAGTATTCTAACCAAAGAAATCCAAAACTAGAAGAAATCTTACCTCTACAGACGAGCCCCGCTGTCCTGTGGTGATACCTACGGGTCCCTCCCCTAGTTGAGAATTCCTGAGGTGATTTCCGCGATCCCTCAGAGGTAAGCCTCGGTCTGGCAGACGGTTCCCAGTGTGGACGAAGCCCCCGATATCGGGTGCGGTTGAGAGGCAGTGGGTGCAACTTCAAGCTCAGCGGGAAACTCTGAGACAAGGTAAGGGAGAAAACTTCCTAAAAGTCTCCGGTCTCCGAAGCTCAAAGAGCCACACAGATTGCCAGCCGGCGTCAGTGCTACCGGGTTGATCAGCCCTAGCCGGGCTAGACCCCAGTCCGATACAAGGGTCCTCCCACGTGGAGACCCTCCGAGGTGATCGCCATATTGCTCGCGTGGTCGCAGTAGCCATTTTCGCTTGATTGCTGCCCTGTCCGCCGATTCAATCCGTGTGCACAGAGGCGAGCCGTGTGCACAAAATCTCTTGTGCGCACACCAGTGCGCGCATAAGTGCCGTGCGCACAGCGATGCGCATGAGGGCACCTGGCACACAGCCACACGCTTTACTGTGTCAGGCGCATAAGTAAACCCCGTGCGCACAGTGGTGCGCGCATCTTTTTGAGTGCGCATTAGACCTACATGCACAACTTCGGCGCACCCGGAGCGCATAACTAAGCCTCCTGGTGTAGTCTTGAACGCACAAACTGGAGGTTTCTGCAATACTACGCGCACAAGCCATGGTGCCACCGGAGAAGAAGCTCAAGGCTCAGGTCCTCTGCCCAGCATGCCACATTAGAGCTGCGCAACACGAAGAGGCCACGGCCCTGTGTATACAGTGCGAGGAGACTCTGGGTGACCCAGAATCAAGATCCTCCCCAGCCAGTACTGGAATCCAGATCCACCGACAGCACACCGGACCTTGCTACCCCCAGCGGGAACCTCCCTCAAACGGGGCTCCCTGGGGATGCAGCACCTCTCAATTTAGACCCAGCATCTTTCTCCTGGGTAGAATTCTTCAAAGGCCTACATACCTTTGTCCACATGCAACCGGCGCCCCCGATGACACAACCACAGGCTCCCCCAGAAGACCCTAACATCCCGGGACCCTCTAAACCCAAAGAATTGCCTCTGCCGCCCAAAAGTCCCAACATTGGGGACACGGATACCTCTGATGAGGATCAAGACTCCCTAGAGGAAGGAGAAATCCCTCCAGGAACGGAACCTTACCAAACCATTAGGCGGTTCTTCGCCAAAGACGAGCTTTCAGACCTCGTGGCGCACAGCTTGAAAGAGCTTGCTATCCCAGGCACAAGTGCCACAGGGGAACCTAAGACGAACCCCCTCCTAGAGGGACTCCGCCAAGCCTCCCACCATTTTCCTTTGCTGCAAGCCGTCCAACAGCTGATTGACCTGGAATGGGAGTCTCCGGAGGCCACTTTCAAAGGGGCGGACCCTGGCAGGACCCCGCTGCCAAAGATCTCCTGGCATTCCCCAAAGTAGATGCCATGATCTGCGCGGTCTCAAAGCGCACTACCATCCCAGTCGAGGGAGGAGCGGCACTCAAGAATGCCCAGGACAGACGTCTGGAATCCATCCTCAAACAGTCATTCAACGTTTCAGCTATGTCACTACAGACCGTGGCCTGCTGTGCCGTGGTGACATGCACCTGAGACCAGGAACGCCACCACGCCCTTCGAAGCACTAGAACCAGCAGTATCATTCCTCATGGAAGTGATCTCTGACCTGGTGCACACCGCAGCCTGAGGCGTTTCGTCCGTTGAGGCAGCCAGAAGAAAACTCTGGCTCCGAAGCTGGTCAGCAGACATGACGTCCAAGACAAGGCTCACGAGAATGCCTTTTAAGGGAACCCTGCTGTTCGGAAGTGAACTGGAGAAATTAGTCGACAAATGGGGCGAATCCCCACTACCGCGGCTACTGGAGAACAAGAACAAGAGAAGCCAGCGTCCCTCTACCCGAACATCTAAGGGCAAGGGATCACAGCGCTTCAAACCGTACAAAAGTACATATCAAGCATCTTGCCCTACAGGCAGGGGCCAATCCTTTCAGAACAAGCACAACAAAAGGGAAGCTGGCTCTGGTCCAGGGCCCAGTTGCACCCCGCAATGAAAGTCAGCCGGTCCATCCACAGGAAGAAGCTATAGGGGGCAGGCTTGCCCTATTCTACCAAAGATGGGTTGAGATAACTTCGGACAAGTGGGTCCTAACCATCATTCGAGAGGGATATTATCTGGACTTCCACAACATCCCTCCGGACAAATTTGTGAAATCTCCCTGCCATGACCCTTCCAAGAGAACGGCAGTGGAAACCACACTGACCAAATTGCTCGTCTTAAAGGCCATAACACCGGTGCCCATGCAACAACAAAATACTGGGCACTATTCCATCTATTTTATCGTTCCCAAGAAAGAGGGTACGTTCTGACCCATCCTGGACCTCAAGTCCGTCAACCGCTACTTGAGGGTCCCTCGCTTCCGCATGGATCCTACGCTCTGTCATAGGGGCGATACAGCCGGGAGAATTCCTTACATCCCTGGATCTGTCAGAAGCCTACCTGCACATCCCGGTCCATCACGAGCATCAGCGTTTTCTATGCTTTGAGATCCTGGACCACCACTACCAGTTCCGGGCACTACCCTTCGGGCTAGCCACAGCACCCCGAACGTTCATCAAAATCATGGTGGTAGTGGTGGCGACACTGAGGAAAGAAGGAATCCTCGTACACCCATATCTGGACGATTGGCTGATCAGGGCAAAATCCCGAGAGGAAAGTCATCAGGTGACCACCAGAGTCAAAACTCTACTGGAGAACCTTGGATGGGTGATCAACACAAACAAGAGCTATCTGCAGCCCTCCCAGTCTCTAGAATATCTGGGAGTCTGGTTCGACACCAGACAAGACAAGGTCATTCTGACTCCTACAAGGAGAATAAAACTGATGAACCAATTGCGAAACCTGTTAAGCAGTCTTCGCCCCAAGGCGTGGGACTGCCTTCAAGTCCTCTGTCTCATGGCATCCACACTGGAGGTGGTCCCATGGGCAAGAGCTCACATGTGACCCCTACAGCATTCCCTATTGTCACGATGGAATCCAATGTCCCAGGATTACTCCGTCTGCCTCCAGCTCCCGGAGGAAGTTTGGACCCAGCTACAATGGTGGCTACAAGAAAACCATCTGAGCAAGGGAGTAAGGCTATCCAAGCCAACCTGGATCCTGCTCACCACGGATGCAAGTCTACGAGGGTGGGGAGCCCACTGCCAGGAACTGACCACCCCAGGGCAATGGAACAAGGAAGAGTCGGCATGGAACATCAACCGACTAGAAGCACAGGCGGTCAGGCTAGCCTGCCTACGGTTCAGACACAGACTCCGGGGCAAATCGTTCAGAGACATGTCTGACAATGCCACAACAGTGGCCTACATCAACCGCCAGGGAGGAACTAGGAGCCAACAGGTGTCCCTGGAAATAGACCCCCTAATGGCATGGGCGGAATCAAACCTACAAGAGATCTCAGCCGCCCACATCGTGGGAAAAAACAGCATCACTGCGGACTACCTCAGCAGAGAAAGTCTAGTCTCAGGGGAATGGAGGCTGTCAACCACAGCCTTCCAGTTGATGGAAAACCGCTGGGGAACACCAGCCATGGACCTCCTGGCAACCCGGTCCAACGCCCAAGTTCCTAACTTCTTCAGCCGCAGACGGGAACCACAATCCCAAGGGATCGATGTCCTCGTCCAGACCTGGCCGCAGGAAACCCAGCTTGTACGCCTTCCCTCCATGGCCACTACTAGGCGGGATCATCTGCAAGATAGAACACCACAGGGGACCAGTATTTCGAGTGGTCCCAGACTGGCCAAGAAAGGCCATGGTACGCAGACATGCGAAGGCTACTGACAGGGAGCCCTCTACCTCCACACAGGGATCTGCTCCAACAAGGCCCGATCCTCCACGAAGACCCAACTCTATTCTCTCTTACGGCCTGGCCATTGAGAGGACTCGCTTGAAGAAAAGCAGATACTCAGGGGCAGTGATTGACACCCTACTCCGAGCGCGCAATTTTTCCACATCTCTAACATACATACGGATATGGAGAATATTCGACGCCTGGTGTGAAGACCACGACATCTTCCCGCGGACAGTCAAAATTCCCATGATTCTGGAATTTCTGCAGAACGGCTTACAGAAGGAGTTGTCTCTTAACGCCATCAAGGTGCAGGTGGCCGCATTGGCATGCTACAGAGCCAAGGTGGAGGGCGGCAGCCTAGCCTCTCACCCAGACGTCTCCTGCTTTCTGAAAGGGGTCAAGCAGATCCAACCACCCCTAAAGTGGCCGGTGCCCCTAAGGAATAGTTTTCCTTAGTGTAGACAGATGGACTCAGCATCCCATCCATGGCTGCCGACAATCACGGAAACCTCGGATGACAAGCCCTGAGAACAAGACAAACACGGGTAAACCAAGCTTCCCTCTAATTAGGACACCCATACCTACCGGGTGTCAGCATTTCTTGGTTGAGTGCACTGGCGGTCTCCAGCTATAGCCACATCAACCAGTTCAAGTTAACCAAATTAACCAAGTTATGCAAGTTAATCAAAGTTAACCAAGTTAATCAAGTTATTCAGTCACACATATATCCACAATTGCTTTTCGAAGAGAATACTAAAGAGCAGAGAGTTCTGCAGGGGTATATGTACTAGGGCTGACGTCAGATTGAAATCTGATCCATCTCCAACTGCTATCAGGAGCACACTATACCCATTGGTCCTGAGTCCATCTGTCTACACTAAGGAAAAAAAAATTATCAGGTAAGTAATTTCTCCAATATTTGAGAGTTTTAAATTAGCATAGATGTGAGTAAATGCTATTTAAACATATACATGCTCATTTTTGTGCATGCAACCTTTTGAAAATTCACCTTTCAGCATGGAAGCCAGGGGGTGGATGATAAGTAATCTCGTGATCGTGTCCAGGTAGCCAGTGAAGAAGTGAGTCTCTGTCATCGTCTGCATCATAGTGGGAAAGCCTATTCGAAATAGTCAAGCCTTGACTTTTGGATTCTCCCCCCCCCCCCCCCCCCCATCCCCATCCCCATATTCACAGAAGAAATTTGTTGAAATGTTCCCCGAAAATCTGGGAAAAATTTAACCAAACTTGACTGCTTAGAAAGAGGTCTGAATAGCAGCAGAGAAGTGTAACTGCTGGTCATGAACGCTTTTGAAATTCTGCACTGTGTGGAAGTAGAGAGGGATGAAATTGCGCAGCCACACCACCATGGTGCAGAAACCAGGAGGATCCGGTAGTCCTGACTCCCAGTCCAGTGTGCAAACGTCTAGTCCATGTCTGTCCCTCTCTCCAAGACCTCTAATAGAAGACTGCATGGCATGGAAATGCTCGCACTCCCGGGCAGTTTGCCCAGTGACGTGAGAAACGCATGGCTCAGAGCATGGAAAGTGAGCTGCTGTGGCATTCGCCGGTTGTGTCTCACACACGCACGAACGCACAATCTGATGGACGCTGATTGGTGCTTGTGGCTCTTGTGAACCATGTGACTGACAGAACTGGATTTTCTTGCTCTCCAGAAAGTTGGATCAGAGAGAGGGGGAGGGTTGTCAAAAACATGAATGATCCCAGGGAATCGGGGCCGGTAACCTTTTTTTTTTTTTTTTTTTCTGGCAGGCTCGACCTTGCCTGACTTACTCGGCAGCTGTAGGAATGCTGATCTCACACGTTGCCTCCTAGTTCACCTGTACAAAGCAGCGGGCTGAATGCGGAAGAACCACATCCAGTTTTTAGAAAGAAATCTGCTCAGACTTTTTATAATTTTGGATGTCTGTTGGATAATAGGTATGATGCCGATGTGCTTTAGGTATTTGTGTGACTCAGCCTCTTAAAGGTCGAGGTTTGTTATAATCGGTACAGTGTCTCTGCTGTCTCCTGGGCTCAGCTGTCGTCTTTGTTTCCAGGATTCTGGGGCAGATGCAAACAAGGGGTTGAATTAGCACAAATTTTAAAACTGGTGAATCATTGCGCCAGTCATCAAGGCTTCAGCCCTGGCTGCAATCCATTTGCAGATCTTTCTTATGCATTCATAATTCAATCAAATTTTAAAAAATTATATATGTGGTACTTCCGCGTTCAACCCGCTGCTTGTACAGGTGAACTAGGAGGCACAGTGTGAGATCAGCATTCCTACAGCTGCCGAGTAAGTCAGGCAAGGTCGAGCCTGCCAGAAAAAAAAAGGTTACCGGCCCTGAGGTAGGAGTTGGGGCCAAGACTGGGGAGTGGCGGCCAGAAGGCACCTAATCCCCTTGCACCAACCCTGGACAGGATTAGGTGCCTTCTGGCCGCCACTCCCCAGTCTTGGCCCCAACTCCTACCTCATTCTCAATCGCACCCGGCAAGTGTGAGGTTTTATGGGCACTGCCCGCGGCCTGCCAAATTTCCACTCCTCTTTGCCGCCACTCGCGGTCCAGCAAGGCTTGCTCCTCCTAATGATTGGCGCCCTCGGCCTAGTTCACCTAGTGCTGCCACCGGCCCTGTCTCTATTTATGGAATATTGCATGGTGCACATAAGGATCAAATGTGAATCATGGTTTTGTTTGTTACTGGCTGTTTCAGTAAACTTTTAAACAATAAAAGAAATCTAAAGTTTTTTCAGTTCTCCCTGGATGGGAAAAGACTGGACATTCAGGCTGCAAACTCTTAAGGAATTTCCTTAGGAAACTGAAATATCGATGGGGAAATGAATGCAGAGCTTGTGATTCTTGTTTAAATCTCATCTAAAAAGCTGCTTTTTTGAGGGTGCTTTAAATCTTAAGACTGATTGTCTGCCTTCATCCTCATTAACTAATTTTATCCATTGTCTTACTCTATGAAACTCCCACAGTCTCTTGACCTGTGTGTTTGTCTTGATTAGATTGTAAGCTCTATTGAGCAGGGACTGTTTCTTGTGTGGTGTTTGTACAGTGCTGCATATATCGAGCATGTACAATAATGTTAAGTAGTAGTAGGAAAAAGGATGCTATGAGAGAAGCATTTTTTTTATTTAAAAGAAAAGAAGGTAGCTAGGATGCCGACCTTGAGTTTGTAGCTAAAATCACAAAATATAACAAGAATCATATTTTGCCACTGATTCGGCCATGATCCTTTTCCTCTTCCTATATAAATTTCAAAGCTTGTCCAGTTCCTGTTCAGGCTTTTACTCTGATTTCCAATTTAATTAAAAGTACATTTCCAGGCAGTCTGACAGCCAAGTAACAATCTCCGCCCCTTAAGGTATCTCAGCTACTTAAATGCTTCCCTCCCAGGCCTCCTCACAAGACAGTCACATCTAACTATAAACCTGCTCCCTCTGCTGATATTTAAATTTCTCAAGGAAACTCCTTGACAGTTTGCAGCCAGAATGCCTGGCAAATGCACAGTGGCCAGGGTTGACGCCCTGACGATTGGTGATACAAGCAGGCCCAGATTTAGGCATAGGCAATGTACAGAACAGCTGCCCCTGGCGCCAAAATTCTTATAGGGGCCGGAGTGTCCCCCATCGCTGCTAATGCCTAAAACCAAATCTGCCGCCCGCACCACCATTTCTTTCCTCCTGCAGCATGGAAGATGAAGCAAAATCTTGGTGCAGAGCCTGCAGCGGCTCTCTCCTGCTGCTGGACCCTGCCACGCCCCCACCCCTGGCACGGATTGCCCTGAGAGCAGGAAACCCCTGCCGGAGGAGGGGGCAAGGTCCATCAGTGTGAAAGGGCTGCTGAAGGCTCTGTGCTGATTCTTTCTTCCTCTAACTTGCTACTGCAGCCCGAGTCATGATTTCAGTGTGAGGATTCGGCAGGAGATATCATGCCCTCCCCAAAGTGGGGAGGGGGAGGACGACACCCCCCCCCCCCCCGCCCCTCATTGCCTATGGGCGCCTGACCCCTTAACCTGGCCCTGGCTACAGGTTTCAGACGTGTGCTAATTCAGCCCTTTTTCATGTTTGTCACAACGTGTTCAGTCTATGTGGATGTTTTTTTTCCAGGATTAAAGCGACAGTACCACACACACACACTGGCTAGAATTAAGCCATATTGGCATGGGGTTACCTATGCCCTTCCAGCCCCCTGATGAAGTCTGCAAATCAGCTCTTTCACTTCAGCAGGTTTCAATATCCTGGGCAAGTTAGCTAGATAAGTTTATTTGGCTAACTGGCACAGCCGGATTGTGGCCGACTATTGACCTCATACCATGCTTGGGTGTTTTGGTAATGGCCCTGTAAGGCATTAACTGTTAAACTGATAGAGGCCAGGGTTATTAAATTGGGAAGTTAATCTAGCAGATGCTGTAAGAAACTAAAGCCTATAATTTAATTTTATGTAATCATGAATAGCCCTCCTTTCCAGAACAATCACTCAAGGTGGACATTTGCAATCTAAAAAGCCTTTCACATCAGGCAGCACAAATAACAGTAAAATAAAAGAACAGAAGGCAGAATACGACAGCAGAAATATTTAATGAGGCCCTTGCACCCAAAACCCAGATGTTAGCCTGGTTATTTCAAGCTGACTTGACTAAGGTAGTGTGCTTGCCATGTATGTTTATTTAGCTATGTAAAATTAAAGGTCTGCAAACAAGCAATATCTTTTCATTTTATTTTTTGTGTTTAATTCTATCACAAGTTCTAGGAGGATAGCAAAAAAAAACTTAGCGTAATTGAAATAATGTAATACACTTATGACTGTCTTTCAGAACTGTACTCTCTTCATCAGGTCATTTTGACTACCTTTTTCTGGATGAGCATTGAAGGCTGCTCATCTGTTTTTCTGAACCAAAATTAACCTGGGCAGTTCTGTGCTAGCAAGTCTCTCTGGCTGCACCTGTTAAAGCTTGAGTGAATTGGTTCACTTTAGTTTGCTGGAATGCAGAGCGGGGGGGGGGGGGGGGGGGGATTAGGACAAGTGACATGTTTCTTAACTCCTCTTGCTCATCTGTTTTTTTAACTCTTCACAGGCCGCTTCAGAAAAACGCTCGGGAGAGCTGGCGAGCGCCCGCTCTCCCGGTGCACGCACAGGCCACTCTCCTGGGCGCGTCCCTAGCGCCTCCTTTTTGACAGGAGCGGCGGCTGTCAGCGAGTTTGACAGCTGACGCTCAATTTTGCTGGCGTCGGTTCTCAAACCCGCTGACAGCCACGGGTTCGGAAAACGGACGCTGGCATAATTGAGCGTCCATCTTCCGACCCACGGGCTACGGGCCGATTTTTAATTATTTTTTTTTTACTTTTTTTTTTTTACTTTTGGGGCCTCCGACTTAATATCGCCATGATATTAAGTCGGAGGGTGCACAGAAAAGCAGTTTTTACTGCTTTTCTGTGCACTTCCCCGGTGCCGGCAGAAATTAACGCCTACCTTTGGGTAGGCGTTAATTCTGAAAGTAAAATGGGCGGCTTTTACCCCTTACTGAATAAGGGGTAAAGCCAGCACGTCGAAAACGCACGTGCAAATGCGGGTTAACAGTGCGCTCTGTCGGAGCGCACTGTACTGTATCGGCCTGTTATTTGGGGAGGGAGGGAGGGGGAAAGGAGCATTACAGGAAGACAGCATGACCGTGCTATAGAGGCTTTGGATTCAAACTCTTCCAGGTTATTTTACCATTTCTGGGTTAGGAGTAGATTTATTGGGGGGGGGGGGGGGGGGGGTTTCCCCCTGTAGTGAGCTCGCTCATATCTGTAATCTTGTTCAGCTAGCGCTTTCTACCACCTCTCCACGAACATTTGTGTGGGAGGGAGATCACAGCACAAAGCTGCAAGTTACACTATGGAAATATTCATACAGCGAATATCATTTAATGCAGTATGGTTGAGTGAAGAGCAAGGAACAGTTTCTGCACAAATGGAAAAAGCACAAGAAATATGTAAAAAATAATAAAAATAAAAATAATAAAATAAAATGTCTCTTGTAGTATGGGATTGTTGATGAACCAGTACAAATTTGAAAGTAAAGAAATATGGGAATGCTGGTACTGCTTTGAAATCCTGTTCCAAGCAGCACAAAGCACAGGCCCAGCACCACTAGGTGTGCAAAACCGTGCAATTACACAGGACGGCACATTTGGTGGGGTGGCATCGGAAGCAGGGAGAGGCCTGCGTTGCCACCGGTGGACCTGATCCCACTGGCAACAGAAGCAGCGCAGGTCCGTGGTGTTGCCGGTGGACCCGATCCCACCGGCGGCGGAAGAAGGAGGCCACAGCAGAGGAAGCCCTCCCTTCCGCTCCTCCTCCGGTGCTGGCCTCACAGTATTGAACACTCGTGGTGCTAGAACTTCCTGTATTCTCACAAGATGAGAATACAGGAAGTGCTAGCACCACGAGTGTTGAATTACCGTGGTGCTAGCACAGGAAAGAGGAGCTGCAGAATGTCTTTTCTCTACAAAGGAACAGGCTGGCAGCAGCAGCGGAGGAGGAATGACCCATGGACCCTGATTGCCTGGTCTGTGTGTGAATGGGAAGCTGCCTGGGGTGTGTATGTGAGAGAGGGAGAGAGAAAATGGGGGGGGGGGGGGGGGGGTGCAGGTGGATTTAAACCTGCCAGCAGTTGAAATGGCCTGGGGCTTCTGGTAGATCCCAACCCAAAGAAGAGCTGTGGACGCCTGCGGGTTTGTCTGAGAAGGAGCGTATGTGTGTATGAGTTTGTCTGCTTGCGAATATGTAAGAAAGAGAGGAGAAAGTTTGTGCATCCCACTCCCACTATTCCACGACAATCCCAGGGTGACTGGAAATCAAAAGTTCCCAGGTATGGAGAGCGTGAATTTTTAAAATCCTTTTTAGTTTTATTTTTCAGATATTTGCTGTGTGTGCTGTTTTGAAATATTTTATTGGTGTTTAGAACATTTAAAAAAAACTTGTATTTGATATTTTATTCATCAGCTTTTTTTGAAGTATTATTATTAGTATGTTTTTAGTATTATGACTGTGTGTTTATTTTTTCTTGATTTTATTGTTTGATGGTTCTGTTTTTTTTCATTGTTGCAATGCATAGAGAGTCTGGTTTCTTGTGGTTTCCAGTTCAGTTTTTGTCTGCGCGTTTGTATTTCTACTTTATGGTTGCTCTATTCTGTATTTGATGAGGGTCTGTTTATATTCTGCATGTGTGATTGAGGTGAGGCATTTTTCTAATAGGAAGAGTATTTGGGCTTTCAGAGGGTCAAGCCCACACACAACACACATCACAATAGGCCTAATACCATATGGGTTCCAAGTGTCTTTTTTGCAGGGATTTCTGGTTGGCATCACAGCAGTGCATGTAAATATAATGTAAGTGATATTTTTCCCTCAGAATACTGTACTTGGATATTTTTCATGTAAAATATAAATGCATAACTCTTAACTGTGTATATGGCATGGAGGCTATAAGGTTCGCCTAGGGCACTTAATACCCTTGCACCAGCCATTAGTACCGGGGGGGGGGGGGGAGTCGTTTTTTTAAGTTTGTATTACTGAAGGGAGCTGGGCTTTTTTTTGGTGGGCCCAGGACAGAAAATGAATGAATGGGAGTATGGGGGCAGCACAGTAATTGTTCACATAGGGCAGCACCGGCCCATACAAAGCAGAAGCAGGTCTTGTTTTTCCTGTTGGTTTTAAGACAGGAGGATGTTTGTTGACTCCTGCAGGAGGATTATGCTCATGAGCTGGCCCTTCTGGGTCCTCGGAGAAGCAGGTATCTCAGCTTTTATTTGCTGTGCCCTTGGCTGCTTATCACTATGGGGGGATCATGATAGGTCCCACTGAAGGGTAAGGCATCAAGCTGGCCTGCCAGCACCAATATTTCACACAGTGGCGTAGCCAGAATTGATTTTTTGGGTGGGCACAAGGTTAACATGGGTGGGCTGTAGGCATGCAGGTCTACTAGTTGTTTTTTTTACTGATGATTAATGCCAAATTATGCAGCATAGCATTCACATCTACGCCTAAGTATGAGGTTTACTTAATGATACAAACATAATTCACAGTGATTTGTGGTACTTTAGCCTTCTTATTATTACGATTTTATACACGGCTCCTACCTGTCCATAAATTTTGAGAGAGCGGTTGTGTTGCTTATATTTAAATTGCTAACATCTCAAAATATAGATATATATTTTTACCTTTGTTGTCTGATCTTTGTATTTTTCTAATCAGTTGGTCCTGGTCTCTTTTTCCCATTTTTTCCCTTATAGCTCATTTCCTAATTCCTTTTCAGTGTCTTTCTTCTAGTACTGTCTTCTTCCCTTCCACACACACACACACACACACACACACACACACACACATACACGCTTTCTCTCACAGACTTCCTCTCACACACTCAAGCTGTCACTCTCATATGCTCTCCCCCCCCCCCCCCCCCCCACAAGCTCCATTCTCTGCAGACACACATACAAGTTCTCACTTTCTCACCCCTCCCCAGGCTTATATTCTTATGCACACACAGACGCACATCCAGGCACCCATTCTCACCCACACACATAAACCCAGACTCCCATTCTCACCCACAAACCCATGCTCCCAGTCTCACCCACACATATTCAAGCTCCCATTCTCATCCATACATATACACATTTAAGGTCCTATTCTCACCCACACATACACACATTCAAGCACCCATTCTTATCCACATATTCAAGCTTCCATTCTCACCCACCCACACAAACCCAGGCTCTCATTCTCACCCATATATACACACATTCAAGCTCCCATTCTCACCCACCCACAAACCCAGGCTCCCATTCTCAACCACACATACACACATTCGAGCTCCCATTCACCCACATATTCAAGCTTCCATTCTCACCCACATACACACCCAGGCTCCAGTTTTCACCCACACACACTCCCATTCTCATCCACACATACACATTCAAGCACATGCACAGCTTCCGCTTTCTCCCCCAGAGCAGGAAGATCAGCTGCCTCTCCTGCTGCCACCGGACTCCTGCTATCTTCCGGCGTCGGGCCGTACAGCCCGCCGAACTTCCTGTCGGGGGGGGGGGAGCGGAAGCGCAGCGCACAACGTCCGCTTCCTCCCCCCCCCCCCCCCCAGGAAGATCGGCCTGACGCCCGAAGATAGCAGGAGGCCGGTGGCAGCAGGAGAGGCAGCTGATCTTCCTGCTCTGGGGGAGAAAGCGGAAGCTGCGCGCGACGCTTCCGCTCCCCCACCCCCAAACAGGAAGTTCGGCGGGCCGTTTGGCCCGAAGATAGCAGGAGAACGGGTGGCAGCAGGAGAGGCCAGCTGATCTTCCTGCATTGGGGGGAGGAAGCGGAAGCTGCGCGCGGCGCTTCCACTCCCCCCCCCCCCCCCCCACCCCGAACAGGAAGACCGGTTGGCCATACGGTCGCAGCAGCGCTTCCCCATGTGTGCCGTGATGGCGCGCGAGGCGTGGGTTCTCTTGTTCGCTGTCGCGGGGATGGGATCCTGCGACAGCCTTGCAGTTCCGTTGCCAGTTGGGTGGGCCTGGGTCTAAGTTGGGTGGGCACCTGCCCACCCAGGCCCACCCGTGGCTACGCCACTGATTTCACAGCACCCAATAACTTTCTTTTAGTATTTGCTTCTTTGAAGGGTTCTATAATGATGCTTCGTATTTAGTTTTTTTCAGTGACCAGGCTGGAAAGCCAGGTTGGACGTGGGCATTTTCTCTTTTTGCTTTATTCTTTCTCTGTTTTATTTCTCTTTCTTATGTTTAATTAGTCTTGCTTCATCTTTGGTCGTTTGTATTAGAAATATGTCTTTGATTAGTGGAATTGGCCTTTCAGTTGTGGTAGATTGTATACTGGAATTGGCAGGATATTATTTGCTTTAATGGTCTTGGTTCCACCTTTCGTGCTAACTTCTATTTTCTTTTTTTTCAAGTTACTCTTGAAATTATATTTGAAATAAGCTATAAATGGAAAAACAAAAGATGCTTATATGTTAGGCATCTGGAGGCATGAACACATGCCTCTACTCCCTGGAATTATCATATTTTATGCATCTATAAAATGAAATTCCAAAAGGTTAGCCACCTTCTTTCTCTTTCTTGGAGAAGCCGAACACTATAATGGAACAGATTTAGTGAAATATGAAGCATAAAAAAAAACAATTAATTTAACATATTAACACAAATATAGCAAACTGTAGTTATAAAAAAAATACTGGTTTGTTTTTTGCTAACCTAAACATGGTGGGAAATCTGAAAACAAAAGTAGACCTAATCCCCTGCTCTCACTGTCATGGAGAATGCATGTTTCAGGGCTGTACTGCGGATGACACTGCAGATTCGCTCTGCCCTAAAAAAAAAAAAAAAAAATCGCCACACAGTTTTGAGGTTCCCAAGTTGTTTGTTTACTTTCAAGTAAACTTCAGGGAGGAAGACTCAGAACCAATATCAGGAAATCTTTCTTCATCTTAGAAGGTGGTGGATGTCTGGAACACACTCCCAGAAGAGGTGATGAAGGCGAGAACAGAAAATGAATTCACAAGGACATGGGACAAACACTGCGGGTGCCTAAAGGCATAAATAAAGAGATAGTGTAATATTACTGCATGGGGGTAATCTGGACGGGAGCGGCAGTTACTACCCTTACCAGAAGGCATGGGGGTATCTTGCACGGAACAGCAGTTACTACCCTTAAGAGAAACATGGGGTAACCTGCACGGAGCGGCAGTTACTACCCTTAACAGAAGGCATGGGGGTAACCTGCACGGAGCGGCAGTTACTACCCTTAACAGAAGGCATGGGGGTAACCTGCACGGAGCGGCAGTTACTACCCTTAACAGAAGGCATGGGGGTAACCTGCACGGAGCGGCAGTTACTACCCTTAACAGAAGGCATGGGGGTAACCTGCACGGAGCGGCAGTTACTACCCTTACAGAATGCATGGGGGTAACCTGCACGGAGCGGCAGTTACTACCCTTACAGAAATCATGGGGGTAACCTGCACGGAGCGGCAGTTACTACCCTTAACAGAATGCATGGGGGTAACCTGCACGGAGCGGCAGTTACTACCCTTAACAGAAGGCATGGGGGTAACCTGCACGGAGCGGCAGTTACTACCCTTAACAGAAGGCATGGGGGTAACCTGCACGGAGCGGCAGTTACTACCCTTAACAGAAGGCATGGGGGTAACCTGCACGGAGCGGCAGTTACTACCCTTAACAGAAGGCATGGGGGTAACCTGCACGGAGCGGCAGTTACTACCCTCAACAGAAGGCATGGGGGTAACCTGCACGGAGCGGCAGTTACTACCCTTACAGAATGCATGGGGGTAACCTGCACGGAGCGGCAGTTACTACCCTTACAGAAATCATGGGGGTAACCTGCACGGAGCGGCAGTTACTACCCTTAACAGAATGCATGGGGGTAACCTGCACGGAGCGGCAGTTACTACCCTTAACAGAAGGCATGGGGGTAACCTGCACGGAGCGGCAGTTACTACCCTTAACAGAAGGCATGGGGGTAACCTGCACGGAGCGGCAGTTACTACCCTTAACAGAAGGCATGGGGGTAACCTGCACGGAGCGGCAGTTACTACCCTTAACAGAATGCATGGGGGTAACCTGCACGGAGCGGCAGTTACTACCCTTACAGAAATCATGGGGGTAACCTGCATGGAGCGGCAGTTACTACCCTTAACAGAATGCATGGGGGTATCTTACACGGAACAGCAGTTACTTTGCTGGGCAGATTGGATGAACCATGTGGTCTTTATCTGCCATCGTTACTATGTTATGTTAATTAAAACCACCGCCTTTTTAATCATTTTCCAAAAACACAGCAGAAATTCTTCAGAACAAACTACTTCCTACAAATTACTATGAGTGAGCAAAATCAGAGGAGTTTGCAGTCTCAGCCCTGGAGGGATAGGCAGGCTTGGAGGAAGGCAGGTTGGGGGCATGTTTTAGGGGCTCTCAAATTTTAAAATGCGTTTTTTTGTTTACGGTTTTATTTGCTGGCTTTTAGGTGTTAATTACTGGGATGAGAAAATTAAATGACATTTTGATTGGTTTGTTACTTATTTTATAATACGCATTTTTTTTTTCCTTTTGGTTGTTTTTAATATTGTGAGGTCGATATTCAAAGTGGTTTTTCCGTATCGCGCAGACTTATACAGTATCGAGAGAAGGCCTTCCCGGGAGCATGTCTAGTTTGGGGGAGGGACATAACGTGCATAGATGGCATTTTCAAATCTCTGCACACTATTTTCCTTGAAAAGAGGATCCATGCAAAACGCAGGTGCAAATATGTGTAGGTGCTTTTTACCTGCAGCAAATTTGGGAGCGAAAGAACACGCAGACTTTGCCCCAAAATGAACAGTTTGAAAACCACCCCACCCGCTAGTAGCATTAGGTTTGACCATTAATAATAAAAGGGTATGAGACAGAACTAGCATATTTCATATCTCATTCCTAGATGACACTCACAGGAAGATCCTAACCCTGATAACCATGTCATTCTGTGCTATACTCTTAATGTGAATTCAGCCCAATACTTTTCAATATTGCCACCTTCCCCACCCCAGTCCACCTCCCTGCTCTTCAATGGCATCACCAACTCAACCACATCATGCATCTCCGTGGATTTCTATGACTTCTTAAAAATTTCCTCTCCACGTTGAGCTGCCCTGTCTTAAACATCATCCTATCATTCAGAAGTGGCTCAGCAGGTTGAGACCTATGGTATAGCTGGAGTTTTTCATGGTCTTTTCATTGTTACAGGGTGCCCACTCGGTTTCTAGTTCTTATGCAAGACTGGATGAGTCTGATGTGAATTGTGCATCTCACAGAAATTAATAAGAGTGCAGTATTTATTCAGGACTTGCTGGCGATCTGTCAGCCCAAGGGTGCTAAGAGCAAAGCTAAGCTATAAAGCCGTCATAAAAGCATGGTTTGTGCTTTTATGAAACTGCAGTTCTTTGGCGTGCTTATATTTTTATGATAGCTTTTCTAATGCACTATGAAATTAAGAGCCATTAAAAAATATTCTAAGAGTTGGAGTCCTATAAAGGAATTCTATGGAACGGTGGGCCCTTCTCAGCAACAATAAGTTGAAACAAATGTCTCTCCAGGCAGCATGCGATTCTCTCTTAATACAGCGTTGTTAGATTTTAATTCTAGTTATCTTATTTTTCTTTTACACATCTGCAGGAACATTTCAACAGCTGTCTTTTCAAGTCAACGAACCTTTAAACTTGTCATTAAAAGGGCAGACATGTAAGAACAGTTAGGTTCATACCTTGAACCTTGCTCCCGTCTCATGAGACTGACAGGGTTTGGAACACCACTCAGGCTGTCCGCAGAGTCTCCCCAGGGTCAGAGGGCTTGGGCGGCCTATCCTTTAGCACCTCCTAGCAACTGGCTGAGGGTGCTGCAGTCCCACTGGAGACCACAACGGCATTCCCACTAACTAGGTCACTTGTGAAAACACTACACACAGCGACCACAAAAAGAAGAAAGATGCCCACACCTAAACACACACTTTCTAATGGTGCAGCTAGATAATGCTACAAAGCATACAACTATTCTGTTATTCCCAGCAACTATCAAAAAGTGTTTGGATCAATAAAAATGGTCCAAAGAACTTAAGTTTCCATTTTATGATAACTCTGTGGCATGATCACCTGCATGTCAGATTATTACATCAATTCACACAAGAGCAAACAACCAGGCAGTTGGGACAATGCTGGTAAAGAAAAAAAAAAAAATCCGGTCTAAAGCAGATGAGAACTGCTGACATTCAGGAGCAAAGCTACCATAATGTGACAAAGCTACAGAAGGAAGAAATAACTTTTTAAACACAATACTGTGTTTTCTCCATAATTCACACTCTTACCAGTAATTTTCTTCCCTCTCTGACAGGGCTCCAGACCTTCCTGATAGGCCAGGTGCAGGATATCTGGAACATACATATAAACAATGCCTTGGAATTGCAAAGAAAGGAACCATTTAATAAAAACTTATCTCCTCCTGAAGTTGTATTCATTTTATTGTAGCACGGTGCATGGCTGTTTGAGAACATGATGCATCCCTGGTTATGATTTAGCCTTGGTTCACTTCTTCAACTGGCAGAGTTAATGTGCCACTTTAACTTGATTTATGTTTATCTTTTTGTTTCGTAGGACTTGGTGGTGCCGTTCTGAGCAGCATGGCTCCATTCGTAAGGATATCCTTTAATTCCTATGAGCTGGGGCCCATGTCGAGTCAGGGAGAGCCATGCCAGCCCTTCTGTGCCATAAAGATGAAGGAAGCCCTCACTACAGGTACGGTGACGGCCAACAAGTTTTGTGTGTGTGCTCAGAGCTCAGCTGAGAAGAGCCCTTATTCCAGGAAGTGTCGCCAACGCCAGCTTTCCCTCTCAGTGAGCAAGTCGTGCAAGCTGTCCTCAGCTAAGTTTCGTTTTCTGCTTAGCAATTGCTGGTGAGATGCGATCAAAATCCTAAGAAAGAAAAGACAAGCCTGGTCTCCTTGATGGCTGGCACATGCTTGGAGAACATGAGAAATATATTCTAGAAGCTGGAAGGTGTTACCTGAAGCTGAAATGCTCACAGTGTATGTGGGGGAGAGGTAGCTTAGGGAAGAGCGAAGTGCACTCACCTGTGCTTGTTTATTAGGGATAGTGAAGACAATCTATTAATAGTTCCAGTTGAGCAAGGTTTCATCAGACATGGTAGTGCCCATGTCTGTACTCCTGCTTCTGGCTCTGTGTCAGTGGTTCTCAATGCTGGCTCTTGGAGCCCACAAGCAAGACCAGTTCAGAGTACCAAACCGACCTGAGTTTTAGACCAACTACATGCAACTATATCTCGTGAATATTCAGTGTGGCTATTTTGAAAAACAGACCTATTTGGGGGTCTCTGAGGGCCAGAGTAAGGAAATACTGCCCAGCTTTGATTACAACATGTTAAGAGACTTGAAAATAAGCCTTGAGTCCTAGGATAAGCAGAAAAGGATCCCTAGTGAAGAGGAGAGGGAAGGGAGACCAGGGATCAGCTGGGATCTGTGGCCTTCCTGTAGAAGTGGTGATCTAGATAGGCTGTGAATGGTCCTTGTCTAATGTCATATTCTATGGCAGTGGTAGGAAAAGGGTTTGGAGGTTGAAGTATTGCAGACAACTAACCATTCACTCCCTCTAGTTCAGAGGTAGGAGGAGAGGTTATAATGATAAAAAAAAAAAAAAGAAATATAAAGGAAGCATGACCTAAGAATACTGCAGCTATGGGGTAGCCAGGTTGCTACCAGAAGGATACAACTTCCTTCAAGCTATTTCGAATTGGAGGAGCAGAAATTACTTGTTTTTAAATATATCAAAATCAGAGGCATGGATCTCTAGCACAAAGGATCCTATTAATCTTGTTTCCCTGGATTTTAAAGGAGGGAGTACTTCATTTGTTGTCCAGGTCTGTAATTTACGGTTTTATTTTGATTCCAGCTTGGATTATACTCCTCACCTGTTCTATCAAAGGAATATTTCAAATTGAAATACTTACAACATATTCACCCTTTTTTGGACCTTACTGATTTTCCCACACTGGTGCAGTCCTTTATTATGACTACTGTGGATTATTGCAACTCCCTATATGTTGGGCTGCCTAAAGCTAAATTATGTACTTTGCTGATCTTAACGAAATTCAGCTGCCTGTTTGATTACAAAGACCCAATTCAGGAGCATATATAGCCTATTTTGAGGCAATTGCATTGGCTGCCAGTAATGCAACAATTAAAGTTAAAATAAACTTTAGTTATATAAAGCTTTTTGAAATGACGCTCCCAGGTATTTGTCAGAGTTTTTCCATTGTTATATCCCTTCTAGAGTTTTGCGATCTTCTGGTTTGATTATAAAGTAGCGCATTTGCAGTCCACTCACAGGCATGCTTTGTCTATAAGTGGGGCATCCTGGAATTTGCTTCCTGAGGCTTGAACAAAATTTGAAAGCATTTAGAAAGCAGTTAAAGTGTGTTCTGTTTTGTGAGGCCTTCCCAATGTAAGATTGTAATATTTTGATGTTTGCTGTACTGTTTATGATTTTATGTTTGTAACTGTGTTTGCTGTTTTTATTGATTATAATTTGCTGGCATGTTTCATTATAGGCGAAACATAAATATTTTTAAATACTTTTTTTTTTTTTTTTTTTTTAAATAAAGTCCACAGAAATCAATTGGGTTGATGTCAGCAGGTTGATATTAGGTACTTTCCAAGAAAGCCCAGAAACCTAGGAGCCTAGATGTTCAGGAAACAGCTTTTTCAGTTTTTGGTAACGATTGAGATTATTGCAGATTGGAAGTAAAACACGAGGGGGAAAGGTGGAGCTGGGTGATGTATTAAATATGGGATCTAAATGCCTTATCTAACCAAGATAGCAGAGAACCAATGAGAAAGAAAGCAAAAAGTGACTTGGATAAGAAATGATATCCTAAAAGCGGTCAAGCTTCTATGGCCAGCAGCCGAAAGCTTGCAGTGTGGTACAACTGGACAGACTAGATGGGTAATTGGTCTTTTTCTGCCATCACTTACTATATTACTATATTGGAGTAGCTTTGGATTCTGCCAGGCCTATGCAATAAAGTGTGAGAAAAAAAAAAAGGCGTCTCCAAACTGGGTGCCCGTTTTTTTTTTTTTTTACTACACACACACACATTCACCTCTCTTGGTCATCCGATGGAATAGACAAATGAGCCGCTGTGCTAAAAAAAAAAAAAAAAAAAAAAAAAAAAAAAGACGCGCTAGGGATAAATTGTGCATCCATGGCATCTAGTGCCCAAGAGATGTGGCTGTACGCGGGTTAGGAAAACGGACGCTCATAAAATTGAGTGTCCATTTTCCTAACCTGACCGCCATCAAGACTTTTTTGTTTTCCATGTTGCTGCTTTCTGTGGTTCCTCCTACTTAAGTATCGCGTCGATATTAAGACAGAGGAACCAATATTTTCTGCTTTTCTGTTCAGGATTTGTGACGCCTCAAGACTTAATGCCAGCTCCAGGGCACGGTGACTTTTTTACACCAGGGGTACTAGCTAATAGCCTCATCAACATGGCGTTTCCTAGTTTGGATGCGCGTTTTAAACGTGCTAATCCTCTTACTGCATTAGGGGTTTTGGATGTGCGTCCAAAACACGCGGCCAAGCGCATCAGCCTGTATGTGACTCCGGTAGCCCATAGAGAAGTAAGCAGCATTAAGATTATCACAGAAACTGTTCTGTGCTGTATACACCTAATGCTGAGCAACCAGCACGCCCTCACCAGCTCACATTAGCACAATCGGGGAACTTTAGTTGAATAAGCAAAGGCCCAAACAGAGGAGACAATTGCCCAGTCAATAAAAGGAGAAGATAAAACTAACTTTAGATATATATATGAGAAAGAAATAAAAAACAATGGAGGGTTAGTAAGGGAAAGAAAGTGGAGGTTATTGAGGATGGGGACCAGCAGAAGGTAGAAATCTTTTTAATGAGTTTTTGTGCTCAGAATATATAGAGGAAGGGAAAGGCGATGTACCTATTGCAGAGTGCAGGTGAAATGATCACTCTGTTGTATATAGACAGAGCAGGAAGTACAGATGAAAGTAGGGAAGACAGTGGGGCCTGATAGCATAGACTCCAGAATACTGAGAAGGCCAACTGCATCCTTTCCAGCTAAGTTCATCGATAGTTAGATTCCAAGAGACTGGAAGAAAGTAGCTGTAGTCTCCTGCCACGGACGTGGGAACAAGGAGGAGGCAGGCAACTACAGACCTGTCATCAGTCTAACTTTAACAGACACAGCTATGGAAACACTAAAAAAAAAAAAAAAAAAAAAAGAATAGTGCAGTACCTTGAAATAAGAAGATCACAAAACCCGTGACAACATGGTTCCGTAAGGGGGAAGACCTTGTCAGACTTGATTGATTTTAATGAAAGTGACCAAAGTAGGCCACTGCTGTTCCAAATAGAAGATGGGTAAACAAGCCAGCCAGTGAGGGCGTAGTATGGAAAACTGTTAATTCGGTGAGGAGCTGGTTAAGCAGCAGAACACATACGCCCAAATTTTGAAAGCGCTGTGCACTCTAAAACCAAGAGAGATGCGTGAGGCTGGGCCATGCGCGCACCGAGCGCATTTTTAAAAAGGCACGGCCACACGGGTATCTCCTGGTACGCGCAAAGGGGCAGGCCTGGGGGGCGTGGTCTGCACGAGGTGGGGGCTGGCCGGGACAGCGCACGTAACTTACTTCTGCTCCGAAGGAATAGGTAAATTATAAAACAAAAAAAAATTAGGGGTAGGTAGGCAGGGGTTAAGGGTCGAGAAGAGAGGACAGGGGCAAAGGTAGGAAGGGTAGTTAGGGGAACCAATGTCAGGAAGTATTTCTTCACGGAGAGGGTGGTGGATGCCTGGAATGCCCTTCTGGAGGAAGTGGTGAAGACTAAAACTGTGAAGGATTTCAAAGGGGCATGGGATAAACACTGTGGATCCATAAAGTCTCGAGGATGTGAATGAAGAGAAGAGGCATGGGGGTGGCTTGCGGGAATGACTGCTACTACCTGGAGATTAATATACTTATTCAATAAACATACACACGGTTAATGCGACTCCAACATTGCTCTATGCTTCAACAGCAAGAGGAAATGTGGGACAAAGGATTTGCATTCACAAATAAGCATGGGAGTAGCTTGCTTGTTGTGGCGGTTACTATCCTGAACCAATTAAGCCTGATACTTCACTTTGAATACATATACAGAGCAGCTCACTGCTTCAATGGCAGGGGGGAATGAAGAAAAGAGGATTTATATTAAGACAACCAACAAGGACCGAATTGCACAGGCTGGGTAAACAAATAAGCGTGGGAGTAGCTTGCTTATTGCGGCGGTTACTACCCCTAACCAATTAGGCTTGATACTTCACTTTTATGCAGCTCCAGCACTGCTCTCTACATCAGTAGCAGGGGTGGAAGGAAATTAGAACCAAAAAGTTACCAATAAGGGCCCTGACCTCAGCGGTCAGAGTAACAGATAAGTATGAGAAAAATAACTGTGAAAGCTTGCTGGGCAGACTGGATGGGCCGTTTGGTCTTCTTCTACCGTCATTTCTATGGATAAGAGAGCTCTCTCCCAGTCCGCTTCTTAATTGGAGCGGACTGGGTGGGATCTGGGGAAGGCCTACTCACATCGCTGGGCGTCTGTTTTTTAAAATCCCGCCCGCACGTGCGCGCGTGGATATTAAAATCCAGTGCGCATGGGAACCGTATTTTATAACATGCGCACGGCGAGGGCGAGGGCACGGATCCAAGTGGGTCTGCAGTGGTTAGGTAAGAATGGGACAAGCTCAAACTAGATGGGCTTTACAGACTTCCCTGCCATCTGTTTCTAAGCTTGCGGCACCTAGAAGCGCCATAAGCTCGTTTTTAAGAAAAATTCGGTTTTTGAGCACATTTAGCACAGGTCTCTTTCTTCCCGGCGTGCAGTCACGATGCTAAAAATCACATCACGCAAGTTGGCTCTTGCTGGGAGGACTGTGCTCACTTGAAAGTGGTAGCTGTACCCGGGGAGGGGGGAGGCAGCACAGAGTGGGAAGAAAGTGGCTGAATGCTGGAATCTTCCATTGGGCAGGTATAAATCTGATAACACCGTTTACCAGGGGGTGCAAAGGACGTGAGGGAGCCTTCAGTTTTGTTTGTCGGTCTTTACCTTGACACAAATTATTCTGATAATTGGTAAGAGTGATCCTTGCTTCCAGGTGTTTAAACATTAAGATGGGGAGGCGAGGTTTGAGAAATGTATGGCCGTGAAACTAATTGGTCGCATAATGAAGCTTTGGAATTAGTTGGTCAATGTCAGTAGTGTAGCTAAGGGTAAAAAAAAAAAAGGTTGGAATGGGAAGTTCCTGGAGGAAAGGGCCATTAAAAACAATTAGGTAGACCTGGGGAGCACCACATCTTACTGCTAAGAGCTTGGTGTAAACCGCAGGGAATGGTTTTCCTCATTAGGATGTTAGAGACAGAATGCTGGTTTTGATGGACCCGTTAATCTGACCCAGCATGGCACGTCTCTTGTTCGTGTGATGTGCAAAGCTGTAGTATAAACACTGAAGGAAGATCAGAAGCCTTTCTCAGCGGTTTCTCAAGTATCTGCCTAGTGGTAGACCAGGGAAAGACCAAGCAAAATGACCGGGTGTGCCTCCCAGGGAATGCTTGCCTTCTCTCCCAAAGCAGACAACCCCCTCCCCGTAAGTCCATCCAAAGTTCTGATGCCGGCAGTCATCGCAATACCGAAAGTCATCACTACCCTCTCAGAGTAGCTGGATAGCTTGACTCTGTGCAGTATTTTCCAGTTTAACATTGCAGTGGATCCTATGAGAAAAGACTAAAGAGGTTAGGACTTTTCAGCTTGGAGAAGAGACAGCTGAGGGGGGATATGATGGAGGTGTTTAAAATCATGAGAGGTCTAGAACGGGTAGATGTGAATCGTTTTTTTACTCTTTCGGATAATAGAAAGACTAGGGGGCACTCCATGAAGTTAGCATGGGGCACATTTAAAACTAATCGGAGAAAGTTCTTTTTCATTCAACGCACAATTTAACTCTGGAATTTGTTGCCAGAGGATGTGGTTAGTGCAGTTAGTATAGCTGTGTTTAAAAAAGGATTGGATAAGTTCTTGGATAAGTTCTTAGAAAATAGCCACTGCTATTACTAGCAACGGTAACGTGGAATAGACTTAGTTTTTTGGGTACTTGCCAGGTTCTTATGGCCTGGATTGGCCACTGTTGGAAACAGGATGCTGGGCTTGATGGACCCTTGGTCTGACCCAGTATGGCATGTTCTTAAGGAAATCTCCTTTGTTATTTCTTCTTTAGCTTATTTGCAACTTGACATCCATATAGTGAGGATTGTTTCTTGGCTTCCTCTCCAGCCTATGTCACTGCTGCCTCATGCTGTTGGCAAGAGTAGATGGAGAAGGGGCGGGGGCGAAGCTGCTGTACAAATAACCTCCCTTCAAAATCTAAGATCAATGTCTCGATTTCAGGCTAAGCATGCCAAACCGTCTCTTGCCCACTGCAGGATCCAGCATGACTGCAGCTCCCTGGGTCTGTTCAAATTCTGCATCCTGCTGAGCCACAACCAGGATACAAGTCTAGCAAATCTTAGATTTTTTTTTTTTTTTTAAAGATAAAAGTTGGTAAATCGTCTTTTCCTCTAAAAGGTTCATAGCACTATCATGCGTACCTAGTTAGGGTTTCTCTTTTGAGCTGGCTCTCCTAGCCAGCAGGAAAGTTAGATGTTCCCATACAGTATTTGGCAGAATTCGAGCCGCCTGTAGTGCTACCTGGGGCCAGTTGCAGAAGCAGTGACTTTGAATATAAGCAGATGAGAGGAAACGGAGGTCACTGTATACTCTAGGCAGGCCTCAGGTGGCTATTTCTGTTTTTGGCAAACTGATTTATGCTTGCCTGTCAAAAAAATCTAATTTATAAGCTAGCCCTTGGCAGGCATTCCCTAATAAAGGAATACGGAGGTACAATTCCCGCCTTGTGTTTGGACAACGTTTCATGTTGAACTGCGTGCATCAAAGAAGCTGCTGCTGTGTGAATGTAAACTGTAGCTTTCAGCTCCATTACTCCAGCAAGGTGTTTTGGTGCCTGATTGTCAGCGAATGCGGCTGCGCTTTGATGGGGGGGAATGATAGGACTGCTGCCATGAAATGCTTGGAACGGGAAGCTCGGGTGGGTGTAGAACTGTGAGCGCCGCGCTGCTGCTCTGCCGGGCTGGTGCATCGCCTGGCTCTTAAATCTTTTTCCGGGACCCTTGAGTTAAACGTTTTTGACTGTAGGATTCCTGGAATATTTTTTTTTTTTCCAAATGATGATGGGGGGGGGGTCCCAGAAACAATTTTAGGAGTCTTTTTCAAGATCCAATAAGTGCAGCGAGCAGCGCAAAAAAGTAAATAAATAAAAGGTTCACAATGGCATGAATAGGATTGGAGGAGTTGTGATTGATTTCCGTTTAAATGTAATTAGGTTTGAGGATACAGTCGGAGCGGCGTGCTTGCCAGCAGCAAGTTGCACAAGAGAGGTATAAATCACCCACAGAAGCAGCGTGCCACTGAAGGCAAGTTTTGTAACTGTCTCCTTCCACGTTCTCAGTGCGAGCCAGCATCCGCCCCGCCAGCAAATTAGTCCTAAAAAGAAACTGAACTGATTCATTGTGTTCGGATATGCATTCCAAGTGGCTTGGATTTACATATCACTTTT
Source organism: Rhinatrema bivittatum (assembly GCF_901001135.1). Taxonomy (NCBI): domain Eukaryota; kingdom Metazoa; phylum Chordata; class Amphibia; order Gymnophiona; family Rhinatrematidae; genus Rhinatrema; species Rhinatrema bivittatum. The sequence goes on along the minus strand of NC_042618.1, from coordinate 188,259,545 downwards.
CAATGAAATCACTGGATCTCACTATTTCAGCTGATGGCCTATTTTCCAGGACTGTGGGCGCTTTATTTACTCTGGGTATGGGGGTGGGTGGGGGGGGAGGTATCAGGTTATTGGAGCCTCTATCAAGTAAGCCAGTCCGGTCTGGCAAGTCAGTAAGCAGGTTTTGCTTTTAATGTAAATGTGCTTCAACAGAAAACACACCTCCTAACTCACCCTTTCAAAAAGCTAAACTCTCAATTCAGTCGGATCCCAGTCTACCTGGCTCGGCCCTCAGCCCTCGAATTGCTAGGAAGGTTTTCCTGGTGTCCCAGCATCTCCTCAGCCTTCAGGAGTGGGACTGCCAGCACAGATTGGGCTCTGTGCAAGGCTGCCTGACTCTGCCCTTCCCTATGTCACTCTGTGGCTCAGCACACAAAGCACCAGCCCCCAAACCGAGCAGACTGCTGGCCCCAGAGCACCTGACATCAAGCCACCCTCAATCTCTGGACACCCCCACACCCACCCCCGGGTCTAGGACCAGCCACCAAGTGGTGCTATCCTCTTAAAAACACCCCCCACCCCCCCTGCTGGCTCCCACAGGAACACCAGACTTGATCACAATAGCATTTACCACATCTCTAAATTAAGTCTGTTAAAAACCAAAAGTCCGTGTGGGCATTTAGCCCAGGGCAGCCTGCTTTGCATCTGCCCCCACAGGCCAGGGGGCTTTTCATTTTCAGACTTATCCAGCTATCTTATTAGCTGGATAATTAGCACTTTTAAGACTCATCCGGCTAAGCGGCAGCAAAACCACCACTTAGCTGAATAAGCTGGAACTTGGCCAGCTAATTTGAATATCTATTTGCGCGTATCTTTTACATGCGCGCAAATGTTGCAGGGTAGATTTGCGCATAGTTTACAACCCACGCGGGTTATAAAATACCAGGGTAAATCTGTGTGCAGCCACATGCACCCATGTATGGGCAGGCGTGCAGGTATTTTAAAAGTTCTTCTCCGTTTCACGCATCGTTTCACGCATTTCCCTTGTTCATGGCACTCCTGTGAGAAGGATGCTGCCTGGAGAATTCATACTTTTGGGCTACAGTGACCCGCCATCCTGTATTCTTAAGCCTGCCATGGGACTGAACTTTGTAGGCTGATAGTGCTTCCCTTGAAAGCTGGAGGTTTCCCATTGAGTTCCCACTGAGCTGAATCATAGATCTGGCAAATAGCCACCCCCACTGCCAACAGCTTTAATGCACCTTCTGACTGAGAATCATACCCCTAGCGTATGAAGGGTTTGGGGTTCCCTCCGGAGGGAACTCTCTCTGAGGCTCCCTTATCTCACTTCCTGCATCTTTGGAATTCCATCCAAATGGTGCCCCCACCTCTCCAGTTTACTTTGCATGCATTTTACTGTCTCTTCCAACTTCATAAAGAAGGGCTTGATCCGCCCGAGCAATGATGGCATGGCAGTTCCTCTCCACCTGCTATCGGGTTTGAAGGTTATCGGCCTCCGAGCTTGAGCCACTACAACCTGGATGACTGTAGCAATTCTCTTTTCACCTTTTCTCCTATGTGTTGGGGCAGCTCGCTCTGCATCCTGGTATTGTTCTGACCATCTCCCACCCTCTCACTACATACAGTAAAGTCCACGGGACTCTCCTGTGCGCGCGATTCACTACTCAAATTAGGCCTGGCGGTAAAAACAGGCAAAAGGAGGCGCTGGGGACACTAGCGCGTCCCTAGCGCCTCCTTTTGGACCGGAGCGGCGGCTGTCAGCGGGTTTGACAGCCAGTGCTCAATTTTGCCAGCATCGGTTCTCAAGCCCGCTGACAGCCACAGGCTCGGAAACCAGACACCGGCAAAATTGAGCGTCCAGTTTTCGACCCAACAGCCGCGGGCTGACTTCAATTTTTTTTTTCTTTTGCACTTTCCCGGTGCCCGAAGAAATTAGCGCCTACCTTTGGGTAGGCGCTAATTTCTGAAAGCAAAATGTGCGGCTTGGCTGCACATTTTGTTTTCTGAATCGCGCGGGAATACCTAATAGGGCCATCAACGTGCATTTGCATGTTGCGGGCGCTATTAGGTTCGGGGGTTTGGATGCGTGTTTTCGGCCCCTTACTGAATAAGGGGTAATGCTAGCACGTTGAAAACGCGCGTCCAATAGAAGGTTAACAGTGCGCTCCAACGTTGGAGCGCACTGTACTGTATCAGCCCAATAGTGATCTTGATTGCTGCAGCACAGATATTGCCGCTGTTGCCAGCACTCCTCTTTGGGATGCAGGAAGAAGAGGAGTGCTGGCAACAGCGGCAATGTCTGTGCTGCAATGGTCTATGCAGACCTGACACAGGTCTGCATAGAGTTGGGGAGGCAGCTTTGGTGTTGCTAAGTGGAGGACCAGTAGTGGCGAAAGACCAGCTCAAGATGCCTTGTCCATTCTCCTTTGTGGTCCTTAAGCCAGGAATCTATGAGAATGTTAGCATTTGTTAGCCCATCCGGAGTGTCTGGAATTTCTCTACAGGACAACTCATTCTTCATGTCATGTCATAGGCGTACACAAAATTGTACGCCTATGACAGGGCAGGCAGCCCTTCTCTACTATGTCTGCAGCCAGTTGTGGTACGCACTCGATGGGGGTCAGTGAAAATTACCCTGAATTCATCCAGAAACCTCTCTCAGGTCTGAAGTTTAGGGCTTTTCTGCTCCATTAGCATGGAGGCCCTGCAAAGCAGTTATAACTCAGTTCATTTTCCTAGTTTGTTCTACAAAGTATTCCAAATACATCTGAACATATAAGGTACACTGATGGAGAAATCCATAAAAGCATCGCCATTTCCAATTGGATTATTCTGGAGGTGAGGGGGTGGGGGCAGCATGGCATTGATGTACTCTAGCTGTTTATTGTTCAACGTGCTGCATGCAGGTTTTAATACGTGCCTCCTGTTTTCTTAACTGCTTGTAAACCTGCTTGACCACTTCCATGCTGGTGGCAGATTAGGACACCGAGAGAGTATGCAGGGTGTTATAAGGGAAATTTTCTGGCTGTACTCGTGGGGTTTTCCTCCTCCTCACACGTGAAAAAAAAATAACACAAAATACCTGGCTTAGCCAAGCACTTACTAACCTAAATTCCTTATTTACTGCAGGCAGGGCTACCCCTTTTAATGTGGCAAAGCAAGCAAAACTGAAAAGTTGTATCTATAGTGCCATCTCACATAGTCTGGGGTTTTACACACTGTTTTTTTTTAAACCAGAATCCTTTTAGAAGTCTTGAGAGCCAATCGGACTCTTGGGGAGGGGGGGGGGGAACCAGTTTCATATTTCTGGTTCTGTGCAAGGCTGCCTGAGTCTGCCTTTACCTGCACCCCTCTGTGACTCAGCACACAAAGCACCAACCCCAAACCAAGCAGAGTCCAGTCCAGAGCATCTTTTTTTTGTCCTGACAAAATCATGAGAGGTCTAGAACGGGTAGATGTGAATCGGTTATTTACTCTTTCGGATAATAGACTATGGGACACTCCATGAAGTTAGCATGGGGCACATTTAAAACTAATCGGAGAAAGTTCTTTTTTACTCAACGCACAATTAAACTCTGGAATTTGTTGCCAGAGGATGTGGTTAGTGCAGTTAGTGTAGCTGTGTTTAAAAAAGGATTGGATGAGTTCTTGGAGAAGTCCATTACCTGCTATTAAGTTCACTTAGGGGCGGATTTTCATACTCCGCGAATAGGCCTACTTTTGTTTGCGCTCCAGGCGCAAACAAAAGTACGCTGGATTTTAGTAGATACGCGCGGAGCCGCGAGTATCTGCTAAAAACCTGGATCGGCGCGCGCAAGGCTATCGATTTTGTATAGCCGGCGCGCACCGAGCCGCGCAGCCTACCCCCGTTCCCTCTGAGGCCGCTCCGAAATCGGAGCGGCCTCGGAGGGAACTTCCTTTTGCCTTCCCCTCCCTTCCCCTACCTAACCCACCCACCCGGCCCCGTCTAAGCCCCCACCTTACCTTTGTCGGGGGATTTACGCCTCCCAGAGGGAGGCGTAAATCCCCGCGTGCCAGCGGGCCTCTTGCGCGCTGGGCCGCGACCTGGGGGCGGGTACGGAGGGCGCGGCCACGCCCCCAGACCGCCCCGGGCCGTAGCCACGCCCCCGTACCCGCCCCCAAAACGCTGCCGACACGCCCCGAAAACGCCGCGACGACCGGGTCCGCCCCCCGACACGCCCCCGACGCCCCCCTCGGAGAACCCCGGGACTTACGCGAGTCCCGGGGCTGTGCGCGCGCCGGTAGGCCTATGTAAAATAGGCTTACCGGCGCGCAGGGCCCTGCTCGCCTAAATCCGCCCGGATTTGGGCGGATTTAGGCGAGCAGGGCTCTGAAAATCCGCCCCTTAGAGAATAGCCACTACCATTAGCAATGGTAACATGAAATAGACTTTGTTTTTGGGTACTTGCCAGGTTCTTATGGCCTGGATTGGCCACTGTTGGAAACAGGATGCTGGGTTTGATGGACCCTTGGTCTGACCCAGTATGGCATTTTCTTATGTTCTTATGTTCTTAAAAGAATTCAGTCCAGTTGACTGAAAAAGATGGCCTGGGTGACAGTGTCTTCCACTTCTGTACGGAGCATAACCTATAGTGCGATGCACGTCTAGAAGGAGAAAACGTTTCAGCAAAACTCTCGTCTTATTAAATTTGGGGCTATCTTTTGAGTTTTCTTGTACGTAACTCTTTCATCTGCTGGGGAGCTGCTGCAGGGGATGAGAGGGTGTGGCTTCCTGATGGAGCTGTTGTGGGGTAGCAGGGAAGGGAGGAAAGAAGCTAAGCAGTTCCCCAGCATGCTGTAAGCCAGAGGTGACCAGATAGATCCATCTCATGCGGGACTGGTCTGGGTCTTATGTCCGTGAACTTGTAATTTCTCCAAAAACCAGTAGGTCTGCGGGCCCCTGGAGGTAAAACGCCTATATGTACAATAATTAGATTCCCTATGTGATTCTAAAGGTAATTAGTTCCATAGCAAGGGGCCCACGATAGCTAAACATACCCTGTCTTTTACATTCTAGTCCAGGGGTCGGGAACCTTTTTGGCTGAGAAAGCCATGAACGTCACATATTTTAAAATGTAATTCCATGAGAGCCATACTAACTACAACCCCCTACTCTCCTGACGCCCCCAAGACCTGCCAAATTAATTTACTACAACCCCCCATCCTCCTAACCCCCACCCCCCAAGACCTGCCAAAAGTCCCTGGTGATCCAGCGGGGGTCCAGGGCTCGCAGACAAATCTTTAATAAAAAAGTAAAAATCTAACAAAAACCCCCACCCTCCTGACGCCCCCCAAGACCTGCCAAAAGTTCCTGGTAGTCCAGCGGTGGTCCGGGAGCGATCTCCTGGACTTGGGCTGTCGGCTGCCAGTAGTCAAAATGGCGCCGACGGCCCTTTGCACTTACTATGTCACAGGGGCTGCCGCTGCCATTGGTCGACCCCAGTGACATAGTGAGGGCAAAGGGCCGTCGGCGCCATTTTGACTACTGGCAGCCGACAGCCCAAGTCCAGGAGATTGCTCCTGGACCGCTCCTGGACCCCCGCTGGACCATCAGGGACTTTTGGCAGGTCTTGGGGGGGTCAGGAGGGTGGGGGTTGTAGTAAATTAATTTTGGAGGTCTTGAGGGGCATCAGGAGGGTGGGGATTTTGTTAGATTTTTACTTTTTTATTAAAGATTTGTCTGCAAGCCAGATGCAGCCATCAAAAGAGCCATATCTGGCTCCCGAGCCATAGGTTCCTGACCCCTGTCTGTTTGGTCAGACTTAGCAGTCTTAACAGTTCTTGCTGTGACGATCACAAAGATCGCGCTCCCCAATGAGAGATATTAACCCATTTCTGAGGGCAAATCTTTCCACTCTTCAAAAGGTTTCCAAGCAGAATAGTAGGCAGTCTAGCCCTACGCAGGGCAGTCGGCCTTGACATTTGATAGACATTAAGCAGAGGGGCAATCTCTGGCGCATGGGCCACTTACTTGGACGATGCAGTCCTGCACTGTGCGGCCGGGAGCAGCTGCGTAATTAGCCCAGTCCATTTTTTTTTTATGGCACCCCTCCGAGAGAGGTGCCCCAAACGAAATGCTTTAGGATTCCCACTCTGTTTTAGTCTTAGTAACACGGTCACGTATTTTCCTCCAGTAGAGAGGAATACAAACGCACACCCAGCATATGCGTAACATTGAACCCATGCCCCCCCCCCCCCCCCCCCCCCCCCCCCCCCCCCCCCCAGCTTATTTTTTTTTTTTTTCATTGAAAATGCTTCATAGAAGCCTGCTGGTAACTTTAATATTTCTGTCATGGCCCCTTTTTCCTGAGAGTACATTTTGATGTCCATATTCAAAAGAGTTGCCTAGGTGGCTTCTGCTAAATATCCAAGTAAAATTACCCGAGTAACTTTTCCCGTTCCCTGGGTTACTCAATATGGACCTCTTTATTTCTTGGATTTCTCAGAAGAAAAGACAGATGTCCTGTGTTTTAGCCACACATATACACCCTGTTTTAAGAATCACATTACTTGAGCTCACTGTTCCGTTATTAATGCTGTATGTGCTGCTTGAATGCGACGCTGATGAACACCATAGGAGCACCCTGATTTACTTCATGATGGTGCGAGTGGACAAGCAGAAGCTGCCAGATAGTTCAAACAGCAAATAATGCTACAGGAATGACGCAAACTTCTGAATGATTTGTTATATATATTCTGGAAACTCAAGTCTCTGATTGTTTGTTTTTCTTTTGGAGGCAGGAAGAGAATTTGTCTTTTGAAATTAACTGAATCCAAGTTTGTCTCTCAATCTCCCTTTGTGGATATATCTGGTTCATTTAAGGTTTATTATTCTTTTTGTGCTAAAATGCTTGCCTTCGTACTTTATTCTTTTAATTTTGTAATTGTATGTTTAGACTGTTTCTCTCTTTTTTTTTTGTTTCTTACTATAGTGTTCTTTCCTTAGGTAGGTAGAGTAATTGATATATTTCTCTTGTTTTCTTAAGATCTATGTTATCTGCCTCTCTCCTTTTCAATATTTTGATTTTGTCTTGAAAAGTTTAAAGCACAATAAATAGGTTGAACACAAAAAAATTGAGAAGGTGGATCAATCATTTGAATTGTCAGCTGAATTATATTACACTACGTGAATGTAATCTGCTTTGAAGTGCCGAAAAGTGGAATATAAAAATCTAAACTAAATAAATAACTATTAACACTAGCCAAAAAAGTTTTGTTTGGTTTTTTTTAACAGTTAACCACAATCTACTGACCACCAGGAGAAATGCTGCCTTCTCTAAAGCTTTTTGTCCTCTCTCCTGAAAAGTTCAAAGTATGCCTTTGCCCAACAGGATTGTCTTGTACAGGACTGGAGGGGATTAAGAGCATGTTCTGTTGGTTATTTTTGGGTGGACATCAACAAAATGGTCTGGCAGTGATTCTCAGTCCACAACACTTGTAAGCTGTTTGAAATTATGCTTTTAATAACTTCATCAGAGAGTCATTCCAGGAATAACAACTGATGTTCATGGTCCTCCTCCATGAACCGTGTTTCGTAACCTGCGTCGGGAGTTTACATGAACAGCCTGGTCCCTATGTATTGCTGTTTATCAAGACCTGGTCCCTCCCGACGCGGTTTATGAAACACGGTTCATGTCGGGGGACCTTGGACATCAGTTGTTATTCCTGGAACGACTCTCTGATGAAGTTATTAAAAGCATAATTTCAAACAGCTTACAAGTGTTGTGGACTGTGAATCGCCACTAAACCATCTTGTTGATGCTCATGATATTGATGATTTGGCGTTCCCACCTATACTGTAGTGTGTGATTTTTGGGTGGAACCAGATCCGTTCACTTACTCCAGGGCTTTGTGTGACATTTCAGAGAGAGGGAAGACCTTGGTCCAGAAGAAGCCCACCATGTACCCCGACTGGAAGTCCTCCTTCGACGCTCACATTTATGAAGGACGAGTGATCCAGATTGTTCTGATGAAGGCAGCCGAGGATCCCTTGTCTGAGGTGACAGTGGGGGTATCTGTCCTGGCAGAAAGATGCAAGAAGGGCAATGGCAAAGCAGAATTTTGGGTAAGCATGAAAAGCAAGTGTTCCTTTAAATTGGTGGTGTACAACGTGGGGGGTGGGACATGAGAAATGAAAAAAAAAAAAAAAAGAAAGGTTTTGTGTTTGGGCGGCTGCTGCCTGTGTTGTGCTCGCCGGGTGTGCTGCATCCAGCTCACGGTTTGAACTGCACAGCACCGGCAAGTTCTGATTAAATAGAGAAAGGGGTGGGAACCCGATTGCACAGCTGAGAAAGGGTGTGGCCTGAAAAGTTTTCTCACCACTAATTTAAATGCTTTTGGTCTTGCTCTTTTGTTTTCTCTTCAAACATTAGAAGACTTTGTGCATTCCCAGGTGGGTTGGCACCTTGGGCCTTCGTATCCCAGGAAAGTTCTTTCATTCCTTCATACGCACCCTGGAGTAGGTTCTTGTGGTCCTAATATGCAAGAACCTTTTTGGGTGTGGTGGTGTTCTTTGGGCTGGGCTGAAATCTCAGTGGGGCAGATCACGCGCCATCATCCCCGAGTTTTGATCCATGCGTGGCGTGCGCAGGGCAGAGGAGCTCCACCTGGATCAGAGATCAAGCAAGTGCAAAACAACGTTCCAATTGCTAGTAATTATGTGAGAAATCAACAGCCACCTCACCATGAAAACTTTTGAGTTCTGCAGAAATCCACGCAAAATCAGTGGATTATTGATAATCTGCTTTGAGATTGGGGCAAAATGTGGTCTATTTTCATGCATAGTCCACGGGGAGCAAAAAAATCTCATCTTTGCACTTTTTGTCTCAGGTGTAAGATTTCTCACTTGTGAGAGAGACTCCATGATTTATGCCGGAGGTGACAGGAAATGTTTAGAAAGCCATCCCAGAAACTCCGGGAACCTCAGATTTAGGGGGGGGGTCATTTACTATGGTGCAGTATTTTTCCGCAAGAGGGGAGAAATCTCACAGGGGGGGCGTTCTTGTGAATTGTACCCCCTCCCAGGTAGAATATGCGGCCATTTCCCCCGTGATATTTTCTTATCACGGAAAAAACCAGTGATAGAAAAATGTCGCAGGGAAAGGACAAAAACACTCTGACATCCCCTTCACAGGGAGCTGCCACCTTCTAAAAAGGCGAGCATCAGCCCTAAACCCCTCCCCATTGTGCAACCCCCAGCCCCCCCCCCCCAACTAGAGGCAGCTTATAAAGATAGGAGGCGATGTCTTTTTGTGGATTACAAACTGGTTAAAAGACAGGAAAGAGAGAGTAGGATTAAAAAGCAAACAGAATGTTAGGAATTATTAGGAAGGGAATGGAAAATAAAACGGAGGATGTCATAATGCCTCTGTATCGCTCCATGGTGAGACCGCACCTTGAATACTGTGTGCAGTTCTGGTCACTGCATCTCAAAAAGGATATAACTGCACTGGAAAAAGTACAGAGAAGGGCGACCAAAATGATAAGGGGCATGGAACGGCTGCCCTATGAGGAAAGGCTAAAAAAGTTAGGGCTGGTCAGTTTGGAGAAGAGACGACTGAAGGGGGGATATGATAGAGGTCTACAAAATAATGAAAGGACTTGAACAAATTAATGTAAATCAGGTATTTACTCTCTCAGATAATAGAAGGACCAGGGGGCACTCCATGAAGTTAGCAGGTAGCTCATTTAAAACAAATTGAAGAAAATTCTTTTTCACTCAGTGCATAATTAAGCTCTGGAATTCATTGCCAGAGGATGTGGTTACAGCATTTTGTGTAACAGGGTTTAAAAAAGGTTTGGATAAATTCCTAGAGGTTAAATCCATAAACTGCTATCATGGTAATTTAATAAGCAATAGTAGCTTGTGATTTATCTAATGTTTGGGTACTTGCCAGGTACTTGTAGCCTGGACTGGCCACTGTTGGAATCAGGATACTGGGCTTGATGGGCCCTTGGCCTGACCCAGTATGGCATATCTTATGTTCTTATGTAAAAAAAAAAATAAAAAAATCACAAATTGCAAGTTTAAAATTGTGTGGTGACACCCCACCTCTCTATCTACATTCCTCCTGTTACTGAAAAAATCTCCTCCCCCCCCCCCCCCCACCCCTACCAGCAGACTACCAGAGACTTTTTTTTTTTCATAGAAGGGAGGGTGAGGGGGCCACTAAACTGCCAAGGACGACTACTAATGTTGGGCAGGGAGGGGGTAGGATGCCTTGAGGAGGGGGAAAACCCGGGGAGGGGGTCTTTTCCACTTTGGGGGTCCAATTTAGGACTACTGCAGGTCCTTTAAGAAGCATCCCTAGGACATCAAGACACGTGTTAGTTGATCCTGGGGGCATCGGGACGCTATCGACAGCTCCTGAGTTTTTGTTAAAATAACACCGCTTGCTTTTTTTGAGGTAAGCCATGTTATTTTATTTGCATAGGATTACCTATGCATTCACTGCTTTGGATACATTAGTAAATTTTATGCATGCAAAGCAGCTAATTTCAGTAAGGGGTGGTTTTTGGGTCAAAAATATTGAGTGATATGCCCGCAATATGTGATTACCGCACAAAATATGCTGTTTTTCGTGCATTAATTGCTTATTGCTGCTTAGTAAATGTACCCCATGGTTTGCAAATCTATTTTCTCTTTCTAAAAAAAAAAAAGTCACTTTTTGTGAAAAAATCCACCACAGATCCATGTAAATCTCAGATTTTAGGGCAAAATCTGATAAATGTTTGCCATCAAGTTGAGGAGAATTCGTGGATTTCTGCAGAACTGAACCCAACTGAAATTTGCTAGTATCAATTCCGGATTAAACAAATCTGAATATCCATAGTGAAGATAGCAAGGGATCCAGACAATCTTCTATTGTCTCCTGTATTTTCACGCATATAGTTCCATTGCCATGTTAACATGAGAAGATCCTGACTGCTGGTGCCAAAGGGTCTAGCGATCTGAAGACAGCAATGTGATAAGGCGATAGCTAAAGCCAGAAGCATGCCGGGCTGCATAGAGAGAGGAAAAACCAGTAAGACAAAGGAAGTGATAATCCCCTTGGTGAGGCCTCACCTTTAGGTACTGTGTTCGGTTCTGGAGACCGTATCTCAAAAGGGACAGAGGCAGGATGAGGCGGTTCAGAGAAGGGCAACAGAACTGGTTGGGGTCTCCATCAAATGACTTATGAGGAGAGGTTAAAGGACCTAAATATGTATACCCTCGAGGAGAGGAGGTGCAGGGGGAGATATGATACAGACCTTCAGTTACCTGAAAGGTTTTAATGATGCACAATGGACAAACCTTCTCCATTCGAAAGAAATCCGTAAAACTAGGGGTCACGAATTGAAATTCCAGGGAGGACGTCTCAGAACCAACGTCAGGGAAGTATTTCTTCACGGAGAGGATGGTAGATGCCTGGAATGCCCTTCTGGAGGAGGAGGTGAAGACAAAAACAGTGAAGAATTTCAAAGGGGCATGGGATAAACCCTGTGGATCCCTAAAGGCTAGAGGATGGAAATGAGGAAAAGAGCGCATGAGGTAACTTGCTGGTGTAGCGGTTTCTACCCTTAACCAATAAACCTTTATACTGCTGACACCAGGCAACTGCATTATTGCTCTTTGCTTTAACGGCAGGGGGGAAAAGAGGAATTAGTTTCAGACAGCAACCAACAAAGACATGAATTTTACAGTCTGGGAAAACAAATAAGCATGGAGATGATGCAACTCCACCATTGCTCTCTGCTTCAATGGCAAGAGGTAATGGGGAACTGGACTCAGACAGCAACCAACAAGGACCCTGATTTTGGTTTGGGAAACTAAGTATGGGGGTGACTTGTATGGTGTGGCAGATGCTACTATTATGGGGGAGACTTGTATGGTGCGTCGAATACTAACATAAGCTTGCTGGGCAGACTGGTTGGATCATTTGGTCCTTTTCTGCCATCATTTCTATTTCTATGTTTCTATGTTAAACATGGATCATTTAGACCTATCTGGACTAGCGATACCTGTCTTAGAAGCAGGGAGTTGATGCTCCTACAGCAGACCTGAGAGAAACAGAACCTGCAAGGCTGTATTTTTTTTTTGTTTGAGGATTTTGAATTTACATAACAATCTACCATGCATTCCCATATGAAAGCACCTTGTATAAGAGCTGCTATTTTATTAGAACCGAATTTAAGAAGTACAACTCCTTAGGTGCAGTTTCTCTTTTATGACATGACTGGTGTGCAGCAGCATGAGCAAGGTGTGGCTTTGCTTCCTGGCCTGACATCGGAATGAAAGCAGATGTTAATTTCAGCGGTGGGCCCCCTAGGGAGACGGGGATCAAGCCGAATCTCTTATATCACTAGAACTTCATTTTTTTAGCCAGGTTCTAAGTTCATAGCCATCAAACTTGCCATATTGTAACTATATTTAGTTTGTTTCACTCTAAGCCAAAATCATCAAACTCACCATGTTAATGTGGCTGATGAGTGTTTTCAGAATAGATTGCAAAGTTCTTTCCATTTTAATGATAGTTTGTGGTGGTCCTCGTGTGAATAAAAGGCAGGATCTCACATTTTTGGTGACACCAGGCTGAGTGTGACTCCCTAAGGCTTGATAATCGTTTTAGCAGAGGAAGTTACATAGTATTGACGTGGACACATCTCGGTTAATGAGGAAGTCACTCACTGCTGGGGTCTTGAGATCAGCCGGGATCATGGCAGACCATGCTGACAAACTGCAAAAAATGTCCCCGCAAGACTGACGACCCATGCCGTCATGGCAGTGTAATGTCATGATCTTGAAATATCATTGCACCTATATCAAACAGATTGTTTTGCCTCTGAGAGACCAAGAAAACAATGCTAAACAACAAGGAATCCTGCTGTGAGGATCCAGGGGCAACATCAGAAAATCGCAAGAAGGATGGCGAATGTATGGAATGGCATCCTAATGGAGGTGGTAGAGACGAAATTAGTAATGGAATTCAAGAAAGCCTGGGATAGGCACAGAGGATCCATAATTGCGAAGCAGTAAGAGGAAAGCCAGAGATCAACTGGAGTCTATGGCATGACAGGAATGAAATTGGACAGACTCTATGGACCTAATGGTTCTTATCCACCATCATATTCTATGTTACTGTGTGAAACTCAATAGATGATGCCGGGTCCTTGGACCTATGCCAAGAACCAGGTAGCTGTTCACAAGCACCTTTCAAGTAGTAGTAAGCCAACTTGCAGGTTGTCACTGTGCAATTCACGGAAAAACCCCTGTGAGCTGCTGGCCTTGGTCAAAGGCAATAAAGGCATACACATATTGGGCCAAAGCTATTCATGGCCAGGGGACAAAGAAGGTGGTTTTCAAGGAAACGGCAGCTCATTTTAAAGGAGAATCTCCTAATTAAAGGAGACCATATTCATCGTGCAGCATGCAGTTTTTCTAAAGTTCCAAGGGTGAGTAGCAGTACCCAGCCAGTAGCAAGGATATATTTGCTTTCAAGGTTTTATTTTTGTGATTCTTTATGCTGCTGTCCTGTATTTTTGTCTTTTTCACCAGGACCAATTATGCTTGGAAAAATCATAAAATATGTCTCACACTGGTGACTAATTAGCCCACATAAGGCATGTGATACATTTTTTTACGACATAGCCAATACAGGCCACACAGAGCCACATGTGCTACTGTTTTGGACATTGCTCTTCCCAGGATTCAAGTTTACAGGAAATCAGGCTTAGGTATGGGTGAACAATTCACACTCAAATCCAGTGGGATTCAGGCCAATTTAAGCTTGACAGATAATTTTGTATTTTCCTCTCCTCCGTTGGGTCAATCCATTGGGCTTTTCCTGGTGAATCTGGGGTGATCCAAATGTAACCCTGACTAGGGTGATTTAAGCAATGTGGTAGAACTTTCTGGAGGGCTCCAGCTTTCCAGGTTCTTTAAGGAGTGTGCTTAGAGGGTTCCTGCTTTCTAAATGTTTATCCAGAGGACAGAGAGTTCTGGTACTGCAGAGCTCGTGTAGATTACAGGGTTTGTGGATTCTGCAAAGGTCCTTCCTGTTATAGATGGGGAAATAAGGGGATCTGAGAGTTGTGCTTCAAACTGAGTGATGCAATGGGTGAAATATGTTATTTAAGATGCTTTTCCAGGCATCTGAGGAGAGAATTGGAGTTGGACCCGGGAGTGTAAGGGCTCCTCAGACAGAAGGGATTGTTATTGTTTTGGGAAGTAGTCCAGAAGGAGGACCGTGAAGCCGTCCAGAAGGAGGATCCTGAAGTCAGAGGTCCTTGTCGGGGAAGCTCCAGAAAGAAGTTGACCTGTGCTGCCCAGGAGACCTTGGGACTAAGTGGGATTTTGTGTAATTTCTTCCTCATAGTTATTTGAAGAAGGTTTCTGCTGATCTTGTTTTAGTTTTTTGGACTGTTCAACTGGCAATTTCTCCTGTGAAGAATTGCTTCATCTTTGAACTTTCACTAAATTTTCTCATTTGGAGCCAAGACCTGGTATGGACCTTGAACTTCTTCATGGTATAGTAAGCCTTCCCTTGGGCTCCCCCAGAGACGGACCTGGGCCCTGCTAGCGATCCCTGGAGGACCTTGAACGTTCCTGGAGCTGCAGCAATACAACTCGCCACCCTTACAGCCTCCGAAAGTGACCCAGAGGAAGAGGGGGGTTACACAAAGAAATCCAAAACAGCCAAAGTGGATCTACATGATATCTAAAGCAGATCTTTAAACAATCTGGTGTCTCTGCCATTCAAAGAAATCCACAGAGGGTTTTATCAATTGCACTTCAGATTTCGCAGGGATCTGGACTTTGCTACATGTAGAATGTATTTATTTTATTTCAGTTTTTAGCTTGGCATATCCTTTATGCAAGGTCATTTCAGTTCTGTTCTTGCATAGGGTGATGAGTTGCAGAGCTGAAGATCAATGTGAAGGTCCACCAGCCCCGAAAAGGGAGTTTTGCCATTCTTCCACTGAAGGCCTGTAGAGGGTCCATAGTTTGGGCTGCTTGCCCACATTCAGATTCTGCTTTGTCCTTAATTTTCTGTTTATGGAGAGGTGTACATAGGCCTGTTGATGTACCAAACACAAATATCTTCAAGGAATGCTAGTGTGAGATTTCTGTCTGGAATGAGGTGCTTGCCAGAGACATTTGCATGGTTCCATTCTGTTCAGCAGCATTCTTCTGGGTCTGGATGAGTTTCTAGAAGACTGGCAAGGCATGGCCAGAATGGGCACCAGCACTTGAGTCACCATTTCAGGGAGGGACTGAGCCATCTCATTTTTTTATGCCCCCAGATCTCCCTCTTAGGAATTTTCAAGTATCAACTTGTCTCAGTTCTGTGCTGCATTAAAAACCTTTTCTTCTGACAACAGATGTTTTGATGTTATAATACTCTCAAGTCTCAACCAACCACGTTAGCCTAAAAAATTACACAATTGGACCATTGGTAAATCTATAACTGATATGTTGAAGGTGCCAATAAATCCAGCATTCTTGTATTTTATTATCAACGAACCTATGTTAGCTCTAAATGACCTTCATAATAGGCTTCATCGTATAGTTTTCAAGAATAACTTTAAAACTCAGCCTTATATTTAATCATTGGTCACTGAATGTTCATTTTTTTAAAGATTTTTTTTAGATTAAGCCACTTCCCCTTTCTTGTGAAATAGACTGTACTGTGTACATATATTTTATGCGCTATGCGCAAAATTATCACTTCATGCAAACATGGACAAATTCTTCACGAAATCACTTATCTTAAAACTGTTCTGTAGTCAGGCATGCCTTGATGATAGAAGCCTTCTACTACGAAGAGACATGGGACTGTGTTTTGGATTAATGATCCTTTTTCAAGGGCTTAAATCATATTGCAGTAGTCACTGTTCCAATATGGCGTGATACCGGAAATGGAATGCCATCACGCCTTATTGGAACAGTGACTATTTCAATATGATTTAAGCCCTTGAAAAAGGATCGTTAATCTGAAACACGGTCCCATGTCTCTTCGTAGTAGAAGGCTTCTATCATCAAGGCATGCATGACTACAGAACAGTTTTAAGATAAGTGATTTCGTGACGTGAAGAATTTGTCCATGTTTGCATGAAGTGATAATTTTGCGCATAGCGCATAAAATATGTCGACAGTACAGTCTATTTCACAAGAAAGGGGCAGTGGCTTAATCTAAAAAAATCTTTTTTAAAAAAAATGAACATTCAGTGACCAATGATTAAATATAAGGCTGAGTTTTAAAGTTATTCTTGAAAACTATACGATGAAGCCTATTATGAAGGTCATTTAGAGCTAACATAGGTTTGTTGATAATAAAATACAAGAACACTGAACTTATTGGTACCTTCAACATATCATTTGATGTTATAAGCATTATAAAGCATGCCTAATGTCATCACACGAGACCAGTGACAAGCCATCTTAAACGATATCTGATGACATCAGAGTGTACTTGCTGGCTGGAAAAAAAAAATCAGATTGTCGATCTTTCCAGACAGATTAACAGCCTTAGGGTAAAACTATGTAAGCAAACCAGGAATATTTTTGAATATCCAGTTGTCATGATTATATGGCGCCCACAGATCCCTGTGAAATGATAGCCTCATGCTGTGTCATCTAAATTGCATCATTCAGCTCCACTGCAAAGGAAGTGAGCCTTAGAAAGCAATGCTTGCATTATACTGGGGATAATTGCATGTCCGGAAATCCCATGTCCACCTCCCCTTATTTCTCCTTTCTTTCCCCAGCTTGACCTGCAGCCTCAAGGGAAAGTGTTAATGTCTGTGCAGTTCTTCCTGGAAGACACAGGTAAGAGAACTTTCCTGGAAATACTGTGCCGATACTGATGTCTGAGGCTCCCCAAAACCCTCAAGATTCCCTGCCCTGTGCTCATTTCTCTTCCCTTTCTGAGGTGATATTAATCACTTTTAAAGGTTTGGGAGACTTGCCCTGCCGCTATGATGCTAAATCCGTTGGAGCACCGAAGTTCTGACCCCCTCACGATCCCATGCGAGCATCACTCTGCAGGCATGTAAAGCGTGCATTCGGCACGGGTGGCTGTAAGAGCAGGTCTTCAGCAGTGCCCCGAGCAGTGTCACATTGAAACATGTAAAGCAGGAACTGCTCGAGAGAGAACCGGCGCAGTTTCTAAAAATAGAGGTGGTTGACGGATGTACATCTTTATGTTAACATTAAAAAAAAAAAAAAAAAAAGGGGGTTGAAAAGCAGCAGTAACGTGGCATCAAAGGAAATAGAGCAATCAAAGAGGAAGGCGAGGAATAAATATTTGAATGATCCCTTTAACATATTATCAGTAATATCACTGCACTATAACGGATCTGCACAAATGGAAAATCTAACAACAACAATCTAGCAGGTTTGGGCAGTGCACGAAGTACTGCTGCTAGAATAAGATGTCTGAGATAGCATCATTTGTAGCTGATGGTGCGAAGGCAGTGCTGACAACTTCTCGAGCCTCTCTGAGTATTCAGTTTGGGGCGTGGGGGGGGGGGGGGGCTGTCTGCAGATCAAATCTACGGTAGCTTTAACTCAGAAAATCAGCCCTGTAGGAAAGAGCAATTCTGTCATAAAGGCTCTTGGGAGTGTTTCTGTATAGAACTGCATAGGACAAGGTGCAAAACCTGCATGCACACAATGTGGCTAAAATGTCGCCAGATAATGTAGGGGTTTTCTCGGGGGCATTTCTTGGGGGAGTTTGGTTAGCTGGATATTCAGAGTTAGCCAGATAACATATGCAGCTAACTCTGGTTGTGCTGTAGAGCTGTCCTAAAGTGAGTCGGATAAACATATCCGGCTATCTTTAGCATATCCGCCTCTATTCATTAGTGTGGCTGCACCACTGAATATTCCTCCAAGGTCAGCCAGATAAGTTCATCCAGCTGATTTTTCAATTCGGCCAGTGACTGAATATGGACTTCTATCTTTTTTGTTGGTTGTTGTTTTTGGTGCACTCTATATTTTTGTGTTCCTTTTTTTTTTTTTTTTTTTTTGGAGTTTATCTATTGCTTTTTTATTTTCTATCCCTCCAGCTGCTTCCCTCATCTGCTTTACCTTCCCAGTGGGGCGGGAGGCTCATCCAAACTGCAGCTGCTCCTCAGTGTGGCAGGGCTTGGCAGCAGGCACCAGGTGCCAAATGTTCAGCACCCTGGCATTCAGGATAATTTTTTTTTTCACCTCTGACCACAGCAATGGAAACTGCAGTAGTCGGGGATGGTTTACCAATAAGCCGAGAAGGCAAGTGCCTGTGGTCAGCTTCCCGGCTCTGTCGCTTGTTTTACATCAGCTGCGGCACCTCACCGTCTTGTGGGGGAAGCAGGCAGCTGGCTGTCCACGTGCTTAACAGCATCTGGGGATATAAATCAGCCACTGGGTGTAGTAGTAGTTGTCTAAGGCTAATATCAGGGGCATTGTGTTGTCACCCTCCCTGGCACCTAGTCTGTGATATTGTTACAGCCATTCTATATTGTAACAAGCCTAATATTTATTCTACTAGTCAATACTGTAAAGATTGGTAGCTTGACTATTAAGAGTTGTCCACTTCGCTCTAATGTTGCTCGGTGGTATTTTCATATGACCTTGAATGGAGTGTAACCTCTCTAGAATTAAAGTGGTGTAAAGTAACTATTGCTTTAAGTGTAGGTAAGAACCTGTCTGCACGGAGAGTCGGAGCAGGCACCGAGACTTTAGTGATGTGGGGGTTTTCCTCTGCAGCGGGAGTTACCTTTTTGGAAAAAAGAGCAATCTAGATCCGCTGTGTCCGGCAGCTTTTGTCTGTCAGAATAATAAAAAAAAAAAAAAATGAGGCTTTCAGGAAAAAAAAAGAGACTCCAGGAGTGCTGTGGATTGACAGCAGAAGGAAAGAACAAACACTGAAGCAGAAAAGCAGACCTCGGTCACCGGTTGATTCTGCAGCGAGAGAGAGAGAGAGTGTCGGCCCGGTGGGTTAGGCTGGATGGAACTGCTGAAGGTGTGAAAATATAAGTGCAGATGGGAAGCGATGGGAGACCCGACGGCACTTCCCTGGATCTGTCACGGACCCCCTGCAAGATCTCGAGCAGGGCAGCATGTTTATCAGGTCGTTTTTCTTTTCCTCCATTGGTTTTTTTTTTTTTGGGTGGGGGGGGCGCAGCGAGAGGTTTATAATTAAGAGCGATGGTGCCGCCCAGGAATAGAAGCTTCAGGTTTAATAGGCTGCAGATTCCAGATGATGTTAACACCGAGCTTGACCTTGTTTATTCCAATGTGCTTCATGACTTCATCCACTGCCAAACCATCCCCAAACAGAGCCAGGGGATGGTTTATTCTCTGCCGAGGGCTGGTCCTGTGCACTGGCTGCCTCGCAAGCTGGCAGAAGCTTCTCCTCGGCAGCGTTCAGGGACTGGAAACGGCATGGAGCATGCAGCATCTTCCAAGAAAAGGGGTTAGTGACCTGCAGCTACTTAGATGTGTGTTTAGTGTGTGTGCGTATCGTAATTTTCATTGTTCTTTCACTACCCTGGTGGGGAAGGGGGGAGAGCTCTGGAAGTTCCTGTGTGCAGAAGAAGGTTGTAAAGGTGGGAGATGGCTGGGATGAGATGGTTCACATTTGGAATGGAGTTTGAAACATTGGACGCCTGGTTTCTAAAAGAGTTGGCTCGGATTCACTGCCTAGTTTTGAGGTTTGTTTTTTTTTTTTTTGCAGGTCTGCAGCAGGATGGCCAGTGCAGGGCAAGCTGCTGAGTGCTAAGCCAGCCCTGGACACAGAGTCCCTGCCTAAAGAGAGGTCTTGGGCCCCACCTGCTGGGAAAGAGACAACTTGGGGGGGGAGGGGAGGGGGCGGAAAGATTAATCACAGAGCTAGCAAGGAAATTAAATTCTCAGAGGAAAGATGCTATTACAAAATGGTAGCCTTGGAACTACACCTGATTGTTTGCAGAGAAATAAAGGATTTTTCCATCAAGCTGGTTGATGGACATTCTAGAAGGGGATAAGCAGAGCCATTGGATTGTATGGGAACCTTTTTTTTTTTTTTTTTTTTTAAGTATTTGTTATAAAAGAAAAGCGTCCAGGTGTGAGTGACTGTGGCAGTGCAGAGATAGCCCCGAGTCGCAGGCAGATGGGGGAGAGAAGCCTTAGGGGAAGGGCTGTGCTGTTTGGTGGAGGCTGCTGGAGGAAGGGGAGAATCGGAGGCCGAGTTAAGTTTCCTCCTGCTTTCCAAAAGTGATGATGGAGAGAGTCCCGATGAATGACCTTCCTAAATGCAGACAATTCGAACAAAGAGGCTGAGATGCAAGATTCTGAAGTAGCTGGCATCCTCATCCTACCCTTCCTAAACATAAAATACAGAATAGCCTCTGTCTGTCTGTCTTTTTCTTTTTTTCTTTTTAATCCACTGTCCATCCCATTTTCTACTTCATTGCCTTAGTGTCATTTTGTTTGTTTCAGAGCCACTCTGCCATGCTCTTTGTGTCCTTGTCACAAGTCCGTGGTGACAAGGTGTGCTGCAGAATTCCTAGTAATATTGGTCGTTCCACATGACAGTGCACAGCGTATCACTGAATCATCAGGCTGGAGTTCGCTTCTCACTTAATAACATTTTGATGCATTTTATAATGCCTCATTGGGGTCAAAGCCTGTTCTGCTGAAGGCTTAACAAGACAGCCAGTCTTGCTAGTGATTTGCTCTTAATGGACTTGGATGATTATTTTTTATTTTATTTTTTATTTTTTTAGATTTAGTTACTCGCCTTTCCAAACTTGTGCTCTAGGTGAGTTTGTCGGGATCAGTTGATAGGTCCCTGTTCCACACTGCACAAATCTGTGCCCGAGGCGGTGGAGGGTTAAGTGACTTTCCCAAGGTCACAAAGAGCAGCATCAGTGGGAGACGTGGAACTTGGGACCCCGGCTTCCCTGCTTCTCAACTTGGAGGCTTTACCACTAGACCGCTCTTAGTGGTGATGCAGTGTACTTCTTAAAGGCTGAGTAGGAAGTGGCTGAAGATATCCAGTGCATCCATCCATTGATTTATACAAGTGATCGGGGCTCATGGTTTCTACCCATTTCATTTCATTGAGAGAGAGAGGAATTATATTGCATTTTCCTTGGAATCTATAACGGCTGGGGGGATTCTCCTCCTTGCTTGCAGAGGATCTGTCACCGTCTGAGCAGCGATCAGTACACTTCCGTGTCCTGCTCAGAGGAGATTTCCATCCATCTGGGAAAATCTTAAAAACCAAGAATAGGAATAGGACCAGGCTTCTGGCTATTGCTACCCCGTTCTCTGATAGAGCTGCAGCAGCACTACAGATGTGGCAATCGCTTCTTGGCTGTACCATTTCTTCATGTAACCTTATTCCTAGGCTGTCTTGGGGGGGGGTTGCCCTAATATGTTCACACTTTCTTGTGCGATTGCAGACTTTTTATGCAACCTTTTTTTTTCCAAAAGGCATAAAACATGTCAGGAGATTCATCTGGTGAACTCATTTTCCATTTCTGTTGCCAGAGGTGCAGAGCTGACCCATTGGGGACTCAAGGGGTGAGGGAGAGAGGAAGGATCAAAGGATCGCCAGGAGAAAAAAAAAAAGGGTAGGGGAGCCACCCTTGGGCTCTTTGGGTTTTTTAGCAGTTGCTCAATCAGCTTTACCTAGTGGCAACTGCTTGTTGCAATATCTCCGACCCCTCTCATTGTTCAGTTTTTCCCTCACTTCCCTGCAGCTAATGATCTCCTCCTTTGGGTCCACTTTTTAACTGTTTCTGCTGTAGTCCTCATTTGCCTTGGGGTTAAGGGTGTGTTTTTTTTGGGGGTTGTTTTTTTTTATTATGTATTGAGAATTATTTGTAACGGCCTTTGATGTTTCTGGAATTGCAGGATATTAACTCCCTGTGACAGGGCAATGGCTCTCTGCTGTTCCGATGCGAGTCTGCCCAGCCATCCCCCGCTTAATGCAGATTCATTTATGGGAGTGGCTAAACAAGAAATCTGGAAATCAAAATTGAAACCAAAAGAGAGAGCCTAAGGATTTTGCTTAACTGCCATCTGCATTGCTAAGAAAGATAGTTAGGTTACTGCTTTAAAAGAGCAAGTTACAGACCATTCCTTTCTGGGAGGAGTGATGGGAAAGCAGAGGTGAGGCCACCAAGATGCCCATTATTTAACAATTTGAGTCCCTTCTGTTATGTGGCAATGCTACTTCAGCTTTGTTCACAGGGCTAGTGCTACTTTTTTTGTGCAAATGACTACCCACCCAATGGAGTCTAATGGTGCCTGTCCATGCTTCTTTCTTCCCCTAACAATAACTGAAGTCTGAACACAATTTATTGGTGCACTGTGAGGTTAGAGCAAAACTAACAGATTTCTGTTGGGTGATTCTGGAACACCTAATCTCCATAGTTCCCTGTAGTGAGTGAGTAGTTCATTTCCCAGGGTGGGGTGGGGATCAGTGGGAAAAGGGAAGGGATTTGTTCTCTGGTGGACGCTTGAGAATAGATTACTACAATATGTTTTGGGAAAATATACCTAAAAGCACATTTTGTTACCATGAAATATTTCAAACCCAAGGGCATGGCAAGCAAGTATGTCCTGCATACAAGAGAATAAAACATGAACCAGAAAAATTAGCCAACAAAATCCAACTGTTAATATGTAAATTCTGTGTGAGAGATATATCCAGGTCAGAGACTTTGAACTGGGTCCCAGGACATTTTACACTGAAGGTAAGGGTTAGGGTTATCCCAGTTAATAAAATATTTCTCTGTCAGCAAGCAAGGCCTAATTAACCATGACATGTGGGTGATGTCATCTCATAGCACTAATGGTCAAATCTTTCTAGCTCAGTAGAAGGTTTTTTGTTTTGTTTTTATTTTTTAACCTCTGAGCATGTGTGGGAGTTCCCGTCCATGCTGTCTCATGAGCCCCTTGGTCTTTTCCACACTGACGTGCTCTCTGTCTCTGTCTCTGTCTCTCTCTCTTTCTCATTTTTTTGAGTTCCTTATTTCAACTAACTCATTTCAGAGTTGCCTTGCTGCTCTGGCAGCTCCTCAACAGCATTTTTCAGTGCTACTACAAAACAAAAAAAAAAAAGAATAACTATGTCCAGCTCCACTTCCAGTGGTTTCAAAGATTGTGATGGAAAGATGTCCATCACCAATGATCATAATATTTGTTACAGATGCCTCTGTCCTGACCTTGATTCAACCAACTTCTATGACTGCAGTCAAATGTCACTGAGATTCCAGAACAGGGCCTGGAAGATGGAGGAGCACTGTAGGAAAGTCAGAAGTCTGAGTTATTCCTACTCCTGGAGTGGGGCCTTCTCGGGCTCCTTCAGTGCCAATCATTCAGGAGTTTTTTGGGTAGAACGCTCTCAACTGCAGCAGCAAATCCAATTCCACTGTAGTACAGAGGTCAAGTAAGGCGCAGAAACATAGAGTATGAGAGCCCATTAAGCTCCTCAGTGCACCAGAGCATTTCCCTTTCCTTGCAGGATCCATCAGAGCAGAAGAAAAAGAAGTGCGGCGACTCAGTGCAGAGGAAGATGAGTGTCATCTCCTCCAATCAATGTATGAATTGTTCAACACCACAGCAAGATCTTGGTCTGGCTGAGAGCTAGCAGCATAAATGAGGTTGTTCATGAAAAATTGGCTGATATTCCATGTTTGGACAATCTCTTTGGGGAGAAAAAGCATTGCCCATATCAAAACGCAGCATGCAATCATTCTATCTTTATCAGCAGGGGTGGAACATCCTCCTTCATCTAGATTTCCTTACTTCTCTTATAAACATCCCTAATTCTAGAGCTGCCCCTTCCGTCAATTTCAGTGATATTGCAACCCCACCTCTACTTCCACAGCAGCAGCTTCCAGCTCGTGGTCATCAGTGTGAGAGATTTGAGCCCAAAGCACCACAAGAGGCCCAGCCTAAGACTGGTCTGAGTTTTTGATGACTCTCGATCTTTCGAACTCAACTCCTCCAGTAGGAGGACAAATTCACCTGCTCCTCAAAGAGTGGCAGAAGATCACCAAGCACCGTGGAGTCCTCAAAATTGTGGAGTCTCGGTAACGTTTGCACATTTCCCCGCTTTAAATCAAGGTTTAGCCTTCAATGCAGATCTGTCTCACTCAACCCAGCTCCATCTTGAGGTGGAGACATTTCTCATCTAGAACCTGTCCTCCCAAAAACCATAGCAAGGAGTTCTACTCCCATTACTCTTACCCCTAATCCTGACTTTTTGGGGATGAGACCTATCCTGGATTTACAAAGTCTGAACAAGAATTTATGGGAGAAGTTCAAAATGAACTGCCTTGATTCGTTAAGGAATATTTGAAAATTCTAGAACAGAATATTCCGCTAATTTCTAGAATTTATGTGCCACAGTCAAAAAAGGGAAACAATTAATGGTCAAATTTCTGTTCCTAAATTTAACAGACATTTTGGAAATATCTAAATAAGTCATCTTTATCTGCTACCTTGCTGGTCTCTTTAGCACTGGAGTTATTATTACGACTTTCCTTAAAGCTAGAAATGTTTCCTTTTTTAATTGTAACATTAGAATGCTTCCTGATGTATTCAGTAGCACACAAAAGAGACATAGTTTTTATTGATGCATCCTGTAGTTTTGCAGTTAGGGGCTTTGTTCTTTTTAAAATACCCTTGCCAAATGTATTGCTAAAATTCAATCAAATAAGTATACATTTTTTTATCCTCCCCAGTTTACTGCATTTCCAGAAGCAAAGAAGGATTTGAGATCCCTGTTGGCTGAGTCATCTACCATAGAACTAGCATAATGTAGCACCTAACTATATACAGTATTGTGTATATATCGTATTTGCCAGCGTGTAGGACGCACATTTTTCCCCTGAAAATAGTTGAAAAATAAGGAGTGCGTCCTATGCACCGGTAATCAAAATTTACAGCGTCCGGTGGGGGGGGGGGGGGGGGAGTAACGCGGTGGCGTCAGGGAGCGAGGGCGCACTGCCCGATTGGCCGGTGCACCCTCGCTCCCCGATGCCACCATGTCACTCCCCTCCCCCCCCCCCCCTCACTGGATGCGGTAAATTTTGATTCCCCGTGCCCTTGCTCCCCGATTGGCCGGTGCTGGGCACGGCGGTGACATTGGGGAGCGAGGGCGCACCGCCTGATTGGCTGGTGCTGGGCAATTGAACAGTGCGCACTCCCCCCCCCGCAAAATGAAAATCCAACTTCTGAAAGTCTCCGTCTGTTGTTTCAGGAACATCATACGGTATTTAAAATTAGATGTAGTCAAGCCTTGCCCTTCTGATTCTCTCTCTTCTTGGTCTTTGTATTTGTAGTCCACATGCTGACTGTCAAATTTCTTATAATCTTCATAATTGTGATCTGTATTCCTGCAGCCCATATACTGGCTTCTGACTTTCATACAATCTTCATAATCTTGATCTACATTCCTGCCATTAATATATTGATTTTCAGTTTCCCTACGGCTTTGATAATCTCGATCTAAAATCCAGAGACCATAATCCTGACTCATGATAGTCCTATAATTCTCCTGGTCTTTTTCCAAATCGCTGTTTTTCCTAGAGATCTCTTCTTTTTCCTAGTCCCTAGAACACTGGTCTGAGCATTGATCTACTGCTTTCTTACAATTCTCAATCTCTGTATCAGTCTCTACAGTCCATATATTGACTCCTGACTTTTTTGTAATCCTCATAGTCTTGATCACAGTCTTTTTCTGCCTTTGTGTAAATTTCATTGTTGTTATCCCAAAGACCCCTGACTTTTCTACAATCCACTCGAAAATGATCAGAATCCCTAAGGTTTATGTATTGATCGTTGGTCTCACTATCCCAGGTGTCTTGAGTCAAATTTCTCTGATCAACATATCAATGTCCAGTATTTCTACAACTCTGTCTATCAATATTTTTTCCATCTAAATATTGAGCACTAGCCTTGCTATAATCCTCAGTTCAGTAAATCATTATGGAAATTCAAAAAATATAGAAAATTATTTTTTTCCCTAAAAATGTGTATAAAAAAGGGAGTGCGTCTTATTACACCACTGCGTCCTATACGCCGGCAAATACGGTATGTCTTGGTTTGAAACCTTTTTTCGTGGGTTGTTTTTTTTTTTTCTTTCTTGGATTACTTCAAGAAGCATTGGTTATTGGAGTCCGACATTTGGGTCTTGATTTAAAGTGTTATGTTTGTATTTTTCTTCATATTTGTTTTTTCCTGATTTCTTTATAAACATATCTCTATTATATTGTATTTCACGTTTGCTTGATATTGTATACAGCGCAAATTTATAAAAATTAAAAAAAAAAAGAACTGCCTCCCCTTCATCCTGCGAGAGACTAGATATGCTTACATACACATTCATCAGTCTCACTGGAAATAGGTTTAGTGGTGGAGTCCTGTCACTACCAATAAAAAGTACTGCCCTTTGGTGGCTCAGTGTCCCCCAAGTGTCTTCATGAAATGCCTAGTGGTAGCAGCAGCACACCTTCGCGCTAGGGAATTTGTGTCTTTCCTTACCTGGACAATTGGTTGTGATGGGACCTTCCCAAGCAGGGGTATTTGTATCCCTGCAGAAGACAATCCAGCTCGTTCCATCATTAGGATTTATAATCGACTTCAAGTTGAACCTTGTTCCCACCCAGAGAATCAAGTTCATCGGGGCGTGAATAAACACGTCGGAGGAAAAAGCATTCCTGCCATCAGAGGTTCTAAACTAGTGCTGTCTTGAGCACTAGTTTAGAACCTCGCACAGCGGAATCAAGTCCTGGACTGAGCAATCCTAGTGTCCTCTAGCACATGGCGGCAGCAGTGTATGTGATCCACTTGATGTGTCTCAACATGAGTGTTCTTCAATGGGGCTTCCGCACTGGTGGATCATCTCATTAGGGTTTTCTGTTCCCACAAGTGGTCCCTGGACTAGAGTGTGGCAGACAAGACTATTCATCCTCTGGGGTCATCCATCATTTGATCTGTTTGCATCAGAGGACAACAGGAAAATTATCAAATTTTGCTCCATTCTGCAGAGCCAGTTCAGAAACCACTCTGGATGTTTTTCTGCTCAAGTGGATGCAAATCTGCTGTAAGTCTTTCCTCCATTTCAATTGGTAGCAAGAACAGTGCAGAAGGTACTCAGAGGCCAAACACATCTTGTCCTCATCACTCCAGCTTGGCTCAGACAAATGTGATTCTTGTACCTCATCAGATTGTCAGTCCATCCACTGATACCTCTGGGATCTGATCCGCTCTACTGACTAAGGAGTGAGGGAGTCTATGTCAGTTTTTCCCAACCCTCTCCTGGAGGCACACCTAGCCAGTTGGGTTTTCAGGATATCCATAGTGAATATGGATATCCTGAGATAGATTTGCATACTCAGTCTCCAATGTTGGTAAATCTATCTCATATATATTCATTGTGGCAATCCTGAAAACCCGACTGGCTAGGTGTGCCTCCAGGAGAGGGTTGGGAAACAATGGTCTATGTCATTTGAATCTCCTCTCCTTCAACTTGACAGCACAAATATTGAGTTCTCACTGATCTCATTGTTGTTACTATCTAAGGAGTTCAAGAACATTGTGATTTCAGCGAGGAAACCATCTACCATACAAGCATACACACAAATAGAAACATTTTTCCTTTTGGTATCAGACTCCATAAATCCATTTGCCTGTGCTCCAAAAGATCTGCTTCAGTATTTGTTTTCCCTTTCCTCTTCAGACATCGTTGATCAAAGTGCATCTCTGTGCCTTCAAGTGGATGGAAAGCCTATCTCCATCCATCCTCTGGTATCAAAGTTCATAAAGGGTTTGTGGCATACGAGTCCTCCAGTTGCAAAGCCACCAGTGCCATGGGATCTCAATGTTATCCTGGTAAAGCCTCTCTACAAGTTGTTGGAGTCTGCTTCTCTAAAGTTTCTTACCTGGAAGGTGGTTTTTCTAGTTGCCATAGCTTCGGCTAGAAGAGTCAGTGAGCTACAAGCATTGGTTCATTACACTCCATATCTACAGTTTTTCCACAAAAGAGTGGTGCTCCATACTCTCCCCAAATTTCTACTGAAAATGTTTTCGGTATTTCATTTGAATCAAGTCATTGTTTGGCCCACGTTCTTTCCAAAATTTCATGTACATAAAGGGGAGAAGGCCCTCCATTCATTGAACTGTAAGAGGGCTTTTGGCATATTGTCTGAAGACAATTCAACCACATTGTTGAGCTTCTCAACTTTTTTGTCTCTTTCGATCCTAATAGACCGGGAATAGCTGTTGCTAAGCACATGTTGTCCAACTAGTTAGCAGACTGTATCACCCGTTGCTATTGCTATGGCTGGCCTCCAGATCACAGACTCTGTGAAGACTCATAAGTAAGAACCATGGCTACCTCAGTTGCTCATCTAAGAGCCATGTTTATTGAAGACATCAGCAAAGCTGCAGCTTGGTTGTCATTACTGTCTGGATAATTTATCAAGAAGTGACAGTAACAAAGCAGTCCCCTGTCATAGACAGTTGGAGGTCCCAAGTACTTGACATTGCTCGGATTGAAAAATTGACCTATTCACTCAAGAGGATGCTTAAAGTGTATGATGATATTTCAGGTAACTTTTATAAGGTGGTCAAAGTAAAGAACCGCTTCTTTACAAGAGATGATTCTGACATTTCTGTTATTTTTAGTATATTCTATGTTGCACTTTTTCATCTGCCTTAAAGTTTTCATTTTCTTTATTGATGTGCCATTTGGTAGTGTAGTGACTGGAAAGTAATTATATATGTTCTATTTTTATATTGATGCTTGTCCTGTTAAGAAATAGTTTAAAAAAAAGTTACTTTGGGCAAGTAGTTTTACACAGCCTGTTGACCCAGTAGGCTACTGGTTGCTTTTTCAATAAGTGCTCCACTGCAACCCTCTGTTCGGGATGCCTCACATGTCCTAGCTCATTCAGCCATGCCTGTTGATGGAGAAAGCAGGTTTGCTTCCCATAAACAGCAGGATGAATTAATACCCACTTGTCTGCCTGGAGAGTCAACTACCTAACTAAAGCTAAGTTCCAAAATCCACTGAGGAGCTCACGAGGCAGCGCACACAAGAATTCCCGCGGATACTCAATAGTAAAAACTCTACTGGGTCTGTTCAGCACAGTCGGCTGACATTACCCGTCATGGTTAATCCATCCTGCTGTCTACAGAGAACCCCGTTTAGGGTAAGAAAACTTTGCCTTTCCAACCTTCAGTATCTCTGGCTTGCTTTTCTGACTTTCTTTATTTCTCATTCTCTGGTCTTGTCTCCATTTCTTATCTTTCCTCTCTCGTTTGAGTCTTTTTTTTTTTTTACTTTTCTGTTCTAGTTCTCTCTTCCTCCTTTGTCTCTTTCTTTCAGAGGTGATACTTTAATATTTTTTTCCCTTCTTTCTCCTTCTGCTCCTTCTTCCTTTTTTTCCTCGTCTTCCTCTTCCTGTCTGTTCTCCTTTCCCATTCTTCCTCATTTCTTTCCTCTTTCCCCCTATGCTCTTTCCTCTATTTCTGATCCCTTTCCTCCTGCTTTATCTTCCTGTATTCTACCCCCCCCCCCCCCCCCAAAAAATCTAGAATCTCCTCTTTCTGTCTCACCCCCATACCTAGTCTTTTTTTTTTCCATCCATCGTGGTCCTTTCCCCTTCTCCCACCTCCCAGTAACCAGATCTTTATCCCTCTCTCTCTATCCTCATTCCTTTCTCGCTCACCTCCCCCATCCAGGGTACCCTTTACTCTTCTCCCTTTCCCCCATCTTCCCCACCCTCCGGGGACAGTCTTCCTCAGTCTCTGATCCCCCTCTCTCTCTCCTCTCTGCATCCCTCTCCTTTATCCCCTTTCCTGTCTGTCTCTGCCCTCCATCCCAGTTTTCTCTCCTCAGTCCCAGAAAGTTCTCACTACATCCCTTCTATCAACCCAAGGAAAGCTTTCCTTACATCCCCACCCAGAAAGGCTGTTCTCTCATCCCCTCCCCATGACCTCCAGAAAGCTCTCCCTGCATTACTTCAATCCCTTGAAGGCTCTCCCTGCATTCTTCTCCCTCCACTCCCAAACAAACTCTTCCCCTGGAAAGTTGTAACCACATTCTCCTATTCATTTGCCCGCCCCCAAAAACCTTTCCCTACATTCCCCCCCCCCCCCTCCTCCCATAAGGCTGTACTCTCCTCCCATCTGGTAAGCTGTTTCCAGACTGCCTCCCCAGCTTCTCAGATTCTCTCTGCCCTGCAGTTCTTGTGCAGCCAACCTTTGTGATCCTCCAGGTCTGACAGGAAGAGCAATACTTAGCAGATCATTAGCTTCCTGTGCTCAAGGCCAGGCCTATTTATTTATTTGAAAGTTTTTATATACCGCAAAATAGGACAGTAGTCTGGCCGTCTGAGCGGTTTACAAAAAAAACATTCATAGTTCAACGACAAAACAAGCAATTATAAAATACATCACATTTACATTAAAATTTAGTCTGGAAAACAAAGCAATCTCCGGAGTAGAAGGTAATAGTTATTGAATGTTGTAAGCAGTAGTAAAAAGGTAAGTTTTCAAAGCTTTCTTAAATTCTTTGGTATTTGCGGTTAATCGGATTTGTTCGGGGAGGGAGTTCCACAGGATCGGGCCCGCAACGGAGAAGGTTCGCTTTCGAGTTAATGCTAAACTTGCAATTTTTACTGATGGAATTTCTAGTGTACATTTGTCCATAGATCCGAAGCTGCCTGGTGGGTTTGTACATTGTCAGTAAGGAGCAAAGCCAGATTGATTTAGAATTGTATAACAGGTTATGGATAATTGTCAGAATTTTATAGGTGATGCGATGGGGTACTGGTAGCCAGTGAAGCTGTTGCAAGATAGGTGTGATGTGCTCTCTACGTGGTAGGTTGAATAACATCCAAGCTGTAGCATTTTGGACAATTTGCAAAGGGTGAATTGTTGATGTCGATAGCCTTAAATATAAAGAATTACAATAATCTAAGTTTGTTAAAATTAAAGCTTCTGTAACTGCTCAAAAGTCGGATGGTAATAGCAGAGGTTTTAGTTTCTTTAACATGTGTAATTTGAAGGATTTATTTATTTATTTATTTATTTATTTTACTGTGGCTGATATATTGTTGGTCATTTTTAATCTGGAATCGATGATCATACCTAGGTTTTTTGCATGAGGTTTTAAAGGTATAGGTTGGTCTTCGAATATGAATTTTTGTGGTGGTTGATGTGATGAATCCGGTACTGTAGATAGATAAATTAACTCTGTTTTTGAGGTGTTCAGTTTTAATGTGTTATGAGACAGCCAGGTTTTTATTGTTGTTAAATAGAGTTGGTGTAAAGCAAATGTTTTTGACCAGGATTCAGAGAATGGAATAGTGAACTGAATGTCATCTGTGTAGATTTTAAAATTTAGATTGAGACCAGCTAAGAGACGACACAATGGTAGAAGATATATATTAAATAGTAGGGCAGAGAGTGATGATCCTTGCGGTACACCAGTTTTCGTGCTGTACCATTCAGATTTTGATTTTCCAATTGTGATGTTTTGCGGATGATTTGAAACAAAAGAGGAAATGTAATGCTGTTCCAGTGATACCTATTTGTGATAAACTGGATAATAGAATGTCATGGTTTAGAGTGTCAAAAGCTGCGGATATGTCAATTAGGCCTACGTTATGAGCCGTGCCAATCTCATGACTCAGATCATGCCTGTCCCCATGCACATGCCCACCCCCGCCAGTCTGGCTCAGCTTTTCTATTGGCTAGGCAGTGATGGGATGATGAAAGCAGCAGCAAACCCAGAAGAAAAAAGATATGTGCTGCTGATTGGCTCCACTTGGGGGGGTGGGGAGGGCTTCAAATCCACGCATGATGCCTGTGGGCAGCATCCTCCATTCCTCCTCCACTGCATCAAGCTGACTGACAATGATGCTTCCCTGAGTGTGCTGCCCCATATTTATTCTTGAAGTGAACATGACCGGTTCAAAGGCACCCAAGGTGAACCTTCAATCTTGCTCTCCTCTGTATCACCATCTCTATTAACCTTCAGGCCCATAGGCTAACCCCCTCGCCTGAGATTATGATAATTAAACTCCACAGTCATGATGACACCACCGTCTCCTCTCCCAAACCAATCCTGTAAAAAAAAAAAAAAAAAAAAAAACCCCAGAATTGGGCGGACAATTTTCTAAAGCCCCTGCCTAATATACAAAGGGATTGGCGAATTCAAAATATGCATTTGCATTACATGCTTTTGCTAACTAGAACTTGATGGTAGTATTACATCACTTGTTTGTTTACACTTGATACCAGGCACTAGCCATCCCCCCACAACCACCACTTTGAAATCTTGGCTACACAAACAAGTAACTAAGGAGGCAGCCAATGGGAATGCAGAAGCATACATTTAGCTATCTGCTCTCCCAATGGACATGTTTTAATATAATGGTATCATTTTCAGTTAGTACACACTAAGTCTCAGTGTGCACTAACTTCAAAATTAGGGAAACCCAAAATAAACATTCCCCCCCCCCAAAACCATTTTAAAAAAGAAAATCAAACAGATAATGACCTGAAATGAAAACGACATGAAAAAAAAAAACAGAAACAAAGCACAACCCCTAGATCCCACTGATACTTCATGGGCAAGTTGCTTTATTTCCTATTCCTCAGGTATCCATTTATATCAGATGTTCCCAAACCTGTCCTAGAGGACCCCCATCCTCAATTTGCAAATTTTATCTCATGCATATTCATTGTGGATATCCTGAAAATCTGATTGGAAGGGGGTCCTCTAGGACAGTTTGGGAACATCTGATTTAGGTTGTAAGCTGCTTTGGCACAGCGTCTTATTGTACCTGAATTCTAAAAATGCTTTAAGTCGCCTTGAGCATTTATATGGAAAGATGGCCTAAAAGTCTAAAGCTTTTATTATTAGCAATAAACTTATCAGAAAAGAGAAAAAGTTGAACTAATCAGAACTTACACTTTACCAGAATTCTTCACATTAGTCTCACAAACGAGCACAGAAAAACTCTCACCAAATACAGAATAAGTGGCCACAAATGGTATATACAAATATAAACTTTTGTCCATTCCAGGTTCAGCGCTTCCCTTCCTCTTCCCTGTAGGAAGGAAGGAAGGAGGAAATAACAGGAGTGGAGAGGCTTCATTAGGGAGCAGAGCGGCTGCTCTTTGCTTTGCTCTGTCCACGCTAGCCTCCCCCCACCTTCTGTTCCCTGTATACAGCCTGGGAGTTGGAGGACTGGACGCAGAGGGCTGTTCTGTGCTGCCTGAGATTGGGGGCCGTGGCCAATCAGAGTCATCGAGCAGACCAAAGCTTCTGATGCTGCCCCCAAAGTTGCTGCACTCTGGGCAATCCCGAGGTCTGCCTAATGGAAGAGCCAGCTCT
This sequence comes from Rhinatrema bivittatum, assembly GCF_901001135.1. Taxonomy (NCBI): domain Eukaryota; kingdom Metazoa; phylum Chordata; class Amphibia; order Gymnophiona; family Rhinatrematidae; genus Rhinatrema; species Rhinatrema bivittatum. Next base: position 188,226,150 of record NC_042618.1, on the reverse strand, counting down.
GGAAACGAATACACTTAGGTTTCTTACCTGGATGACAATTTTGGGTCCTAGTAGAAGCTGGCATGACACAAACTGCTATGTAGTAGGAACCTTAAAATATTCTCTGAGGTGGAGGGCAGTTAAGCAGGATGCTGACCTCAGTAATAAAGTTTCATCTCTCCATGAGCCTGCCTCTTACACCTCAGTTGACTACTTTTCTCCAAAAGCCTTCTGCCTTCCTTTTTTTTTACAAATCTAGCTCTGCTGGCTCCTAAACCATCTTATTATGCCCCCCTCCCTTTTGCTACTTTCCTTTGGCTTCCTGCTTATTTTTTCTTCTAGGAGACAGGATCCCTCCCAGAAGGTCTTTCCTGTTCTGGGAGCCACGTGGGTCCTGGAGGTTGTGAAAACTTTGTTTGGGTGAACATGAGAATTATCCAAAGGTGGCGATATCCATGAGCCATCCCCTTTCCAGCTGTCTGCAGGCCTTCTCTTCAACGCTGTCAATATCCAGACAGACATAATTGCCCTTTCCTCTGCCCTTCATTTCAGGACACCTGGGCATTTATGCCGAGACAATACCAGTTACCCTAGCACCATTACTTTTCTGTCGTTTCTAGTGGGCGCCATCTTTAGGACCATGCAGCCACGCTGGCTACCACTGAGGCTAAGACAAGCCCTGATTGCTAGCCAACATTCACCTTTCTGGTGCACTCCCTCATTGGTTTTCCTTCCTGCTGGCTTCTCATTGACTCCTTCCCCCAAATCTCCACCTCTGATAGCACTGCTGGTGCTGGTGCTGGTGCAGGTTGGATTCTGGCGCTTTACGTTGTGCCCCCTGTACAGATCATTGGTGAGGCCTCACACAGAATATAGTGTTCGGTTCTGGAAGCCGAATCTCAGAAGGGAGAGGTAAGAGGCATCCAAAATGGTGTGGGGTCTGCACCAAAAGACACAAGAGATGAGTGGCCCACCACTTTGAATTTATGAGGTTTGCATTTGTACATTTAGAAAACGTTTAAGGCGGTAGAACTGAGTGACGTAGTTTACGCTTTTGAGTTTTATGTTCTAATTCTGATGATTAATGGTTTTAGTTTCTGGGTCTTGAGTCAGTCAGTGCTAGTGTTATTACCATCATCGGATCATTTTTTGTTTTGTTTGTAGCTGTTTTGATTTCTAATTTATCATGAATGTAGTTTTGTACCCACCTAGAATTGTAGATAGAGCAGGTTAAGATATTTTTTTAATAAATAAATAAAATAGATGCACAAGAATTGAACAAATACTAAGGTTGTCTTTTTCTAATCTGTCTTTGAGACTGAGAAATAGATATTTTAGGGGCTGCACTCTTTCTGCACACACAGGAGGTAGCGTTTCCTGCTCCAGTAATGGTCACACACCGCTAGCCACATGTCCTTGAAGGTCATATCTCATGATAAATATTTATGTACAGTCAGCATACACAGCACTGTACAGGATAATTATCCTGGGTAGAGCATTTCTGTCCTAAAGAGTACAGAGTGGTTGAGTGTGACCTGCTTCAGTGAGCAATAGGTAAAGGGAATTGAACCAGGTTTGCAGGTCTTTGTCTACTCTACTAAACCCTCATCAGTCTTGAATTTCACTCTGTCAGCCTAGGAGATGGAGCTCTTGATAAGCTCCAGAGCTGACAGCATTCTTTGCCCTGCCAGTCTAAAGTATCATGTGGCAGAGCTAGATGAATACGTGCATGATCCTAGACACCGCGACACGCTCGGTTTGCTGCCTGAAGTAGTTTCATCTGACTGGCTCAGGTCGCTCTATTTTTGATAAGTGAACAAAAAAATGTGAGTTTTTTTGAAGCGTGGTGGCTCTTCGGACACTTTCTACTTTTACGAGCTTAATGCAAGACAAATGAGGATTAAAGAAGCCCTAACTAGCTGAATTTTTGAACACTGTGTTCGGTCATCAGCAGGTCACACCAGTTAACCCTTTCCTGAAGAATTTTCAAAGGTACACAAACCTTTTGTACACAAAGGTACGAAAGAATTTTCACAAACGTACAGTTATAGGCAGGATCCTTCTATAACACAGTCTTGTATTCCTTCCTCACCCAGCATTCACTGACCTATCTTTTAAATCCCAAAAGAAGCCAAACTTTACATTTGGTCGTGGCAAGAAACTTAGCCGCAGCCCAGAGGATTTTCAACACGTTTCAACTCTGGCCTTCCACGCTCGGCCACTTACAGAGCCCACGAACATCCTAGAAACCACAGTGACTGGAGTCAACGGTGGACTGAGTGTCAGATTTTATGATTTTAAAATATCAGTCTGTACTGTGAAATTGTCTGCTTCTGACCTTTTAAACAGAGCGCCGATATAAATCCTTTTTTATTATTTTTTTATTATTTTTTATTAGTGATACTTTTTTATTATTTTGTATTAGTGATACCAGCCCAGCTGCGGCTGGAACCCCCACACCCTTTTTATCCGACCTGCATTCATGGGACTTGGGTGCAGTAATCTGCCACATAGCGATATGCCAAGACACCCATCCCAGGTATTGGCACTATACACATTTTTAAGATTCATGGGAAAACTCCACCAGGAATGCATTAAGGGTGCCTTGGGCCTGGGATGTTGCCATAGCCCTTCTTCCTTCTCCCATTCACTTCCTGCAGCAATGTCCTTAATCCGACCTTGTGCTGGGCCCCTTCTGGACCTTGGGCTTTGAATTCCTTCCCCGTCTACCCCTGCCCGCACCCCATCCCGTCACGGAGTTCTGCTAATCTCGTGATGTAAGCTTGGAAAATGCAGTGCTGGCATTATAGAGGTGGTACGGCGCTATGCGGGCGAGTGGAAGATGCAGAGTTTTGCTGGCGTCCTTTTTCCTCTTCCAGAGTGCAGAAATTTGCTGGGGACCCCCTTCCCCCAGAATGTTGGTGGAATAAGTATTTTGCCCTCTGTTAATTTAATGCATCTTTCTCTGAAATGGGTTTTCTGGAAACGTATGACCATAAGCGAGCATACGGAAGAGACTTGTCGTGTTAATGTGTGGGAGTAACACGTAGCAGTATAATGCTCTAGTTACAGTATTTATTACTGCAGGTAGTGAAGGTAGCATAATACTGTAGCCTGGTATTCTATCACGGTGATAGGCAACTCTGGTCCTGGAGTGCCACAAACAGGTCTGGTTTTCATGATATCTGCCTGAGATATATTTTTATATAGTGGAGGAAATGCATGCATGTATTTGTTGTGGATATCCTAAAAAAAAAAACCCAGCCCTCTTTCTGGCCTTCTAGGCCCAGAGTTGCCTGCCAGTGTTTCATCATGATGCTTAATGTAGGATACTCCTCAGCCGTTCCTAAACAATGTAATGTTTCCACCCTCTTATCGCCACCTCTTTAGGAGAATTACCCTAGCTGTGTTTTTGAAAATGAGTTCATACTGTGAATTCATAACCCTGCTCTCCCTAACGTTTCTAAGGAGTGTTCAAATGGGGGCGGCAGATTGCCCCAGTCTTCGGATGTGCCTCCCAGTGTTAACGCTGTCTTCAAGACAGTTTCTAGCAGCAAGCAGCAGCTGAGGAATGAATGCGCTGTGCCCTTACTCCGGGCTGCATCACAGAGAACACTCTCTGCTTGGCACACAGATATTTGGGGAAAGTTATTATTCTGCCATTGATTTTTAGCTTTTGTTGTTTTATCCTGTTACTAAAGAATAAAATGGATTGTTTGTGACTGTTGTGTAACACACAACAGGTTAACTCCTCCACCCCGGGTGGGAAGCGCAAATAATCCTGACAGTTCCTCATGGGATGTGGCTCTTCCTTATTGGAGATGCTCAGTAGCCCTTCTCAGGACCATTGGGCAAGACATTAAACTGTGTGGTGCTATCAGAAAATTATTAGATCTGCTTTCTTTCTCACTCTCTCTTCCAGGAGGGGGAGTTCTTGGTTACGTTACCCAAACCACAGCCCATCCCCAAGCCCCGATTTTTTGGACCAGACCAGAAGGGATATGCTGGGGTTATGAATGTTGTTGCAGGCAAAATGTCAATGTTCCACTTTTAATTTTAATTGCAATATAATTATTATAATTTTTTTTTTAGCCTGCCTTTCCAAACGGTGCTCAAGGTGGCTTACAGCAATATTAGAATTCAAGTATCATAAATCCTTACCCCCAAACAGCTTACAACCTAAGTGGGTACCTGAGACAATTAGAGATAAAGAGGTCAATATTCAGTGCCACTTAGCCAGATAAGTACGTATCCAGTTAAGTGATGGGCAGGATATGGCTGTAACATAGCCGCATAATTAGCAATATTTGAGCCTATCTAGCTGTGTTAGTCAGATAAGTTAGATCTGCTCAACAGGAGGTCTAAAGTTAGCTGGATAAAACTTATTTATCAAGGTATATTCATGGCATAGCTGTGCCACTAAATGTCCCAGTTGAGTTAGCCGAATAAGTCTGATCTACCTCCAAGTGTCTTGCCCCAACAAGAAATTCCTCCATTGGAAGGGTCTGTTTTTACCTGTAGTGTAGGTAAAGTCCTCTGTGCCTTGCCAATAGGAATTGTGTGCTTAACGTCATTTGTTTGCAAGTCTGCTTTCCAGCCTTTGTTGCCTGGCATTTAGTTGAATAACCCTGGATGACCCTGTGACCTTTCGTATGGTATCTTCTCTGCAGCTGTCTGTGTGCTCATTAAGGGCCTGATTTTAAGAAGCATTTACATGCTTAAAATTGGCTTTTACCCGTGAAAGTGGGCTTTTGAAAATTGCTACAATATTCCACTGAATTGTCCATAGGGTTTACCCGCCCAAGTGCACTTTACACACGTAAATGGCTTTTGAAAATTGCTACGCTAGTAATTACAGTTACACATGTAAATCGTTTTGAAAATGACCCCCTAAACTTCTCCCGGGTTTCATTTTTTTCCCCCCCCATGTAGATTGCAAGCAGTCCATAAAAGAAGATGAGGGGCTGGTGACCATAAACAGAAGGAGAGGAGCTTTCAAGCAAGCCAAAATTCATCATATCAAAAACCATGAGTTCATCGCGACTTTCTTCGGGCAACCCACCTTCTGTTCTGTCTGTAAAGAGTTTGTCTGGTGAGAAACAAACTGACATTAGTAACCAGAGAAACGGATGACCTTCAAGTAATCATGTTACTTAACCAAGCACACTTAAGTCATTAAAAACAGCAAAACTAAGTTTTGAGAACTGACATCTACTGGGGCATTTTCCCATATTATGACTCCGTTTCCCCCCCACCCCCAAATCTGGCCCAGCAATTGCACTGACCATGCTTTGGCCGGGACCCACGTGGCTGCAGCTCCCTCTGGAACCCGGTGTATGTGCACCCTCAGTCTAGCCACTGGGTGTCGCTGCTGGTGCTGGCAGATTTCTGCCAGAGCATGTGAATGTTGCCTGTGCAGCATTCCCAGCACCAGCTGATGCAAGAAGCAGAAGCTAGACTCAGGAATCGAACCCAGGTCCTCCCGCATGGCACAACGCTGCTACTCGGATGTTCCTGCATCACTTGCTTAATAACAGTGTGCACAGGGCTACATTTCTCCCTCCAATGATACTGGGGCTAGGAGGTGTCTCCCTCCCCTTTCCCCTTCCCTGCAGTGAAAGGAGTGCCTTCTCCACAGGGTACCTCCGGCTGTCAGCCTGAGTAGCCTCATCCCCTGTGCTGCCACCGTGCTCCTAGCTCCTGTGCCTTTGAGGCGGTGAGTCCCATGGAACACTGCTGCTCACGCTGAGCGACGCTGAGAAGTGCCACCAAGACAGAGGAAGTGATGTCCCTTTGAGCCCGGCACCTCTCATGCAAAATCCAGTCCTTGGGGGGTGTGTCTACCCTTGTGAACACCAGAGAATCCCGGCAGGCTGTGCAAATAGAGAATAATTCATCTATGTGTCTCGTAAGAATTCTAGTTACATTTTTGCATAATAACTTATTCCATGATACACGTTAACATTTTTTGCACTCTTTTCTATAATGACAAAGTTGCTTTCTCAGTATTTGTGACTTTGATATAAGAACAAATTGTTGTCCTAGCTCTTTCTAGAATCTTTAGAAGCATGGCTAGGCAGGCCATGGCAGCGGTATTAATGGATTTGAAACGCTTTCTATAGAAACAGGAAATAATGGAACTGAAGGATGAGAATTTACCATATGAGCAATAATATTTGGATTTTTCTTGTTCCAGAACTTGACATGAAAGTGTATTTATAGGTTTCTATAATCCATTTTTCCAATAAGTGTTCAAAGCAGAGAACATAGTCAATCAAATAACAATCACATATCAAACACCACCACAAAACTGCAGACAATAAATAAAATATACTTACAAAGCTGCAAGTAAAACAAAAATATATTTTAGAATTATCTCAGACAAAATCAAATTATTATCATAAATATAAAAGCACTGAATAAAACTATCTCTGTTAATAGGCAGGGCCCAGAACAAGTCAAACAGACCACCCTCCCTGAGATGGAAGAGCTGGAGAGAGGGGGTGCACAGTTCTTTCTGGGCCCTCTGACACTGGCCCACCTCTGCTCTCCCCAAAACAAGATAAGGAGAGGAGTGTAAAATGTTTCTCTCTGCCCTCCCCAGGCCTGCACTACTCTTTCTCCTCCTTCTTTCCCCATACTTGACCACAGGCTCTAGCCAGCAGGCTCTCCACCCTCCCTAGCTCCAGCCAATGCTCTCGCCACCCTCCAAGTTACATCTTTGGCTGCATCTGACGTAATGGACACTGTCCTCAGAAGCTCATGCTTCAATAAATTAGTTTATAAGGTGCCACCCGACTCCTGTCATGTTTAGCTGAGACCATCCCCTCCACAGGTTCACTAGCATTGCTTCAGGACCACTGCTGTTTGACTGTTCAACTCTTCCTCCATGTGGCCGATGACGCTGCCAGTCAATATGCTACCTCTTTCCGCTGGGACCCCAGGGCAATTGCCCAGTCCCCACGCCACTTCCCAGGATGGCCCAGCTAATGGGACCAAGTCAAAGAGACAGACACCCCCCCCCCCCTCACCCACACAAACTCCTGCTCTGTAAGATGATGATGTTAGTTATGGTCCTGTGAGCTGAGACTTTACCAGTATTTGAAGCTCTTTATATAAAATTATCCAGCTGCGATACTTCCAGAAACACTCTCCTCAGAATTCATCCGTGCTGTGAACTGCCTATTCCAAGCATGGCCTTTCCTACTTTCAGGTTACTAGAAAGTATTTACCATAAAAATTATTTGACCTTGGGTTAACTCTTTAGATCCCTCTGTCAGATTTCGGACTGCTGTGGAAAGTGCCGTCCACAGATCTTTCAGCACACACTCATTTGGCATCAAAGGGCTCTTATGCAATTTCTAGTGCCAGGGATGAAAGCGTGCATGGAAAATGCTCTCTTGTGTAACTGCTCTCCTAATCCGATTTATTCTGTTTTTGTTTATAGGGGTCTCAACAAACAGGGATATAAGTGTAGGCGTAAGTACTTTTCTGACTTTGTCTCAGGAACAAAATTCCATTTTTTCTTTGATGTCTGAATGGGTTTGATGATTTCTCTAAGCAAAGGCGAGGAACGTGAACACATGACATTGAGTGTGCATTAATTAAAGAGAGCTACCTGCTGGTATCATCACTCGGCCTGGGGTCCGGAGGGACTCCAGGCTTAGCATGGTCAGCGCAGAACGTTAAGGGAACAACATGAAGCTGTGATTGGTAACACAAAGCTCGTGGCAACGTAGCATCCTGCTCTCACTGTGTCCTTCGCACGTGGGGAGGAGTGAGGATGTGGGGAGCTGCTCAGGGCATATGATAGCAGTCAGGGGGCACTACTGGGCCAGCAGTGTGAACCAGTTGTAAATAGGGATGTGCAATCGTTTTACCCGAATTAGGCAATGTCAACGAAATTGCCTAATTCGGAATGGTTCGGGAGAACCAAAAAACGATTGATTTTTTTCCGAAATTTCAGAAAAAATTCATTTTTGAGTTAGTGCGCGCTAACTCTACCCGACACGAAATTTTTACCCGAAGCACATCTCTAGTTGTAAAGCAGGGCACACTTCACAGGAGGACAGATCAGACCACGCTAGCAGTACACAAACAGCAGTTGCCAGTGATCTGTGAAATTTTACAAATAAAACAAAAACCCTGGCCGCTAGAGAAGAGCTGCAGCCCTGGGATTCTCCCCTTCCTCCAGCCTGCTAATTCTGATCCTAAAGCTGGTTGTTGCAGGGGGTCTGTGGTCCTGCTGTCTGTGCGCTGGCAGCGTTATTTCCAGTTGATGGTGTAATACGCTGTATCCCCATTCTTATACTAGTTGCATACCTTGAGCCCTGGGACTCTTATCTAGAACTATTAGCAGACTGCACAAGCCACAAACACAGCCATCAGAACTGCCAACTCTAGGATACAAACCAGACATGAACTGCTGGACAGTGCCCTCTACAGCAAAATTGTGGGCTCTGGAGAATCTGTTACAGAAGGGGGAAACAATCAGGTTAGGATTCCCTTTTTCCTCAATTCCATTCTCTCCATTTACAACACAAAACCACTGGAGAAATTAAGAACTAAATACAGGACAAGAAAGTAACTGATTTCAGCAGCTCCCGGATGCTGGTTAAAAACGCTGCTTTTCACACTTGCATGGATTCATTTGCACTTCTGTGGGAAGAAAGCACAAAGGACAGGGTTTACTTTTTTCCTTCAAATCAATGTCTGGCAGTGTCTCACACTTTTTTTTTTTTTTTCTTTTGCCTCTCTCCTTTGAAGAATGCAATGCTGCTATCCACAAGAAGTGTATTGATAAAATTATTGGGAGATGTACCGGTACAGCCGCCAACAGCAGAGACACTATGGTAAGGGAATGGCATGTGTGTCTGCGGTGCGTCAGCCTTCCCGCTGCCCCACGTAACCTTCCTGTAGCTCCTGTAACTGCCTCCCAAAGCGACCAGATGAGAAACATCCCCACAATATCACAGCCCCGTACCTCTCTGAAGATGTAGAGCCCTAGAATGCTCTGATTTCCCAGTTACGTGAGCAAGCCTAAATAAAGTTACTGAGGCATTTCAACATTTCCGAATCCAAAAGTCACTGTACACCCCCTAAGAAAAAGAAATCACCTTTTTAGAAACGTTTTCTAAAGAAAGCGAATATTAATAAAGCGCATTTACAAACAATAATCACAAAGCAAATTCAAGGTCAAAGCCAGGAACTCTGGACCTGGATGATAAGGGAAATAGTGACTTGTCTGAGGTCACACACACACAACAGGATTTGAACTCTGACCTCAGGACCTTTGACTTATAGTCCAGTGCGCTAACACTAGCTGTCTCCTCCTTTCAGTTAAGTTATTTTTGCTGAACTTTAAGCTGCCTTTTGACCTCAGGGGGGTCCCTGCCAGATTCCACAGGAAAGGAGGCAGAGGTTCTCTTGATAACGACTAAGGCTTGAGTCTCAAAAGAAATAACCCAATATCTGGGTTTGATGTGCAATACTGTATCACTGTATATGTCCCCAGCCTGACCCCGCCCCAGAGATGCGCATCAGCTTCTGGAGTTCATAAAGCTAAAATGTCGCTTAAAAAATGTCTTTGCGACGATTTTTTTTTTTAAAATCTCAGCCACAAAAATGCAGTTAAACCCGTTGTTTTTTGTTTTTTAAATAAACCAGCTGTGAAATTAAGGGAGCAATGTTCAAACGTCCCACATTGATGCGGTGTCTGCGTGTGCTTTTGATACGTGGTCTTTTGCACCAATTTTCAAAGGGAAAGTGCAAGGATTCGCAACAGGTTCAGAATCGCATGCAGTCGTGACGGCTTTTTTTTTTTTTTTTTTTTTTTTGTGTGGGTAGAAGTTTTCTGTAGGATTTGCAAAGGCCGCCTCCCTTCCCCTAACCTAAACTTGCCCCATTAGCGCCTCCTCTCCTCGCGGTGCAGAGCAGCAGCTAAGCTTAGCTTTTAGCTGCACTGATGAGAGAGAGAAGTTTTTTTGACTGCTTATTTATGCAGGTAAAATGCTTTTTTTTTTTTTTTTTTACCCGCGGAAATCACTTTAAACAATGCCCGTTCTCGGCGTCGCAATTACGCGAAAAAATTTGATAAGTGACTGGTCTGGAAATGCTCTTCTCAACCAGTGCGGAAGGGCTTGAAGGTTTATGTGTGTTTGATTTTTTTATTTTTTTTTTTTGTTTTTCTGCCTTTTCAGTTTCAGAAAGAGCGCTTCAAGATCGACATGCCGCACAGGTTTAAAGTTTACAATTACATGAGTCCCACCTTTTGTGACCATTGCGGGAGCCTGCTCTGGGGCCTGGTTAAGCAAGGATTAAAGTGCGAAGGTATAACAACTTAACTTTTGTTGTTTTCTACGGGTGTCGGAGTACCGGTCGGGCTCCGCCGCTCACTCAGCACTTCTAAGCCTTCAGCATTACTGACTACGTGGGCCAGTGGGACTGGCCCCAGCAGCACAATTCATTTCTATTTTGATCAAACATTGGCCTAAATATAATGTTTGGCCTAGCGAAATGTTGTTTGGCCCTTTTTCCCTCTTTACGTCTTGTGATAGCGCTGGACCAGGCCATTTCTGAGAGTTTGTTACGCAGTAGGGCAGGCAAGAGAATGATTTTTAAAAAAAAAAACCCCAAAAAAAACAAGTTCCTGGTTATTTTGTTTGTATTTCTTTAAATCCACCAGAATGCGCAATGAATGTGCACCACAAGTGTCAGAACAAAGTAGCAAATCTCTGCGGGATCAACCAGAAGCTGCTCGCCGAAGCTTTGAACCAAGTTAGCCAGGTGAGTGGAAATGCATCTGTTTTGTATGGGTTGTGGTGTGACTGCCAGCGAGCCAGGGGCCGATCACAGCCGCAGCTGAGCGGCACCTCTGGTGGCTGTTGCTCGTCTGTGCTGGATACTGTGCAGGAAGATGACTTGGATTCCTGGGATGTGGGAGCCGGCTGTGGTTGCAGCAGTCACCTACCCTGAGCACGTGTGGGCTAATTTGCTGTCTCTTCACAACCTGTATAAAACATCATAACCACAGGCTGAGCAATAATTGTTTGTAGTAAAGGGGGGCCAGCGTAACAGATGTTTTACAGAATGTAGTACCTGGTGAATAACCCTACTGCAGTCTCGCAGATGCATAGGGGTTCCTCTTTGATTTACACGGCTGCAAAGTAGCAGTCGTGCAAGACAGCGGCAGCTGTGGCACAGTGTGCTGGCACCCCTGGTCTTTGTGCCCTGGCCAGTCATCTGTCTCTCATGGCCCTTCCAACAGCCCTGCACAGGGATACCCAATTTTTGTGCAGCGGTCAGAGATTGAGATGTTTTCTAAGATGTGAGGAAATCTCAGCAGAGTATTCTGCGTTCCTTTACAATCTCATACATTTAATGCTTTTGAGTCCGTTTTCTTTGCATTCCTCACCTTTTCTGCCAATCCAGGGGCAGAAGTTGGCATAAGCTATAGCAGAACTAAGTCCAGACAGAGAAGCGTGAGCTACAATTAGTGTGTGCCATTTACTGGTGTTTTTTCCTCCTTTCTGCTTTTAGAGAAACAGTGTAATGGGGGTAAGAGATTTCCTATTACTATTAAATGTGAAAGAAAACAGCGCCTCAGCTAACGCTTGCCAAACCCAAAGTCTTGCGAAGCAAAATAGCTTTGCTGTGCAGAAAAGTTTGAGCTAGCTCCACGTTTCACTGACTTCACCTGTTTCATTTCCGTCTAGAAATCGACCAGGAAATCGGATTCCGGTTCGGCCGACGGCTTAAACGTGGGGATTTACCAGGACTTTAACATCAAGGGGTCTGGCGCGTTAGGCATAGACGCAACAGGTGAGAGTGGATTTCTCTTGCTGGGGGGGCCTACGTTTCTGCCAAGCCTCAACGTGGGCATTTGCACATCACTGCCAACATGATGCTGTGGATTTCATGAATTTAATAACAAAAAGGAAAAACATCGGACTGTTCTTCCTGTAGTTTACAGCAAATTTTCAGGAGAATTTCTGATGCCATTTAAAAATTTAAAAAAAATTAAAAAACTGCCATGAACTGAAACCTGAATCGTCTGGTTGTAAAGGGCAAGAGGAGCAGACATCTGAAGACTGAAAATATTTTAGAGTGTCTAAGATTTGTTTTGCCCCACTGTAATCCACGGTGCAACTAGCAATGAAGGAGCCATTAACATAAGTATAAGCTCTGGAAAAGAGCAGCATTTTCCCAGATTTAATGCCATGCATGACTGCGACGTTCATTTCAAAGGAAGCGACGTGAGCAGATTTGATCAGTAGCGTGGCTAGTTAAATGGAGCTCAGGTTATATCAGGGGTGATATTGGTAATGCAGAATTATGCCACATGTCTGGATGCTGTATTACAGTGTGACTAGGGACCTTCGGTGTCAGTTTTTATTTTATTTTGCCTGGGAATTTCAATGTTAGGACAAAAAAAAAAAATTCAGTGTAAAAATAATTTAGATGTAGCAGATGAGAGAAAAGTCAGTGGAAAAGAAATTTTTCCAAAGATGTGTCTTTTTTTTGTTTGTTTTAACATTGAAATTCCCGGGAAAAATAAAATGAAAACTAAAAATGAAGGTCCCTCAGTGATGACATACAGTCCTGAAAATGTGAAGCTATATTTAGGGCCTGATTTACTAAGGGTTTTCTGCCATTCTGTGTCAATAGGAATAAGTTTAGTGAATCGGGTCCGCTGATTGAGTGCATAATTCCACAACTGGCAGGACTGCAGCCAGAGTATGGGACAGTTCTCTAGGAAACCTGCCTGCTGGCTTCTTATCAGTACAGTTATTTTTGAAAAAAATATTTTATTATAAGTGCAATAGCTGTGGAGCTATTTTAGATCTTCCAGATGGCCTAAAAGAAGTGTCACATGCCACTGGTGCTCCCAGCATGCCCAGGAGTTCTACATCACAGCTGTGCTGACTGCTCATTTGAGCATCTCTCCAGGAATTGAGTTAAGGTTTCGCTTCCAAAAAGCTAACAAATTGCTAGCTGCCATAGTACAGCATTCCAATAGCTATATTGATCTTGGTTAAAAAAAAAAAAAAAAAAAAAGCAGTGTATTGGCCCAGTGTTGGAATTATACAACGATGATGTTGTGTTTTTGAGATTACATACATCTGTTTGAATTTGAATTTCAGATTTAGTTACTCTTTTACAAGCCCATGCTGAAGGTGAGCTATAAATCAGGTAGAGTAGGTAGGTCCCTTCCTCAGAGAGCTTACAATCTAAATTGGTATCTGAGCCATCTTGCTGCTCTAATCACAAAGCTCCCTGACCACTCCTTCTCTGCTCTTTAGAAAAAGGCACCAGTCAGTCCATTTATTTCATTTCATCTTTCCATTAAAATGCTCAAGGTGAGCTAACCAGAACATTAAAAAAAAAAAAAAAAACGGAAATGAAAAAGCTCCTGAATAATGTTGGTATCATAGCCAGCAAAGAATCCATGGTTTATAGTGAACTTGTAGGTGGCTCGTGATTTCAGGGAAACAAATCACATTATTTCTTTCAGTAGACAATCAATACGATAAACTGTGGGAAGGAAGCACACCGAAGCCGCCCATACGAATATCCAGCATAAGCAGCCGGCTCGCCGTCGAGAACTTCATTTTTCATAAAGTGCTTGGCAAGGGCAGCTTCGGAAAGGTATGTAACAAACCCCAAAGAGCAGAGCTGAGGATAAACTGTGTGCAGGCTTGGATTTCTGCACGGGGCATCAGCCTAGGGTGACAAAATTCCAGGGGGCAGCAAAGTTCTGAGGATCACCAAATGTGGCAGGGGGGGGGCCTGAGCCTCAGCCCTCAGTCACCCACCACCTTTAAATTTATCCCATTGGGAGAAATCTGAGTTTCAGAGCCCTAATGGCTTGCGCAAGGCTGAAGAGGTTCTCAGTGGTATCGGCCCACCTGCTGCCTCTGCAGCTTTCATGGCCCACGGCACAGGTTGCAACACCAGGGCAGGCCACAGAGATGTTTCTATGGGTTCCCGTCCTGGGTCAGTCGGAACTTCCTAGAAAGGGAGGGGGTGGGGTACAAAATCAACAAAGCCTAGGGGCAGCAAAAATCTAGCTCTGTCACAGTTTGTATGCCTCAGTATTCGTACCCGTACTAGTCTTATCCACACCATAATCTTCATTTCACCCTCGTTCTTTTCCCCTTTCCAAGCTGCCACCATTGCCTGTCCCAATCTAAAAGTACCACTTAGAGCAATGGTTTTCAAACCACTCAGGACCTAGTGGTGACCTAAACAATATTTCCTGACTTTTATTAACACAGTATGAAATACATTTGGAAAAAATGATCAAGTTGTTTCTCTTGTGTTTAATGTGGCTCTTCCTGATCTCCTTCCAATCAGGATTAGAAGATGAAAGTGCTGCCCCCAGATCAGATGTATTCTTCTCTACCTTTCTCCACGTCTCTCTCTTGTTCATCTTAATCTCTCACTTTTCCCCCTTCCCAATGCTCTCACACTCACCCCTTGTCCCAGTCCTCCCCTTCCGCATATTCTCAGACCCCATTAGTCTCACCAACTCGTTCTCAGCCTCGATTGCTCACGCCCAGCACCCCCCCCCTTCCCCCGTTGCTTACTATCTCCCCATCATTGCCAAGTACTGACTTTACACGGCTGTCCCTCATTTTGAGCCGCACGCTGCCGGTACGCCCACGTCTCTCGGCAGTCATTGCAAGAAGAGCACGGGAGTGGGAGTGCCGCACAGCCCAAGCTTTCCTGAGAGCTGCGTGGGGCCCACGAGTCAGCAGTGGAATGCTGCTGCGCACACAGCGTCTCGTCCAAGCCCTGCAGAACAGCTGGAAAGGATGCGGAAATGGGGAACGGAGCAGCATCCTAGTACTGGGTTCTTACCCCCAAGCAAGAAAAACACCGAGCTAGAGCCTTTGAAACATTAGATTGCCTCTTCCTTTAAAACTCTACTCTTGGCATCTCGATTCTGCCTGCTGCCAGTGTCAAATCCTCTAGGAGCCTTATAGAAAAGCAAGCGCCTCAAGTCTTCCATGGTCTCATTTTTTTGCTTTCCGTCCTCCTGTACTTTTCTTGCACCATATTTCAGTAGCTGAACTGATCTTGTGGCTTGTGACAACCAGGAAAGAAACTGTATAAAAGAGCTGAAGGAAAGAGGAAGTGTAGTCATACTGCGCAAAACATCATTCATTCATTCATTCATAGAGAAGCTGATGTCTACAAGTGATGCACCCTCTTTAACTCAGCAAGATCCCCCATGTCTGTCTCTTCATTCCTATGAATAGCGTCTGAGCAGAATTGCATTGACATGGCACACCTGCATGGTTTGGTTATTTAATGTACTGTTCGGAGCTTCTACTTAATCCCCGTTTTGAAGCTCATGAACCTATTAACGCGCACATCTATGAATTGTAAAATCCAAGCAGTATTTTAAATGTGCATAGTTTGGAAGGGAATAATCATGTAGATCTTAAAGAATTTCACCTGGCATTCAAGAATCATGGACACTGATATGAATATTGAGGAATGTTTTAAATGAGATGACATTGTAAGATTCTTTGATTTTATAACTCCCTTCCCAGTGGCTCAGTAGCAGTTTCTTCGTACCAGCTGGTACTGGAGGTACTGTTCATAGTCCCTTTGGCGGGAGGACATCCCAGTCATTACTCAGTGAAGACATCTTGTGATTAGATATAGAGCCTGTGATTTAGGGGTTCTGGAAGGAAGCCCAGTGCATGCCCACCTACCCCTTCCCCCCCCCCCCCCTCCCAGGCAAGGACTGTCGCTATGATGACCGAGCTAAGAGAGCTGGGAAGGAGATGTAAAAGAGGGGAAGTATCCCTGGCCGGTTCCGAAAGGACGCTCATGGTGCTGGAACCCAGGACTTGGTTCCCTCTGAGCCAGAATCTGAAAGGAGCAGGAAGAAACTGCCAAATAACATCCTTCTCTTTAGATTCTCTATTGTTAGATGCAGTCTATCTCATACTGTTAGACCAGCTTCCACCCTGACTTCTCTTCTGCTTCCCCCCCCCCCCCCCACAGGTACTCCTGGCAGAACTAAAAGGGAAGAATGAATATTTTGCTGTGAAAGCTCTGAAAAAGGATGTGGTGTTAATTGATGACGATGTGGAATGCACCATGGTGGAAAAGCGCGTCCTTGCACTCGCATGGGAGAATCCCTTTCTTACGCACATCTACTGCACTTTTCAGACTAAGGTAACCAGTTTTCCTTTTGCTGCTTTTGTAGGGGGGGGGGGGGAAATTACAGTCCTAGTGCCATACCAGCATATGACATTTGCTGATCCACGGTGAGCATTCGGATCTTACCGTGGCAGTCTCTGGCATTAAATCATTATTTTTCAAGTGAAGCTCTTTGGGTTGAAGCCTTTGGGCTCCAAAGAGAGAATTCTACCATTGAGCTAAAGATGAAACATCCCAAGGTCATGTGGGATTGGGGGATCCCAAGCACATCCACTTTATTACTTTCCACCATCTTATCTCGCGCTTTGATGCCCACCTTGAATCGTTTGCGTTTCCATGGACGGTCCCTGTCGAGCCGCCCCTCAGTGGTACAAAACCGGCGTTTGCTTCTTCACCTATGTGGTGGGAGATCTTGACAAGAGAAGCCTAGTAAGGCTGCTAGTTTCTGTGATCTATTTCTTACAGGAAGAACTTGTAAATATATATATATATATATATATATTTACCATTAAGGCCTTTTATTAAAATATAAAATCATGAAAACCCTTGCCCAACTCAGGCCAAGTTTCGCCCTATTGATGGGCTGCGTCAGGGGCTTAATAGGGTAGTATCAGGGTATGACCCTATGGGTAATGTGCGCCAATGGTGATCTTTACAAAGACTTGTTAAATAAGTTTTGTGGTATCTTTCGTCACCTATAACAACTGGGCTTAAAACAAACTGTCCTACAGAACAGTTTATTCGGGCTGGTTGCCGCTTTTCAAAAATCAAAACATAAAAGCTGTCATCAACTGTTAAGAGAATTGCGATTCACGAATCAAAGTGTCTCCTCCATTCATTATGTATCTTACAGTGGCACTCGGCCTGTCGGGCAAGGGTTTTCATGATTTTGTATCTTAATAAAAGATTCCCTTACTGCACATTGTTGGTCTCATCTTGTTTTCGTTGCTTTCTGCATCAAGAGACCATCTCCGCTTCTTGCTGTTGGGCTTGCAGTCTTGTGGCCCACTATAGTAATGAAAGATAATTGCAGAAGAGAAGCTGCACCTATCTTGATCTGTTGCTTTAAATTGGAATTATTGCGCCAATTGTAGGCTGCAATTTGAAAAACTGCCAACTGTGACTGGGTCAGCAACTGATTTTCCAGGTTTATATTTGGGCAGGAGTTCATGTTAGCCTTGTCAGGTGGCTGCTGACAAATTTAAAACAAATGAAAATCCTTGTGGAAGAGATCAAGAGGGAGGCCTACTTAGGGGGAATCGTATTTCTCACATCAAGATAACCTGCTTTTGTTATATTAATCTGTACCTTAACTGTACTGCTGATTTATGTTCTCTGATCAATGGCTGAGGAAGAAAGATTGAATCTTTCCGCCAAGTCCCTACGTGTGTTTACTTACTGTCATCCAGGGTGTGATTGTTATGGCAATCGAACTGGCACCATGGAGCTGAAACCAATCTTAACCAGTGACCTGGAGCTGCAGGGCTCTCAACTCTGATCCAGGGCCACAAAAGGGGAGCAATTGCCAAACTAACCAAGCACGTGAGCTGCACTCTTCGACCTAATGTATGCAAATAATAGCATTCACTGTGCTTATTCGGAAAAAGCCCACCCGTTTGTGGTCCTTGAAAACCAAAGTTGAACGGCCCAGGGCTGTATGAGTGCATTCGCAGAGTCCTTCTGTAACGTTCTCCCTCCTCCTCACATCAGCTTGCCCTCGCCAAGTGCGGGACATCTGTCCAGTATCTGAATGGGAAGGGCCTGTCATTGATGGAGTCCTACCATAAGAAGCCCTTCTGGCGAGGAGATGTAATAGCCGCCCTCTCTTTCTGAGCCCCTAGCAGGCTTTCCTTGTTAGCCAGGCAGCAGAGCTGTTTGCTCCGGCTCCTTGAAGGTTGCTGGCGGCGGGTCTGGCTGAGAGGTCCTCGCAACGTCCCCGTCTCCACCAGCTTGCAGCTGTGGACGGTCTTCCCAGTGAGCCTATCACAGCAACTGTTCTCTGTGCTTGTTGAATAGGAACATCTGTTCTTTGTTATGGAGTTTCTGAACGGAGGAGATCTGATGTTCCACATACAAGACAAGGGCCGCTTTGATCTCTACAGAGCAACGTAAGTTCAAGAAACGTGAGACATTGCTCAGATTTTGGCAAAAATGTGTTGTTTTCATGTTGGGAGCTATGGTTTTCAGTGCTAGCACTGCAAATTAATACATAGAAGGGCTGTAAATTAAATTTTGGTGACAATGCCTCCAGGAGAGTAAAAGTTACTGCGGTAATTATGCCCGGTGCTTGACATACGGTCCCCCTCCCTTACCCAGTCTGTCTGAGCCAAGTTAGGGGCTGGCACATAAAGTCAGGATGAGTGGCTGGCACAGTGGTCTTCATTCTTTCTGTGTGAAAAGGGTTCTGTCTGCACCTCGGGGAAAACTCTCTTACAGAAACAGAATATTGCTCATGCTATTATGTCTCCTTTATTAGTGTGTGGATTATCAAATCAATTATCTGATGAGAAAAAAATGAAATGCAGGTGCTTTCTGGACAATGTCAACCCTTTCAGAGAGCTTTGGGCCCTCAGCCAGAGCTAATATTTGGAAGGAAGGAAGACCGTGCTTCTTGCAAACAAAACCCCTGCAGGGGGGCTGCATGTTGAAAGCTTGTAGAGACAGAAGACCCCAGGGAAATACTTGTGCTTTTCTGTGCAAATGTTAGAACTGGGTGGGCTGACCATGCGCAATGGGTATGACAGAGTACTGGGAATAACAATCCTGAGGTATTCTGTAAAGGCTGACAGTACATCAGTTTTTTTTTTCCTGGGAAAACACATTGAAATCAAATGCTGCAAAATGAGACTAGTCCAAACCCAAAACTCTAGACTAGAGAATTGGCTCCTTCCAAAGGTTGGAATTGCACCTGTATCCGGATCTGTGGAAGTAAGTGAGAGCCAAGTAGCGATAAATGCATAGAACCTATAGCTTATTGGGTGAACTAATTTAAATACAGTAACATTTGTCACTGGTTGATAAAACTGTAGTCTGGACTACAGTTTTATCTACTACTGTCTGGTAGTTCCATTATGCACATACTGTTCTTAGTGCATGTGTGTGTAGACTGGCTGAAGGGCCAGGGAGTCCGTCCTTCTCATTGCCCAACAACGCTCTCTACACGAACGAAGCTGAGGAAGGTGAATAACCACTGTGTCTCTATAGCCAGTGCTGCAGCAATGAAAAAAAATTCCTTTCAGACTTCAGCTATGATTATTGGCTCTGAATCGCTGAATTAGCACTGTTCCCTTACTATGTAGTGCTTTCATCATATTCACCAATATCTTTCCTCTTTAAACTTGTCCAATTTACTTTGGAATTGATTTAGTGGTGTAGTTGTAACTATTTCAGCTGGCAAAATGTTCCACAACGATTAAAAAAAAAAAAAAAAATCCTTCCCTTTATGATTTTGCTGACTCAGTGTCCAAAGCCTCAATTTGCTTGTCTGGTAGGGCTTGTGTTGTGAGGTCATGAGGTCCAGTATATCAAAAGCCTGTAAAATACATAGAAAATCATCCCTTGTAAGATTCCATTACAACCCAACAGGAGGTGACTTATTTGGCCACTGTAATGCTCTCCAGTACTGGTCACCCAACCTTGTGCATCATGTGACTCATTTCACTGTGTTGTAGTGCCCTATTACATCATCAGCCTATATTGTTTCTTACCGTATAACATTTTAACCATGCACACTACTGTTCCAATCTGTTTTGTCTCATGTTAGGTTTTATGGAGCGGAAATAATATGCGGTTTACAATTTCTGCACACCAAGGGCATCATTTATAGGCAAGTATTGATTTGTTTCCATAGAAATTATTTATCGCTGGCCTTCAATAGACCCCACTCCCACACTCACACCAAAGCAAGTTAAATTGTAAGTGTAGTCGGTTATAACTAGATTTAGCAGGGATTTAAGGTGGTGGTTTTTGAATCATTCTGTGAAGTAACAATTGAAGTAAATGGATGAGACAAGCTGTGTCCCCTTTTAAGGAGAGATCACACACGTCGAACAGCCCTAGCTGTTGCTCAGAGGCAGTCCATGTGCTGTGTGGATGCAATGCATGCCCTAGTAGTAACAGCAGGCAACCACGGTTAAAAATATTTCTGGTTTCAAGACTGAATCTAGGGTAGATTTCTGGTTAGCTGTATTGGTCCTGGAGTCATCTGTGTTTGCAAACTGTACGCTTTTTTTAATTTCTTTATTTTTAATGGAGCAATGCAAGAATTATCCAAAGATGATGATGATTAGTAGTTTCCAATACCTCCTTGGTTCCTTCTTTAGATGGGACCACAGTCCCTCCCATGCAGGCTAATTCCCTGCCCTCTGACAATCATTAAAAAAAAAAACCAAGAATCGGGTAGAGCCTGGGCCTGGCATGAGTTGGTGGTTTTCTAAACTCAGCCGAAGGAACATACCAGCCGCTTTGAACTGATACAGTGGTCCACCAGAAATAGAGGAGTTCCACTTCCCCCCCCTCCACCCACTGTCTCTTCTCCAGCCCCATTCCTGATGCCGGCAAAAAAAACTGGAAGGGACCGCCCTGGCTAGAGAGAGCGCACTTCGTTTTGTGCTGACAGCGGAAGTGCCAGTGCTTACAAGGCGATTTTCTTCCCTGCATTCTTTAGAGACCTCAAACTGGACAATGTGATGCTGGACAAGGAAGGCCACGTAAAGATAGCAGACTTTGGGATGTGCAAAGAGAATGTATTCGGGGAAAACAAGGCCAGCACGTTCTGTGGTACTCCAGACTACATCGCACCTGAGGTAAGTGTGATCACCGCACCCACTGGAGGGAGCAGTCAGCTGCACCTTCAGGCACGCACTGGTGGTAGTCGCCGTGTGTGGTGGCGTTTCTTAAAGTAACAGTACTGTCTAAACGGCTCAGAATCCTAATGTACCTCAAGCTGAGTTATATTCAGGTACTGTAGATATTTTTCTGTGCCCAGAGAGCTCAGGGAGATTTACTAAGCTGTGATAGTTTATCATGGGGGGACATCCCTTCAATACTGGGCCCCTCCCAATATTGAAGGGGCTATTGTGGCATTATCACAGCACGAATTTTATCACAGCCAAATGCAGAATAAAAAATTGCACCGCGGTATAGGGGCCTTCCTACGCAATGGCAGCCCACCTCGACTAGTCCACCATCACTTAAAGGACCAGGGGCCCAAAATAATGCAGTTCCCCGCTGCTCACAAAAGCCAAAGTGACCACAGGGGGTTCATTGGAGAGCCCCCCACCATCTTCCAAGGCAGCTCTGACCCCACTAAAATAAATAAATAAAAATAGGGCAATCGTGTGGCATCAGCCCCCTCCCTTCCCTACCCCTTCCCCTTATTAGTAAAAAATAAGTCCCTTAGTGTACAGATTTCCCCCACTTCCATGGCCCATCCCTCCCCCGCCCCCCCCCCCATGCACATAAAATACAATCCCTGGCATCTAGAGTACCCCCAAACCAATAAAAAAAAATGACCCTGGTGGTCTGGGAGGACAGCCAGACCCCCATCCCCTAACCCTCCCACTTCTTACTCCTAAAATGAATCTTCAGTAGCCAGTGGTGGGCCCGGAACACCCCCTAGCTTCGAGCCCGTCGGCACCATTTTTCAAAATGGTTCTGACCTGACCTTGCGCCTATCACGTGACGGGACAAGTTCCGGGGATTGGACCTAGGCCATGTTAAATGCTGTTTAACTCGCAAAATCGCCTTATCACAACTTGGTGAATCCACGTCTAAGTTTGTACCGTCTAAGCTGTGCACGACCTGTGTGCATCCGTTCACACCTGTGTGTGTGAACGGATGCACACAGGTCGTGCACCCTGCCCACTCAGAAAAACATAGTGTGTACAAGAAATCCCCATGATATTTGCATTATACTGGCTCACAGTGCACAAATTTTAATTTGACTTACAAAAAGCTGCACACAAAAAAACCCCCAATCTTTGCACACATGTCTCTCAAATATTGCCTGTGGAAATAGAGGGTGAAGTGACTTGTTCAAGCTCACAAGGAGCATCAGTGGGAATTGAACCCTAGCTTCCCTGCTGCTCTGACCACTAGGTTACGCCTCCACTCCATTTGGTGTGTATGCAGTGCTGTACAGGATAATTCACGTGGGCTTCAATTTTGCAAATTTCCTGAGCCACGTCAATAGCCAAATATCTGAAAATAATCAACCAATGGCAATTGTTCAGATGCTGCATAAAAAAGATTTGGGCTAGCTCCAGGGAATATGTGGCTCTGTTCCATGCTAAACATGGAAGAACAAGGTAGCCATGGCCACTACTCTGCAAATTCAGATTAGCAAAAGCTATGTACAGAAGCATCTCAATATGGAACAGAGCCACGTATTCCCTGGAGCTAGCCCAAATCCTTTTTATGCAGCATCTGAACAATTGCCATTGGTTGATTATATTTGGCTATTGATGAGGCTCAGGAAATTTGCAAAATTGAAGCCCACATGAATTATCCTGTACAGCACTGCATACACACCAAATGGCTTGGCGGCGTAACCTAGTGGTCAGAGCAGCAGGGAAGCTAGGGTTCAATTCCCACTGATGCTCCTTGTGAGCTTGAACAAGTTGAAGTCTGGGAATAGGGGACCTTGTGACCTTGAACAGTTAAAGTCTGGGAATAGAGGAATATAAAGGGACGAAAGGTCACACAGCATGAGATGGCTACAAAAGTGATGTAGATGACTTTTGTTACTTTTAACTCTTAATCCCAGCACCTCTTTTATTGAAACTTCTCTTGTGGTCAAAGGTGACGCAATAGCCCATTCTGTTGTGCCTCCGGGAAAAATGATTTTTGGGATAAGAAAAAGATCCAATGTGACTTTAGCAACTTATAGGGTCATTCATCAAAATGCGTTATGTGTTAACGCGTGCGATAGCAAAATTTTAGAAGGGGCAGGATTGGGGAGGGGTTTTGGGTGGGATTAATTAAAATGAGGGGCAATATCGCACCCTGTTATAGAGTCCATCAAGCTAGGGTGAGAGAACATTGTAGAAAAATCAATTTTGTGAGACTTTCTTCACTCCAAATGACGTCAAATCTTCACCGAGGTGTACTGTGCAGTTCATACGTCTCACTCTGCATGTAAAACTGGCCCCTGAACTACCATCAACACCTCACCTCGAGCTATTAGCTGGCCCTCTTATAGAGATATAAATAGCTGACTACTAAGAAGGCCTTATAATTTTCAAAAGCCCATTTAAATGCTTAAAGTGCACTTACACATGTAAAGCCTAATTTTAAGCATGTATATTTTGAAAATTACTTTTGAAAATTACTTCCAGGAATGGTAACTTTAAAATGAATGCATGTGCGCCTACATAAGCACGTATGTAGGTGCAAGCATGCGAAACTGGAACTTTAAATCCTCCGTGCAAGTGCACACGTACAATTTAAAATAAGCCTAGCTTATTTTATGTGTGCTCCTAATTTTAAGAAATTACACAAGGAAATGTTATTCGTATGTTTTCCTTGGGACTTTGTTGGCTTTTTTACCTGTGCAAGTGAGCACATTTTAAAACACCAGTTTGCTCACTTAGTCCACCAGTTTGCCCAGTCTGTTTCTAGGTCAGGGGTGAACAAACTGGGAACCTAAACAATTCTGAAGGCGGGCCCAAGGAAAGACAACAAAAATGGTTATAATGCCAAATCTCGGTGCTATGGAGGCACTGCCATCTCATCAGGGAGGGGGCGCTGCCAGAATGTACTGACATCATAGTAAACAGGTCATGCCTTAGCCAATTGTCTTTTTTTTTTTTTTTGTGAGACAGGTAGAGAAGCTGCTTCAGCGGTGGCAGGCCTGGGGGGGGGGGGGGGGGGAGGTGTGCTTTCTCTGCAGCAGAGCTGGACATGGTAGAAGCCACTGTGGTGTTCAACAACCCAGGAAGAGCTGCCACCCTCTGGCCTCAGCCCAAGAGGAGTTCCTGTTGCTGCCAGGCCCCCACCCAGGGAGAGAGATCACAGCTGTTGCCCACCTGAGGGAAAAGAAATGGTGAAGTAGGGGAAGAGAATGCGCACGAATGGGAAGAGAGAAGATGGGAAGGGAAGATAAGGGCAAAACGTGTATAACGGTTAAATAAGCAAAAGAAGATACTGGTGGGGGGGGGGGGGGAAGGAGCACACTTGCAGTGTGTGGCCTGTGTGTCTGAGTGGTGTGCGGTGTGTGTGTGTCTGCTATGCTTTATCTGTGTGTGTGGTCTGTGTTTCTGTGAGGGAGTCTATAAGAAAACACCTTAAAACACCAGCCACAGGTATCTGGACTGGTCCTCCTTAAGGACCAATACTGCAAGGCATTTTGGTCCAGGGGAGTTCCCTTTACCCTGGGTTTAGTTGTCAGGGCCTGGGAAGGTTAGAGAGGCCTGGGAAGCAGAAAGAGAGAGAGAGCTACCATATGCAAAGACCTCCTACATTTAAAGGTCTGTACAATACCTGAAGTAAGGTGAGCCGCTTTGTTTATTGTGAATCCTTAGGTGAAGGAGTGCTGCCCTAATTTTTGAGTTGGTTTCACTGTAAATAAAAAGTGCACTTAAGGAACAGCCAGACTCTGCCTCCTGTTTCCTCTGGCTGTTCCCAAGCTGCCTACCGCTTGAGCTACCACATATGGTGTCAGGTCGGAGATTTTTTTGTATGCTTGGCACAGAAAAATAAAACCCAAGTCTCCAAGGGGGGAACAGAAAAGCAAAAGAAAGTTTGTTCCAGGGCCTGCCAAAGAAAATATTTGGAGGCAAAGCAGCGCGGTCAGAAGTGTGCATAAAAGTAAAGCAGAGTGAAAAAAAAAAAGTTGGTGCATGCCCTGCCTAAGGGAGAGGACTGGGACAGAAGAAAAGTGCTGCTAAAGGGACAGAGCACTGAAGTTAGAAGTACAGACAGAGGCCCCCAGCCACAGCAGAAAGAAAAAAATCCGGAACTCTTAGAGGTTGTTTTTTTTTTTCCTCTCTCTGGGACCTCTCAGTTATACTCACACATTGAAGCTGTAACAGGTCAAGGAGGGTAGCCCCACCTGAGTAGTCGGGGGTCAAACAATGAATCAGGGGCTTTTTGGGGGGTTGTTTTGTTTTTCCTCAACTTCATAGAGATACCCAGTCTGGAGTTGGCCCCTGGTTCTTCAGCCTGAAATCTCCCCTCCCCCTCCCAGTTTACCCAGACCCTTCACCCAGTCGGTTTTTGGCTATAACGCAGTAATAGCCCAATGCGTGCTGTGTTCGCCAAATTTAAAATCCGGATTTATGCATATAAATGTTGGTCCCACTCTGGAGCCCCCCTGCCCCAAATTCACCCTTTTTTTCCCACGTGTTCTGTTACATGCGCATATATGCGTGACATTCACCAGCTTCAAAATAAGAGTTGCTTGCGCTCAGTCCACATACTCATGTAGATGGGTCTTTTAATGTGTGCAACTCTTCTAAAATTCACCCTATGGGGATAGGAGGGGTGGGGGGGTTAATCTCTGTCCCTCAGTCCAGTTTATACCGCAGTCATATTGCACACGTCTCTGTGCCGCACCCGCGCAGCGCATTCCTCTTTGCCGCTATTTGCAGCGCACTTGCAGTCCAAATGCAAAGGAGCCCAGTTAACTGCGCACAAACCTTTAATTGAACATTTCCTCCCCCACCCCCCTTGCTGGCTAAATTTTGCGGGATAAAATTTATCAAGTGAAAATAAGGAAGGGGGGGAGGGGCACTTCAGTTTGGCCGGGTAGCGCTTTATTGAGCACTGTCTGGTTAAGCTTCCCTGGCTACATCTGGTTGGGAAAAACTGCTGTCCAAAAGTTACCTGGCTAAGTTTATCAGAGTAACCTTTAAGCAGGTATACGCAGCAGCAAACTTTGCCGGACAACTTCCTGCTGCCTGTGCTGCTGGATAAGGATCTCCTGGTGCACAAGAATCCATCCTGTGCTTGAATAGAGCTTAGGGGGGATTCTGAGGGTCCCGTGCACAGACTGATGTAGATTCATAATAATGGGAGTGGCTAAAAAAGAACGTTCAAACCCTGTACAGACGGCTTCTTGCAGCACAGACAAACTCAGCCACACTCTACTGATTCACTTCAGTCCAGTCTCTGTTCTTTCTCGGGTTACACTGCATTGTACAGAAGTCTGCCCTTGTCTTCGTTTTGGCACGTGCACACTAGAGTGAAACCAGCCAATTCAAGATCAGGCTAAGCTGTGGGAGCTCTGACGTTTCTTTTGTGGTGGTTGAATTTTTTTACTTTTTTTTTTTTTAATTGTCTGATAAACTCGCTGCATTGGCTTCGGTTTTGTTACCAGTTCTCTGCCACCCACAGAGAAGGCACTTTGTAAGCATTTCAAGGTGTTGGGGATAACCTGAAGTGTTACTGGAGTGGATGATGGTGAGCCATTCCTGTGGTTACGGCAGGATCGTACTGCCACTTCGTTACGTTGTTTGGAATGAATTAATTAATTTAATTTGGATTTTAAAATGCCTTGTCATCAAAAAAACTGAACAGTAATTAGGAAAAGAATGGAAAAGCAGAAAATGTGTGTGAGAAATTCAGTACTGCTAGACAGCACCACTTAGACAGATAAATTCAGACTTATCTGGTGGCACCATTTCAATATTTGGCCACGTTCAGCAGCCACTACTTATCTGAATAACTTTTTATCTGGCTAAAAATCCAGATGATTTGAAAATGACTGAAGAAGAATTACCTGCACAAACTTGCATTTTCTTTCGTGCAGGTACTTTTGTTTGGGTAAAAGTGCACACATGCTTTTGAAAATTCAAACATATGCTTTTACTAGTACTTATATTCCGCAGTTTCCAGCAAAGTTCAATGCCGATTCCAAAAACATACATATAATACAATAAAGCACCTTACATATCATAACACAATAAAATACAAAACAAAGAATAAAAACCAAACAGTAAAATACATAATATACAAATAAAAACAAGCATACACATTGTTTAAATAAATATCTCAACTTATGGCAAATCAATAAAAATCTTAAGCATTAGGGTAAGCCTGTACCAATAAGAATGTTTTAACTTTTTCCCCAAACAGAATTCATCTTTTTCCCCACGCAATTCATTGGGTAATTTATTCTACAACAGAGGCGCAGCAGTTGCAGAAGACTGTTGTCAAGTCCCCTGTAACCTAAACGGATGGAGCCACAAATAAACGTTTTTCAGATGAACGCGGCAAGCTGGTCAGCACATAGTGAGACAGCAAATAAGCTAAACAATTCTTACCTTCTGAATGTACTTTAGGCAGCAAGGTTAATATCTTGAATTGCAATCTGTAACCAGTGTAATTCCCTCATTTTCAGCATAATCTTATCATTCCACTTAGCTCCTGTCACTACTCTAACCTCAGCGTTTGGTACTAACTGTGAGATGTGAAACAGTTTCTCAAGCAACCCAAGATATAATGCATTATAGTAATCCAATTTACTTAACACAAGAGCCTGAACGACTGCCCGAAAATCACACTGTGATAGGTAGCAGTTCAATGGTCTTATCATATGGTGCTTATAAAAGGCTACACTAGCAAATTGTTTTACATGCTCCTTTAAATCCAATTTTGTGTCTAAACAGACACCTAAATTACATGATTCAGTTATATTTAAACCTAGATTTCCAGCAGACAGTGACACACACAAGGAAGATGAGCCGGGATCCCAGTTCTAGCTAACCATCAGATGGTAATTTTTCCATCCCTGCGGGTATAAGTGGCACTACCTGCAGAATTTTACCCCCGCACAGGATGGGCAGCTTTCAAAAAGCCCATTTCCATGAGAAAAACACGATTTGTTTTACCTGCGGAAATGAGTTTGAAATGTGCCTTCCCTGCAGTGTATTTAAGTTGATTGGGTGTCTTCTTTTGGATTTTATGTATTTTCCCATTTGTTGTTTGCCTGCTTTGTGTATTTTGTAGGATTTGTTTGGTTTTACTTCTGTAACGACGGTAATGTTTGGATTGTTACTCTGCTTTGAGCATGTCCTGAAGAAAAGCAGTCGTATAACATAGTAACATAATAAATGTCAGCAGAAAAAGACCCAAGTGGTCCATCCAATCTATTCAGCAAGCTTTCTTTTGTTTTTTTGGGTTTTTTTTTAATTTTAGGGGGTTTTTTTTTGTTCTGTGCAGGTTACCTTACTCTAGTGTTTCCCAACCTTTTCACAATCCCGGGGCACACCTACATTAACAAAAATGTTGTGTGGCACACAGACTTCCATGGAGCAGGCACCACAGACATGGAGAGGCACTGAAAGCCCCATCAGTCTCTCTCCTAAATTTTAAAACAAAGGGGGCAATGGCACACGTGAACCAGTCACGTTTTATAACTCCTGCAGCAGAAGAGAGACGTTTGTGTGGTGTGGGCAATCGTCTCAGTTACCTTGGCTGCCGCATGTAGCTGCCAGAGCTTCTTCACTGCTGCTGTTTCCAGCACTCGGTGAATCACATCCAGTGCTCAGTGCGTACTGTCTTTCCCGTCTTACTAACCCTGGAGATAAAACGGTGGCATGAAAGACTCAAGGTTAGGGAAGATAAGGCAATACTGTATGTGCTGTACAAAGCAGGGCCTAGCTATGCGTGCCTTTCATGCTGCCCATTAATTGCCACACGTCAGGGCTCATTCTGCAGCTAGGAGGGGGCGGCATGCATGACCACACATATTCTCAGAGGTCCTATCTTTGTAAAAGCCGTCTCTGGTGACTCTGGTGAGGTTCTGAGAACAGAGTCCAAGTGCTGGCTTGGATCTGAGCATCAGGCAGTGGTGACTTTTCGGTGGCACGCCTGATCAGGTCTGAAAGCACACTGGTTGGGAAACATTGCCCTAGTCAACATGGATTATTCCTGTTCTTCATCATTTTATTTTTTCCATGCTTGTCCCATGCCCTTTTGAATTCTATTACTGTCCTTGTCCTCACTACCTCTTCTGGGAGGGCAATCCCTCCACCACCCTTTCCATGAAGAAATCGTTCCTGACTTTGGTCCTGATTCAACCCCTTTGGAGCTTCATATTATAAACCCTGTGCATTATTAGTATCTTTTGAGTATTTAAAAGTCTGTCTTATATCACCCTTGCCTCTCTTCGCCTCCATCTATACTTGTTTAGGTGCTCAGTCTCATCTCATAACTGTCTTGGTGCAGGCTCCTCACCATTTTGGTTGTCTTTCTCTGGACCACTTTGGTCCTGCCTCTACCCTTTTTGAGATACAGTCTTCAAAACTGAACACAGTACTCCAGATGAAGCCTCACCAACAGCCTGTACAGAGGCATCAGCATGTCCTTTTTCCTGCGGGTTATGCCTCTCTCTCTCTGTACAGCCCAGCATTTGTCTGGCCTTAGCCGCTGCCTTGTCACATTGCTTCACTGCCTTCAGATTGTCGAGCACTATCCCTCCAATGTGTCTTTCCCAGTGCGTGTACATCAGGTGTTTGCCCCCCATCACTTACAGCTTCCTCGGCTTTCTGTACCCCAGATGTAGAAATCTAGATAAAAACCATGTACAAAATAATGTCAGTGTGCATAGTGTTGTATGTAGGCAAAGGAGGCAAAGATCAAAACTTAAATGTCAGTCAATCCCAGGCTCCTACCCTGAAGGGCTTACAGTCTTAAGCCTAACTTGTATTATATCTGTCCATTTCTGAAGCATTTTTCACAGATACCAAAGCAGAGAATTGAAGATAATAAGTTCAACAGCTAAAATAAAGGAAGTGGAAAATAATGTGCAGGGCTTAAATCATAGTCTAAGTCTTATGTAGGAAACTAGAGTCTGCTACATCAAATGTGCATGCTCAGCACCAAGGACAGTGTTTGATTAATTTAAGAGATTATCCCTGCAAGTCTGCATCAGGGCACTAACGATGCCTTTCCTCTCCCACTCTTCTAGATTCTGCAGGGCCAGAAGTACACGTTTTCGGTGGACTGGTGGTCTTTTGGTGTCCTACTGTACGAGATGCTCATTGGACAGTCTCCCTTCCATGGAGATGATGAGGATGAGCTGTTCGAATCCATCCGAGTAGACACACCTCACTTCCCACGGTGGATCACCAAAGAATCAAAAGACATCTTGGAGAAGGTAAGTGTTGGATGCAGTGCAGCCTGCAGTCTTACAGCATGCTCTGAAAATTCTTATGTTCATTAGCAGATTGTTAGCTGTGTAAATTGTAGTGTAAACCCGCCCACCCTCTTGATTTGGGGCTACCTAATCGAGGGGCTAGGGGTTCAGTGGCAGGGAGGAGGTCCAAGCCTCCCTAGGTGGTATGGGAAGTCTCTATTGCGCAGTCACTTTCAGTCACGCTCCAATTAGTACTCACTGACAGAAGTCTTCAGCAGCCGGGAACCATGTGGAGAAACTCACACAGCAGACTTGCATGATGTTCAACAAAAATTGGTTTCTTTAACTTAAAGAAAAGAACCCATGCCATAATGGCAAACACCACCATCATCATCAACAAAAATATTAAAATCCCCAGTGCTGTAGGTTCTTTATCGACTGTACTACTTTCTACTCTTCTATTTGACTCTGAAGCAGTTTCCAAAAATCCTTCCCCCTAGCGGGTAGGGTAGTCACCTCTTCAGTTGGCCTAGGCTGGGAGGGGAAAAACAACATGAAAACTCTCCCTCCTTCAAAACGTCTGAATAAAATCCAGGTTGCTTCAGCCCCACTGTAGTCTGGTCGTGGGCTAAAACAACTGCAGTCCAGTCGCTGGAGCAGCTGGGTTTGACCTTACTATGCTGGGATCTGGTCAAAATCTTCCAAAACATCACCCAACTCTTGTCAGGAAAAATAGTCAAGGCAGCACTCTTTGGTCCATGAGGGCACCTAAGATGCTGTCTTTGCTTGGGTCCCTTTGTGTTGGCTGTGGAGCCTCCTGGGACAAACTCCAGAAACTTCCACTCTCAACTGTAATTCCAGCAATGAGATGAACCATGGCACAGCAAAAGACAAAACTGGCTCTGAGCATATTCAGTCCAGTATTTATAAGGGAGCAAGAGCAATCCCGAAACAGGGGAATGGCCAAATTGCTAGAGAGAGATCAAAACTGCAAAACTCCTCACAAGCAGAAAAACAGGGAAATAATTGGTAAAGAGGTGAAGCCCAGCTTTACAGTAGTTCATGAATAGACTGTTAGAAATGCCATGCTGGGTCAGACCAAGGTCAATCGAGCCCAGGATTCTATCTCCAACTGTGGCCTGTCTAGCTGTGTCTATGGCAGATCCCATAAAGTAGATCTAATTCCTGTTACTCACACCCAGTTAAAATATAGGGAATGATTTATCTAGAGAATAAAGGCAATTTACCTGTTTGCAAAAAAATAGTTTCTACCTACCCCGTCATGTTCTGTGTTTTCCTTACAAACAGGCCCATGCAATAAGAAGTGCGGGAGAGCCGGTGCTCAGAGTTGAGCGCCTGGTCTCCCAACACCCGCCCAGGCACCTTTCCTGGCACGCGATTTTGTATTCAAATGAGGCCAGGCGCTAATAAGGAGGCGCTAGGGACACTAGTGCGTCCCTTGCGCTTCCTTATTAGTGGAAGCAGCGGCTGTCAGCAGGTCTGACAACCGACGCTCAATTTTACCGGCATCTGTTTTCGAATCCGCTGACAGCCACGGGTTCGGAAAACGGACGCCGGCAAAATTGAGCATCCATTTTCGAACCCGGTTTTGTTTTGTTTTTGGTGCCTCCGACTTAATATTGCTATGATATTAAGTCAGAGGGTGTACAGAAGACAACTAATTTAAGAAAATTGTTTTCTAAAAAAAAAGTTGTTTTTATTTAAAAAAATATATATATGCCCTATCTCTCGCCCATCCAGCCAGCCACCAGGTGATCATTGGGGAAAAAAAAAAGATTTTTCCTTCTCTTTCCCTATCCAGAGTCAGTCACCAGCTCATCATTAAAAAAAAAAAAAAAGGATATGAAATCCTTCCCATTTCCCTTGCCAGCCAGCAATTTTACTACAAATGACATCTTTTCCATTTAGGGGCTAGTCCCAAGGCCTGAACTCTGGGAGGAGAGCAACTGCAGCTGAATGTTAACAAGCCAGCACGAGACTGTATCAGCGACTGCTCCACTCTCAGACTCTGTGGTGACCCCGACCCCCTCCTGGGCTTCTGTTTAGGGGGCAGGGCCTGAGAGCCATTCAGACCCCAGTCTCACACTGGTTCATTAACCTTCAGCTGTAGCTGTTCCCCTCCCAGAGCTGGGGCCTTGGGATCAGGGGGGGAAGGACCACGGGGAAGGCATGGCAGGGGGGGGGGAGGGGGAGAGGGTTAGGAAAAGCAACTGGCTGTATGCAGGGAGCAATGCAGGTGCAGGGCGGGTCTTGCTTCCTTCTCATCCTTCTGCAATCACCGTTACTCCATGAACCGGCAGAAATGCTGCCAGGGACCAGTGGTTGAGAAACACTTGCTAGAGAGAGCTTAAGATAAATGTGGCTTTTTTTTTTTTTTATTGCCAAAAGCAACTTTTTCTGTAAATTGAAAGAGATGGTCTCCCTCTATGATGTGGTTCCCTGGTAATTCAGACTGAGATGGCCAGTTCATTACTTACCCATTGGGCTTCATTGAGGTGCATTTAAACATAAAAACACGACGGCAGAAAAAGACCATATGGACAATCTAGTCTGCCCATCTGCCAATTAATTTAGTATCACTTCCTTAGAGATCCCCTACATTTATCTCATGAATTCAGATACTGTTTTTGTCTCCACCACCTCCATTGGGAAGCTGTTCCATGTATCCACCACCCTCTCTGTAAAGAAATATTTCCTAAGATTACTCCTGAACCTACTCCCTTTCACCCTCATCTCATGACCCCTCGTTCTAGAGCCTCCTTTCCATTGAAAAAGGCTCACCTCCTGTGCATGGAAACCTTTTTGAGTTATTTGAATGTCTCTATCATATCGCCCTTATCTCGCCTTTCCTCTAACGTGTAGACGTTTAGAGTTGTTAAAATTAAATCGAATTAAATAATGTAATAAAAATGCTACATACTACAAGCAAAGGAATCACACTGCTTGGTTATTAATATTGCATCTCTCCCCACAGGACAAGCTTATTAAGCGCTCTCTGCCTTTTCTCGCTGTTACAAGTCTGGAGCCTCTCCAGAAACATCTAGAGAGAGAAGATGAAATATTTAACTCTTGTTCTGTTCCTTCCCAGCTCTTTGACAGGGATCCAACAAAGAGGCTTGGAGTCACCGGAAACATCAGATTACATCCGTTCTTCAAAACTATCAACTGGACAGCACTGGAGAAGAAGGAGGTGGATCCGCCCTTCAAGCCAAAAGTGGTATGTACTCCCCCAGAGTAAGGTGGAACTGCTCCTGCTCCTCCGTCTCTGCCTTACCACCATGGACATTTTTAAATAGTTTGATATGCTTTCCTGCATATTCTATTGAACTGGTGTAATTTCACTGATCTGATTATGAGCAGTTCATTTTTCCATGAGAGTAATTTAATTCAAAGCAACAGTGATGGGGGGGGGGGTCAAGAATGACAAACAAAGATAACCAAATCTTGATAGCTTTGGAGAGTCTAAGGCATGTACTGCAAAATTCAGCCGGTGAAGCTGCTTGGAAGACCTGTTGTGCAACGTTCCACAGTCCTGAAGAAAAGAGAATTATTTCCAGGTTGTGGTTAGGTTTTATTAACCAACACCATTGTCAAAAAAAATGAGAGATTCTCAAAACCTCAGACATATCTTCTTCAGCGTACGCTGAGTCAATGAAACTGCAAATTGAAAAGAGGCCATTTGCATGTGATGAGCGCTATTAGTTTCGGGGGGGGGGGGGGGGGGGTTGGCCGTGCATTTTCCACACGCTATTACCTCTTACAGTATAAGGGGTAATATGCATTTAAAACGTGTGGCCAAACGGGGGTTAAACAGTGCACTTGGCTGAGTGCACCGTTCTGTATCGGCCTGTCTGTAAGTAACCATGTTATTTCTTTGGGTTGTAGCATTTATTGCATTATTTAATTCCGTTTAATTTTTTTAACTCTTTAAAACTTAGCAAGCGCATCCAAATGCAGGGCTATTTTTGTTAAATTATTTTTAAGGACAAATGTAAAAAAGTGCATGGGAATCTGGCTGTTTTGAAGTAGCGTTGGATTAGTTTCCACACATGATCTGCAGACCTATTCCACTTGCCTCGAGCCACAATGGCTAAATGGGATATTTTAAAAGGGCAGAGATCTTGACTCTTACGTTCCAGTCCCAGTTATAATAGTCTAAGCTGGCACCTGCTGAGAGTCCAGTTGAATGGATTTAATTGGGCTTGGGAAAATCTCTCTATCTCTTATTTAAGTGGCCAACATCTTGGCTAAAAGTACCAAATATAAAAGTGACTGTGCATTGTTTTATTGTACAGAGTTTTGTACTAGTGTTAAATTTGCACCTGGGATATAAACCGGACTGAGATGAGCCTCATTCTTAATCCGATTCTGAGTAATTACTTAACGCTTTCGGTCAAATTTTAAATGTATTTTATCTGATCCAGTCCTGCTTTTGGAAGGCTTTTACACCTTAGGAGTAGTTGGATCAGCCCTCTGGATTGCTCAGGGTAACCCCCGCTCCATGTAGGGGACAAGCGCAAGCAATGTTTAAAGCTGCTTTTGTTCTTGTTTTTCGAGGGGCAAGTTTTACAATGCTCAGGCAAGGGATAAAATGTAAAATTCTCAGCTTATCATTGAGCTATGCGCAGATCATCCCAAGTTCTGTAACAGCTTCCACTGCATCAGCTTAGTGGCCTTAGTGGAGGGGGATGAGTTTTGAATAAGAAAATACTTTATTTTCCCCATGTTTTAGGTTGGTTGTGGGTGCTGTTCTTTTTCTGGGCCTTGAGAATTTTTTGGGAAGTGGGAAAATGCTGGAATTTCTAATAGTGAGGCTTGCTAATGGATGGGATGTGAGATTTTGAAGGAGTTACTTTAGTAAACTCAATATAATTATTGTTTTAGTATGGGCCCTGCTGGCCTTCCTCCTTAGAGAGAGTAGGGATCGAGTTTCTTTCAGCTGTGTAATAAGGTATTAATTATAATTGTTTTGTTTTAAGAACTGTAATTTTAAAACTATTGAAAACCACTAGGGCAATCCTTGTAGATCGATTAGTTGGGATATAAATGGAATAGATCATAGCTGGTCACTGCTGTACATAAGTCTCCTTGGTATTATTTGGAGGACCCGTTTACCACTGCCGCACATAAAAGAAACTAATTGTATAATTTCCATGTCCTTTTTGTGTTGCAATGCAGAAATCTGCCAGCGACTACAACAATTTTGACCGGGAGTTTTTAAGCGAGAAGCCGCGCCTCTCTTACAGTGACAAAAACTTGATCGACTCCATGGATCAGTCTGCCTTCGCCGGATTCTCCTTCATCAATCCCAAGATGGAGCGGCTGCTGGAGAAATGAGGCCAGGTTAAATGGCTCCCCCCCGAGTGGAACTTTTTTTTTGCCATGGGTTACAGTGTAACTCGAAGTCCTTCGGAGGAAAGGGCCTCACTTCAGCGCACAGTGCTACACCCCCCTCTCCCCTCTTTTGTAGCTGTAGTACACTCCTTTTTTCCATTCGAAATGATAGGCAACGCCTGTGATTGTAACTTTCTCTCCTCTGCCCGTTGCCAGCATGCAGGCACTAAGCACTCCTTGGATTAATTTTTGGCTGGCATGGTGGGGGTTTTACAGGAATATTTTTTGTGACTTTGATATGTGCATATTACTCCTTCCTTTTAAGGAAAAACAAATGTAAATCATGTTTGGTACTTGAACGTAGTTCTCTCTTGAAACTATACATATGCTGTATATAGATTTTGCTCCATAGGGTGAAAAAGCTTGTTCCAATCTAGGACGTGCTTTGGGCTTTTTTTTTTTTTTTTTTTTTATTACTGTATTTGTGACTGCAATAAAATAATATTTAGGGAGCCAACATGTTTTAGTGTTAATTATTGCGCCAACATTCATTCAAAGAATTGTCACCAGTTTATTATGTAGGCTTGTAAAGCAGGCAACATCTACAGACTTCAGTTGTTTAGCAAGTTGAATGCTCAGGTAATGGGCCAGCTTAAGGCTTTGTCGGCTCCCACTGCTCTGACAGCAGAAGACAAGGAGCTGGCCCATTGGCTGTTGACTCCTCCTTCAGGTATCGCTGCTTTGTATAAGGCAATAGATAGAGGATGACCACATCTGCATCAAGGCTGTTGTGAGTACACCCACTCGCTAGCCCTGGTCGGACAAGCAGCTTCCTTATCCTTTCTCAGGGTGTGATACTTTTTATTTCATTTATTTATAAACCACTTAACGCAGAGGGCCAGTATAGGATTTATCACAAAAATGACGTGAATGTCGTCCAGGATTTTAAGATCACATGCGATGACAAGAGGGGGGACCACTGTGGACAGTATAGGAATAAGCTAAAGAGACGCTTTGAATGGATCACGTGTTGTTGCAGAATATCAAGTATAATAAATAAGTATTGATGTTAATTAGCAGTGGTTAGGTGGAAAGCAATCCATACAGTCTCTAACCTTTTTTTTTTTTTTTTTTTTTTAATTGCCAAGGCTGCCAGTGTGGTTCTCAGGTAAGCTTGTTATTGTCTGAATCTTCCTCTGTTGGTGAAATTTTCTGGAGACGTGTTTGCAATGTGGTTTGGGCTCTTCCCTTTTGGGCAGCCATCATAAGAAAATGAATCCTTATGCGGTCTACAACAAATGGGGTGCCCAAGCATTTCTGACAGAGTACGTAGAAAAACCCCTATGATCACAGACTGGATAGGCAAAAGGTTGAGCTATTTATTTAAAAAAAAAATCTTATAGCCTGCCGCTTCCAACAAAATTAAGTGTGGCTAACAATAGCATACGTACATAAAATAAATATATATATCCTTGTTGTGTTATGGAGATTATACTTGTTCTACAGTCAGCAAATTGAATCTGAATACTCCAGCATATATATAAAAAATAACGCACAAAATCATTGTATTACATTAATTGTAAGCTTCCTTAAATTGAAAAGACTTTAATGCATTTCCTAACAAACTTTGTCACTTAGCTCCCGGTTATCTGCTGGTATGCTGTTCCAAAGAGA
Source organism: Rhinatrema bivittatum (assembly GCF_901001135.1). Lineage (NCBI taxonomy): Eukaryota > Metazoa > Chordata > Amphibia > Gymnophiona > Rhinatrematidae > Rhinatrema > Rhinatrema bivittatum. The sequence goes on along the minus strand of NC_042618.1, from coordinate 188,188,883 downwards.
AGGAGGTAACAAAAGAAACTGCCCTCTGTCTAGTCTGCCGAAGCTTGTACTCTGTTAAAGAAGGAATCGTTAATAGGTGTGCACCATCTTATTGCAGTGATCATGCTGGAGTATTCAGATTCAATTTGCTGACTGTAGAACAAGTATAATCTCCATAACACAACTTCAAGGATCAACAACTTCAACTTCACCCTCCATTTAATGGCGAGCCCCTGTAGGTCCAGGGTAATGGGATTGTATAATGCCATCCCTCTTAACACAACTTTAAAACTTATGAGCAGTCATGCCAATAGTCAGAGATTCAACTTTAGCTATTGACCATTCATGCAGCTCAAACATTCATAATCCATTCATGTGTTAAAAGCAATTCTAATATTCACTTTATTATTTACAGTCAAATGAATAACAGAAGCTGCTTACCTCAGCACTACTTCTCAAACAAAACAGCAAGTCAGTTATTTTTGTAGGAATTAGAAAAGGTACAGAGAAGGGTAACCAAAATGAAGTGTCAGGGGCTCTTCAGCTTGGAAAAGAAACACCTGAGGGGGAGATATAAAAGAGGTCTATAAAATGAGTGGATTGGCATGAATGAATGCAAATCAGTTATTTACCCTTTCAAAAAGTACAAAGACTAGGGCACATGCAATGAAGTTACTAGATGAGATGTTAAAGACGAATAAGAGAAAATACTTTTTTAGTCAACATATAATTAAACTCTGGAATTCATTGCCAGAGGATGTGGTAAAAGATGTTGGTGTAGCTGGGTTTAAAAAAAGGTTTGGACAATTTCCTGGAAGAAAAAGCCATAAACCATTATTAAGGTTGACTTGGAGAAATCAACTGCTTATTCCTGAGATAAGCAATATGGAATCTATTGAACTTAGGAATCTTGTCAGGTGTTGTGACCTGCATTGGCCACTGTTGGAAACAGAAAGCTGGGATTGATGGGACCTTTGGTCTGACGCAGTATGGCAAAACTTACGTTCTTATGTAAATACTTCCAAGATTTTCATGCACAGAAAGCAGACCTCTTTCAACAAAGACAGCTGGAGTCCAGACTGAAATATGTCCTCCAGCCAACCACAGACTGTTCATGCGGTGCCATAACATGTTTAGATCTTTTTCTGTCCCCATATATAGAAACATATAGAAGTGACGGCAGAAGAAGACCAAACGGCCCATCCAGTCTGCCCACAAGCTTTCACACCTATTTGTTTTCATAATCTGTTACTCTGACCGCTGAGGTCAGGGCCCTTATTTGTAACTTTTTTGTTCCAATCCCCTTCCACCCCCACCAACGATGCAGACAGCAGTGCTGGAGCTGCATCTAAGTGAATTATCTAGCTAATTGGTTTGGGGTAGTAACCGCCCTAATAAACAAGCGTGGGAGTAGCTTGCTTACCCTGCCTGTGCAATTCAGTCCTTGTTGGTTGTCTGAATATAAATCCTCTTTACTTCATTCCACTCTGCCGCTGAAGCAGTGAGCTGTGCTGGATATGTATTCCAAGTGAAGTATCAGGCTTATTTGGTTTGGGGTAGTAACCGCCGTAACAAGCAAGCTACTCCCATGCTTTTTTGTGGATGCAAATCTTTTTTTCCACATTTCCTCTTGCCGTTGAAGCATAGAGCCTTGTTGTAGTCGCATTAACTGTGTGTATGTTTATTGAATAAGGATATTAATCTCCAGGTAGTAGCCATCATTCCCGCAAGCAAGCCACCCCCGTGCCTCTTCTCTTCATTCACATCCTCTAGACTTTATGGATCCACAGTGTTTATCCCAAGCCCCTTTGAAATCCTTCACAGTTTTGGTCTTCACCACTTCCTCCGGAAGGGTGTTCCAGGCATCCACCACCCTCTCCGTGAAGAAATACTTCCTGACATTGGTTCTGAGTATTCCTCACTGGAGTTTTAAATCGTGACCCCTGGTTCTGCTGATTTTTTTGCAACAGAAAAGGTTTGTCATTGTCTTTGGATCATTAAAACCTTTCAAGTATCTGAAAGTTTGAATCATATCACACCTGCTCCTCCTTTCCTCCAGGGTGTAATTATTTAGATTCTTCAATCTCTCCTTATAAGTCATTTTATGAAGACCTTCCACCTTTTTGGTCGCCCTTCTCTGGACCGCCTCCATCCTGTCTCTGTCCTTTCAGAGATACGGTCTCCAGAACTGAACACAGTACTCCAGGTGAGGCCTCACCAAGGACCTGTATAAGGGGATTATCACTTCCCTTTTCTTACTTGATATTCCTCTCTCTATGCAGCCCAGCATTCTTCTGGCTTTAGCTATCGCCTTGTCACATTGTTTCGCCAACTTCAGATCATTAGAGACTATCACCCCAAGGTCTCTCTCCTACTCCGTACATATCAGCCCTTCTCCCCCCATCAAATACAATTCTTTCAGATTTCCACACCCCATGTGCATGACTCTGCACTTCTTGGCATTGAATCTTTAGATTTAGAATGAAGATCTTTAGCTTTAGAATGAAGATCAGTGACCATTAGGGATGTGCAGAGCAAAAGTTTAAGTCCATATGTCCAAAGGGGGTCCCATTTGCGGTCAATATGGACATAAACAGAATTCAATGAGTTGAGTATATGTCCATATGTGCAAATACAAATTTAAACCCCTCACCCTCCTTAATCCCCCCCCCCAAGACTTACCATAACTCCCTGGTGGTCCAGCGGGGTCAGGACGCCATTTCTGACCAACTTTGCAAGGAAAAGTGACGTCGGTGTCACGTCGGAGTGACGCGGCGTCACGTGATTCCCCGCGGGTTCGCGCCGGAACGCTCGTTCGGCCCAAAAGGAACTTTTGGCCAGCTTGGGGGGGCCTCCTGACACCCCCAAGCTGGCCAAAAGTTCCTTTTGGGCCGAACGAGGATCCCGGAAGCGACCCCGCGGGGAATCACATGACGCCACGTCACTCTGACGTGGCGCTGACGTCACGTGCTCCTCGGAAAGCCTTTCAGAAATGGCGTCCTCACTCCTCGCTGGATCACCAGGGAGTTGTGGTAAGTCTTTGGGGGGGGGATTAAGGAAGGTGAGGGGTTTAAATTTTTATTTTGGATCAACAATCGCGATTTCCAACTTATTCAACATAGCTATGTTGAATAAGTTGGAAATCCGATCGTTTATGTCTTATCACTTTTTTAAGTTAAAAAAAAAAAAATAAGTAGCGTTTTACATTTATGTTCAATACGAATGCACACCCCTAGTGACCATTTTAGTAGGTGTTGTCTGGACCAAATCCAACCATTTTTTATCCTTTGGAAGGTGCAGTCTCCAGAATTGTACACAGTATTCCAAATGAGGTCTTATTTGTGCACAAGCATCTTTCTAGCTTTTGTCATTGCCTTATCTACCTGTTTGGCTATTTTGAGATCATCAGATATGATCATCCCCAAATACTACTTCTGCTTTGTGTACAGAATTTCACCCTCTATACTGTACTGCTCCCTTGGGATTTTGCAACCCAAATGCATGACTCTACATTTATTAGTATTAATAGTTACTAGACTCTAGACCATTCCTCAAGTTTTCCAAATTGTCCAGAGGATCTACCCTGTTGCGGGTTTTGGTATCATCCGCAACAAAGGCAAATCTTTCCCAATAGCTCTTTATATCACTTAGAAAAATGTTAAATAGAATTGGACCGAGGAACGATCCCTGTGGTGCACCACAAGTGAACTCTGAGTAGGAGGTGACTAAAGATAGTGGTAAACAATTAGTTTCTAACCTAGTCAGTCATTTTAGGGCCTTTACCTAGGGCACTCAGTTTGTAAGTTGCCTACGTAGCAACAAGTCACAGGCCTTGCTTAAATCCAAGTACACTACATGTAGCACTTTCCCCCTTATCTAAACCTCTTATCACCTAGTCAAAGAAATTGATTAGATTCATCTGATAAGACCTATTTCTGGTAAACATTGCTGCCTCAGCTCTTTGTAATCCATTGGATTTCAGATGCTATTCTCTGTTTTGGCAATGTATCCAGAAGTTCTTAGGCTTCTCCTTCCACATGTATGAGGAGGAACCATCTCTGCCTGTCTCTAATCCATTGGAACCACTCCTGACTCTAAAGAATGTGCTGAAAAGGTCAGCCAGAGGAGTTGCCAGTATTTCCCAAAGTTGCTGGCATGTATATATAGAACCCATCTAGCCCCATCGCATTTTTCTACTCCTAGTTTTGCTAGCTTCTCACAAACACCATCTTCTCTCGCTTCTCCTCCTATTTGTGGAAGATTTTTCTGTGGTCCTACTCTAAGCCCTTCCTTACTGAAAATAAAAATGTTAAGCAATTCTGTGTCCTCCTTAGCAGCTTCTACATCTTCCACCACCTCACCTCAGAGTCTTACAGTCCCATTTTTACATTTCCTTCTGTTATATCTAAGAGAAGTCTTATCCCCCTGTTTTACCATATTTGCTGTTTTTTCTTCCATTAGCACCTTCTTTCTTGACAACTTTCCCAGCTTCTGTTATCTTTTCCAGATATTTTTGCCTGTCTTCTTTTTGTGATTTCTTGTAGTTTTTGAACACTTACCTTTCCCCCCCTTATCTTTTCAGCCATTTATTTTTAGAAAACCACAGTGGCCACTTTTTACATCCTTCACAAAATGGCCTGTGGCCACCCACTGCTCTTCTACTTCCCCTAGCTTATCCCATCCAGTTAAAGCCTCCTTGAGGTACTCCCCTTCTTAAAGTTTTTCCTGAAGTCCAGGATCCTTGCCTGTGAATGAATCACCTTTGCCTGTGCTCTAATACTGAACCACATTATCCACTGATCACTGGATCCCAGGTGATCCTCCAATATGACATCATACGCACACACTCTCTGTAAGTACCAGGTCCAGTTTCACCCCTTCAGGTGTGGTTCTGTTACAAGTTGCCAGAACAGTTCTTCCAGCAGATTATCCAGGACCTCCCTGCTGCTGGGTGACTCCTTAGCTGGGATGTCCCAATCAATATCTGGCAGACACTATCGCCTACCAATATAGTAACGTAGTAAATGACAGCAGATAAAGACCTAAATGGTCCATCCTGTCTGCCCATTATGTTGTCTAAGGTAGTAACTGCTGCTACATGCAAGTTACCCCCGTGTCCTCTCTTAAAAGTAGTAAATCTGTGCAGGTTACTCCCATGCGGAAATGCTACACTTAAAATTAACATGGGTTACCCCTGTTTCTTCATTTCCATCCTTTAATCACTAGGGATCCTCTGTATTTATCCCATGCTCCTTTGAATTTCATTATCATTCTTGTCTTTACCCCCTCTTCAGGAGCATATTCCATGCATCCATCACCCTTTCCATGAAGAAACATTTCCCCAAGTCTACCTCCTTGGAGTTTCATGTCATAACCGTTGTACAGCTTACTTTCTATCAGAAAAGTTTTGATTATTGTGCATCATATATACCTTTCAGCATTTAAAAGTTTGTATTGTATCTCTCCTGTCTTTCCTCTCATCCAGAGTATAAAAATTTAGGTCCTCCAGTCTAGTCCTATCTAAAGTCTTTTGGTGCAAACCCAACACCATTTTGGTTGCCTCTCTCTCTCTGAACCACTTCTATGCTGTCTTTATCCTTTTTTAAAAAGAGTCTCCAGAACGGAACATAATATTCCACGGGAGGCCTCATCTTTCATAGAAAGTGTGAACATCTTCAATTAAATCTCTAGCCATTTCTTCTGTCTACTGTATCTCACACCAATATAAATAGATGTTCTATTCCTTCTTTCCAGATTGATCCATAGGGCTGCCTATCGCAAGCTCAGTAGTTCTGTTGCTTTAATATTTTATATATATATATATATATATATATATAGTGTCATTCCTCCTACCTACTCTTAGCTTCCTGAATAAATTATATCCTAGTATATCTATATCCCACTCATGATTCTGTGTACCATATCTCTGTGACCTCCACTCAATCCCTCTTCCATGATTTCCTTTAGATCTTGGACTTTATTTTCTATTCTATGAATATTAATGTACATAGTTTTCCAGATGTTGCCTTTTTTCCTCTTTTCTCTGTAATGTTTTAATTAAACGAGTACCTTTATTTAGCTTAGGGCTTTGTTCACCCATTCCCAGGGATCTTAGTTTAAAGCCCTCCACAGTAGGTCTGCAGTCTTTGCTCAGCTGTCCTTGGAACATAATACCATAGTTCAGGAAGCTGAAACATATTTATTGACACCATTTATGCAGCCATTCATTCCCAGAATGCAAGCTTTGCTGCTAGAGCCTTTATCCTTGAGTGAGAATAGCACCCTGCTTCACCCTCTCTCCCAGAGCTATAAGATAACATTTTATATTGCTAAGTATCACACAGTATATCATTTGTACCAGCATGAATGAGCAGTATGAGCTAGTAGTCAGGCTTGATAATTCTCAGCAATCGCTGTGTAATGTCTCGGATCATGGCACCCGGCAAATACACTATACCTGGGACAATATATCTCGTCTGCAGATGGATACCTCCTTGGTCCTCAGAAACAAGTCACTAACAACTCCTACCCATTGCTTCTAAGGTGCAAGTGTTGCTAAGCCTGCAGCTGTGGGGCTTATGAGTTCCAGTTTCTCCTCGTCCAGGGCTGCATACTGGTTCTTAAGTTCAAGGGAAATTAGAGTCAGGGTGTAAGGGCTAATGGCTATAGTAATCCAGGTTAGTTTCACCTTCCTTTCTGCTTTTCCATGTTTGATGCCTTAATAAGCATTTAATTGTAGCCTTCATTGTCATGAATGCTTCTTAGCCTTACCACTTCCTCTCTATTCTGCGACCTGTTTCCTAAGAGCATTGACCTGCATACATCTTTCATAGTGAACTGGTTCCTCACTATGGAGTAGAGTATCTGTCTAGACAGTGGTAGAAATAACACTGTCAGTTTTAGCAAGATGTTTCTCCTGTTAGGTCTATTTCAATAGGTACCAAAAATTTTTATCAAGGTCCCTACCTTTACCTCAGCTGTCTTATAAGTAAAATCAGCTAACTTCTTTCCTGTGGAATCTTCCACTTCCACATTCAGATTCCCTGGTTGGCATCCTGTTTGTTTGCTTACTGGTTGATTTGGAGTAGTTTGTTTAATCTTTTCAGACTACACTATGGGGCTGATTTTCAAAGGATTACGCACATAAGTTACGTGCATAACCCCGAGAATCTGCTCCTGCATGCGCCAAGCCTATTTTGTATAAGCCCTGGGACGCGTGTATGTCCCGGGGCTTGAAAAAGGGGGTGGGGCGGTCCGGGGGGGCAGGGCTGGAGCCTCCAGGCACAGCAGCCATTTGCTGCTGTGCCTGGGATCGCGGGCCAGCTGTTGGCTGGTGCACATAACCTATGCCTGCCCAGAGGCAGGCGCAACTTATCAGATAACGGTAAGGGGGGGATTAGGTAGGGTTGGGGGGTGGGAAAGGTGGGGGGCAGAAGGAAAGTTCCCTCTGAGGCCGCTCCGATTGTGGAGCAGATTTTAAAGGCTGCGCACGCATGTTATAAAATTGGGCATAGATTTGTGCGCGCCGGGTTGCGCACACAAATCTATGCCCAAATCTACACCCAATTTTAAAATCTGCCCCTATGTATTTATGTATCTATGCGGTATGTAGTTTAGTGTTGCTCACTAGGATATAAAAGTAAATGAGACCAACCAAATATAATTAGCATAAAGATGCAGTAACATGCTACCAGTCAATAGGCCCCTGAAATTTACTGATTGTTTATTCTGTTTGCAGTTTACTCAACTTTGACCTAAATCACTTACAGCGCCTTTTCTAATACAAAGCATCTTCTCCAACCAATGATGTAATCTATTTTCCAATGATCTATTATAGACTTGCTATTTTGTTTAGTTAATTTTGCACTTTGTTGCTGTGATGCTACTAATTCATTCTATTATACACAATTACTTTCCCCCAGCCCTCTAAAGAGGCAGTCACCTACATATCGCTTATTTGTGCAAAGCACTAGTTGGTTCCTTTTATGTAAATATTCTTCATGCTTCCTAATTGGGCCATAGCCTATAAAAGTAAATTTGAGAGAGGGGTAGATGGGAGAAAAACAAACAAGGAAACACCTATCACATTCCCACACTGAATGAAATATGTCAAAGCACAATCAATCAAGCTCCCAAACAGGAAGAGATACTTTTGCAAAATTTCCAATTGAATTTAGTTGCTTAAGTTTTGGGCTGAAAATTTTCCTAACTTTAGGTACTTACACATAGGTATCTAAGAGCTCCCAGTACCCTGCTTACTTCCCTTACACCTAGCTCCACCCACTTTTTAGACACTTAAAATGTAGGAGTCCAGTGAAAACAGGCAGCTAGGTTTAAGAATTCCGTTTAGTAGACTAATCACTTGAAAACTGATCCCTATAGTTACAACTTTGCTGCTAATAACTTTATGGAACCAATGTAAGGGGCCGATACAATAACTGCACCTAGCCTTGTGCACAAGTTGACATGTTAGATTAGTACCTGATGCAATACGCAGATTAACACCTCCAAAACATGTGCCCAAACAAAGGCTCATCACATATACATTCCATGTAGATGGAATGTATATGTGATGAGCATTATGTGATGTGTATACCCCCTCTCCCCATGCAGAAAATCACTGGGTGCCCAACGCTCACTTTATAACATGGCAAATTTAACTCTGGCCCCGCAGCTGGCATGGAGTCATTCCATGAGGCAAGGGCACAGGAGAAATTAAAAAAAAAATGACCCTCTGTGGTTCCTCCTACTTTAGTATTGTTGCAACACTTAAATCTACTGCCTGTGGTGTTTAAGAAAGGAGAAGGTAATGGCTTGATGAAAAAAAAAAACCTCTGGATGCACAATACACGCTGCAGGCCAATTTCCCTCCTTGCTATTGTGTGTCTACATTGGGCGAAATTCACCCGAAGCAGGTCAACAGACACACATATTGAGCGCCTATGAAAATTGTGTGCTACCGATGCAATTAAGGGCTAGGGATGCACAAGTCTTCCCTACGCATCCTTTTTAACGCAGCCGCTCATTTAAATATTGCATTGGGTGTCCAGGAGACAAGGCTATGTGCATGTTATGAAAACAGGTGCTCAATACGAGTGTCTGTTTTAATGCACATCATAAGAAATTGCCATACTGGGTCAGACCAAGGGTTCATCAAGCCCAGCATCCTGTTTCCAACAGTGGCCAATCCAAGCCACAAGTACCTGGCAAGTACCCAAAAACTAAGTAGATCCCATGCTAGTAATAGCAGTGACTATTTTCTAAGTCAACTTGATTATTAGCAGGTAATGGACGTCTTATTGCATCGGCCTGTAAGAGAGCAAAGGTAACTGGGAAATGACAACTCCTCAGGCAATTTCAGATAGTCTTGAAAAATTGTTGAAAGCACAGAAACAACTATAAGAGCTGTCCCAGCTTTCAATGTGAAAATAAAACACATGTACCAAAGAATTTGTGGCAAAGGAATCAATTGAGATAAGGGAGGCCCAGGTGATGTTGAGTTAGCACAAAGCCTAGCCTGAAAGTAGGCCAGAGCTGAATTTCTCACAGCTATAATAAACCAATCACTGACACCACTTTAAAATTATACATTTCCCAATCACAGACACTATACTAGCTGATATACAATTAAGTGTAAACTATAGCAGAACAAAGAAACCATGACAGGGACTGTAAAACACCTGATTAATTAAGTGAAAATCCCAGAAACAAGGTATTTCAAGCTGGTTGTGGGATTTGAGAACTGATCAGCCAAGTCTTATTGTGAAGAAGTTTTCACAAGTATTGCTTCTAATACCATGGCTGCTTAGCTAATAAAATACAAGGGGTGGGTGGGGGAGAATACCAATCAGAGATGCTTCGTTTGATGACTGCAGACAGCCCTATAGGTTTGAGGAAGCCTGGCTATTTGGGGGGGTACTTAATGGGAGGGCCTCTACTGCAAGGGTTCTCTTTCACTGCATTGGCACTACACGTTATGGGCCAGATTTTAAAAGCTCTACGCGTCTAAGACCCGAGGTTTGCAAAAAGGGGCGGTCTGGGGGGTGGGGCGGACTGGGGACAGGGCCAGAGGCCTCTGACACAGATGCCATTTGCTGCTATGTCAGAGGATTGCGTGCCAGCAGGGTGCCAGCCTGTGCAACCTGTGCCTGCCTCTAGGCAGGCGCAAAAGGTTTGATAAAAATTTGGGGGGGTTAGAGTAGGATTGGGGGGGAGGGAACAGGGGAAGCCCGCGGGCATCGGCGCACGCAAGGTGCACTAGTGTGACCCTCTTGCGCACGCCAACCCCCGATTTTATAACTTTCGCATGCAAGTTATAAAATTGGGCGTACATGTGTGCATGCTGGGTAGGGCGCACATGTACGCCCGCACTCTGGTTTGAAAATCTACCCCTATATTTACATGATAAAGTAACCAATGGAATTAGATTAATAAGTATGATGAAGTGAACAAATCTTTCATGGAATGTATGTGGAATTAACTCTGCAATTAAACGCAATAAAATTCTGGCTGCCTTAAAACAAAAGAAAGTAGATCTCATCCTTTTGCAAAAGACTTACCTGAATGATGTGAAACATCATAAATTAAAGCGTTGTTGGGTTTTGGGCATACATTATGCCTCTACCACAGTGATGTGTGCCTGAACAGAAAACCAACATGGAGAAAGGAAAATGTGTCCCAGAGTCCTCGGTTTTCTTAGCCTGCCTGGGCTGAATGAACTCTAAGTGACTTATTGAGAATAACTTGCAGGTTTTTCAGGACATCTGGACAGGCTGGCTCCAAGATGATGCTTATTCATAAGGTCATACAAAGAAGAAACCAATGGCTGGATCTTCAGGCACTATTCTCAGGAGTATCTATAAACACAGCCAAAGATGTGCTAATTACCTTAACCAGTAAGATTTTAACAAAATAAAGGACGATCGGGAGAGTCCTTTCCCACCTCCTGGGAAAACTAATCAGGGCAGTTCAGAGATAGTCATATCATGCTGTTGACATGACCAACCTATGTAAATGATCCTTTGGGCAGTCACGCAAAACTCTAGAATCTTCCACCCTTGTTCAATATTGAATGTTATCTATAAAAGAATGATCACTTCCTGTATACGATGAGATGCTGGTGGACAGTCTGTCAGAGGCATGGCATCAGCATCTCCCAAGAATACTTATACTGAATAATAAAAAATTATGGGGTAGATTTTACAAATTTGCCCACACGCGTACTTTTGTTCGCGCACCAGGCACAAACAAGAGTACACGGGATTTTAATAGATACGCGCATAGCCACACGTATCTGTTAAAATCCAGGATCGGCGCGCGCAAGACTGTGCAAAATCGGCAGCCTGCACACGCAGAGGCTCTGTTTCCTACGAGTCTGCTCCAAAATCGGAGCAGCCTCGGAGGGAACTTTCCTTCCGCACCTTCCCCTACCTAACCCACGCCCCAGCCCTACCTAAACCCCCCCTACCTTTGTTCCACAAGTTACACCTGCCCGGCCACCAGCGCGCTATTCCCAGGCCTGGGAGCCATTTTGGAGGCCTGGGAATAGCCCGGGGCCAGCGCGCTATTCCCAGGCCTGGGAGCCATTTTGGAGGTGGGTCATTTGGGGTGGGGCCCACGGCCCCACCGCAAATGACACGCCCCCCCCAGGAAAGCCCCGGGACTTATGCGCGTCCTGGGGCTTGCACGCGCCGCAGAGCCTACTCAACATAGGCTCGGCGCACGCAGGGGGAACTTCGGGCAGGTTTTCGGGGGGTACATGCGTATCCCTTTGAAAATCTGGCCCTATGCTTTCAATAAAAATCTAAGGGGTAGATTTTCAGACCGCGCGAATAGGCGTACTTTTGCTGGCGCATCAGGCGCAAGCAAAAGTACGCGGGATTTTAGTAGATACGCGGGTAGCCACTAAAATCCTGGATCGGCGCGCGCGCAAGGCTATCAATTCCGTATAACCAGCGCGCGCCGAGCCGCGCAGCCTACCCCCGTTCCCTCCGAGGCCGCTCCGAAATCGGAGCGGCCTCGGAGGGAACTTTCTTTTGCCCTCCCCTCCCTTCCCCTACCTAACCCACCTGCCTGGCCCTGTCTAAACCCCCCCCCTTACCTTTGTCGGGGGATTTACGCCTCCCGGAGGGAGACGTAAATCCCCGCGCGCCAGCGGGCCGCTAGCGCACCGGGACACGACCTGGGGGCGGGTCCGGAGGGCGCGGCCACACCCCCGGACCGCCCCGGGCCGTAGCCACGCCCCCGGGCCCGCCCCCAAAACGCTCCCGACACGCCCCAAAAACGCCGCGCGGTTCGGGCCCGCCCCCGACACGCCCCCCCTCAGAAAACCCCGGGACTTATGCGAGTCCCGGGGCTCTGCGCGCGCCGGTAGGCCTATGTAAAATAGGCTCACCGGCGCGCAGGGCCCTGCTCGCCTAAATCCGCCCGGATTTGGGCGGATTTAGGCGAGCAGGGCTCTTAAAATCCACCCCTAAGTGTTCTAGTCTCCCTGGCCATATGTGTCATAAAAAATGGCATGGCACTTAACACAATACAAGATCAGGAGGCGTGGTGACATTGACTCATAAAAATCTCCCTTTTATAGTCAAAAGATTAAAGATCCTAGAGGGCGATATGTGATTTTGATCGATGAGTTCTGGAGGAAGCCATTGATTATTTGTAACATTTATGCCCCTAACCGCTATGAGCATGCTTTTTTTTTTTGTAAACATTCACAAGTTTCTGCTCCCGTATTTGGAAGAAGGGATTGTGATAGGAGGAGATTTAAATTTAGTACAGGATCCTACACTTAAGACTCAAAGTATGAAGGGGGATCAAAGTAAGGGAGATAAGGGGATACGTTTTCTGGAGGACTGCCGCCTGCAAATGGTGGATGCTTGGAGACTCCTCCATCCTACGGAGAGGGATTTCACCTGTCTTTCACAGGTGCATTCAACCTATTCTAGGATAGATTATCTTTTAGTTTCCAAGAGCATTTCTTTTTCTAGAGTTACAGAATCAGCCATAGGAGATATAACACTATCGGATCATGCGCCACTTTGGATACATTTGTCTGGTGGACAGGGAGCTAGCGTGGCTCATCAGTGGCGTTTTCCATACTATGTGTGTGACCATAGTAATTTTCAAGAATATTTGAAATCCAAATGGATGGACTATGAATTTAACAACAGTGTTCACGTGAATGACCCTGTGCTGTTTTGGCAAACTGCTAAGGTTGTTTTAAGGGGAAGTATCTCTTACTTGGTAAAAAGGAGGGATATAGATAAAAGGTTGGTTGATCTTGAGTATCAATTAAATAAAGCTAAGAGACCACTGGTGGCAGCTAATGCTAGAGAGAATAGAGAAAATGATTTAACTGTGCATGTCGCATTGAACTTCTTGTTCATCAAAGAGACAAAAAAAGCATCAACTACTACAGATTTAAACTTAATATAGCAATAAAATGGGCAACCTCATTGCAAATTTGATTAGAGCCAGTGGGTGTCCTAGATTTATTGATGCACAAAAGGAAGGATGGCCCTCTTTATTTTTTTATTTTTATTTCCTATTTTTCTATACCGGCTTTCATGACAGGGATCACATCAAACCGGTTTACATTTAACAGTGTATACAATGTACAGAGAATTTGAGCAACTATAACAAGTGCATGGTTAACGGAAATGCAGTTACAATAAAACAGGGAAGTACAACTGGGAGCGGAAGTAGAAAGCCCTCTTGTTAACTCTAATAAGGAGATACTTGAACAATCCCCCTCCCTAGCGTTATACACTGCTGGAGAGGGGGATTTGGTGAAATGTACATTTTTAGATAAATTGCAAATTACAAAAATAACTGAGTCCCAACTAGTTTGGTTGCCTTTTAGTGTGGAGGAGATTTCGGTAGGAATTGGGAAGGCTGAGCATTTGAAAACCCCAGGTCCGGATGGATTCAGTGCAGAATTTTATAGCATTTTGTTGGGAAACATTCTGGCTATACTCAGCCTCAATTATCAAGTGCTGATTGATAGGGGGAAATATCCGCACCATGTCAATATCGTCCTGATCATGGTTATACCAAAACAAGGCAAAGATCTTTCTTTGCCATCTTCTTATTGTCCTATCTCCCTCATAAATTTTGATTGAAGATTATTTGCAAACATTTCGGCAGATAGGTTAGTGCTCTTTCTACCGGCAGTAATACAATCTGAGCAAGAAGGCTTTGTCCAAGGGAGATATGCCATGTTGAATATACATGTTTTATTAATGGCAATGACAAGACATAAGGAAATGCCATTTTTGGTTTTCAGTTTCGATGTCGAGAAGGCATCTGATAGGGTAGAATGGAGTTATTTGTTTCATATTTTGGATCTCATGGGCTTTAAAGGGTTTTTCAGCAGGCAGTAAATACAAAGAATCAGAGGCCTTCATTATTGCGAATGACACTCAATCTGATCAATTTAAAATAGGGAACGGTACTAGAGGGGGCTGCCCTACTGTCCTGTGAGCCATTGCTAAGGGCCATACAAAGTGAGGCGGATATAGTGGGTATGCATTTAGGATCCCTGCATTTTAAATATGCTGCATTTGCAGTTGATATTATTAGCTTTTGGCAAATCCAGTGCACTCCCTTGCAGCTTTGTTTCTTGTGTTGAGGAGTTTGGGAAATTTTCTGACTTTAAATTGAATGTCAACAAGGCAGAGGCATTGGCCTTTCTGAACACACTTAAAGAGCGATGGAGGGGTAGTTTCCCTTTGAAATGGGCTATAGCCACTTAAAAATCTAGGTATGTTTATGTCAACAGAGCTGGGGAAATGATATGCTATTAATGTTACTCAATTATTGGCTGATACCAAGCAGAAGTTAAAGGATTGGCATGGATTGCCTTTATCTTTAGTAGGCAGAATTAGCATTTTTAAAATGGTAATATTTTCCAAATGGCTCTATGTCTTGCAAAATCTTCCATTCCTTCTGTTGGGGAGAAATTTAAAGGCATTGGATTCTTTGCTGCTAAAATTCATATGAAGGGGTGGCAAACCAAGGATTCTGATAGTTAGCCTGAAAAAAGGATTGGGCTCAAGGATGGCTAGTGCTTCCAGCTATGGAAATTTATAATTTGGCCAGTTTAAGGATTGTCTGGGACTGGATATATGATAAGTCCATCTTTGTTAATTTGGAAGAGGAAAGATTGATGGTAGCACCTTTGTATTTGAAGTATGACTTGCATGCTCCTTATCAAAAATTGCCAAATATATTTTAATAGGCCCGAATAAGTGGGCTTGGATAAGGCTAGCAAAATTGTTTGAGATCTTCTCTCTGCTCACAGCTGTTAACTTTCAGGGTAATTTGGACTTTCACCCAGGTGGCCAATCTAGAGATTTTCAAAGATGGATATCCAAGTGTATTGCACAACTGTATCAGGTCATGGATGGAGATGGGCATCTTCAGACCTTTCCAAGATTTGAAGGTCCAACATCGATTGCAAGATGCAAGTTATTTTACTCATCTGTAATCGCAACAGTCCTTGCCACTGACAGATCTGGGCCTTTTCGGAAGAATTGGAGGATTTTTTTCATGCCTGAAATTTCAAAAATCCTTCTCTAGCCAGAATTCATAAACAGATACTGGATGCTTGCATGGGAGTCCTCCTGGAACACAGGCCTCCTGAGTCGAACTTCTTGATTACAGAATGTAGACTGGAAGGCGGCTTTAAACAAAGAAGCAACACGTATATACAAGAAATGCAATAAAAATGTCTCACAAACTCAAGCATGCAAGGCAGGTATTTCTGGCGCTAAGTTATATATTACATGTAGCTTAGATGTAGGAACTTTAAGCATGCATTTTGGTCTTGCATGGAGATTCAATCATTTTTATCCAGAATGGTCACTTACATGTTAAAGCTCTTAGACTATGGTATTCCATTGACTCTGCTGCTTTATTATTTGAACAAGTTCCAGCTATACTATTCAAGACCAGCAGAGATAAGCTATTTACTAGAAAGGCTTGTGCATTGGGGAAAAAAAGTCATATGGCTACAATGGAGGGAGGAACAAGGCCCATCCTTCTGGCAATGGTGAAATTTATTGCATGTCATCATGCAAATGGACAACAGTGCATCTAATATTACCTTTCCAAAAAAAACCCCAAAACCAGCTGATTTTGGCTACCTGGGAGAAATATATTCAGATGCTAACCCTAAGAATGTGAAGTCTAGTGTTGAATTGTGTTCTGCAATCTTGTTTGGGGAGGATAGGATCTTGGGAGTGGATAACTGAAAAGAGCAGAGATATCTTTGTATCTAAGACATGAGGATTAATAGGAGATAGGGCTGAGAAAGGAGTGGAAGTTGGGGGGGGTAAGAGTAGTTGGGTAATAATATGGGTTTGAAATAGGGGAAAGTAAATGGGGATAAACTGAAAGGGGGAAATAAAACAGAAGAGACTTGTGTGTGTTTATGTTTTGTGTTACCTTTGAAGTGCATCAAACACTGTACTTTAAAAGTGCCAAAACCGGGAGATAAGCATGCAGCAAGCAGATTTTACAAGCTGTCCATGTATGCACGTACCTCCCAGTATGTGCACAAGTGGGAGAGCCCAAATAAGGGGCAGGGGGTGGTCTGGGCAAGAGCGAGACATGGGCATTCCAGGATTTTAACATGAAACGTATGCACTGGCATCCCCTGCCACATAACTTTACTACTGCAATGGATGGCGTGAAAGTAATAAAATAAAAACAAACTTAGGCTAATCAGTGAGGTTTAGAGGATTGTGGCTAACAAGGGGGAAAGGGAGGCTAATAATGTAGGAAGGTTTGGAAATCATATCCCTTAACTGGGAGAACTGTGATTGAACTATTGGGAAAATTAGTAATGGCGTCAGCTCACGTCCCTTAGAAAATGCCCCCACTTACACAGTAGAGGCAGCATTTGCGCGCACAATGCACATATCCATATAAAAGTGTGCACACATTCAGCCTATTTTATACCATGTGCGCATATACACAAGTATGTTATAACATAGCCGCATCCTTTGGCATGAACTGGCATATTCGCGTACATTGATACCGGAGTGCAGGTGTACAAGTTACAGTCTATGCAAATAAAGTTACAGGAATCAGCATTGGGATTTGCATTATGATGGCATCTTGATGCACTGTAGTTTTCAGTATAACATTATAGGAAGATTTCATTCTCATCCAATTTAGAAAGGGCCTGGGAGTTTCCCCCCCCCACACACACGATTTTCACTAGAATGAGGTGGTTGGATATTGGAATTCTGCAGATTGTGTTTTGTTTTTCTTTGATCTGTGCAAGTTTAAAGCATACATTTTCAGAAATGGTATCTTTGACAAGGAAAATGGAATGTACAAAAATAAATAAATGTAGACTATATTCTTAAAATAAACCCACTGTAATTTGAAACAGCACCATTACAAGAGTCAGCTAACTTTTAACCTAATTAGCAGTAAGATTTATTGTTATGTAAAGCAAAAACTATTAGTCTGTATTCTGTTTCTGTTCTGCTGGATAAGGGAGTCTGTAAATCAGCAAGCGTGTCCTGCACTTTGAATCCTAGGTACATTTCAGTGAAAAAGGGCCATAAAAGAATAATTTAAAAATTGTCCACAAATGCTGTGCAATGTGTAACAAAAGGCAGAGAATAATATTGGTATGAAATTTGGACATTAAAAAAAAAAGTGCAATGTGCTCTATATATGATTTATATCTATTCCTAAATGTAATGTGTATATATTTATATTTAATGTCTATGTGCCTGAAATGAAGCTGTGATGTAACCAAATCACTTCACCTCTTTCTACAATAAGTTCTATTAGATCAGAGATTCAAGATTACATACATAGTATCTAGTTTCTTTTCTCCCTGCCATGGACTTTGTCCCCACAGACCTATAAGCTCATTTTGAAATGGAAACTGCCATGACTCAAAAAAAAATAAATTGCTATTCCGCTTCTCTCTACTTCAGCCAACATAGCTACCGTGAGGTCGTCATCTGAGCAATGCTGACAGCAAGGGGCAATCATTCTACCACCATGGTGTAGAAACTGCTAGAGCAGAGCTTCCCAAACCGGTCCTGGGGACCTCACAGCCAGGCGGGTTTTCAGGATATCCACAATGAATATGCACGGGAGACATGTACATCTCGCAGAGACTCAGTGTATACACATTTCTCATGCATATTCACGGTGGATATCCTGAAAACCTGTCCGGCTGTTGGGGTCCCCAGGACAGACTTGAGAAGCCCTGTGCTAAAGGCACTCTGGAGGGTCCAAAGAGGGAATCAGAATTAATTCCCCCCCCCCCCCACCTCTCTCTTTCACAGCTTTGGAGAGAGGGGGATGAAGGAGGCAGGGCCCAACCTAACCCAATTATTATTTTTTTAAGGGGGAATCCAAAATGGCACAAAAACCATAACAAAATTTCATTATGAGATTTGGGTAATATTCAGCACCCTAAGCCAACCTTCATTCTTGCACCCTTCCCCTTACTTACCTGCTTATTGGTGGCAACTCATGCCCCTGTTGCCTCAGTTCAGCATTGTATCAAGTCCTAGATCCCCTCCTCTGGCCAGCCTCTCTCCTTTTCTCAGTATAGCAGTATCAGTCCAGCCTCTTTGCCCCCCCCCCCTTTTTGCAGTGCCCAATATCATCTCCATCCCCTACCTGACCAGAATACTTTCTCTCTTCCCCCCCCCCCCCCTTCACCTACCCAATATCCTCTCTCAGGACCGCCCCTACAAAGCCGGTTTCCTCTATCCACACCCCCTAACTCCACATCTATTCCCTTATCTCTTGTTGTGCTGAGCCGTAAGTGTGTAGATGGCACCTGGAGTTATTTTTGCTATTGCCCCTTCCATTCTCCCCCCCCCCCCCCCCCAAAAAAAAAAAAAGATTTTGGTGCCCCATGCTAGTGGTTCTCAACCCAATCCTAAGGCCCCACTCAGCCAGTCAGGATTTTAGAATATCCAGAATGAATATGCATAAGATATATGTACATACAATGTAGGCAGTTTATGCAAATCTATCTTCATTGGGGATATCATAAGAACATAAGAATTGCCATACTATGTCAGACCAAGGGGCCATGAAGCCCAGCATCCTGGTTCCAACAGTGGCCAATTCAAGTCACAAGTACCTGGCAAGTACCCAAACATTAAATAAGCAATAGTAGCTTGAGATTTATTAGTTAATAGCAGTTTATGAATTTTTCCTCTAGGAACATCTCCAAATCTCTTTTAAACCCAGTTACACTAACTGCTGTAACCACATCCTCTGGCAATGAATTCCAGAGCCTAACTATGCGCTGAGTGAAAAATAATTTTCTTCAATTTGTTTTAAATAAGCTACTTGCTAACTTCATGGAGTGCCCCCTAGTCCTTCTATCTGAAAGAGTAAATAACAAATTTACATTAACCTCTTCAAGTCCTTTCATGATTTTGTAGATCTCTAACATATTCTCCCCCCCCCCCCTCCCTCCCCCAGTCATCTTCTCCAAACTGAACAGCCCTAACTCCTTAGCCTATCCTCATAGGGCAGCCGTTCCAAGCCCCTTATAATTTTGGTCACCCTTCTCTGTACCTTCTCCATCGCAACTATATCTTTTTGGAGATGCAACAATCCGAATTGCACACAGTATTCAAGATGCAGTCTTACTATGGAGCGATACAGAGGCATTACGACATGCATTGTTTTAGTTGTCATTCCTTCTTAATAATTCCTAACATTGTTTGCTTTTTTGCTCACCCCAGCACACTGAGCCTAGATCTCTTTCTTGGGTGATAACTCCTAAGATAGAACCTAACATTGTGTAACTACAACAAGGGTTATTTTTTCCTAGTTGCATCACTTTACACTTATCCACTGCCATTTGGAAGCCCAATCTTCCAGTCTCACAAGTTCCTCCTGAAAACTTGGACTGGGTAGATACTGTATGTCCTGTAAACAAAGTTGAGTACTCCTGCCCTAGGCAGCCACCTATTTTGCCTAATGGAAGAACCAGCCCTGATCGCACAATCATATGTATGTACTAAAGACTATAGAACAGCAAATATCTGCAAGCTTTACCTGGATATTTTTGTGCCAAATTCAATAGTCTACCTTTAACTGCATGATAAATGTAACACCACAAACTGTTGCAATCAATAGTTCCATGATAAAGTTTCTTATTCTGCAGTAGGCAGACCTGGCTACTCCCCCAGCTAGAACATTTACTAATACTTTACTGAACTTGGCCCATGTATGGAAAACTACTGGCAATGCAGAAGCATGCATTGACAGAGCCAAAAATAATACCCCTTAAAAAAAAAAAAAAAGCCTGAAATTTGGTCCAGAATTTGTTCTAGCGATGTGGATGGCCTCCTTTGTGTCGTGCCTTGAACTACTACTAAAAACACAGCAGCGCTGCTCGCTCAAGGTTCAAGGGAACTAGCAGTGGTCAGAGCCATGTTGGCCATGTAAGTCCAATAAAGTATATGTATTGCTGCTCTCGCCATCTGCTAATAAGTGCTCATTTGAATAGTTAAATGTGCAGGTGCACTGGTCTATATTCTGTTTCTAGAATAAGTGATGTCATCTCTCATGGTGTCATCATCATAAGACATTCTATAATGATCCCAAATGCAATTGTGGGTTTTCACAGTGATCAAGAGGAAAAAGGAAAATTATTTTAACCAGCTGAGAGGAGTAAGCAGTTAAACCTAGCAGGCTTCCTCCATCCCCACTAGTCACTGTAAATATTTAGTCACAAAAAGCACAAGAAATAGAAATCCTGCCAGAGGAATCTGGCAACAGATGTACATCTTGGAAGAAAATGGCTGGAGTCTGATATACAATTTTCCACTGATTGTTAACAGTGTACAGCAGCAGCATGAGAGAGGTGGTTATGGGGCAGATATACTGAGCATTTTTCCAATACATCTGGTCCCTATGAGCCTTTCAATCAGTTTTTTCACATAAAAAAGCAGAGTCCTCTGCATTGCAACATTTAACAAACATCTGAGACCTCTTCCCTAGCTGAATACGTCTCGTCTGAGCTGTCAAAGGTAATGCAGCATAAGGCGTGCTAAGTCAGAAAAATATATGCTGTCTTCTTTTTGATAAAAAAAGATCGCTTCAAAGTTTAGCAATTTTCAAAAAGACTCATGTTTTATTATTAAGTTATTACTGTACAAGAAGTTGCTGTACAGTAATAACTTGCAAATTTTGTTATGGACTGGTCCCATGGCTCAGCACACTGCAGCAGATGGGAACTGGGTTTGGATATTCTGTATGTCAAATCTGGGTATGCAATGCATGGGGAAGGAAGGAAGGAAGACCGGGGCCGCTCCCTTGGCAGCCCCTGCCAGCCAGAGAGCAATGCCATGATTACACCTCGGAGGTCTTATCCCTTCAGCCTGAAAGTGTTATCTAGGACCAACAGAGCATGGTTGTTGAGAAGGAATACCAAGGCCAGAGCGAGTAATAAAAGCAAGTAAGTATAAAAACAAAAGGCTGGTGTGCACCAACTAAACCTTTCACAGGGCTCTGCTAGCTCTGGCTTGAGGCACCTCCACATCCTACTTCTAGTTTGAATTGGTCCCATCCTACCAGCAGCGTGTGACTTACAAGTCCATTTGCCGCTGCATGGGATGTTGCTTTAAAAAAAACCAAAACATTTTGCAGCACTGCATGTTGTTAAAAGTAAACTCTGTTAAACACAAATAATGAATGATAAGCCCCTGCTCAAGCAACGTTGAGGATATATTCTGGTTTAAAACCTGTCCTGTAGCAGCTTAGTCGTGCTGCTTTACTAGAGTCTGTTCCCGCTGGTGCTGGCCCCTCTTCTTTTGATGACATAAACCAGGATTCCTTATTAAACCTCTGCTGTGACGCTGGGGCTGTGCACACATGCTTCATTGTGCGTTCCTTCATGCACACGTAGCGCATGCCGTAACTTTAAGGTGAATTTTAAATGCTCAGCACACGCCAAAATCGGGAGAAATGTGAATATGTAGGATCGACACACACTGAGCAGATTTTAAACGGTGCCCAAATATGCAGGTACTTGTTCAAATGAAAAGTTCCAAAAAAAAAAAAAAAGGGCGGAGTGTGGTCTGGGCAGGGCGTGGGCATTCCTGGATTTCACCTTGAAATTTGCACATAAATACTTATGCACACAGGAGCACATCAGGCTCCCTGCTGCATAACCTTACTTCTGCTACGAAGGGCCTGTAAGTAATAAAATAAAGATAAATAGGCAGATTGGCTGGGTTTAAAAGATTGGAACTAACAGGAGAGAAGGGAGACTATTAAGCTAAAGTGGTTTGGAAGTCCTATCCCTTACCGGAGCAAACTGGGAAAACTGGAAATGGCCAGCATGCATGTCTACTAAAATTCCCACTTACATGGTCGAAGCGGCATTTGTGCACATAAGCACACATGCGCACAGTCTATAACATGCGCATATATTATAAAATGGTTACATCCTTGGGCGTGGGCTGACCAACACGCACACGTGTACCCATGCGTCTGTTGAAAGGTTAGCATCCCTATGTTTATCTAGCTATAGTTTTTGTTAGGTATGTCATTTAAATTTCTGACTTCTCGCTTTTTTGATAGGGTTGAGTGGTATTGTTGATAAATCAGCCTGACGTTACCTTAATTCATACTTTGGATTACCTAAGGGTTAGCTTCAGGCAGATATGTTCATCATTGGATGTTTCTTTAGAGCTTTGGTAAAGTCTTCCTATCCTGCCATTGATAAGTTTATTACTGAGCATGTGTAATTTTTTTCAAGTTTTTTCTGGTGCTGTACAACAAATAATATGCCTCAAGGAATCTGTGTAATCAATGGCCAGGGTCGATTGAGTGTTATTCATAAAGCTCTTTCAACAAAGACAAATCGACTAAATAGATCATTAGCAATTCTACCACATTTGCCATTGAAGGAGGCTTTATCCTTTTCTGTTATTAGTACCCCTCTTAATTGCTTATACTGTCTGCTCATTGAATCTCAATCAGATAAAGGTTTTCAACTTATTGATAATGATTTAGATATTTTATGTTTAACAGAGCTGGCATACAGCTGCTGCCATCTCATTATTACAATTGACATATCCCAATGGCTATCAATTCTTTCATAAGTCCCAACCAAGGAAAAGGGGAGGAGGAGTTATCTATAAAACACATCTTCCTTTAAAACTCCTAATTCTAGAAGTGGGTCATGGGAGTGAAAGTTTAACTTTCACTTTTGATCATGTTACTCCACTATTATGGCAATTGCATTGGCTTCCAGTTATGCAAGGCATTAGATTTAAGGTTATTATGTTAGTTTATAAATCCATGCATGGGGATGGACCATGGCACCTGTCAAATTTCTTTAGTTAAAAAAAAAAAACCACTTTCCCACACAATCCTTAAACTCATCTACTCCATAGCTTTTGGAAATTCCTAATTTTAAACTGATTCATTCTCAGCAAACCCAAAAATGGGTATTATCAGTAATTGGTCCAACTCTTTGGAATACACTACTGCCCGAATTACAAACTATTGAGGCTATCAAAGTGTTTAGAAAGAAATTTAAGAGTTATTTATGTCTAGAAGCTTTTAATAGTTTGTGTAATTTGTTTTAATTATGCAATTTGCATGCTTTAAGGCTCTGCTGTGATCCACTTGGAATGACTATCACACAAGTGCAATGTAAATAAATACCAGCCAACCTTAAACCCAAGCCCTGAGGAGTTTAGGGTTTGTTCTTCCTGGACAAGCTATTTGACTTCAAGAGGACTGAATTCCAGATGAGCGATTTTTCTCTCTATTAAGACTTTTGTTATCAGTATTGGATGCAGTCCCCCAGTCGGCCCAACAGAAGCCAGCCCAGCTTCATGAAGGTGTTTTTTCCCTACCCCTTCATTGTTTACATTTGTGCTTGTAAATTCCTGGACCAGAATTTTTCCAATTCCTAGCTGTAGTTCGATCTTTCTGGATTTCCTGGCTCCTGCCTAATGGACTTTTGTCCAAAGCAATACAGTGCGCTCAGCTGAGCGCACTGTTTAACCCGCAGTCGGACGCAGGATAAATAGGCGCTAATTCACCCCCTAATGCAATAGAGGGATTAGCGCCTATTTAACGCGCGTCCGACACGGAGTGAATGAGATAGCGCTCATCACATGCAAATGAGCCTATTAATAGCTGAGCGCATTGAAAAGAAGTACAGAAAAGGAGAAAAAAAACTGCTTTTCTGTACTTTTTTTTTAAAGTTTAAAAAATAAATAAACGCGGCAGACTGCCAAGTTATGAAGACCGATGCTGGTAATAAAAACAGTCGCCGATATTATCGGCGGCCGTTTTCATTACTGGCAGACTGCCGGTTACGAAAACAGAGGCTGAGTTTACCGGCGTCAGTCTTCATAACCGGCAGCTGCGGTGGGTCGCGTTAGGAAGAAGGTGCTAAGGTCGTGCAAGCCACCCTAGTGCCACCTTCCTAGTGCGACCCCTCCCTAATTTCCATATTGCATGGTGCCCCTCTTGCAGGCACCATGCGTGCGTTAAAAAAGCGGGCGCTGAAAAGTCAGCACCCGCTTTCAGCGCACATAATTGCATCAGCCCAATTATAAGGGGATTAGGCACCCTAAGCAATCCTCAGCTTTGCACGCCCTCACCCCAATGCTATTTAACTTTCAGGTCCATCGGCCACCCTAAGATTTTGATAAATAACAATCATGATGACTCGCCCCTGAGCAATCCTAAAAAGTCACCACACACCCAATTGGGCATCATAATTCTAAAAATTTAATTTTCATGTACACATACACACACAATTCAGAAATCATAAATCATCTGTGATGGGGGGGTGGCGATGACCCCGAGCTGAGAGCACGTTCAGAGCTCTCTCCCCCGGGTGGACTGTGGAGTTTCTTTTAACTTATGTTCATTTTTACCAGCCTGACTTGTGGAGACGTGCTGGGATCGCGAGTGTCGATAGATATCGCCAGAGACCTGATGGCGGGCTGCTCGAAGAGGGTCGGCCTGGAGAAGTCTGGTGGTGGTGAAGACAAAATGGCGCTGGAGGGCCTTTCAGACACAGTAATCTGCGATCTTACCCAGGTTGTCAACGCCGCTCTGGCAGATCAGCTTCAGCGTATTTTGGTGGATGAGCTCCAGGAGCAGCTGGAATCCTACAATTCTTCTCTGCATGAGGTGCGCAGTACTCTGAGCACGAGGACCGCATGGTAGTGGTGGAATCGGAAGCTGCAGCGGCCTGGGAGAAGTATCGGTCCCTTGAGGAAAAGCTTGACGATTTGGAGAACCGCAGCACATAGTTGGGGTGCCTGAGTCGGTGCATGGAGAAGAGCTGGGGTCCTGTGAGAAATGGCTTCCGGAGCAGATACTTGTTTAGGTAGCTGACAGGCCGGTGCTGGTGGAACGTGTGCATAGGCTGGGTCCTGGGGGTCTGGATCAACAGTGGCCGTGGAAAGTAATTGCAAAATACCTCAACTACACTGTCAAAACGAAAATCTTGCATGCGTACTGTGACGAGCAGGATGTGGTTTATAAGGAGGCTTAAGTTACTGATGTTCCCGGATTCCTCGACCAAGGTGCAGGCAGCCCTGAAGGAATGTTCTCCTTATTGCACCCGGCTTTTTCACCGCAGCATTAAAGTTTTCGCTGCAGTTTCCTGCTCACCTGAAAGTTTTTCACAGTGGTGGGCCTCATTTATTTACATCGCCTCCGGAAGCCAAAGCACTTCTGGATAAATGGCAATGACTCTTTTCAGGGAGTAGGAGCTAACCCGGTTTGTTCTTCTTCTTTGCCTCTGCTTTGGTGATCCTTGGAGGCCGATGCCCTTTTCTCAGCTTTTGTGGACTGGGCATCTCTCTGTGTTTCTCTCTCTTCTTTTTTTGCCTCAGGTTGGTTAATAATGCCTTGGCGACTGGACCTCGGGGTGACGTGGCGCTGCTGGTTTGAGTCTTGTTCGCTATTGTGCATTTGCCTGGGGCACCCGTCTTCTCAGTGGGAAAACTCCCTTTGATCATTTCTGAAATTTATTGCTGGTTCTTTTATGGCCTGTTGTCAACGCTCAAGAGTAACTGATTCGATTGTCACATGCGTTCCCTCCGCTGTTCCCTGCAAGCCCCTGGATAGCAGCGGCCTTCTTCCTGTGGACCTGCTCTGTTTGGGAGCTGAGTGTGCTTGTAAAGTATTAGGGGTTGAGAGATGGTGGGGGTATGGTCTTTCTTTATTGGGGGGGGGGGGGGGGAGTGTGGATGGATGAATGGGTTGTGTATGGGGGTGGCTGGTTTTGCCTGTGGGTGGATCTTGAGGACCAGAGATGACTCCTTTATTTGGGTTTGCTCAGGAAAGGGGGGAGAACCTAGGCTGGGGGGGTTTCTCCCTACTTGCACTGTCATTGATATTGTGGGTATTTTTTTTATTTTTTTTTTTGCATGTGCTGGCTCTATGCCTAATGTAGTATTTTCTTCGGGTAATGTCGATGGTCTGCATTCCCCTGTTAAACGTACCAAGCTTCTTACTGAATTGCGCACACGAGGGGTGTATATTGCTTTTCTCCAGGAAACTCACCTGGATGAGAGTGAACAAGCTGCAGCTTAGCTGGGTGGGTCAGTCGTCTCTTTTTCTCCTTTAGCTCTCACCAGCGAGGGATGGCTATTTTGATGAACAAAAATATTTGCTTTCACAAAGGAAGAAGTGTTCTCTGATCCCAATGGCTGCTTTGTTATAGTGGTGGGGGATATCTTCAAGGACAAAAGGTGGTGCTTTTAAATGTATATGCTCCAAACCTTTTCCAGGTATTGCCTTGCTTGCTCCCGAATACAGAGTTACAGCCACTACAGCATAAGCTGTTTTCCTTCATTTGGCGTAGATGCCCCCCCATGGGTATCACGACAGGTACTTAAACCTCACAGCTTAAGTATGTTATAGACTGCCACGACCTAGGCTCCACTAAACAATGGTTAATAATTGAACAGGACTTGGCTGGGGGGGGGAGGGGAAGGGGGTTTCCCCTTCATGCTCTGTACTGGCCTACTTCCTGCACATCCCACGAACTTGCTTTACTCCCCCCGGGTTTACAGACTGCACTCACGCTATGGAAGAGATGGAAGTCAATGCTTGTGGGCCCAAAATTGTACTCAGCCTCATCTTCCATTAGGTCCTTAAGAGAATTCCCTACGGGATTGAGGAATACTACGTTCCGGAGGTGGAAGAAAGGCGGATTGACCTGTCTAGGGCAGCTGTGGTCTAATGGGATTGTCCCCTTTACAGAGCTACAAAAACCTTTAGATTACCGAGGGAAGACTTTTTAGTTTATGCTCAGGACTTTGTATGTACAAAAGGCCCCCAATAGGACTTGAGCCAAAACCATTCAATCTTTGAGGGTTATTGTATTCTTACGGGTAAGTTACAGAAGAGTATATCTAGGATCTACTAATTACTCATCTCCGGTAAACAGGCAACAGCTACTCATTTGGTAGCATGGGAACAAGATTTGGGGATCCTGTGTGGGAGGGATAAATGGGAGGAGTGCTTTAGGACACTAGGGAAGTTTTCCATGTCAGCAACAATGATGGAGAATAGATATAAACTTTTGTTCGGTGGCATTATTCCCCTGCTAGATTGGCATACTGGCTTCCCGGGGGATCCCCCCTCTGCTGGAGCCAGTGTTCTCAAACTGGTGCATTCATACATATGTGGTGGCAATGTTCCAAAATTAGATTGTACTGAGAAGAATGTCAAAGGTTTACTGAAAGCATATTGGGGGTGCAGGTCCCGTTACAGTTGGAACTCTGGCTATTGGGGCTCCCCTACCTGGAATTGGTTGTCTAGAGACAGGCACTATTCACATTTATTACACCTGCAGCTCGCCAGCTGGTAGCCGCCCAGTGGAAATCATCTGATACTCCTCGTATCTCTCAATTAGGTATCAAGCTGAGACATTCAATATATGGAAAAACTGACAGCTAGCAGACGTGATACTTTACCCAAGTTTTACAGAATCTGGACAGTGATGATGAAACACAAGGTGATGGGAGAGGGCTTATAATGACTGCTGCTCTTGTTATCTTGCTAGATAGGCCAGGACCCAAATTGGGTACAGAGGGAAGGGCTAGAATGGACGAGTGGTGTCTGACTCATATTGGTATTTGAGTGAGACGTAGGGGGTGAAATATTTAATTGTGTTATCAAGTCTGCTGGGATGGAGATGAGGGGCGGGGTGGTTGGACTACTTGAATGGGAAGAGAGTTTGGACTGGCTCTCAGATCATGTTATTATGGCAGTTTGTACTCTTCTTGTAGATCATAATTAGACTGTATCCGACAGCTGATGTTTATTGTATGTTCAGTTATATATTCTTCTCAATAAAAATTGTGAATAAAAAAAAACAAAACTGTATGCTCCCAATATTTACTCACAACCTTTTTTCCTATGTTGGTGGCCAAGGTATCTGCATGGGAAGGTTTGGATGAACTATATGCACTAAACTTTGAAGCCCATTTGCAGAACCTCAAAAAATTATTGCATAGGTGGTGGGCCCTCCCTCTCTCCCTGATGGGTCATTGTGCTTCGGTGAATTGTGATACACCCTAAACTGCTTTTCCCCCTGAAAATGCTTCCCCTCTGGCTAAATGCATGATCTATTAATCTGTTCTATGCGCTGGTGCATAAATTTATCTGGCAAGGCAAGTGTGCCCGCATAAGTTTCGATGTGCTGTGCGCTTAGGTAGGAATCATGAGGGGGTAGGACTTCCTGACCTGCAGGTTTATAACGTTGCTATTCTTCTTTGTTATGTTCAGGAAAGGGCTTCTCCCCATTCCATGTCTGATGTGGAGGGATTGATGTCGGATCAGGTATTCCCTTATTGGCCTATTAATTTGCTACATTTACGCCCAGCTAAGCTTTCTTCCTTGCGGATTAGGGTATTTTGGCACTCTGCAGCCCACAGAGCTTGGGAGTGGTGATGGAATTCTCTGGGTTGCAGTTCTGTGGTCTTTCCGTATTTGACATGGGTGGGGAACCCAGATTTTTTTTGCCTGGCTTGGGCAACTCTGTTTTTCGGGAATGGCTCCATAAAGATTTTTACAACCTCTGTCACTTGGGGGACTGTACAGGCTTCCTGTCTGTATTCTTTTGATCAACAGCGAGGAATGGGATATCCCTTGATCACATTTTTTTTTTTTGCTTATTTACAAGCTCGGCCTTATTGTTCCACTGTTTATGCATGCAATATTTCCCATATTCTTTTGACCGATGAAGAGGAGAGTTTTTTTGGAAACACTGGCTAAATTTAATAAAATTGCAATGTGGTCTAATCATTTCAGACAACGCCTGCCTACCCCGCATATACAGCGCTTAGTGGCTTTGTGAGTGAAGATCTGGGGGCTCCTATCGCTGCTGAGCAATTGCTTCAGGCCTTTAAGGCAGTGCATTAGCATTTTCTCAGGGCTAACATGAGGGAAATTCAGTACAAACTTCTTCGTAGAATGCATATCTCCCGGGTCCTGGGTGTTACAATGAAAGTGTGGGACTCTGATCTCTGCCTGAAGTGCAAAGCCTCTGCAGGGACCCTTTGCCATATGTTTACGGGGTGTACAAAGTTGCAACCCTTTTGGAGTAAAGTACAATCTTTCTTAGAGAGGGTTGTGGGCTGTCAAAAACCCTGGTCGGGGATCGCTGTGTCTCTGGGCCTCTGTGGAGGAGGGTCTGCTGTAACTGCAAGAAATTTCTTAGCGCCAGAAGGCACTCTCCTCTTGGCAAAAGTCTATTTTGCTTAAATGGAGCCTGGAAGAGATCCCGGTGTTTGCTCAGTGGAAAAATTTGATGATGCAGCAGCAGGTGCAGTTTGAAATGCTTCAAAAAAAAAAAAAAAAAGAAGGAGGCTGCTTCGCTGAGGTCTTTTCTGCACAAAGGGGTTATTATATGCTTTGGGACAACGTCAAACTTGTTTCATAAGTTGTATGGGCCGTACTTTGCCCTCCTACAGATTTTTCGGTGCTCAGGGGGTTACCGCAAGGGGGCTCTTTTTGCCTGCTGGCCATTGCTTGGGGAGGTACTGGGTTGGATCTCTCCGGTCTCCCTATGGGTTATGGTTGAGGTGATGTGTTTGGGTATGGATGTGTGTGTGTGATTGTGATGGGGCTTTCTCCTCTATCTCTCTCTTATGCTTTGATGTGTTAATTGGAAAAGCTTGATGAGTCATTGGGCTACCTATATTGGCTCTCTTATGTTAAGGCTAAGCTGTTCGATGGATGTTTTTGTTTACTTGACTGTTATGACCAATTGTCTTTATATTTTCCTCTGATTCAATAAAGATGAAGTTATAAAAAAAATAGATAAATAAATCTGATTTTTGGGGTAGACTGCAAAAAAAACAAAACAAAAAAAAACCCCAAGAAATCTCTGACATGGTTGGCCAGCCCATGCAACCAAAATTAACATTCTGTTGTCATCTCAGGACCAAGGACACAAACTCCCACCATTACCAGGCATTTTGTGAAGTAACACTCTGCAAAATAAATAGTCACTCAGAACCCATAGTCTATGGCAAACACTAACTTACAAACTGCAAGAGCTCTATCTATGAAAAGGTACACCACAAATATTCTGCACACACACCACCTATTGTGGAAAACAGAAAACTCAGACTGCCATCGATCCCTACAAGGCAGCAGAATACCTCACCTCTGTCAAATATGCAGAACACAAAAAGACCTTCATTAAATACAAAATAAGTGACCATGAACTAGAAATATGCAGGAATAGAATGAATTCTAGCCTGACTTCCCCCTTCGCTCCTGCCCCAACACAACCACCTTTCCTCCTGTTCCCTGCAGACAAGAGGAAAGGGGCTGGATTCAGGAGCAGTGGCTTATGTTTTGTCTTGCAGTGACTGCTCCAAGCTCACTTCCCCTCCCTCCCTGAAGATAGGAAAGGAGGGGCTAGATTAGAGAACAGATGACTATTTCTTGCTCTTCCCTATGCTCTGCTTCAGGTTTATGTTTCTTAAAATGTCTTAATTGCCTATACACTAAGCCCAATGCAACATACGCCTCTCCCCTTTCTGTTCTCTGCAGGCTACCTGGGAGGTGAGGGGCTCAAGCAGGAAGTAGAAAGCTGTTGAATTCTGCCTGAGATTTTGACAGAGATCATAATAAGCATATACATAAGTCTTCCCTGGTGCTACCTTGTCTGCCTAATAGAAGAAGCGGCCCAGCTTGTGGCTTAAGAACATAAGAAGCCCAGCACCTTTGTTTGCAACAGTGGCCAATCCAGGTTACAAGTATCCAAACATTAAATAGATCCAATGCTACTGATACCGGTAATAAGCAGTGGCTAAATGGTAGTGTGCATCTCCACTTCTGAATCTGCTTTCCAGTTCTTGGTGGTTGGCTTTGTACCAGCAGTAAACCTTAAGAGGGTCCTGAGCCCTCGCAGGTGCCCACACCCAGCCAGCAAATCTGACAAAACAATATCTATCATTTTTGCTCAGTCTCTATAGATTACAACCAAGGCCAATGAAAATATAAATTCCTGCAGTTCTTCTATTTTGCATATTTATGTAGGTTCCTGAATCTCCATACTTTAGCACAAAATTCCCTATGATTTTCTGTTCTATTCCTCCTCCTCACCAGCAGAAGGATGAGCAGAGACTAGCAGGGGCCTGCCAACCCCCCAGTAGATCAAGTAGGCTTTGGATGGCAAGTTCTCCTGCAGTTGTCTTCTAGGACGATGATCTGATCAGAGCCTTCGCATGAACAGGATCACAAAGGAAAAATCACTTTCTGTGGAAACCAGGAGAGAGACTGGATAAAATGGGCTAGCAGAAAGGGGCTCCTGATGGAGGTCTGGAAAGAGGAAGAGGCTACCAGAGTGACTGTGCTGGTCATGCTGCTCAGAAGCCACAGCTTTGTTCTCTAATCCTAACCCCAGGGCTCAGAGAAGACAGAAGTCCAAGTGATTGAGAAGACAGGGCTGGGAGCCATACAGACAAACCACCCAGCATGAAAGGTCCAGTTGAATGTGGAATTGTCACACCTAGATGGACTATGAGATATCCTGGAAAATGCAATAGGTCCACCTTACCTCACTAGGTCTTACTTAGCCTTGCAGAGGGATAGCGCCGCATGCCCTAAGGAGGAATGTGACATTTTAATTATATGTGTTTATTTCTCTCTAGCTGGGAGCCTAGCATGCACCTACACTTCAATTCCACCCCCAGTGGATTGCCACGTTCCTGCATTCCTGTAACCATTTCTCTTGAGGCTGAGCCTGAAGCATGGCAATTTAAACAAAGCCCCACAATTCATGGAAAATTATCTCAGTGAAATTTGTGCATCAAGGAGGAAAATGACAAAAGTAAAAGTATTTCATCTGGTTTTTTTTAAAGCAAACAGATGAATTAAAGAGAGAGTTTGTGTTGCGTGCTGAGTGAGTTCTGAGATGCTAGGTAGCGAGATACACTTTTGTCTCAGCTCATCCACATTATTTCGCCAGAGGCTAAGCCAGAAACTGGAAGTTTCTGAAGCAGCCTCAGCTTCCGACACATCTTACAAGAGGACAGGGAATGGGAGATGCCTTGGCCAAAGGCTTTTGAAAGATATAGAAGGATAGTCAGCTGTCTGTTGCCGTCGGTAGAGGGACATCAAACCTTCTGTAAGCTATCACCTCACACCCTGCTTAATACTAAAACTCAAGGAGCCAGTTTTTTCAGAATAAGCACCATGCACTTTATGCTCACATGTACAACATGCTAAACTAAGTAGCCGAGCACTGCATTACTCATTCAAACTTCACCCAAGAGCAAGCGACATTGTTTGAAACATCCGTGCAGAAATCAACCAGAAACAAAAAGTAGGTCACGGCATAATGCCAACACAGTGTGTATGTAACATAAGAAAAATGCTGCCCTGCTGCTGCTTTACTTTCGAGTTATTTCCACTTGTCTACATCTCAAAGCTAACCACTTTCTTATCCAAGACCAAATCAAAATGCTGACAGCTCACATTAGGCGTGGGAATGATGACCCTCTGACTGCAATTCCTGGAACAACTGACTCTTCAAATCCTGGTTTATTTCCCTTAAGAAGAGAGAGTGTTTCAAGAGAACAAAATTACATCCAGAGCGAGCACTAGAGACTAGGAGCAGGAACCAACTCTGCCCCAAGTACAGTCTGTTGTATGGGTGCAAGACAACTGCTTAAGCTGATAAATGCACCAGAAAATATTCTGCTGCCATGTGACTCAATAACAAATTAAGCATATGTACTTATTTAAACAAAGAGGATAATGAGCTTTTGAGCTCATATCCCATATGCACAAAAGTGTGTTAGCTTTCTCATGGTCACATAGTGAAAAAGGATAGTGCATCAGCTCTGCATCCCAGGGTCAGCATGGCCTCTGCAGCACATCCCATACCCCCTGGTAGAGTTTGAGTAGAGTGGGAAGAGGCGGGACAGGTGATGCCTAAGGAACATGGTGTGGGCCTGCACAAGCCAGGATGAGGAGACTGTGCTCACACTGGCCAGAAGGTGGTGGGTGGGAGTAGGAAGAGAGTGATGGGGAGGGGGGGGGGAGAGAAAGTAACAGCAAATGTGTGAAAGAGTGCACTCCCCCACCCCCATCTGATATATCATCCTCTTGCACTGAGGATAGGTCTCCAGGGGCATGTACCCAGGAGGGAAGGGTTAGGATGGCTGTTATAGCTGGTGATTCAATTATTAGGAAGGTTGATAGCGGAGTGGCTGGTGGATGTGAGGATAGCTTGGTAACTCGCCTGCCTGGTGCAAAGGAGGCGGACCTCACGCATCACATAGATAGGATTTTAGATAGTGCTGGGGAGGAGCAGACTGTCTTGGTACATGTGGATACCAACGACATAGGAAAATGCAGGAGGGAAGTTCTGGAAGCCAAACTTAGGGTTCTAGGTAGAAAGTTGAAATCCAGAACCTCTAGGATAACATTCTCAGAAATGCTCCCCATTCCACGCGCAGGACTCCAGAGGCAGGCAGAGCTCCAAATTCTCAATGCGTGGAGGAGATGATGGTACAAGGAAAAGGGTTTTAGATTTGTTAGGAACTGGGCTTCATTTTGGGGAAGAAGGGGGGAGGGCCTTTTCAAAAAAGATGGGCTCCACCTTAACCAGACTGGAACCAGGCTGCTGGCGCTAACGTTTAAAAAGGAGATAGTGCCGCTTTTAAACTAGATGATGGGGGAAAGCAGAGAGTCACGCAGAAGTGTATGGTTTGGAATGATATATCTTTGAAGGTTACTAAGAGAACAGGGAACATAGGGCATCCCAGTAGAGAGGTTGCAATAAATGCCAAAGGGGACCAGGTACCAAGTGCAGAAAAATTCCAAATTACCCGTCAACAAATGAGCAAGTTGTTAATACAAAACAAGAAACATACTTTGAAATGTCTGTATACAAATGCTAGAAGTCTAAAAAATAAGATGGGAGAGTTAGAGTGTATAGCACTGGATGCAGAATTAGATATAATTGGCATCTCAAAAACCTGGTGGAAGGAGGATAACCAATAGGACACTGATCCCAGGGTACAAGTTATATTGAAATGATAGGATGGATCAAATTGGTGGAGGGGTAGTGCTATATGTTAAAGAGAGCATTGAGTCAAACAGGATAAAAGTTCTGCAGGAAACAAAATGCATTGTTGAATCTTTCTGGATAGAAATTCCAGGTGAAAAAGGGAAAAAAATAGTAATAGGGTGTATTACTGTCCATCAGGCCAGAATGAACTGACAGACAATGAAATGCTAAAAGCAATTAAGGAAGCTAACAAAATCAGCAGCACAGTAATAATGGGTGATTTCAATTACCCCAGTATTTGCTGGGTGAATGTTATATCAGGACATTCTAGAGAAGTAAAGTTCCTACATTAAATTAACGATTGCTTCTTGGAGGAGCTAGTATAAGAACCAACAAGAGGGGAAACTAATGTATACCTTGTCCTTAGTGGAACACAGGATTTGGTGCGAGAGGGAACAGTGTTGGAGCCAGTTGGCAATAGTGATCACAACATTATCAAAATTTGACTTAATTTGAGGGAGCACAAAAAATAAAATTTACTACAACAACATTTAAATTTCAAAAAGGTGACTATGATAAAATGAGGACAATGATTAGGAAAAAACTGAAAGGAGCAACTGCAAAGGTTAAGAGTTTAGCTCAGGCAGGGATGTTTAAAAATACCATCTTGGAGGCCCAGAACAGATGTATTCCATGCATTAAGAAAAGCTGGAAAGAAGGCTAAACGACTACCAACATGGTTGAAAGGTGAAGTGAGAGAGGCTACTGTATCTAAAAGAACATCTTTCAAGAAATGGAAAAGGGATCCGAATGAAAAAACCCCCAGGAAAAAGCATAAGCAATGGCAAGTCAGATGCAAAGCACTGGTAAGGAAGGCAGAGAGAATTTGAAAAGAAGCTTGCAGTGGAAGCAAAAACTCCTAATGAAAACTTTATCAGGTACATTTGAGGTAAAAAGCCTGTGAGGGAGTCAGCTGAACCGTTAGATTGTCAAGGGATAAAAGGAGCACTGAGGGAATACAAAGCCATAGCAGAGAGTCTAAATTCATTCTTTGTTCAGTATTCACCGAGGAAGATGCAAGATATATATACCCATGCCAGAAATGATATTCAAAAGTGATAATTCAGAGGAACTGAAAAAAATCTCAATGCATTGCGGACCTTATGGTTGGAAATTTGTAAACTATCAATATGGTATCTGAAGATTGGATGGTTGCCAATGTAATGCCAGTTTTTAAAAAGGGACCAAGGGTTGATCCAGGAAATTACAAACCAGTAAATCTGACATCTGTGCCAGGCAAAACAGTAGAAACTATCAAAAAGAACAAAATTACTGAACACATAGACAAGCATAGTTTAATGGGTTAAAGCCAACAGATTTAACCAAAAATTTGCTACATTTCTGTAAGGGCATAAATAAACGTGCATCAAGGTGAGCCAGTTGGTAGAGTGTATCTGGATTTCCAGAAAGCATTTGGCAAAGTCCCTCATGAGAAACTTTTTAGGAAATTAGAAAGTTATGGGATAGGTGGCAGTGTCCTATTGTGTATTGGGAACTGGTTAAAAGATAGAAACAGAGAGTAGGGCTAAATGGTAAATTTTCCCAATGGAAAAAGGTAAATAGTAGAGTGCCCCAGAGATCTGTTCTGGGGCAGATGCTTTTTAATATATTTATAAATGACCTGGAAATGGGAATAAGTGAGGTGATCAAATTTGCTGATGACACAAAATTATTCAAAGCTGTCAAATCACAAGAGGATTGTGAGAAATTGCAAGATGACTTTGCAAAACTGGTGGACTGGGCATGTAAATGACAAATTAAATTTAATGTAAACAAGTGCAAAGTGATGCACTTAAGGAATAGTAACCCAAATTATAGCTATAAAATGCAAGGTTCCACCTTAGGAGTCACCACTCAGGAAAAGGATCTAGGTTTCAGAGTTGAAAATAGGTTGAAATGTTCTGCTCAATATGCAGCAGCAGCCAAGAAAGCAGATAGAATGCTAGGGATTATTAGGAAAGGAATGGAGAATAAAACAGAGAATATCATAATTCCTCTTTATCGCTCCATGGTGCAACCTCATCTTAAGCATTGTGTTCTGTTCTGGTCATCACATCTCAAGAAAGATACAGCAGAATTAGAAAAGATACAGAGAAGGGAGTCCAAGATGATAAAGGGGAGAGAACGATTCCCTATGAAAAAAAAGACTAAAGAGGTTAGGACTCTTCAGCTTGGAGAAGAGACGGCTGAAGGGAGATATGATAGAGGTCTATGAAATAATGAGTGGAACGGAACAAGTAAAAGTTAATCAGTTGTTTACTCTTTCAAAAGGTACAGAGAATGAAGGTACAATGAAGTTACTGGGTAATACATTTAAAACTAATAAGAGAAAATTTTTTTACTCCACATATAATTAAGCTCTGGAATTTGTTGCCAGAGAATATGGTGAAAACTATTAGCTGCGTTTAAAAAAAAAAGATTTGGACAAGTTCCTGGAGGAAAAGTCCATTAACCATTAAGGTAGAGTTATTCTTGGGATAAGCAGCTTGCAATCTTTCTAGCCCTTGGGATCCTGCCAGGTACTTGTGACCTGGCTTGGCCACTGTTGGAAACAGGATACTGGGCTTCGTGGACCCTTGGTCTGACCCAGTATGGCATCCCGGGTCCCCTGACACCCTTTCACAGACAGGAGAGGAACTGGCCCTTCTACTGTCAAAATCAACACCAACTCTGAGCCAACTCACACTTTGAACCCATGTGAGTCAAAGTGTGGAGCAGCACTAAGCCAGACCCATTTTGACAGTGATGGGCAAGATGGCAGTTCAGCGCCCCTCCCCCTTCTTGGCCCTGGAGAGGCTGGGAGTGGAGGGTTTGGCCTTGCTACAGCCCATACAAGTTTAGATTGTAAACTTCAGGAAGGTGAGTGGGCATGGCAGGGTTAGGAGGAAATGCACCACCTCCCTTCCCTCCAGGCTAAAAATCATTAAAAAAAAATAATAATAATTTGCTAAATACCACAGAACAGAGAATAAACTTAAGTAAAGCACTGCCATACATCTGAATTCAATTATTACAGCTAGAATGTGAAAAGCTATTTAAAATAATACAAATAAAATAGCCTAAAACCCTTCAAAGTCACAAGCAAAATAAATGTGGGGATTTTGAATAGCCTTAAAATCTCAGCATGAGCAATAATCTCTCCCTTCATAACAGCCTTACCAGCATTCCATAGCAAACCTGGAGGAATATTTGGAGTATTTACCTACCTTTATACTCCGCTTTTTGCGGATTACATTCAGGTACTGTGGGTAGAATTGAAAGTGGGATAAATCATGCCATTTAAGCTCAACACGTTCCCGGAAATCACAATAGAAAGACAGATTCATAGGCCATTTAAAAGATCTAAAACATCAATGTGAACCAGTTTCAAAGTTAAAGAAACTGGTGCATGATCAGAAATGGTCATAACCCCTATATCAGACTTGAGTACTTGAGAAAATAAAGAGAAAGATATTAAGAAACAAGTCAAATGAGAATACCCATTATGTGACTTGGATTAATATACAAAATCAGCATCATCTGGATGAAGGACATAGACATACTACACATCTAACAGCTGAAATTCTCTCTTGAGAAAATGCACGCTTCATGCAGAGCTCTATTAGCCTAGGAGGTTTAGCAAACTTTGCACCATCCCCTTATCAGCATATGATCTGGAAACGGACTCATTTCTGCAACCAGTCATGAGAAGAAGTTGTGATTATAAACACTGGGGACATAGACATTACAAATCACATATTTCTGATGATATAAAAAGTTGAAAATAAAAGCACACTAAACCAAAAATGTCTGCACAAAAGGCATAAGCCATGTTTTCCACTCAGAAAACATGTTATGCGCACAAAAAATGATTTCTTCACACAGAACACGATTTGTGTACAAAACTCACCACATAATCCCAACTACAGGACCTTCCCACCATGAACTCCAGTTTCAGCTCCATAAACTAATATTAGCCCCAGAATATTTATTCCGCCTCTGACCAAGAGTTAAGTTTCCAGGGTTAAGAATACGAACTAAGCCTATGCACCTCTCTGCACTCGGAAGGAATAGCTAAAGCCTTCATTAACATGGGATTTGCATGGAGGAGAGCTAATTTGTGTGCATATTTTTTTTTTTTTTTGCACTAAACTCATTGTTAAATCAGGAATAAAGTTGTTTGACAATTGAGTGCACCTTATTACAGCGAGGCCTTAGACTGCAAGAAGAGGTAAAGCAGGAACATCTGGGAAGACCTGAAACACTATCCAGCCCAACAGTGCCCTCCAGTGGTGGAAACAACAGCAACTGCAGGCTGAAAAAAAACAAAGCAGCAAAGTTTATCTGCAATGCCTCAGAGCAAAAACTTAATTCACAAATGACCCTGAGCTGTTGCCAACTATCAAGCACATGCTCCCTAGGCTCTTCCTCGCAAGGTCAATTGGTTGTTAGTAACTGGAGTTTTCTCTTTTTATAGGGAGCCAACTGTTTCTTTTGGGCTTCCAGTTCAGCTGGAACTGGCTTTTACTGGGCTACATATAGTACTATGAGCCTTCATTCACAACTACCCAGGAGTACTTCCCTATTTAATAACCACCCCACCCACACATCTTCTAATATCTCCAATCTAGCTCAGCTGTTGCAGTTATCCTCCTTAGCTAGGAGCCAGAGAAAACCATTCCTCCAGAATCTCTGCACCCCAAATCTGATGTCTAGGTATCACAGCTGTGAATCCTGCCTCCATTGCATCTGCTGGCCCCAGCTGAGCCCAGAAATTTAAATTAGTCTCTTAGGGGTAGATTTTTCAAAGGGTTGCGTGCGTAAGATACGTGCGCAACCCCCGAAAACCTCCCTCTGCCTCCCCCTGCACGCGCCGAGCCTATCTTGCTTAGGCTCGGCGACGCGCATAAGTCCCGGGGCTTGAAAAAATGGGCATTCCGGAGGCCTCTGTCCCGCCCCCAGAACAGCCACCGGGCAGGGGGATGGAGAGCCGGCACGTGCAAGTTACACCTGCCCAGAGGCAGGCGTAACTTCTTCAATAAAGGTCGGGAGGGGGGGCTGGAGGGAACGAAGGCAGGCTGCTCGGCACGCGTGCAGGTTGCACAATTGTGCAACCCCCCCCCCCCACCCCCGCGCACACAGACCCTGGATTTTATAACATGCGCATGTTATAAAATCGGGCGTAGATTTGTTCGCACCGGGTTGCGTGAACAAATCTACGCCTGCATGCATGTTATAAAATCTGGCCCTTAATGAATAGTTCAGATCTCACAATTCCTCTGCAGACTATGATACAACTTGAGTTTCTAGGATTTCTCTGCAAAAGATGGAAAGCATGTGTTGTCCCAACTCCACTGTAAGAAGGTGTAGTGTGTTCTAACCTTTTCATTTTGGATCTCACTCTCCTGGCACTGCATTCTAAATCTGGAGTGGCTCTCTATCTTGTCAGATCTTAATAATAATAGTCACCATCAGAGCTTCTAACCCTTATTCAGCTTGGGCATCACAGAGTGCTCCCTTGATTTGGATTTCAGCGGTATCATATCTCACTGCTCTCAAACTTTCTCAGTTTCAACTACATAGAAAGAGAGAAACATGAGGGAAGAAAAAGGTCCATAACAGCTTATTAAGTCTGTCCATCCACGCCAACTAATTCAGCTTTACAATCTCTATCATTGCCCTCAGAGATCCTTTGTGTTTATCCCATGCTTTCTTCAATTCAGATACTGTTCTAATCTCCACCTCCATGTGAAGGCTGTTGCATGCATCCACTCCTCTCTCTGTAAAGAAATATTTCCTTAGATTACTCCTGAGCCTACTCCCTTTCCTCCTCATCCCATGACCCCTCGTTCTAGAGCTTCCTTTCCATTGAAAGAGGCTCACCTCCTGTGCATGGAAACCTTGGAGGTATTTAAAACCTTGTCTAGGGCAGCGGCTCTCAAGCAGTGTGTCGCGCAC
Source organism: Rhinatrema bivittatum (assembly GCF_901001135.1). NCBI lineage: Eukaryota > Metazoa > Chordata > Amphibia > Gymnophiona > Rhinatrematidae > Rhinatrema > Rhinatrema bivittatum. The sequence continues at coordinate 188,148,373 of NC_042618.1, read as the reverse complement.
TTCCTGGTCTCCCAATGCTCTTCTCTCCCTCTCTTCACCCCAAAAAGATGCACATAATTCTTCAACGAACACTGCTGCTGCTGTTCCTGCCCTGGCTATCAGCACATTCAAGCCCGAAGAGCAAAGGCAGCAGTGTTTGTGGAAGTCAGCAACAGCAACATGGCCGTCTCTTCTTCCTGCCCCTGTGGCCCAGAAGAGGAAGTGATGCTTAGTGGCGCTCGGGAAGAAGAAAGGGCCATGCTGCTGCTGCCACCATTGCAGAAATTGTGTCCCAAGGCTCCCTTTACCTACCGTGATCGCAGGAGCACTTCTATCTCCTTTCTGAGACAGTCCTTCACTGCCACAGACCCAGGGCAGCTACATTCTCAGCTGACTGCTCTGCACTGATCACAGCACAGGCAAACAGCTAAGTGCTGCCTTCTTACTGGTGTTGGGCTAGGGGGGAGTCACTCCTGCTGCAGTTCACGGCCTGTTACAACTCTGCTTTAATAGCAGCATACCAGATGCCTTGTGCAGTAGCTGCCATGTGTGCTGGGGGTGGGGCTGAGGGTGAGTGAGAAGGAGAAAGGGAGCATCTGTATAAGTGTGAGAGAATGTGTAATGTTGAGACTGTGTGTGTAAGTAAGAGAGAAAGCATGTGAGAGAGGGATTGGTCAGGGAGGTGACTGGTGTGCGCGTGAGAGAGAGAAAGATTGGTCAGGGAGGCGGCTGGTGTGCGCGTGTGTGTGTGGGAGAGAAAGATTGGTCAGGGAGGCGGCTGGTATGTATGGGGGGGGGGAGAGATTGGTCAGGCATGTGACTAGTATGTGAGAGAGATGACTGGTGTGTGAGAGACAGACTAGTCATGGGCTCTACGGAAGAGGAAAGTGAAGACAGCTTCAGCAGCCATTGCTGCTTCTGGTGTGTGCTTATTGGCCTGCAAGGGAAAGGAGTAGGAGAGTAAGTTTATCCTTCTTGATTGACTGCCATTTTAATTATTGGTTATTATGTGATGTGTCTGCTGTTTGAAATATTTTATTGGTTTTTAGAGAATGTTTAATAATTTTATAGGTTTTTAATGATTGGTTGTTCTATTTATCAGTTGTTTTGAAACATTTAGTATATTTATTCTAGTTTTAGAATTATTTTATATTTCTTGAGAAATGTATAAATAGAAGTGTGGAGACAAAAACTGAACTGGAAATAGCAAGAAGCCAGACTGAGTGTATGCAGTGCAAAAATGGATAAACTAAGACATTAACTTGATGGTCACTTTATTCTGTATTTGGGGTCTGTCTGTGTTCTGCGTATGTGACCCAGGTAAGGGTATTCTGCAAGCTTGTAGTTTCTGTGTAGGGATTTATAGCAGCTTGTTTTGTTCTGTTTTCTTAACAGGAGGTGTATTGGTGTTTAGGGCCTGGTTAAATATTTGTAGTGTTTCCTTTTCATAGGCAGGGTTGTTACTGTCTGACGGGCCGATACAGTAAAGTCCACGAGAGAGCGGGTGAACGCCCGCTCTCCTGGCGCACGCACAGGCCATTCTCCTGTGCGTGCGATCCAGTATGCAAATTAGGCCCTAGCATCTCTTTTTTTGACAGGAACGGCGGCTGTCAGCGGGTTTGACAGCTGACGCTCAATTTTGCCAGTGTTGGTTCTCGAGCCCGCTGACAGCTACGGGTTCTGAAACCGGACGCCGGCAAAATTGAGCGTCCGGTTTTTGACCCGCGAGCAGCCTTCAAATTTATTTATTTATTTTTTTTTTTTACACTTTTGGTAACTTTCGGGACCTCCGACTTAATATCGCCATGATATGTAAAATCATTGCATACTGAGACCTACTCCTAAAGACAGATGCATTTAATATTAAAATAGCACCTAAGGGAAGAACTTGAAATAAAGTGTTTATGCCCACGCCCAATTGCAAGGTTCATTGAGTTTGTATGAAACTTCTCAGGGTTAATTGTTCGAGCTGTAAATCTGAGTGAACATTAATAATGGACAGGATTTTCTGAAGTCTTCCTGTAAAAAGGGGGCAGGAGGTTAAAGGAAAGAAACTGATGTGCTGAAGATAGCAGTATGGGGGGCGCAAGGGGTACCACCATGGTTCTTAGATTGTGTTTACAGCTTGGGCCTTTGGCAACACTGCAATTAATGAAAGCAAATTGATCATTCAGGAGCTAGTCAACAAAACCCTTTAGAGCAGAGGTAGGCAACTCCAGTCCTGGAGTGCCACTAACAGGTCTGGCTTTCAGGATAACCACCATGAATATGCACGAGGTATTTTTTGGATGCACTGCCTCCCATTGTATGCAAATCTCTCTCATGCATATATTTGGTGGGAATGCTGAAAACCAGACCTGTTTGTGGCACTCCAGGACTGGAGTTGCCTCCCCCTCTTATAGATGCTCTGATGTTTGGAATCCAGGCCAAAGAAACATTCACTAAACTCCCACCATCGTGGCTCAGTTCTAAGAACCTCTGAATTTTGGGGTAGGCGTGCAACTCGGAACAAACTGGAGCAAACAGACCTGGTTTGCAAGATATCCATCAATGAATATTCATTGGGCCTATGTGGTCTGAAAGCAGGTTAATTTGCATAGCTTGGCTTCACAGATAAACCTGACCTGTTTGCCACCCTCAGGGACCAGGGCTGTGCACCTCTGCTTTGAGGGCGTGCTTTTGTTTGCAAGTGACATGAAAATAAACGACATTCCTCACGTCGCTTGCATTGTTTTGCACCCAAAGCAAATTGGGACGATGACATTTTGTCATCTGATCTCATTTCAGATGCCCACACTGTTAAAAATAAAATAAAAATGTTCCTTCAGGTTCTGGACAATCTGCTCCCTCATCCCACACCCAATCACACAAGAAAGTGCTCCAGAACTCTGACAACCCTGCCCCTAACCTTTACGGTGCCCCACAGTAAGCCGGAAGCGGACCACCACAATTCCGAGCCAGCCATCGATCATGTAGGTAGCCTAGCAATGCTAGAAGAAGAGCTGGCAGGAAGAGGAAGTCCTGCTTCCTGCTTGGGGGGGGGGGGGGGGTGTTTGAGAAGGGGCTGGCAGACTGATTGGGCTCCCCAGACCCCAAATTTTTTATTTATTTTTTTTTTTTAAAGGCCAGGTAGGATGGGAAAGGGATCAGGAGGGAGGCCTCAGAATATCATCTATTTTGTATTCGTGCACACTAAAACAAAAACACCCCAAAAAGCCCTGCATACTTCTGCTCTGCACTACCAGGGTTGCTGCTGAGGGGATCCCCTAGTGGGGAATGTATGGACTAAGTGTTACCCTTCAAGTCCTCGTGCTCCATTATAAAAGACGTGAACGACTTAGAGGGAAGGGACGTGACAAACTGCACAATATAGGAAGGGAAAGAGAGATGGGAGCTACCCTAAAATCCATCACGCAGAACCAGGGACCCAGTTTTGGTAGAAGCGTGATAATTCATGAAAAATATGCCAAGGTACCAGCAGATCTGCCAACACCATGCAAAATTTATTGGCTGCATTGGTAGAGAAGAGCCTGGGAGGCAAGGAGATGGTGGCTGCAGATCGTATGCAGGAGAGAGGGAGGTGGTGGCGGCTGCAGCAGCAGCAGCAAACTGAGGTCAGCAGTGGTTAAGAGGTGGTAGTGCCTACTGCAGCCGACTGGCGTCCATTAGCCACAAAAACAAAAAAATTGTGTTGGGGGGGGGGGAAACAGTCTCTCTCTGACAAAATTGCTACCGGTAGAAAAAAAGAATGATGTCATGATGTCCCTATTCATAATCTCCTAAGACTGCCAACCTCTTATCTCAGGGCTGTGTCCTTTCATTACAACGAAAGGCCCAGGGCAGCTATGCAAACACCTGGCATCAGTTAAGTAACTGCTCAAACTACCTAACCCCAACTTGCCTCCCTCCCGTCGTGTTGGACTGTATTGTAGTTTAGGGCCAGCAGTTCCCTCAGACTCCGTTATACTTGCAGCTCAATGGGAACCTGGGGCCGAGATCCGGCACCATGACTCTTCATGCACAACTTCTCAGGGCTGTTTCCCCTTTTTTTTTTTTTTTTTTATATATATCCTACTCCTGCTCTCAGCCACCACCACTCCTGACAGTCCTTGGCCAAGGGTCCACAATGCCAGGGGTCGTGGACTCCAAATGCACAGCACTTGCCATTGAGCCACCAAGCTGGCCTGATTTACCATTTGTAAACAAATCACGGCCTTGCAAGCTGTACCAGTCAAACACACCAGTGCTCTTTTTCAAAGAAAGGCCTTACATTTCTATAAAAATAAAAATCTTTACTTAGGAGTCTCAGTGTTTCTGATAATGGTTTGATGTCTTATGTGGAAAAAAAAATAGTCATAGAGCAATTTATTGGGAATAGAAGTTCAGAAATCTTGGCTCCCACTTGGCTTAAATCCCATGATGCACTACCGCCCACAGTCGGAGGATGTACACATGAATGGCAAGCAGGAATTATTTTGCTGCAGAACTTCAGCAAGAAGTTTGAAAACAGAGACCTGAAGGTCCCTGCTTTGAGGCAGGTGGGTGGGTGGGGGGGGGGGGGGGAGGAGGAACGAAAAACTGCCGAGCTAAAAAAAATAAATAACTAATGTTGCAAGATTCCTTCATGCTGCGGCCAGTGACAAGAATGACTGCTTCTCTCTACCCCACTACCGCAGGGTTACATGTTTTGTTTTGTTTTTTAAAGTCCTTCCTCAAAGTACAATGAATGACATCCCAGGCTCTTACAGTTTTTCCAATAGATAAATCTTTAATCTCCCAGAAACGTTTCCATCAATTGCGCTTTCCTAAGCACAGGGGGCCCTTTGTCCCTGCACTGGTATTGCACACTTTGGAAAAGGCTAAAATGTGTTCTAGGCAGAGGAAGACTTGCGATTGGGTTCTGGCAGTAGATGGCAGAGCAGAGAGTCTTTGGAAAGTTGAAATCCTGATCTTTCCTTGGAGGGGGGGGGAACAAGCTTTTTGGCTTGTTTTGCCACAGGCGCCCAAGAGCAATTCAGGCCCCAAGCCTGCAGTCATGGAGAAGGGCCGCAGAGTTTGGCGCTGTCTCTTTTAAGAGGAAGAGGTGTGCCAAGCAGTGTTCTTACTGAGACAGCTTAGTATATGAATAATGAGCTTGGAACTCTGTGGAGAAAGGAGTCCAAGGCGAGGCACCCTTCAGTTTTTTTGCCCCTCTCCCCAGCTTAGCTCCTGGGAGTAGATCCAGCGGCTCCAATTCTTTAGCTGCAGTGATTGGCACAGCCTTCCCCTCATTCTCTGCCCAGAATCTCCCCTTTGACCCCCTGATCGTAATGCCCGGCATATCCCCCCCCCCCCCGAACCATCTCTCCTATGACGACGACTTTTCTTGCTCCACTGCCCTCAGCTTGATCGGCGTTGCTCCCAAAGATCTTCTGTGCCAGTGGGCTGAGCTGTCCAGCCTCTCTGCTCCAATCCTTCTGTAAAAAGGTTTAGTCACTCTCCTCTGGAACAGGTGCACAGAGGAAGGAGGGAATCTGCAGCCCCTCCTGCTTCCCTGAGCTATCAGTCAACGCTCATGCACGTTCAATAAAACAGACACGAGCGTCTCGGCACAATCATTACAGGTCTGCCCCTTTTCAGTACATTACGTATACTTACAGCAGCCCTGATTCCTCAGGCATTGCTTAATGACAGGAAAGTGCAAATACATGTCCATGCTCAGAGTACAAGCCTGGTTACGAAGATAGATGGAGACACGCAAAACAGATTCTTAAAGGTGATTTTATTAAATAAAAATCATTTTCCCAGCATCCAATATTGTAGTTAAGCAATACAACATGTAAAGTAATTGCCATCTCACTCATTTAATTCATTCATGGATTGCACTGGAATCACCCAAATCATCAAAATTACAGATTTAATAAGGAAGAAAATGACTGTGGAATACTAGAAGCTGGTGTATGTGCACAGTATGCGATTACTACTGACTAAACTACCTACTGGATGAGTTTAATCCGCAGCCGAAGAGAGCGCCTATGCTAGTGAGGGAACCCCCATGAGCCTTAGGTATCTAGCTGGACGATATTCAGATACTACTGATGGGAACTTAACCAGTCTAGAAAACAGCTTCATATATTCTGTAATTTTTTTTTTCGGTACTCCAAGCACAGTCCTTTTACATATATTGACACTTTTGTATTAACACTGTTTATTTCTGTTTGGTTTTTTTTACACAATTCATAAGTATATTTGAGAAATCTTAGGTTTATATTTAAAGGCAGACTATAAAAATATCTTACATAAACCACTGTTTAAAACAGTGTTACTGAACCATTGAAAAGAAAAAAAAAATTAGGACAAAGCACTCCACTAACCTCCCTGTTCATAAAGAGGAAATTTCAAGTTTTGTCTGCAAGCACACGTTTAAAAATTACTTTCCTCTAAAGCTGAAAGTGTATTGGCTAAGGCTTTCTGTCATACCACATCATGAGGACGAAGTACTAAACAATTTTCCACACAACTTTTCTTCCAGAATTCGTGTGCAAATAAGCTCAATGGAAAAGTTACGCATGTAAATTTTCTTACAGTCAACTTCACAAAAAATAGTAATCAATCACCTTGAACAAAACATCTTTCATGCAAAACCTGGCCAGCAAGGCCATTTTCACACAAGTCATTAATGAGCTGCTTTGCATGATTTTCCACCCTTGCAGCTCAATGTTGAATTTAAATAAAGTTTTTGCACCTAGCAGACTACACACACAAACGTTTTCTACTTGTGAAGTCCAAAAATTTGTAAAGTCTGCTTCAAGCGTAAAAAGAGGAAACTGTGCATGTAAGTAAAAATGTATGCACACAACTTGTCACGCTAATGAGCGAAGCAGACTTTGCAAACCTCCTTGCAGTTTAGTACATAAGAACAAACGACTTGCCATACTGGGTCAAACAGAGTGCATCAAGCCCAGTATCCTGTTTCCAACAAGGGCCAATCCAGGTCACAAGTACCTGGCAGGATCCAAAACAGCAGGTAGAACCCATGCTGCTAATGCCCAGGGATAAGCAGTGGCTTTTCCAAAGTCTGTCTGGTTAATAACAGTTTATGGAAGTCACCTCCAAGAACTTGTCCAGACTCTTTTTGAACCCAACTACACTAGCTGCCTTTACCACATCCTCTGGTAATGAATTCCAGAACTTAATTGTGCATAGAGTGAAAACAAATTTTCTCAAATTTGTTTTAAATGTGCTACTTGCTCACATCAAGGAGCGTTCCCTAGTCTTTGTACTATTTGAAAGAGTAAAACCGATTCACATTTACCGGTTCTATTCCTCTCATGATTTTATAGACCTCTATCATATCCCCCTCTCAGCTGTCTCTTCTGCAAGTTGAACAGCCCTAACTTTTTTAAGTCTTTCCTCATAGGGGAGCCATTCCATCCTGTTTATCATTTTGGTTGCCTTTCTCTGTATCTTTTCCAGTTCAACTATATATATATATATATATTCGAGTTGTGGTAACTAGGATTGCACATAGTACTCTAGGTGAAGTCTCACTGTGGAGCAATACAGAGGCATTATGACAATCTCCTTTGATTCTCATTCCTTTCCTAATAATTCCTAACATTCAAGGCTGATGCAATATCATGCACATAAACAACGTGCGTCCAAACCGGGTGCACATTTCTGAACGCACGCACATCCACCTCTCCTGGGAGCTCGATGCAATAGGCAAATGAGCTGCCGTGCTAAAAGGGACGCCCAATGGATAATTTGTGCATCTTTAGCTCGCTGCATGGGGGACGTGGCTGTGTGCCCACAGCAGCCTGGTCAGAGCTCCCTCCCCATCCCCATTGCAGGGCTGTTCCCGATTTGGTCCTTTTCACTGACATGTGACAGTGAATGGACCAATCAGCACCGTGATGGAGTGAATAAATGCATTTTTAAGTGTCAGCACCTTCCCTCTGCAGCGGAGCTGCCTGGGCAAGCCCCCGCTGGAGCCCACTACCTGGGCCAGTGGAGGGTAGTGCTCACCTCTCCGTTTGAGCAGCAGGTGAGCTGTCCACCCCGCCAGACACCGCGCCCAGATTATTTATTTTTTCAAGACTTGCATCATGTTGCTTTCTGTGGTTCCTCCTCATAAGTATCACGATGATCCTAATAGGAGGAACCACAGAAAGGATTTTTTTTTTTGTGGTTGAGCCCTTGAGCTCAGCCTGCCTTAATGCCAGCTCCTGGGCTGGTGTTAAATTTGCCATGTTACAATGGGTGCATTGGCCGCGTGGGGATTTTTTTAAATAGCGGGGTAATAGCCTCATCTACATGGAATTTACATGTGATGAGCACTATTAGCTACACACTGCTTTGGACGTGCGTTTTGGAAGTGCTAGTCCCCGTACTGCATCGGGAGTTATTTTAGCACATCCAAAATGCACGTCCAATCGCGTGTTAAGCAGTGGGCTAGCCCGAGCACACGGTATTGCATCAGCCTGTGTTTTGTTTTTTTTTTTTACTGCCACCATACACAGACACGATGATTTCAAAGTATTGTCCATGATGACACCCAGATCCTTTTCTGGGTGGTAATTCCTAACATGAAAACATCATTATGGGTTATTTTTTCCTATATGCATCACTTTGCACTCAGATTTCATCTGCCATTTGGACCCCCAATCTTCCAGTCTTGCAAGGTCCTCCTGCAATTTATCACTATCTGCCAGTCATTTAACTACTCTGAATAATTGTCTCATCTCACTAATTGTTCCCTTTCCAGATCATTTATAAATATATTAAAAAGTACCGGTCCGAGTACAGATCCCTAAGAAACTCCACTGTTCACCTATCTCTACTAAGAAATCTGAGCATTTAATCCTACTTTCCATTTCCTGGGGAAGATTTTAAAAGGTTGCGCGCGGTACCTGACACACACACATGTTCTGCCGATTTCATAACATGCGCGCGCAAGGGGGTGCACAATTGTGCACCTTGCGTGCGCCGAGCCGCACTGCCTTCCCCCGTTCCCTCCCAGGCCGCTCCGAAATTGGAGCTGCCTGAGATGGAACTTCTCTTCCCCCAAGCCTGACCCTTCCCACCCCTTCCCCTAACCCCCCCCCCCCCCCCCCCCGACCTTTAGTTTACCTTTTGTGCCTGCCTCTGGGCAGGTGCAAGTTGCGCGCTCCGGCCAACTGCCAGCACGTGATCCCCGGCACAGCAGCAAATATGGCCGCTGTGCCAGGAGCCTGACCCCGCCCCCGCCCTGCCCCTTTAGTAAAGCCCCGGGACTTATGCGCGTCACTGGGTCTTTTGAAAATAGGCCCGGCACGCATAACCTTTTTAAAATCCAGTCCCCTGTCCTTTAACCAATTTGCATTCCTATCTTATGATATTTTTTTTTTTCTCAGGAGTCTTCTGAAAATCCAAACACGTCATTATCCATTGGATCACCATTACCTTCAATGTTTATTAACAGCTTCGAAAAAGGTAGCAGACTGGTGAGGCAAGACTGTTTGTGTCCCACTAAACTATGCCTTTTTATAAGTTCTGTGATTTTATTTTTTAGAATAGTTTCTACGATTTTTCCCAGGACTGAAGTCAGGTTTACTAGTGTAAAGTTTCCTAGATTACCCTAGAGCCCTTTTCAAAGATCGGCATTACATTGGCCACCGTCCAATCTTCAGGTACAATAATCTATTTTAATAAGTTACAAATTGCTAGTAATAGATTTGCAATTTCATTTTTGAATTCTTTCAGAACTCTGGGGAGTAAACTATTGATGCAGGCAAATTGCTACTCTAAATTTAGATTGTCAATCGGCTCTATATCATCCAGGATCACCATGACTTATTTCAGTTCTTCCAAATCTCTACCATTAAATACTGTTTCTGGCATAGGTATCTCACCAACATCCTGTTCTGTAAACACTGAAGCAAAGAATTAATTTAATTTTTTCACTGTGGTCTTGTCTTCCCTAAGTGTCCCTTTAATCCCTCAATCATGTTACGGTCCAATCAAGTCCCACACAGGTTTCCTGTTGCAGATATATTTTTAAAATATTTAATTATGAATTTTCTTCTATGGCCAGCTTCTTTTCAAATTCTTTAATTAATTTGCCAATTCTTATACTTTTTCATATCTTCTTCAATTGGATGCTTTTTCCAATTTTTAAAATAAGTTCTTTTGGCTAAAATAGCCTCTTTCACTTCACCTTTTAACCATGCTGGCAATCATTTGACCTTCCTTCCACCTTTTCTAAATCATGGAATATATCCAATCGGGATTTCCAAGATGGAATTTTTAAACAATGTCCATGCCTGTTGTAAACTCTATCTTTGTAGTTGCACCTTTTAGCTTTTGCTATTTTCCTCATTTTATCAGCCTCCCTTTTGAAAGTTAAATGCTAGAGCAGTAGATTTACTTAATGTCCTTCCTTCAGTCATTAACTCAAATTTGATCACATAATGATCACTGTTGAGTGGTCCCATTACAGTTACCTAGCACCAAATACTGCATGCCACTAAGAATTGGATCTAAAATGGCTCCCCTTTTTGTTGGTTCCCAGACCAGCTGCTCCATGAAGCATTTATTTTATCTAGAAACTTTACCTTCCTAGCATGCCCTGAGACATTTTCCCAGTCAAAATTGGGGTCATTGAAATTTACCATCGACTGTGCTTCCAAATTTGTTCTTCCCTAATTTCCATTAACATTTCATCATCCATCTGCTCATTTTGGCCAGATGGATAGTAGTATACTCCCTTCTACTATACTCTTCCTCATCACACATGGAGTTTCCACCTATATGCGAGTTTCATGCATTTAGTCTCCTGCAGTATTGGACTCTATACCATCCCTAACAAAATGCTACCCCCTCCCCTCACCAAGTTGATATACCCTATCATTACAATATAAGTTTATACCCTGGTATAGCACTGTCCCATTGATTATCTTCCTTCCATTAACCTCTAAGTGAAAGGCAACCTGGCAAACAAGGCTACAGAAACAGACAACAAACCCCAATACTGAAAATGTCAAAGGGTACTGTCAGCGACAAATCACCTGCAATGGCTAATCTGACAAATCCAATTGGCTGATTCAGCTGTTGCTGGCTCATGATATGAGTGAACCCACAATACGCTAACCCCACAAAAGTGCACGGAAACTATAAGGGGCTGGCGTAACTAGCCCTAGAATCTCTCAATGCACCAAGTTACATTTCAGAATTCCCGTTCCATACAAAATATATGGTCTTGCTCCTGTGTGTGAAGATATAGATATATATATAGATATATCTCACATACTTGTGTGTTCACACATATACACACTTATGTACAAATTCTCTTAGCAGCATCTTTGATGCTCTGTCTCAGTAGCAACTTAGAAATAAAATAAAAATATGACAGTGGGCCTCAGTATTCCACATATTTATGGTAAGTTTTAATACTGGGTCATTTCCCTAGATGAACATGTAGAAACCCTATAAATGGCTTATTTCCAGAGCACTATGTACACTACTACAGCACTTAGAGAAAAGTCACTACAGGGCCCAGCACATGGATTAGAGGGTTTCCAGCACCCTGCTTAAAACAAAAACTTGCACAGCCTGAAATGAAAAGCAAACAAAATCCCCTGAGAGGTGTGGGCTACAATCTGTGCAAATTGATGCAGAAAGCAGAGATCAACGGAAGGTGAGAGCGAGAAACTGCAGCAAATATGGAGAAATGCAAAATGTACCAAAAACAAGGGGCAGACCAACCGTCAAAGCAAAGCAATCTATGTGGTTCAAAAACGTTTTGCCAATGTTGACTGAGAATTGCGCTCTCAATTCAGCCAAAAGTATAGGTGTTACAGTCACTGAGGCATGGCAGTCCCAAGGTACCATCTTTAGGTACACACCACAATGGTATTTTTAAACCTGCATGTGTGCTTTTCCAGATAAATTCTACCCTCCCCCAGTGATCGTGGAGATTTTGTACCCCCAGCAGCTCTCAAAGCAAAAGTCTATGTGATTTTGTCCCAATGCGGACAGATAGGTTGAGACCTGCACCCATATCGAACTGTTCTTGTGAGATCACACACTGGGGAAGGAGTGCCGACATTTCTAGAAAATCAAAGCTTCAATTTTCAAATCTCAAAAAAATTAAAAAAATTAAAAAAAATGTGGACTTTATTTTTTAAACATTTACTCTAGATCTGATTTACCAAAGGATTTTTCCCATAGACAGAATGGAAAAATGTCAGCTCCTAAATTGTTTCAAACACAAAACTAGGCTTCTTTCATGTGCTGACTTTTTTTTGCAATCTTTACATTGTTATTAGATTATGGTCACGTTTTTGTCTTTCTAACCAAGCAACTTGATAGTTTGACTCTCTCATTCCCTGCTGCCACCATTTGATGTGATATATAGATCAGGGCCTCTATTGGATAGAAAAGGGTCCGAAAATGTCTGCTGGTCTCCATTCTGGGTTAAATTTTTCATGACATTCTTTGGGAATCTGTTAGCGTTCATTTTAAAAATGAAATGCAGATGATCAAATCATCTGTAGTTTCTAGGGTTTTGTTGTTTTTTTTTAATTCGCCAGGTAAACAGAGAATAGATTCATGAAAATAAAGAAGGGCTGTGCATTTTTGATATTTGAAGAGAAAGAAGGCCAGTAGAAGCTGGAGCTAAGGGTGGCCAGTGCAGGGATATCTGAACCCAGACTGCTGGCCTAACCTGAGAATTCTTGGGCTAGTGACATGAAAAAAGCACCTTACCAGACATTGCTGGGTCCCTCGGGGGTTTGTGCTGGGAAGGGGGCAGTCTTAGACGTATATCAAATAAAGACAACTAAATGTACTTCTATCACACTGTATCTCCCCATAGCTATCACCTTTCACCCAACGAAGGAAAGCGGCAGTACTTCCAAAATATTCAAATTTTCCTGGTAATTATTAACATCGCTCTTGCCAATTTCCATTTCATCAATTGCTTTGCTGGCTATTTATTTTTGCGCTTATGTTCTGCTGCATCTGAAAATTTCAATCTGTGCACATAAAAAAATGGACATGCATAATAAACACAAAACATACAATATAAAAATATAAAATCAGAATCCATACACTCAATTAAAAATATCTGGTTTTAATTTTCCTTCTGGAAAAAAGTCATATTTGTCCTCCTAATGTCATCCCTTCAGAGCACTCCAAATCACAGGACCTTCACAGAGAAAAAGCCCTTTCTCTGGTATCTTGGTAATGATACTCTCTAAAAATGTAGAACCGTCAACAAATTTTGATCTGGTGAGCGGAGAATGCAATCACAGGTGTGTAACCTTCATTAAATCTGCCAAAGGATAACCCTCCACAAAAACTGCCTTGTAAAGCAAAGACAGAACCTTAAACTGTCTCCTTTCTGTAACAGGTAACCAATGAACAGGCCACAGATAATCAGGCTTTAAAAGCTGGCATGGTTCTTCTCTTCCTACTGCATATGGGACATGTGCTTTCCAGAAGCAGCAGGACCACCATTTCACCTCATTCTCTGCCTGCCAGCCCACCAGCAACTAGTGACTGATCCCGTTCCCATGGTAAAAGGTGTGCAAGGCTCCTCCTGGGTCGCTCCCACCCCTCCAGATGCAAGAGCTGCGGCACAGATTGTCATCAGAAGCCGATGCACGCTGCTAGGACCAGCACAGCAAAAAGAGGGACTGCGAGGCGAGGGCAGAAAAGGATGACTGGCCACGCTGAAGATGCCGGGCATTCATCCCATTCCATCAGAAAATATAAAAAGGCAAAAAAAAAAAAAAAGCAATCTGGAAATGGGGACCACTCCAATTCAGGATTAAAGACTAGAACCAGGCAAAAGCAGACTCTGAGGACTGGGCAGGGCTGCTTCTCTAACCTCCATTCACCTATAAAATATCTTGGAGATGAAGACAAACCCAGTAGAACGGTGCATCATGCTCTAACTGAAGATTCAGCAGGCTACCAAGTGTAACAAACACGAGGGCTCACCTGGAAGCCAATGACATGCCAGCCAGAGGAATTTGCTTCCCCAATGAGTGGCAAAGACTCCACCAGAAAAGCTAAATGAGCCCGAGCAGACTGCTTCCCAGGACGGTGGTTAAAACAGGAGAAAATCCCTCGCTTATGCATTAATCAACAGCAGATCCCACCAGCAATAAAAATCCGTTTCCTTTAAACTTACCTACAGCTTCTGTTTCAAAAACGTAACATGCAACACAAACTACTTAGAATATGCTACAAAAGTTTACAGTATAGAAAAAGGCTCACAATGAAAGTGCAGTTAATCTCTCCAGATATCAAAAAAGTAGCAAATCTCAGCTCTGGTCCTTGTAGGCCACACACCAGTCTCACTTACAGAGTGACCAAAATATGCAAATTACTTGCTTCTTATACCCACTCCCTCTCCTCTCCAAAGTCACTGTTCTTATCTTGTATGGGGACTTCAAAACAGGAGTGTGCTGAAGGGTCCCTCTGGCAACTAATCACTTTGCAAACATTAAATTTTTAAAGGATAGGTGTGCTGTCCCCTCCCGAGCTTCTGCTACCAAACAAACATCACTCTGCACTACACAGTCCGGTCCTCTGGAAACACAAAGTTCCTTCTCAGGGCGCATGCTGGATGGTCGGCAGACATCCCTAGATGGAAGCTACTTGTACAGATTATTACACGACTCCTGATGCATAGCAGTCCAAGTCCTTCCAGCTTCTATTTGAGGTTTAACAGAGAATCCGCAAGTCTTTTTATCCACAATGGTATAGTTAAAGACTTTTGTGCTGTTCAGGTGCAGCTTAAGATCACAGTTAAAAACTGGAACGACAAACTGCTATACAACCAAGTCCCACATTACTTTCTGGTCATATGATGGTATCAGCTCATTGTAGTCTACTTTTTGCCATGCAAGTGTTTAAAAAAACAAAACAAGAAACTGACACACATCACACATTTGTCCTACCAGGAAACAGAGTGTACATAAGCCAGAAGTTAAAAAGCTGCCACATTCAGGTGACCCAGAAGGGTCTCTGTTTTGCAAAATGACTTTTTACAGGTGGTTCTATTTAAAGAGGAATTTCAGTCCGACTGACCCCCAACCATCGGCTGTGGCACAGACAGGATTAGTAATATAGTAAATACGTGCCGGAAACAGTGCCGGGCTTTGGGTAGGGTGACCTGGGTGGCTGCCCCGAGCACCGCCAGCATTGCCCTTGCTGTTGAGAAAATCTATTTCCTGATCTGCTCACTTAGCCCCAGCTGTTACACATGAAGTCCCAGCCAGAACTGACAGCAGCCAGAGGAGCAGAGAGGAGAGGGGAGACTAGGCCAGGCTCCAGCAAACTAGGAAATTACACGAACAGCAGGCAGGCACGGGAAGCAGAAGGGAGGATGCCTGATCTGATCCAGCCCAGCACTAAGCCTTTCCCCTGTCCGCAGTGCATGAGGGGGGTGCTCAGAGGTGGAGAACGAGCAAATAAACCATTCTGAGGGAGAAATATTGTTAACGGACCATCCAGCACTTGCTGGGAACAGCAGAAGGGGGACGTCCTTCAAAGGTTACTGTGGCATTTTACAAAAAATAAAAAGTAAAAAGACATTTCATCTCTTATGTTTCTAAGAACTAATTTTGCTGTAATTTTATATTTTAAAAACATTTTAATATTTCATTGTTTTTCTGCTTTATTCCAACAGTGCAAGCAAGTATCCTTTAGTGAATTACTTCTTGCAAATACTGAAAAAATATATACAAGGTATCCCCTTAGTTATTTTCAAATAAAAACAAAAAAAATAGAGAGAGAGAGAGAGAAGCCTGGCAGATGAAAATGTCTTACCAGACACTGAAATGACAGAAGTAAAAATCAGAAATCCAAAAAACACACATGCCAATGAATTTAGCCTGTTATTTAAAATATCTTTTAAGCACTAAATCACCAACGAAGAGAGCATTATTTGGGACTGCATGCCTGCCAATGCTCATTCATTCCTGCTCCTGTGCATGTTTCATAGAAATACGCACAATGTATGGGGATAAGTTGGGCGGGGGGGATGCGCCATCAACAATTGTCATCCAGGAGGCCATTAGCCCTAGAACCAGCCCTGCTTGGGAGGAGAGAAAAAAAAAAAAAAGTTTTCTTCATGCTAAGGGACATAGCGAGTGGAAGAAAACCTTGATGTGCCTTCCACAGCAGCTCACCAAGCCCAGAGAGTGATATATATGCACTCCCACAGACCCTCCCAGGATCATCCAGGTGCACAGCACCTGGAATCAAAGTCAGGGCCCAAATCAGAGACAAGAAAACATTAATGGGAAAAAATTATTTTCTCCCTGGGGGGAGCCCTATATATTTTAGCATCTCCACCAGCTCTCTCAGCCTCTTCAAAGTAGGTAGACAAACAAAACTCTTTTTAAAAGGAAAAATACAATTACAATGTACAAATTTATCGACACATTTGGTTCTCCCATCCCCGTTAAGATCAGCGTACAGTTTTCTTCCTCTGAATTTATACATTCCTTCATTACGAGCAAAATAAACCAATGTCCAATCCACGTGCTCATGCTGGAGTGATTGTGCGTTGTGCAGTGCTCGCCTTCCCTCCAGTGCCGTATCAAATGGCGAGTACCTGAGCTCTGGATTCCTCGTGTGGATCACGGGCGGTAGCAGCTATAAATGGGTGGGTACAGTCTGCAGAGCATCCTCCCTGGAGCGGTCCACATCCACGTTCTGAAAACCAAAAAGGAAAAAAAAAAAAAAAAACCAAACAATCTCAGGCAAAGGGTCAGACAAACAGCAGTGCATTACTGTCTGGAGCATCTGCGTAACTGTACACACGCACACGGTTAAATGAAGCACGTGGAGCATGCAAAATCTTACAGAAGACAGGGGGTGGGGGTGGACTGAAGAATGGCAGGGACCGACTGGCCGAGCGCTGTGAACTGAGAAACAAAGACGGAGAGGGCAGTCCTCCTTGGCCTCCCCCTCCTCATACCTTCAACAGGAAGCTGGCCAAGGGGTGATGAGAGAGGCCGAGGGTCTCAAGGTCATTTTCCAGCTTCTTGATTAAATAAAAGGCAAGTGACCGTTTTTGCTTTGATTTTGTTAATGGTGTTTGTAGCTTCTCCTCCTACTTCTCACAACCTTGAATTCTGCCGCAGGAGGCAGCACAACCCTCTGAAAAAACGAGGCAGGCAGCCCTTTCATCTTGTGACACTGCGCCTTCGGTTACCCAAAACTCTTGGTAAATAATAATTACTGCAACAGCACACTGCGTACTAGGGAAGTTCCTGGACAGGGAGGAACCATGTCACGTTACTGCCCAGGACATTGGCACATGCCCTGACTGTGCTCTATTAATATTTATATTGACTGCAACTGTCAAGGAGTGCGCTTTTGCGTCCTCTCTGTCTCTCCCCCCTGGTACTAAACTAAGGAGGACTGAGAAATAAAGAGGTGAAATGGGCCTGTTATCGGCCACAATCCACGTTGCTGAAATCAGACCTGCCCTGTGGCACCAAGCCCTGTCCCGTCTTTGGCCAGAACAATTCCCGCTTCCCCGGCATTCCTCGCTCTCCATGCAAAGCAGCTCCAGGTCTTTTAAAGACTTTTGCCTAGATCAGACATTTGGGGGCTCCATTTTTCATAGCTTGCTCTGAATTCTGAGCTGGCAAACTGCTCCTCTCATACAGATTTCAGCAGACATGCTCCACGTTGTGTAAGATACGAGTGGTAACAATTCTAAGCAAATCAAAAAAAAAAACAACAGGAGGCTGCAGAAGTTTAAGCAAGAACTTGCAAAACTAAACATCTGCAGTAAAGTTGCAAAACCTCTGATGAAGAGATGCTCGCCTCTCCTCTTTCCTTATGATCTCTGGGCACCGTATGAGGACTTTCAGTGCACTCATTACCAGGAAGGAAGGAGGGAGGGGATGCCAGGAACATGCTGCGTTTGGGATTACTCAATAACCCCCATCTGCACAAATCAAAAGTTATACGTAATCCACAGGAAAAGCAAACTCCTGGATTTGGATTCACCAGATCCAGTGTCAGATAGGTACAGGGGTAGCCAGTTACCTTCACAGCAACAGTCACGATACATCAGTGTGGTCCAGCTGAGCTTTGAATCTTATAATGCATTGGAATTTGGAAAAGTCACTTGCTTCATATCAGTGAAAGCCATGCGGTATCGACCCGCATCCATGCATCAGTGACTTACGGGAGCAAGAGGCCTGCCAAGACTGACAACCGTTATTCCCGTCAGCACGTGCCTGGGTGGTTGTACGCGCTGCGCCATTCCTCAGCAGCATGCAGGACTCCACAGAAGTGGTAGAAGCCTGTCCCAAGGCTGCCAATTGGTCCACTGAGGCTGTGCCAGCACCTTAAGCGCCACTTCTTGCCACTCATCTGGTGTGGGTCACCTGCAGGTTTTGAAACTGCTCACGATGCTGGCGCAGCTTCAACAGAGCAGCTGGCAGCTCCAGTACAGACTCCCACCACTCTGCTGAATGCCACGATCCCCGCACCAGCCAGCTTTTCTTCACCACCTCTAGGCTGTTCATAGCCATTAACTCTAGGGCCCAAATTAATAAAAAAAACCCAAAAAACTCAAAACACCAATGGGTTATGAGCTCCCTGCATTACAGCTGCAGTCCCCTTAAAGGGCCAGCTCCACTTCCTAAACACCACCATTCTTTATTCCTGCAGCAGGAAACACAAGAGGCAGGGGAAGCAAGATTGTGAAGTGGGGAGAGGCAGGGGATGGATGCTAGGCAAGGAAGGCAGCTGCCAGGGAGTAAAGGAGAAGCAAAGGAAGCAGATATTGAAAGAAAGGGGAGGGGGGGGGAGAATGCTGTGGGAAGGGAGGAGAAAGAGGAAGAGGCAGATACTGGGAACAGAAATGGAGGATTGTTGGTGGCAAGGGGTAAGAATGGAAAAGAAGTGATAAGGATGAAGGGCGATGTGGAGATGGAAGAATAGGGGAAAGGAGGTGGAAGGGATGGGAGACCGAAGAAAGGAATGTAAATGGAGAGGAAAATTGAAACATATGAGGAAAGCTAGGGAGGACAGAGAAGTAAAAGAATGAAGGAGAAAGAAGCCGGGACCCCTGATGGTGGGCTGGTGGCAGCAGCGGTAAATAGCAGGGCTACCAAAGAAACAACTCACAGGGTGGAGACTGTGCAGACCAATAGGGGTTCCCTCTCAAACCCCTCATACTGCTTAGGGCCAGGTTTTATATAATCAAGAACACACACCCATTGCCACAGGAATGACTGCACCCACTGCTAGAACCAGGCTGTTTGTTACAGTGAAATTCAGTTTTCTACCATATGTTATTTTATATATACACACACACACACACACATTCATATACTATATCACTATCTATATCCATACACACACACACATACATATACTATATATAACTATATCACTATCCATACATACACACACATATACTATATTTTATTTATTTTATTTAACACTTTTTCTATACCGACCTTCATGGTTGGGACCATATCAGATCGGTTTACATCAAAAGGGGGAACTGTAACAAAACCGTAGATAAAACAGGAAGAACAAAGTTACATTCAACAAGGGTGGAAAACTTGGAAGCAAGACTGCTAGAAAGAAAGGTCTAAAGGAACGTGGTGCTTAAGGAAAAAAAACAACAGTTAAAGAGTCAGGGTAGGCTCTTATACATAACTTTGAGATAGTCAATAGATCCATATATAAAACTATATCACTATCACTATCTATATCCGTACATACACACACACATACATATACTACATATAACTATATCACTATCCATACACACACACACACAGATACATATATGACAACATTACCAAGCCACCAACACATTCCTGCTGTATATCCTCTATACCAATACAGGGACGAATGATGGACAGAACCCCCCAGTCCAAGGTAACACATGGCCAATGGTCTGCAGAGTGCTAAGGATGACCTCTGACCGCACGGCACAGGTAGCTGGCTTACACTCCCCCCTAGCCAGTCAAAACCCCATGGTGGAGCTTTGCTAGGGCGCTGGCTGAGTCCTAGGGGCTCGTTGTTGCCTTGGGCGAGCCCTGGGGCCAGCCTGCTGAGACACCTTGCCCTGGTCACCAGCAGGTAGTACCTGTGCGACCGGTAAAAGGGGCACTTTGGTCCTTGCCATGAGGGCTTCGGGTCCAAGGTGCTGGCCGAAAGGTGCTGGAGGGTCTCATGATGATCCTTCAAGCTGTGCTACCGCCTTCTTAATCTTATTCCGGAAGAGATTCTCTCCAGTACAGGGCAAGTCCGCAATGTGCTCTTGAACTTCTTGTCAGAGGTCAGAGGCTCGAAGCCGGGCTATGCCCGCTGCGGCCACTCTCGCCAATGTCTCAAACACGTCGTATGCAGACCGGACCTCATGCTTTTCACATTCAAAGTCCTGCTGGATCACTTTCAAGAAGTCCTCCTGCAGTTGCTGAGGCAGGCGCTCGACCAGATCTTGAACCTGCTCCCAGAGGTTCCTGGAATGCTGGCCCATAAACAACCGGTAGCAGGCAATGCGGGCGGCCAGCATGGAACCCTGCAAGAGAACCCTGTGTTCTCGGCTATGTGTGCGAGAACGCTTTGCCTTCCATAGGGCGTAATCCACCACCACGGACTGGTGTGGTAGCTGGCAGTGTTCAAACCCTGTGGTAAGCTGAACTACATACACCGCCTTAGTTTACTGTTCACAGTAAGGCAGAGATGGGGTGCTCCCAGAGCGGGACAAACAGTTCCTCGAAGATGTCACGGACTGGGACAGCCACCATCTCCTTAGGAGAATTCACAAACTAGAGGACTTCCAGCATCTTTTTTTTTTTTTTAATTATAAAATTCACAGTATAGCAATTCAAGAAATATATCATCTTGATGCGAAAAATAGAGAGAGCTAAAGAAACATAAAAAAAAAAATCATCAATTACAAATCAAGGAAATAATATTACTCTCTCATACAAGTCCTCAATAGAGGGAACCTAATACCACAACTGCAGGAATAATTTTACTGTAAATACAGAAAGGAAAAGAAAAACCTGCAATACGGAGAGCAAAAATACATTATTCAGGGCCAAATGCCAGATTTTACACTTGTTCAGTCGAAATCGGAGAAGAACTACTTAGAGGTATTGCTTTATCTGATAGAAAAGAAGAAAGCCGATTTGGGGCAAAAAAAGATATAGGAAAGGCCCCGATATCTTATAGTGCACTTGCAAGGAAATTTAAGGAGAAATAATGCTCCAATCTCAATTACTTTTGGCCTTAAAAGGAATTGTTTTCTTCTTCGCTGCGTTACTCTAGATAGATCTGGGAATACACTAACTTTTAAATTCATAAAAGAAGCTGAGCGATACCGAAAAACCTTCTCAATGTCCATTGTTTATCCGCTTCTAAAAGAAAGGAAATCACTAAAGTTGCAGGGGTGACTGAGTTTTTCCTGAGATGTTTCTAGTATTTCAGTCAGGTTCATTACTGATGATTCAGCTGGTGTCAGGACTTGAACTCCCTTCTGATCTTGTAAGTCCTTCTTAAAAGGTGGAATGTAAAAAACCCTCGAGGTAAGAGGGAGGGCCTGCTCAGGAATCTTTAAAATTTCCATCATGTATTTTTTCCACATCTCCTTAGGAGGAGATTATGGATCCTTTGGGAAGTTTATAAAGCGAAGATTTTTTGCCCTAAGCTGGTTTTTCCAATTGCTCCATCCTCGTAGATAGCATCTGATTTTCTTTAATCAAAGAAATCAACGAAATATGCATTGAGCATTTTTCCTTTATTGCCTTTTCCATTAATTCCATAGATTTCTTACTACTCAGTACTTCTTTTTCCACCATATTCAACCAATTACCAAAGTTCCCCATATAAGGTGCCATTTGGTTATGTATATTAGCGTTCAAAACTTGTATTGCTTCCCATATCGAATTTAACGACATCTCAGCAGGTCTTACATAAGAACATAAGAAATTGCCATGCTGTGTCAGACCAGGGGTCCATCAAGCCCAGCATCCTGTTTCCAACAGAGGCCAAACCAGGCCACAAGAACCTGGCAATTACCCAAACACTAAGAAGATCCCATGCCACTGATGCAATTAATAGCAGTGGCTATTCCCTAAGTAAATTTGATTAATAGCTGTTAATGGACTTCTCCTCCAAGAACTTATCCAAACCTTTTTTGAAACCAGCTACACTAACCACATCCTCTGGCAACAAATTCCAGAGCTTTATTAACCAGATCTATTTTGTTGATCTCTGGGAGTGGAAATGCTTCTCCAACTAAAGGCTGAGGCCTTGTGTTACTGGCATTGTCTCTGGTTCCCAGCAGAGAAGTGTAATAGTTGGTATCCGGCTCTAAAGCAATTACAGCTTCAGCATGTCCTCCTTCAGCCCCAACTATGCCGAAGTCCATTTCAGCTCGCTGCTGATCCAAAAATCTGTCCTCCGCTGGAATCACCAGGGCCACCCGATTCACCGGGGACAGAGTTGTTCGTAGCTCAAGGGAGGTATCGGGTTACACTTCCTCCCGGCGTTCTCCCTGCGAGCATTCTCCCGGGTTTAAATCTCTCCGTCGAAAGTGGGCGTCCATGGGGCCCAAAATCACTGGGGAAGAAGCAGGTAGGGCTTCTCTTTCCCTCGCCCGCCGTTTTCTTGCGGAATAAGGCATTGGGGTAAGAAACTCCGAGAGACCAAGACAGAACGCTCTCACACTCAGCATGCAGGGTCAGCCATCTTAGGTCCCCCGACTTCCAGCATCTTATGCCAGAGTCCATCTCAGTCAGGAGCTGGATGGGGTACGGATTCCGCCATGGCCCGCACAAAGCCAGCAAACGCCAAGTCCTCGGGAGGGCATTTACGCCTCTCCTCCAGAGGAGACAGCTCAGAGGGTAGGTCCTTGGAGTCAGCAGAAGATGACTCAGGCATCCTCTCCCCATGGGACGTATGGAGCATCCTCCTCAGAGATCGCCTGGGGACACCGGTGGGGAAACCCTCACAATGCTTTTGGCGTGGTGCACCAAGGGCACCGGAAGCCCAAAAGGCACAGATGGCCCCGGCAGGGGCTCAGGCAATGCTGGCCATAGAGTCGGCCTTGGAAGAGGTGCTACCAGGCCAGACGGTCCTCTCTCATCTGAAGAATCGGTGATGGGAATGGTCTCTGCCAGAGCAGTATCAGTGTACCCCGGGGGACTGAAGGCATGTGGGGCACTGGCAGCGGTTGCATCAGCAGGGCACCGAGGAGCATATTTAAGCACTCCAGCAACAGTGCCAGCATAGATGGCGCCGGTTCCGGCATTGGTGGCGGCCCTGACGGGACTGAATGCCTTGTAGAGCTCAGCTGACCGCCAACCGTACACTGCGTTCTATCTCCTCCTCAAACGCTGCCAAAGAGAGGACAGCTGGAGGAGGAGAAGGAAGTGCTGCCTGGTCTCCCTCAGAGCATCTTGGCCAGCGCTGGTGCCTTCCCGAGCTTGGTCTTGTGCGAGGATGGAGACAGATAACCGTGCTTGGCCCGGTCTTTTCCTGGCATCGAGGGAGACTAAGGATCTGGACCTGGAAAGGGAGGAAATATCTAGGCTGGTCCCCAGTGCCTAATTCGACCTGGAGACCTGAAGTGGAGAAAACAGCGTGACCTCCGGTAGCCACGGGACCCTCCTTCCCCAGAGGCGTCTGACACCGAAGCTGAGGTCAAAAGACCAGACTTCCTGGGACCGAACAGCTTCTCTATTTTAGCTAGGCGTGCGCGTACATGCATGCGCGCATGGCGACCCTTGGGGTCATCTGGGCATCCCCTGACGTCATGCGATTCCCCCAAGCACAGAACAAAGACCTCGTGTAATGGACATCATCCGAGGGCACTGGGGGCATCAGCCAAGCCCGATGACGCCGTGTCAAAAAAACAACAGTCGATAGTACGGCACCATCAGGGATTGACCATAAAGAGCGTAAAACTCACCGCGACACCCGCTAACTTAGGCCGTGTCGACGTCAAGGGATCCAGCCCAGGAAAAAGACAGAGAAGAACTTGAACATGGCAGTTCTCCAAGAAATAAACAGAGCGAGCTCCACGGAAAAAGAGACCAATGAAGGACCCCCTGCGTGGACGTGAGGATAGTGGCATGCTGGGCATGCTCAGTGTGCCAGTCAAAGTTCTAGAAACTTTTGTCAAAGTTTTCCATGCCAGGCTCCATCTGATGTCGTCACTCACTTGTGAGGACTACCATCCTGCTTGTCCTAGGAGAATCAAACATACCACAGCCTCATATCTACTAAAATTATCTCCTACTATATAGAAGAAAACCTTTAAAGCTGACAGGTGGGGTCAGCAGCCCCAAGCAAAGAGAAAATCAAACTATCAAGTCACAGCATGAAGAAAAACTACCCACTACCATACCTTATTTGTTAAATTATTTTTTACACTTCATCCTTTGTTGGAGGAATGTGAGTTGCCTTTTTTGTGTTCTGCATTTACTCTTCAGTTGTAACTCCAAGTTCTCCCGATAAACTCCGAACACACAGCCTTCCCACCAGCACCACACTGCTCAGAGTTGGCAACTGCAGAGCCACATAGGGGTGAAGGCCAAAAGGAAGGGAGGGGGGAGGTGAGTGGCAGAAAATGGCAACCGGTCAATAAGTTAATGGGGGGTGGGAGAGGCAGTCTGGTTGCCAGGAGGTGGCTTTCACTTGTCACGATTCCGGGACAAGGCCCAGACTCCGCAAACTGACAAGGCTCTTAAAACTGTGGGTCCTGACTATGTAATTAATGATTGGCAAGGAAGAAGCTGTTCCTGGTTAACTCCCTTTTAAGTGCCTTGAGGTGAGACCGAAGACCCTTAATCTGAGGGTCATGAACTACTGCTACATGCTGTCAAATAGAGCAGCTTAACCCCCAGAATCTTTTACCCGGCCAACGAAATGGTAGTTGCTAGAGTCAACAAGACATAGTCTAGTCATTCAGACTTCATTTTCCAAGGTGCTTGGACAATCAGAAGACAAGATTATCACCCCAGTGTTCCTGCCACAAGCACAGATCTTTACAACAAAACAGTGTCACCAATATCACTGCCATGAAGGGAAAACTATTTGTGTGCAAAACTTAAAAAAAACAAAAAACAAAAAAAAAAACCCACCATGTTAAAATTGTAGAATAAATAAATCCTTACAATAAATAAATCGTTCAAATGTTACATCGCTATGGATGCCCCCCCCCCCCCCCCCCCATGTCACCACTGCAATTAGGAGTAAAATATGGTTAAGATGATTCCACACGGCCTATAAACTCGACTACTACTAACTATCCATTTATACAGTCACATCTCTTCATATTGTGAAATCTTTTGAAATAGAAAAAGATTCATGCATAATGACTTTTACTGTTCCGTTAGAACAAAATTACTTAGTAAATTTTTTTGGTTGGTTTTATGATTTCAAAATTGATTGAGATGATTTTTTTGTTAAATAATAGGATAAAAACAGCACCACAGGTTTCATGGCAGGTGGACACACACACAGGAAGTCACTGGTGAGCGGGCACAGTTACAAGAGCTTCCTCAGGAGGTCTTGAAATGTCTACGTTCTGCGTGATGACAAAAAGAAAAAAAAAATACAGAACAGAGGAGATTCAGCACATATTAGCAGGTGCGACACATGCAGCAGCCTCATCCTAAGGGAGGCCCTTTACCAAGTGTCAGTAGTAATTGTCCCCTTCCGCTCTCTCCCCCCATCACATGGCCATTATTAGCTGCACCTAGTCAGATGCTGAATGTGGGATATAGGAGTTCTCAGCAATCTTGTTTTGAACCTTGCAGCACATGAAAGCTGAAAATCTCTCAAATTCTTGGTCACCTTGTTTTATTAAATAGATGTTGGTGATCAGTGTAACCCAAAATTGTTGGACAGAATGAACATACTCAGGCCATCTGTTGCCTACCAAAAAGAAGCAGCTACCTGTCCTTCAGGCCCATACAATAAAGCCATGCGGAAAACTGGCATTCAGTGTTGAGTGCCCGCTTTCCTGATGTGCACCCAGCCACCTCTCCTGGGGGCGCGGTAGAATATTTAAATGAGGGGGGAGGTCGCGCCACCAAGCAGGCACTAGGGACAAGTGTGCGCCCCTAGTGCCTCCTTGGCAGCAGGCGCCCAAGACAGGTGGCTGTCAGCGGGTTAGGGAAACAGACTCTCAATTTTACTAGCGTCCGTTTCCTAACCTCTGCACATCCACGGGTTAGGAAAATGGACGCTTGTTAATTGAGCGACCCTTTTCCTAACCTGACTGCCAGCACAAAATTTTTTTTTTTTTTAAACCTTTTTGTTCCTCCGACTTGATATGGCCACGATATTAAGTCTGAGGATGTACAGAAAAGCAATATTTTCTGCTTTTCTGTACACTTTTTTGGGTTGCTCAGAAATTAGCGCCTGCTCCGGGCAGCCATTAATTTCGGAGTTTAAAAATGTGCAGGTCTGGCGCACATTTATTTTTTTGATCTGGGGAGAATAGCTAATAGCCTCATCAACGTGCATGTGATGCGCGCTATTAGTTTCACGGGGGGGAGGGGGGGTTGGATGCACCAATCCCCTGTGCTGAGCGCGCTGTATTGCATCGGCCTGATTGTTTGGTGTCTAGGTCTTTGTTCTCCTCGTACAGGGGCTGCAAACAAGTGGATGGAATCCAGATATGATGCCAAGACTTGGATTTCTTCATTCATACCAGGCCCAGATGTTGTGAGCCTGACTCAAGTTCACCAGTCTCTCTTTCTGAGTTTCTAACAGCCAAACAATCATTTTCACCCAGTCATCTGAACTACCAAGCTCTCGCCCAAAGTAATTCTCATCTCATCTACTGCAACGCCTGGACCGGCTCAGAAAAGCAGCAAAATTGCCACTGGTTAGCGATGAGCATTGCAGAAACTTGCCATATTTTCCTCGGGCCACCAGGGAAATGCATGAGGTGTGAATGCAATGACCATGCATGGACAGAGGGGATACCACAGGATGCAAGAACTGCTTTTGAATATGCAATGTATGGTCTTCGATAAGCAAGGGATATTTCTAAGGGAGTGGTGGTGGTGGGTGAGGCAGGCCTGGGTGGTTCCTTGTCACACACACACACACCTCACTGAAGGCCATGGAGCACAGGATGGTTTCTGCCAATGAAGAAAAGGGCTACTAGTTTCTAATATGTTTAAAACACACACACACACTACTTGCATGGCCTTCTACATACTGAGTACTGATAGTGTCACAGTATAATCTACACAGGCTTGGCCTCACTGCACCCTCTCTTTTTACTGTCTTTACTTTTAAATGAACGTCACATCTGAATATGTATCTCTCAATTCTAACATGTTATTTGTCGCTGCGTCCAGTGAACAGAATGAAATGCAAGGCTTTCTACATGGCCAGGTTCTAAACAGGTGAGAAACCTGTTTATAACAATGAAGTAGAAAGACGAATGTGTTACATGTGCAGCAGGAAACACTCCCAAGCAATGAACTTCAAAAGACGAATGTTCTCCTTTTCCAGCACTGCACACAGAACAGCAATGCAGGCAAAAGGATTCCACCTTCCCCTATGGAAAGCATGGATTTAGAAAAATAAAAAAAAATAAAAAAAAGATTCAAATAAAATACAGGATTTTTTTCTCTATCCAACTTACACCCTACAATGAAAAACTGACTTGCTTGGCATAGAAGCACTGGGGCTTATGAATCAAAATGCGGCAATGAAAGAAGTACTTGGTACAGATGGATTCATAACTTAAAGATACTTTTAGTAGTTTCCATGTGCATGGATGAGCGACTTGTGGTTTATCTTCTAAAACAACATTTTTAGCACTCATCAACATTAGAGTAATCAAAGCACTTATGCGCTTGGTTAAATCCATCCATCGGCACAATAATTCCTGTGCCCCTGGAACTTATGGGGTCAAATCTGCATGGGGGGGGGGGGGGGGGGGGGGGGGACGGATGGACATGAAACATGACCCGGCACCTTCCCTACTG
The DNA here is from genome assembly GCF_901001135.1 of Rhinatrema bivittatum. Taxonomy (NCBI): domain Eukaryota; kingdom Metazoa; phylum Chordata; class Amphibia; order Gymnophiona; family Rhinatrematidae; genus Rhinatrema; species Rhinatrema bivittatum. The sequence continues at coordinate 188,120,411 of NC_042618.1, read as the reverse complement.
GAAATAACATCACACTTCCTGAATCAAGGTTATTTTCAATAAAGGACAAAGTTGAATAAAAGCTCCAGATCCATGCATATGCAGGTTGTGTCCTCGCTGGTTTCGAAGCAATTCTACAGCTGAAATCCTCCACAGGCATGATGCACACGCGTGCACACACTGCGCAAGCGCTTGGCAAAATAACCGCAGAGAGCCGTAAAAGTTTTAGTAGGCAATTATATAAGGAACTGTTCCTTCTCAGTCGCAAAGTGAATTAGACTCAGTTTTGAGATATCTACATAACTATTTGTGGGAAAAAAAAAAAAAAAGAGAGAGTTCCATAATCATACCTCTGGTTTATCTCGGTGTGTATTTACAGCTTCAACATTCAGCTTGATTGTCTCTACTCTGCACCCTATTGAGAAAAACTGTAGTGTAAATTGACAGCACATCAGCAATTGGGACACAACAGTAAACCATTAATTACTAATTAACGTCCCATCCCCAACCCAACTCATTTTACACTTGGGATATAGAATTGGTAGGCTCAGACGCTCACAGGTGCAAGCTGCACTTAAAACCAGTGGCACTCGTGCTTCTACCAGCTCTACAGTTTACCTAATTTCTGTCCAATCTTGATGCTAGGAGCAGCAGACTGAGAACAGCACAACAGCTGAACTCGCAGGGCAGGGAAAAGGAGTTTCTCTGTTTGCTCAGGTAGAAAAGCTGCTTATTTTGGACAAGTAGGTTGCAGATTCCAGTGCTGGCGGAGATACTGCCTTGCAATGCCTCCTTGCCAGGGATTTTTGTAGTCTCTGTGCCAGTATGGAACCCTGACTGTGGTAAGGTCCCGAGGACATTTGTAGGGCTCAGCATTCCTCAGTCACTTCATTTTTCTTTTAGATTTGGACCTGGTTTTTTTTTTATATCCCTTATTAGAAATAGAACTAATTATATAGAGCGAATGATTGCCACATTACTGTTTCCCTGGTGTATGTGCTCCACTGCATGCCATCTATTAAAAGCAAGAATTGTCTGCTCTGGGGACTTTTGTGTGTTCTGCGTTTCACAGAATCGCCGGACACTGGAGAATTACCGGACCCTCCAAATATGGATGTGACAAGTGATGGCTCATCTGCACGACTGCCACATCTGATCAGTTTCTGCTCCCTCTTTCCCAGGGCTGCAAACAGTGCCTCCGAAACACTCCCAGCCCCAGTGTGGGAGTCTTTCCTGTGAATGGTATAGCACCCCCAGCCCTCCTGGGACCATCGGACTGGTCTCCTTACAATCTAAAAGTACAGTGTGCTACAGCATTTTCTGCTCCTGTCCATAACTGCCGCCCCACCACATTACTTTCTCTGGCACACACGCACTACTGAGTATGTACGCGGTGTTAAAGCTCAGAGGGTATTCTCTCTCTCACTGCTGTGCTTGCTTCCTTTGGGTTACAAGCTAACAGAAATCCAGTCTGATTACTGATCTCTCCCCCACCCAACAAGAGGACAGGAAATATAAAATTTCTCTTACCGTAAGCCACTGGGGTAAGTTTTAAGACAGTGTGAAGTGGGCACCTGAGGTAAGGCAGTTGCTCTGTGAAAATTTAGGAAGAAGAAGAATATCACTTGTTACCATTTAAAATGACATTCTGTAATTAACTGTATAACCCTAGTGCTGGGGTTTAACCAAAATAATCAGATCATACCAGCAGCTTTAGGAAAGATCCTTTTTTTTTTTTTTTTTATAATTGAAAATTTTTATTAGAAGTGTGCATTGAAAATACAACTTTGTCAAAGACAAGCAAACAAGATACAACATAGGTATGTCATCAAAACAAGCTATCGCCCATCCAGTGGTCCTTTGTCCACCAACACACTTGTCTTTAAGTACCCCTCCCCCCCCCTTCCTCCCATCCCCCCATATGCGTGTAAAGATGAGGTATAGGCTGTGTAGGTGGGAAGCCTGAAATACTAAAAGTCTGAAAACTGCGGTAAGAATATTATGGGAGCGTGGATTCCGATGGTCGCTGTCGGGCTTGCCAATCTCTATATGGTTGCCACACCTTCCGAGCTGAGGCTACTTCACATGCTCGAAAATTACTAACACTGTCATGCAATAAACTGAGGGTCTGCAGCCTGTTGTGAATTTTCCCAAAAGCTATAGGCCCAGGCATTCTCCATTCCAGGGCAATCTGGCATTTCGCAGCCGACAAGATATAATGAACCAGTTTGTCCTGTATCTTAGACAGATCAAACGGAAGATTCAATAACACTTGCTCTGGCTTGAGGACTAACTCGATCCCCAGAACTGCTCTGAGAAGGATAGCCACATCATCCCAGACGTTTACCAAATAGGGACAGGTCCACCACATGTGATAGAATGTACCCTCTTCCCCACATCCCTTCCAACATCTGTTATCATAAGTTGACTTGAACCTATGTAATCTAGATGGTGTGTAATACCAGCGTAATAATACTTTATACCGGTTCTCGAGCAACTGTGAATAAGGGAGACCTGTCTTCGTGCAAGAGAATATCTGATCCCAGGTTTCTTCCGATAGGGGTTTTTGCAAGTCTTTCTCCCAAGCCTGCTGATAGGCTGGTTTAACCTTGGGGTCTTTATTAAGGTAATTATAAACCTGCGAAATAGCTTTTCTCAATGTGTCCGCTTGATCACACCAAGACTCAAATTGCGTTTTGCCAAGTGTTAGATCCCCCCCCACCTTTTCCACTTGAAAAAAGTGTCTGATTTGTAAATAGGAAAATATATCTCCTGATGGCAGGTCGTAATCCGTCTGTAGAGAGGCAAACGGGATAAGCCCTTCCAGTCTCCACAACCGGCCAAAGTTCCTAAGTCCCTTCTTATGCCATTCTCCAAAAGTTTTAGATACCATACCCTGGGGGAATCTGGAGTTCGTTTGAAAGCTGGAGCTATAATAGTACCGTCTATCTCCTGCTAGTGGTATCCTCCATCGTTCCCAAACCCTCAACGTATGAATAGTCGAAGTAATAGCGTGGGCCATAATGGGGCGCGTACTCCTCGGTTGCCAAATCAAGGAATTAAGGGAGGGTACTCCAGCCATCACACGTTCAAGCACAGCCCATTGTTTCTGTTCTTTTAATCTGTGCCAATCAAAGATAGCCCTGATCTGGGACGCCACCCAGTACCATCGCAAGTTAGGAACTCCCAAGCCTCCCCGTGTCCTAGGCCTGTATAGGACAGCTCTGGACACCCTCGGGGGTCTCCGCTTCCAGATATAGGAAAATATACGTTTCTGCCACCCATTTATCATGACATCAGGAATATGAATCGGTAGCGCCTGGAACAAATATCCAAGTCGGGGAAGAACATTCATTTTTACCGAAGCTATTCTCCCCGTCCAGGAAAGATATAGTTCAGACCAGCGGTCTAAATCCGAAAAAATTTTATGAACAAGGGGCGGGTAATTCAGCTGATACAGCTCTGCTGGGTCTTTACTAATATATACTCCCAAGTATTTTATTTTTGAGGGCGCCCATCTAAACTGAAACCGCTGTTTGAGGTCCAAGAGCTCTGAGCTAGTTAATGTCACATTGAGGATCTCAGACTTATCTATGTTGAGTTTAAAGCCTGAAACCGCACCAAAGTTATTTAGGGCTTCTAAAGCCCCGTGCAGCGATGTTGACGGTGTAGTCAGGGTGAACAAAATGTCGTCCGCAAACATGGACATCTTATAAGATTCTTCCCCCACCTCAACCCCTCTTATCCAGGGGGTATTCCGTACCGTAATGGCCAACGGCTCCAGAAACAGGGCAAATAATAACGGGGATAAGGGGCATCCCTGTCTGGTTCCTCTCTGGATATGAAAGGCATCGGAGTAAATGCCATTGACTTTCACTCGCGCCGTGGGGTTAGTATATAGGAGCCTCAACCAAGTTAAGAATTTATCCCCAAAGTTCATAGCCTTCAAAGTCTGAAATAGGAACTGCCAGTGCACCATGTCGAAGGCTTTCTCCGCATCAACCGACAGTAAGACCATCGGCTCGCCCTCACGTCTGGCCCACCCTATCAGATCAACTATTTTGCGGATGTTGTCTGCCGCCATCCTCCCCGGTATGAACCCCGCAGGAAAGATCCTTTTTGGCATAATCCAGGAGAGGCATTCAGAAGCAGTCTCGAAATCCTTGTTTACAAAATAGGTTAAATCCAATTTACAGACCAATGACCTTGTTAGTTTTCAGAATATTTTTCTAATATCCTCTTAATAGGATGGTATTATAATTCTCTCTCGTGCGTATTAATGAAGTTGGGATTCTTGAGTTATGTAACTCCTTACAAACTGAGCCCAGAGAGCAGAAGCGAAGTGTGTCCGGTACGGACTTAAGCTGTTTGACCTCTGACCTACATTTCAGCATGCTTTGCCTATCAGGAACCTTCAATAATTCTACAAGTCTGATCAGTGTGATTCGCAGTGCAACAAAACAACAGCTTCATAGGAATACTTTTTTTTTTTTTTTTTAAACACACTAACATTCTCCCCTTCGTCAAATGATAAATATAAGAAAGTCTACTGGGACTAGGTTCCAAGTCTTGGATCATAGGAAATATACTAAGGGAGAGGAAAAACAAAACAAATTGGAAGATTTTCTTATTTTGAGCACCAGAAAGCCCTGACCATTTTAGGGCTCTTAAGCAACTTAAGTGTCAGACAATGAGCATCTACACAAGAAGCCACTTAAGAAGAGACCTACAGACCTGCTTAAGGGTCATCCCACAGCAGATTATATGCCAAGGTGTAGGAAGCAGTATCTTTTCCTCCCCTTTACCTTTCAAAAGGTAAGAAGCTTTAAAACTACAACTGCGTTAAATGGTAAAAAACAAACAAAAAACCCCCCACCACACACATAAAACTCAGATGCACCCATCTAAGGGCAAAGTAAAAGCTGGAATGAGTAAAAACAGTTACACAACAGGCATCTGAATAGATTCCCTGAAACTCCAGCGCTACTTGGGAGTGCTCCTGTGCAGATGACCCATTTGATACACCTGCTTTTTGGTTCATTTCTGGACTTACGGGTTTTGAGAACGCAGGTTCAAAAACGAGCTTAAAGGAGAAGCCAGAGGACTGCCACCTCTTGTCATGTCGCAGATGCTCCCAGCCCCAGTGGGTATACTGACCTGCAGTCTTGTCCAGGAAGTAGGCGAGCAGACAGCGCATCACAGCCTGGTGACAAATGACCAGCACGTTCTCCTGCCGCTCCAGTTCCATAATGACTGGCTCCAGCCTCTGAACGAGGTCCTCGTATGACTGGGAAAAAAAAAGGAGTACATGAAAAACCAGCAGCACCGCCAGGGCTGGTCTGCAGTTTGAACTCATAATACCCCATTGTAGCTCTAACTTTTATTTTATTACCAATATAAGACAGAAACACCTGAATTTTCCAATGCATCTCCAGAGAAGGTGAGAGACAGCAACAGAGGTCATAGCACCATAAACATGAAAGGAACAAACGTTCAGCTGCAAACTCTGGGATGTCCCAGGGAATTCTGTATAAAGACAGTCCCTACAAAAGCTCAATCACTAAGCCACTAATCCTCGCCTACAGTAAGGGAGGTTTAGATTTGAAAGCTCCTTAACACGCCATATCTCCAATAAGCAAGTTATTCAGAAGGAGGCTAAAACTTTTCCTGCAAACTCCATTACAGGATAAATAAACCACCAAGAAAACTTAGTCTGCAATGCGTATGAAGCACTCATGCCCATCACGCTCTAGTGCCCTCACACAAAACATTAGGCCAGCTGCAAAGATTACCTGTTGCATTAAATTAAGCCCCTTTCCCCCAACAAGCAGGCCATCTGACAGTGCTGTCCATGAACAGCTGCTACTTACATTACACACAGGATTTTTGTGTTTGTTTTCCCAAGCACCAATTAATAACCTGGGAGCGGGAAGGCAGAGTCAGCAACCAGGCAGGAGCCAACAGGATGTGAGATGGCACGAAGCAAAAAAGCAGGCCAAGCACATCAACAAGGATAGCATATATACTGTAACTAACTGTGCCTTCAAAGCAGCAGAGCACACGCAGCCACCTGTCTCTGGGTAAACACCATCCCAAGGGCCAAGCAAGGTACTTTAGAAACCAATTTCAATACCAAACAGCTTGCATAAGGGTGGGAGTGGTCTAGTAGTTATAGAAAGGAAACCAGGGTTCAAATCACACTTCCCTTACTGACACTCCTTGTGACACTGGGCAAGTTACCATCTCTCACTGCCTCGGGTACCAATTAGATTGTAAGCTCTTCTGGGCAGGGACTTATTGCACCTGAATTGTAAAAAATGCTGTAAGCTGCTTTGGGCATTAATTGGAAAGGCAGATTTAAAAAAAATTACAAAATAATTACTCTCGTCCCATCCCTGATGCTTCCGCTTCCAGCACAAGAGAGATCATGAAGTTAGCACACACAAAAAAGGAAATTTAAGAGCAAAAAAAAATCTTTTGTTCATTTGCCAGCTAAAATCAGCACTATGCCCCTGGTTTTTGGAAGTTCCTCCTTAGTCACGCCCACCCTCACAAACAAGGATGGATTGAAGTATGTAGGTAGGCCTTGGGTAGGTCCAAGGAGGTTTTGGCCGATTTATGGCCATTATCACGGAGCGTAGGGTTTCCATGAGGAAATGAATCACTTGCAGATGTCGGTTGATGCTCTTGAGGTCCAGGATGGGGCGAAAGGAAATGTCCTTCTTGGGTACAATGAAATAGATGGAGTAATAGCTGAGACCTTCCTGAGGGACGAGGTGCCTGGAACTGCGAGTTCCTGTAGGGGCAAAATCATTGAGAGCCTCCGCCTCTAGTTCTTCTGGGGGAGGGGCGCTGGGATCTTTGACCCCTGTCCTCCGGTAGCAGAGGCACTGGAGAGTCACCCCACTTGCTGGCTAACTTCTCCAGTTCGCTTCCGAATAAGAGAGATCCTTTAAAGGGCATCCTTGTGAGATTCGCTTTAGAGGTCGCGTCAGGCCAATTCCACAACCATAACTGTCTTCTGGCCGCCACTACCAAGGCTACTCCTCTGGCTGAGGTACACACCAGATCTGAGTTTGCATCCGCCAGGAAGGCTGCTGCAGGTTCAATTGTTTCACTGGTATATGTTCCTGCGTTGTTTGCCTCTCTTGAGAGGAGCAAACAGGAACTTGCCACCAGTGTGCAGCAAGAAGCAATCTGCAGTGTCATTGATGTTGCGTCAAAGGCCTGGTTAAGGATGGATTCGAATCGCCTATCCTGAGTATCCTTCAATGCAGCCCTTCCCTCCGCGGGAATGGTTGTTTGCTTTGAGACAACAGAGACCATGGAGTCCACTTTCGGAAAATGCAGGCGTTCCCCGGTCGCTGGTTCCAGAGGGTAACAAGGCTTCCAAGGCCCGACTCTCCTTTAAAGCTGGCCTCTGGGTCAATCAGTTCCTGGATGGCTTCCATCATTGGGAAGTAGCATGAGGCTTTATGAAGGGACACCAAAATGGGGTTCTTATTTGGTTCCGCCATAGGGTCCGTGCCTGGGATCCCCAGAGTCTGGGAAAGCAGGGCTGGTAATTCATCCCTGTGGAAGAAGCGAAGCATGGCTCAGTGGGATTCCAGGCCTGGAGGGATTTCTCCTTCTTCCAGAGAGCCGCCATTATCTGAGGTATCCGGGACCCCATCCGGGAAATTCTTGGTTAGGCGAGACATGTCTCGAGGCATCCAAACAGGGCCGGGAGGATCCTGTGCTTCCGGCAAAGGTTGAACCCGAGTCGCAGCCGGGGCTGATTGTGCCTGAACAAAGGCTTGCAGGCCCTGGAAAAATTCTAGCCAGGAAAAAGGTCCCTGGGTCCATAGACTTCCCCCTGGGGTTAATGAGTAGGAGCCCCTGAGGTGCCCTCTTGTGGAGGTGCCATTTCGGATTTGCATAGGTCCGGGGTGCTATTGTATGCAGTAGTTCCGGACCCATCCTCAGACAGTGAGGGACCAGGCTTTGGTCCCCCCTGGGCTTCTTCGCAATGATGACACAGGCAGGACTCCAGTTCAGGCTGTGCGGCTCTGATGTGGCAGGCTGTGCAAAGAGAGTGCCTTCTAGGCTTCTTGGACGCCGGTGCCATTGCCTATATGTCTAGGCGCACAGGTAATGTGCTTCAATGTGCGCGTAGTTATGCGCGTGAGCACAGTGCATGCGTGTAGCTGCAAGCACGGCTGTGGGGTAGTTATGCACGTGGTGTGTGCTCTGTTGTGCACGCAGTTATGCGCGTGTCTATATTGGATGCACGCAAGTTGGGCACATCGGCCATCTGGCCTGCCCCGCGTGTACCGCTGGTCAAGAAGGGAAGATGGCGCAGATGCCCCCCGCGCATAAGATGGCGCCCCTGAGGGTCTCCACGTGTCTGGATCCCTGCACCGGATTGGGGCCTAGCCAAACCAAGGCTGCTCAACCCGATCGGTGCTCCCTTTTTACCTCGCTGGAAGGAAAAATGGAATCGATACGGCAAGCCGAGCTCCGGAGACCTGAATTTAAATTTTTCTGCTTACCTGGTCTCGGCACTTACCGATCGCATGTCGAGACAGAGTACAGCTGCAGGGGAGAGGGCTTTAAGTTCACTGCCGTGCTCGGTTGTGCACCTGCTGCCTTTCAGCCACTCTGGGGGCTAAGTCCACGCCGGGAACCGGCTACCGGACCAAGGCTCACCTCTGAGGGATATCTGAGATCACCTCAGGAATTCTCAACTAGGGGAGGGACCCTTAGGTATCACCGCAGGAGAGCGGGGCTCGATCTTCTTTAAGGTAAAAATGTTTCTTCTTTGCTGTAATTCTTAACACTATTCTAGTGTGTGGGATAGTGTCCGCATCTGCTAGGAGACAGAGAGATTCTGAAGAGCTGAGCTCACTGCAGGGGTATATCTAGAGTGACGTCAGCCTTGAAATCTGACTCAGTCTCCCATCTGCTAGCAGAAGAGCACAATACCCACTGAGTCCATCTGGCTACACGCTAGGAAATAGAAACATTTAAATACCTCCAAGGTTTCCATGCACAAGAGCTGAGCTCTTTCAACTGAAAGCAGGTTTTAGAATGAGGGGTCATGGGATGAGGGTGAAAGAAGGTAGACTCAGGAGTAATCTAAGGAAATATTTCTTTACAGAGAAGGAAGTGGATACATGGAACAACCTTTCCATGGAGGTGGGGGAGACTAGAACAGCAGCTGAAAGTACGAAAGCACGGGATAAACACAAAGGATTTCTGAAGGCGTGGTAGTGATTGTAAAGCTGAATTAGTTGGTGTGGATGGGCAGACCAGATAGGCTGCTTGGCCTTTTTCTGCCATCACACTTTCGTGTTTCTACCTCACACATATTCGTTAAGGAGATCCTGAAAACCTGACCTGTTTGTAGCCCATGAGGAATGGAATACCGCCGAACTATACAAGTAACTAATAATCCTTTTTTATCATGGACATCATGAACACCAAACTGAGCGAGACTCCAGATCTTTTCCATGTAATTGCTAAACACAACCCACCCAACTGTACTCAAGACCAGCTTTACAGTGTTAACTGGCAAGTGCACACAGCTGTACTCGAGCAAAGCTCAGGACAGGGGCATGAGAATGCTTTCAGCAACCTCACTGCGCAGATGCAAACCAAGCTACTTAAACTAGTTGAAGCGCTGCAGTGGGATCAGGGCCTTGGGTCTTTCTTCCCTCCGTCTGATGAATGCAGGAGAGTCAGAAGCGCTCGCCGGAAAACTGGCGGCTACAATCTAAGGACCTGGTTCACCAACAGGGTATGTCCCACATTGCCAACTAGGTAGTCTTGTCTTCACTTTGGCCCACCTTAGCCTGGTTTCATCTCCCCTGTGTTTGACAGAAAGCTGGTTGCCCATACTGCACCTCAGGGATCAGACAGCACTATATTAATGATTTACAGGCCTGCTGCCTGCACAGCGTCACTCAGAGCAGGGCTCCAAGTGGCTTACAGAGGAAAGAAAAAAATGCGAGAATATGGTGAGGAAAGAGTAGGGGCCAGGGCAGAGAGGCCTATTAGCTGCAATAGAGGTCAATCTAATTAGGATCGTTACCGGCCAGTGAACCCTTAAGTCATCACAATCTTTAGGTCAATGCCCAGCAAGTCAAAAGAAACTAAGGAAACAGGATGAGCCCTCCATGAACATTTTCAACAGTTTAGAAACTAATCACTGTGACTAGAAATACTTGCAGTTTTCCCCAATGATGCACAATTCAATAGGTTTTGGCGATTATTTTGGCCAGTTTCTCTCACCCACTCCACCTGCAGAGCACATCCCAGTCCTCCCAGTATCCAATGCACAGAAGGGAAATCCCAGTACCATGCGAAAAAAAACCCAAAAAAAACCAAAAACCACTTTTCACATACACCATGCATGCGAGCGGCTTACCTCTCCTTTTGGGTAGCGGTATCGGTACTTGTCTTGATCCCTCAATGCAAACTCCTGGGGAAAGTTTTCTTGAATTTCTTCGTATCTCATTTCCTCACAGACACCCTACCATGGAAGGGGGAGAGAAGAAGAAACAGTCACAAATGCTGTGAGCCACAGCAAGGTACTGACAAGCCAAGCTCTGTAACCTAGAAACATCTACATCCCATTCCACTATGAATTCAAACAGCATCTGCATCATGCCAGCTTTTCCTAAGAACTTAATCACAACTGAACAGATTAAAAAAAAAAAAAAAGAGCCCTTACCTCTACCTATGCCTCTGTAAGAAAGGGGGATGAGGGGAAACTGTAGGCGTATCCAGCTAAACTCAAGGTTAAACCTGCTGGCTCACCTGAGGGAAGGCACCTCTGCTGCCCACGCCTGCGAGGAAAGAAGGTAGGAGGAGCGAGAGGAAGGAAAGGGAGCATAATGGATGGAGGGATGGAAAACGTGGCAACAGGGGTTTCTAGAATGGGAATCTTCCAATAGACTTGGCCAAAGCTGCCGAACACATTCAGGGAGTTTTCCCAGCTCGGCCTTTGCAAGGTCAAGGACGAGCTGTCCATCTTAAGACAGTTTTTCCCCCAAACGGTCTGCATTCAGCCAGTAACAATGGGATGCTGGATTTACTGGGTTTGGTTCCTGTCGCCAGCGAAAGGCTTACCGCATCGATCTCATTCAAAACCTTCCACTGTTCGTAAGGCACTCCCAAAGCCTCTGCCGTCTGAATCGTCCTTTTCATCTGACTCGTCCAAACCTTCAGATCTTTGATGTTTTGCTCGTTAATGAACTTCCTCAAGCACTTGGCAAACTGGAAAAATAAATAAATCTAGGTCAAACACAACTAGTTGCAGGACCTGGAGACAAATTGCTTTTTTTTTTTTAGGTTTTTTGACCCAACAATTCTCTATTTTCTCTTCCAATACAAATCTGAATGAGCACCTTCACTTGCGGCTACCCAGGATTTTTATTTTTTTTCTACTATTTTATATCTTCTCCACCCAATCCAACAAACCTGGTCCGGTCATTGCAGTAAGTGCCCCAGGCAGGGGTGGGGGTCATGCGTCAGGGCTCCTTCTGCAATCACAGGCCCAGAATCGGACCACTGGGTATCAACATTTGAGCAATGACCATGGCTCCCCCCCCACCCTACCACCAAAGCATCCCCAGTTCCGGAGAGAGAAAGATCCAACTTGGGTTCCAACCAGGTACCTTCCTGAGCCAGCAGGCTAGCTCTGCTTTAACATGCCAGAATTTCAGTTTTTCCTGCAAATCATACAGGAAGTTCTGCTTGTACCAGCAAGGAAAAAAAACCACTCTCCACAGCCTTTAGGCCAGTGGTTCTCAACCCTGTCCTGGGACCCCCCCCCCCCCCCCCCAGCCAGTCGGGTTTTCAAGATATCCACAATGAATATGCATGAGAAAATTTGCATGCACTGCCTCCATAACATGCAAATTTTCTCTCATGCATATTCATTGTGGATATCCTGAAAACCCGACTGGCTGGGAGGGTCCCCAGGACAGGGTTGAGAACCACTGCTTTAGGCACTCCTACATAGCACTGCATCTAGGAGATGTACTGTGTACAGCAAAAATAAACTACTTGCTTATAAATTAACAGGGTGGCATCTCTCTGTATCTCTTGCTGGCCTCATCTAAATAAAAACCTTCCAGAGTCTAACTGAATTCAGTATTTACACAGAATGAAAATAATTAAAAACCTATGTTTACGGTCCTCAACTCACAAAATAAAACTGCATTTAAAAAAAAAAAAAAAAGTAAAGCTATAGTAAGATGCACATGGCTCTGTCCTTTTTGACAGCTATTTGGGAACCGCAAGGGACAGACGTCACCACAAGAAGACGGCTGAAGGGAGAAAAGATAGAAGTCTATAAAGAGTGAATCCGTTTACTCTTTCAAAAGCTACAGGGAACACACAATGAAGTTACTGGGTAATATATTTTCTCTTATTAGTTTTAAAATGTTTTTTTACTCAATGCATAATTAAAGCTCAGGAACTGATTGCCAGAGGTTGTGGTGAAAGTTATTAGTATAGCTGCGTTTAAAAAAAGGTTTGCACAAGTTCCTGGAGGTCACCGCATCTCAAAAAAGATATAGTTTTACTGGAGAAGGTACAGAGAAAGGCAACCAAAATGATAAATGGGATGGAACAGCTCCCCTATGAGGAAAGGCTAAAGAGGTTAGGGCTGTTCAGCTTGGAGAAGAGACGACTGAGGGGGAATAAAATCATGAGGGGTCTAGAATGGGTAGATGTGAATCTGGTCTTAATCAAGTTGACTTAGGGAATAGCCACTGCTATTACTGGCATCAGTAGCAAGGAATCTACTTAGTGTTTGGGTACTTGCCAGGTACTTGTAACCTGGATTGGCCACTGTTGGAAACAGGATGCTGGGCTTGGTGGACCCTTGGTCTGACCCATTATGGCAATTTCTTATGTTCTTAAAAGTCCATTAACCATTAAGGTGGACTTGGGGGAAATCCACTGCTTATTCTTGGGATAAGCAGCTTTGAATCTATCTACCCCTTGGGATATTGCCAGGTTCTTATGGCCTGGATTGGCCACTGTTGGAAACAGGATTCTGGGCTTGATGGACCTTTGGTCTGACCCGGTATAGCAAGTCTTATGTTTTAAATTAGGTCACTCCAGGAAGATTATCCAGCAGTTTATGCTGTGAATGTTCTAGAAAAATCTCAGGAAGCTGTAGTCAAAGCAGATTTTTTTTTTCATTTTTAAAAAGTTAATGATAGCAACAACTGAAGTTCAAATTTTGATTCTCTTAAGAGCATCATTACAAGTTCTTCACGACTCAAATTTGCGGGGGTTCATGTATGGGACCCTTGTTTTCAAGCCCCTTCCAGTAACCAGAAAGACTGAGAAAATGACTTGCCAGGAAGCAAGTGAAGAAAAAGCAGAACTTTAATTCCTTGAGCAGAGAGAAATCCAGAGACAGGCTCCCGGCCCCTCCCCCCCCCCCCCCCCATCTGTGCAAAGGGGATGTGGGAGGCTTCTTACATGTTGCAAAACCTCTCTGAATGCACAATGCACACAGTTTGTCCTTGCTCCCTCTCAACCAGAGCTTCATTAGCACCACAAAGTAACAGAGTGCTTTTTAAGAGCTTCCCACAAAGATCAGTGCCCATCAACACAGCTGGTGAATTCAATTCACCTATTCTACAACCATGAAAATTACATAAGAAGCCAGAAGACAACTCAGCCACATACACTGTGTGCAAAAACCAAAGTACAAAAGGCCGTGCTGATGATCTGACCAAAGTCATTTTTAATTGGACAAAAAGGACTACATAATAGCTGGAAATACAGGAACAACCTTCACCACATCAGAATGCTTTTTTTGCTCACTAATCTTCAGCAAATGGTTTTAAATGATACAGTTGCTTATCTGGCAGATTAGACCATTCTGCAATTCTTGACAACACGCCTGGAAATTCCAGAAGTGCAGCCGCCAAGAAACCTCTGGCTGGGGAACAGCCAGAAACTCACTTTTGACCTCGAAGGAAATCGTTACTGCAAATCATAGACAGGGGGTTCAGTGAGAGTTTAAGTCCAGTAAGTCTAAAAATATCAAGTAGCCAAATCTGGAAGCCAAAATAATGAGAACAGAATGTTTTGCTTTTAAAATTTAATGTCTGAAAGTTGGGGGCCTGCCACACACAAGTATTTTTACAGATCTCTATATTTTTTTTTGGGTGGAGTGGGGCAGGGGGATGTTAGTATAGTATTTTAGAATGCTGGTTACTCGAGGCCCGGACCACACACAGCACAAGCACCACTGCCGCCCGATACCAGCACGTACCTCCTTCCCCCGCCCGGACAGTCCAGAGTCCCCCCCGATCCTGCCCTTCAGGTTCAGGTCGCTTTCTCCGTGGCGACAGAGGTAGATGGAGCGAGGAGTCACGTGGATATTCATGAGGTAGTAGACGATGCGGCTCTGGATGTGATCCATGACTTGATTCACAAGGTACCTCCGCCCGACATCCATGATCTTAATGTACGATATGTCCCTTTCAAAATCAAAAAGAAAGCAAGTCACGTGGATTCCTTTTACACCGAAAATAAAATTCTATATTCCTTTAAGGCCCTTTGAGATTAGACCGTACTAGAATTTGAAGACACTCATCAGATTTAACACAAATGCACTTACTAAATAACTGACAGTTAAAAATAAATCAAGATCCCCTATTCCCCTCTGGATTTTTATTTTATTCCTCAGGCGATATTAGTGTTTCAAGATTTTGAAGGGTTTCCTACTTAATATACATAAACTGGGATGCTGCGAGCTGTTCCATTTACCCTTTACTCCAAATAAATGTAAAAACACAAACATGACATATCTAGAAAACACACCTTGGAATAAAACCACAAAAGGAATCAACAGAAGCAGGAAAGGAAGTCAGTATTCTAAGCAAAACCAATTCGCAAGAGACCTAATAAAGGTGCAGGGAGAGAAAAAGATTAGAGCCCTACATGACCTACTGGAGATTCCCTCACCAAAAATAGCACTTTACATACTACCCGCGAATGTGCTTTCCCTGTCGCAGGACCCATTTTTGTGGAATTCTCTCCCAAATGACTTGAGGTAAGCAGACACAAACTTTTTAGGAAACAAATTAAAACTTTATTTAATTTAGCTTATTTTTTAATATATTATTTTTTTGTAAAATATCATTTTGTTTTAATTTTTTTTATAGATTTCGTTTCTCTTTATATTTTTTTTAATTATGTTTTACGACGAAGATTCTTGTCATTATTATTGTCTGTTTTAACTTTGTACTATTATGTTAAGAAAACGTACACAATCATTAAAATTATGTTCATTGCCCAGGCCTCTCTGTGTTGGGCGATTCATAAATCTAATAAATGTAAATGTAGAAGGATCCATCTTGAGTGTGTGTTGATGTTCATATATGTTGCTGAATGGGTTCATTGTAAATCACTTTAAGGTGAGCAGGATAAGCAGGATATTAAAAGTTTCATAATTTCATCTTCCTTCCAATACACAGATTTAATCAGATGATACTCCCATACATAGTAAAGAAATATGTTAATAGCAATATCCACAGGATTTACCTCACTGCCTATAAATGCAACAAGTATGGCCTGTCATACAGCAATGCATTCCTGGGTTTTTTAAATGTGAAATAAGCAGCAATAACAGAGTACTACAGATCATCATGTGGCTGTTGCATCCAAGTCAACCTTCAAAGCTTCTGGTAACCGGTAAGATTGTTAGAGCCTGACCTGCAGCCTGGGCACCATACATATGCCCAATAAACGCCTGGAGAGGGCACCAGATTCAGAAGAGTTGTACACACACACACACACACACACACACACCATCTGTTAGCTGAAAATTAATTCCCCTCCCACGGATGGACAACGCCTTTAAAGCACACTTGATAAGGAAATGAACATGTACACTAAGGCTTCTTTTGGCTATTCAAGGCTGTCCATCAGGGAAGAGAAAGCAAGCAACCAACGTGAGAGGTAACATTACAGATTTGCTAAGAAACATCCAATATTTAAAAAAAAAAAAACCAAACCAAACAAAAGCTTAGGATAGTAAAAGCACATGCATCACATTTCAAGATATTATTGGCCAATAGATAATGTGCCAGGTTGGGGGTGGAGAGGGTCAACCAATGTTTGGCGCACACACCTATAAATCTTAGAGAGCAATTTCTCCCAGTGTTATCTGTGAAGTTGTAAAGTCACTTAGATAAAACTGCAAGAAAAGGATGAAGACAGACCCATATCAACTTTCACCTTTGGTACTGCCCCATCCGGGTGCGGTGTTGTCAAGCAGGAGATAATGAAAACATGAACTTTAATCTCATGCCGTACTACCTTGTTCACATGTTCCGTGGTACCACCAGCACGAAAACTATAAAACAATCAAACCAGCAGCACGGAGGCTCAGCGGCCTGGTAAACAGCTCTCTGCAGAGGCACTAACAGGTCCATCAAGAAATCAAAAACTCCCTTCTACCCCCACCAAAAGAGATGAAGGCAAAAAATATTTCTTCTTCTATACCATCAACCCTTCTTCAGTTATCCTGGCTTCTGGTATACTTTGGCTCTTTGTAAAACTGGCGATTCTGCTCTCCCGCCCCTTGCATTTTACTTCCAATCCTCAGCCCTTACCCGTCTGTTTAAAAGAAAAAAATCCCTTTTTTCCTATCACCTTAAATCCAAAGCCTTTTGCTGTTTCCATCACTGAGAGGTGGGTGGGGTGGAAGATAGCTAACCCAAAGTACTGCAATGAATAATTGCTTCTCTTTACCAGATAGAACAAAAGGCAAAATAGGTGGAAAAAAAAACCGGGAGCTTGATGTTCTCTTCTCACTACTAAACTCTCTGATAAGGAAATGCAAAAACCTTCAAAAGGTCTCCCAAGTAAGCTCCTGGCTGATTTGCTGGATGTGCTGGGTAAACACAAGTTCTAATTGCCCACCCCTGGATAATAACAGGCTTAGGAACATAGCATCAAACAGTCTTGGCACTGGCAACCTCATACTAGGTGCAGATAATGAACTATAGCAGTGGTTCACAAACCTATGCTGGGGGGAGATTCCCAGAGAGCTGAGTTTTTCCAGGATATCTGCAAATGAATATGCATGAGATGAAGGCGGTGCATGGAAATCTGTTACATGCAAATTCATCTCTTATATATTCATTGCAGATATCCTGAAAATCTAACCAGCCAGGGGCCTCCCACAGCGGGTTTGGGAGCCACTACACTATTGCTTAGTTATTCTCTTCTGGATGGGAAGAATCACCAAGCCCCACTTGGGTGAAGGGAGGCAGAGGATCTGGGGGGGCACTGTTACCTAGAGGTCTGAGGACCACCAGTGATTCAAAGTTAGGGAGACACAACTTCTCCAAAGTCCTTCATCTTCCTTCTGCGGTTAGGGCATATTTACATCATTTATCGAATTAGCATATCCAGCTTGTGCGTCTACCAGGTGTTGGTGCATGTACAGTATAGCTTGCCACCATGACAAACTATGTAATAGCCTTGTACAACTCACTTGTCTAGAGCTTCATCCAATGTCTCATACGAATTCTTGTAGCATTCAATCCTCTTCATGAAGTCCTCTGTGGCTTCCTCACTGCTACAATTGACGTAGTCTGGACTGCCAAGTTTAACTTGCTATTAAAAAGGAAAAAAAATAAAACAAACCATTACAGAAGAGGTCTTATAGATTATTTCAACAGCTAGAAATAGAGCAGAGGGGATGGGAGAATATCCAGACACCATGGCTCCTGCCCTATACTAAGGAACCACTGGAAACTAACCCAATGGATGAGGAGAGGACCCAAATTCATCTCTTGGTCCTGTTTCTGCTCTCATCAGCACTCCACACAACAAGATCCTGGAAATGCTTGTGTATGAAAAACTGACCTCCAGGTTATGGTGATCAGATTCTGCCCCGGGACAAAAATCTAGACAATGTAGCAGCACTTCAAAAACTGTATGCGGACTTCATAATGAGGATGAAATACTTAACGTATGTCCTACTTGGCACTGCTGATCAGAATTAGATATCCTGACTTTTTACAGTTATATAAAATATCCATGCTCTGATACTTCAGGTATGTGGAAAAATCCAGAATGATCTTGGTCCTGACCATTCCAGAGAACTGGTGCTCCACTCTACTCTCCTCTTCCAGCTCTCCAGAGAGCGTACTGTGGTCCCTGGTGTCCTTGTAAACCAAATAAGAAATTAACAAAATCCTAACCATACCAGGGATTTTATTTCTACTAACTCTATAAGGCGGTGTGAGGCAAACTGATATTAAATAGGTGATGTCTATATGGATAAGAGTGGCTGCTTCAGCTAACTACTGGTTTCAGATTTTGTTGTATTGAGCTTGGATTAAAGCATTTGACAAATATTTTTTAATACAGTGAAGAAAGAGGGGTAGCGGGGAAAGGAGTGTTGAAAAAGACTACTTTGCTTGCAGATCTTTTGTCCTGCTAGCAATAAATTATTATTCACCATATTACAATGCAAGATATAAGCAAGAAGAACAGATAGCCGTGCTGAAATAGTTAATTTTCTGATAAAAGAAATTTGGATAATCTGAGTTTTTCCCAGAAAGTGAAACATAGGAAGCCAACCAATTTTCAGATAAGATATTTTTCTGGATTAAAAATAATCATAAGCCCAGGGACTGCATTCTTTCACCCGCACAGACCAGCACCAGACAAAAAGAACCAGAAACAAGATCCATGCTGACCAAAAAAATGGTAATTTGGCATTCATAGAGGAGAATTCCAGGATCTTATCTTATTAGTCATCAATAAAACATTTAAAAACAAATATGCTGTGTGCCCGATGCCATGAAATCCAGGGATGGTATCCAGAGAAGTCCCTCCCACCCTGCATTACAGTTTCTGTGCTTAAGAAATTATTTCTATTAAGGAAATTTTTTGTTTTTTTTTAATTTGTACACTATGCAGAAGAGGGGAACAGAGGTTAAAGACTGAGGCCGTGCACGACCTCCCCTTTATTACAGTCAAAGGCAACCATAGAAGAGGCAAGAACACACAGCCAACAAGCAATTCGTGCTTCTGTACGTACCACAATGTTTGCAGCAATGACATCTGGGTCCACGCAGACAGATTCCACAAAGAAGGTCTTCCATCCAGAAATGGGAAAGGGAGAGGGAAAAATACCACCTTAAAGTTTAGCAATGGTCTCTGAGTCTGCAAGTCCAGCACTCGATGCATTCCCTCTGCCAAGGGCAGTAACCTTCAGAAAATCCCCGCGTCTCTAAGTTTACAGAGCCGTGGGCAAACAGACCGCCACACATCTTTACAAGTTTCTGGAACAGAAGGGCACGTCACAAAACCCCAAGAGAGAGACTAACTCTGTGCAGTTCTCCACGCACAGTGTTTCCACACACAGTTTTCAATCTTTTTTTGTTTTTTTAATATTAACCACAAAGCACGGTTCTTTCCTGTCACTTTCTTTCACCAGGGAGGGAAGACAGTTACAAATGTAGGTTTGAAGAAATCCACCCACAGATACGACCATCAAAAGGTCTGCACACACCTACCACAGGGCTCCCTGGTACGTGGAAGTATGCAGAATTTCTGTAAAAGCTTCCCGTTTCGGGAACTCCCCCCACAACCTTTTCAGGAGAAAAGGGCGGCCTACAAATACCATAGTCGCGAAAAAGCAAAACACTAAAATCATCATGTGATCACAGCAAGGTCCAATCACAATGGCCCTTCCCTTTCTAGCGGCAGCAGTGCTGGGCCATCAAGTCTTCTCGCCTGGTACAGACAAGAGGAGAACAGGGCCATTTACCCCTACAGCTAGTGCAACTCTACCATATACTACAGATCTTTGCTTACACAGTTGCTGACCCACCTTAAAGCCATTTTGTTCTGCGAATTTCAGAATAGTCTCTCTTCGTTCTCGGGTTGTGTTTGTAGCATCAAAAACCTAAAAACATTAAAACACACATACACAAAACAGCTAAATCAGCGATTTCTAAATGCACATCGGGCTATAATTGTGCAAAAATCAGAACAGGAACAGGACGTCCAATTAACGTTTCACAAACAGAATGAGCAATCAGAACAAGGCAGACAGGCTGAAGGTAAAAGCCTTTTACAATAAGGACAAGCTTAAAAAAAAACACAAAACATGGATACAGACACTTTGGGAAAGTAGCAACTTAAATACAGCTGCCTTAAATCATGTTACTTCACTTTTGGTTCACATATTTGTTTGCTTTTGGTGGGAGGAGCTGGTAATTTCCTCCTACTTCTTGAGGTAGCCCCTATCGAAGCTATAGGACAGCATGAGCCCTCATTCACAACTATACTAGAGGCTTTTTTTTTTCTCTTTTTAATTCTCCCCCTCTAGCCAAATCACAGCAAGGGTCCTCACCCAAGGACCACAAACCACAGCTCCCTATGGAGTCTGTGAAAGTCGCTGTTGAGCAACTGCTAGGACTCCTTCCTTGGCAACTTGCACTCCAGTTGGCCCAAAAAAAACACAAACCAGAAGCCGGACTTGACAATTAGACAAATCCTAATGGTCTTCACCAGCGCTGCCACCGAGCCATCAGGTCAGCCCCTTGGACTATAGATTTCTAAGTCATTGGATCTCATTAAGCTAAAGGCCTAAAGAAATCTAAAATATTGCATCCAAACATCCTATAATGCTTGTGCCCAGGCCCCAGCCAGATACTGAAGTCTCCTCCTCTTCTCCACTGCACTAACAGCCAGTGAGGAACAGAAAGATTCTTTAGAAGTAATATCTATACCAGCAATGGGATATAATATGGTCAGGCTCCCATATAAAAGCAAAGGTCTACACTTTATGGTGTTGGTTACAATCCATCGTAAGTCTGGCTGCCCGGCAACTGTCAGACTGCAGTAGTAAAGAAAAATAAAAAGGATCCTTCAACATAAATTAACTAAAACAATTAAAATTACCGTCAGTGCTGTTTCAACGCAGCCAACTGGTGAGCAAAAATACCACAAGTGTAGACTGGACGGCAGCACTGCTACATTACCTGCAACTGCAGGCCCTACAGCAGAGTTCCTGCGATGGCAAACCAGCCATCTAATATCCCAACCACAAGAGAAGTCACATGGCAAGGAAAACATTACTAATGCTCCAAAGCAAGAGAGATGTGCTCTGTTATACAGTATCCTAGGGTGACTGGTGCACCAGTATTACCTGAAGGAGCTCTCAGTGGTTAAGATTTACTTAGAACATAAGCCTAACCAGGCCTAGCCCAGCGATAGTGCTGTACACCGCCCCCATGGTGAGATCAGAGTTTGATTCCTGGCTCAGGGTCTTCCATTAACCAGTGCTATGCACTGCCACGTGGTGGGATCTAAGTTTGATTCCTGGCTTAGTCTTCTGTTCCCCAGGCTGAACAAGGCCAGGGGTGCATAATGTCGACATCTAGCGGCCAGATTCAGGATTCCGGGAAGGAGCCCTGGTGCATGATCTCCTGCAGCTATAGCAATGACTAGACTTAAGTTGAGCGAGAAGACAGAAATCTCGAAGCACCAGATCCCAGCAAAGCTGGAAGCTCAAAGGAGCAGGAGGAAACTGCAGCATTAAAAAAAAACCAAAAAAAAAAAAAACCAACTACCAAACACAAAAAGGGAAGTTTATGAAGAGCAGCCACTACTGGGTTGAAAACAAGGCAGCAGTTTTTCATGGGCAAGCACACTGCACCACCAAAAGAGGAGACAGGTGGTATTGTGCAGTGTATGCAAGAGACTTGCTGAAGGTCAGAGGCAGTGATAGGACTTGAAGGTTGGTTTCTGGCTTTCCCCCACTAGATACCGTTACCACTCGAAGGCAAATGTGCAACCACCTTCTCACTTAGCCATCAGCACAGAGAAGACGCCAACGGGAGTCCATTCAGACAGTTTATCGTAGCAGTTTAGACAACATCTGTGTCCAGTCATGAGCCCCAACCAATTCATTCATAGTTGTCAAACTTCTGTCTGGGTAGCATCAACCCCTGGTTCTCGTATTGACAGTCTGAGTTAGGCCTGTAGGCTTGTTGCAATTTGTATTCTTATAGAAATTAAAATATATATTGTTTAAGATATTTTATATTAGACGTTTATGGATTGGTTTTTATTGGATTATATTTGTAATGAGCACTGAATTGTAGGTGCTGAATTACCTGTTAAACACTTTGAGCAATATTTCATACTGGAAAAGTCATTTGCAATTCTAATAGATAGAAAGAACAGGAATACTCACAGCCACATGTCCTCCTCCTTCACAGAGGTAGTGCCTGACATCAGCTAGTGCTGCTAAGGCACACTGTCTTCAGACCAAAAAAATAAAAACAAAATTCCCACAAATTAATGCCAGATGGCAAACAAGACAGACTGAGCAGAAGCAATCCCACATTTCCAGAGATCCCAAAACGGTTTACAAGGCTTTCAAAGACCAAGCCAGGCAGATCAGTTTTGTGTATCACCGATTCCCCCAAACACAAACCTATTACGTACAGGCTGCGAGAAAAGTAAATAAACCAGAGCCCTCACGCAGCAAATGAAACAGCATATTAAAACAAAATTAATACAAAAAAAAGTTCCCCCTGGGATTCAGCTCCAGCACAAGGGGGGCGAGGAACTTACTTCCTGATTTTCAGGCCCTCCTCGTTGTCGGGAAGGAAGAACTCGAAGGACTTGAACGACTTTACGAGCTCGCGTCGATACTGACCAACGTTAAACTCTGGGAAGAGACAGAGTGAGCAGAGTGTTAGCCGGTGCAGAGAAGCCTGCACAGCACAGCACCACACTGTGGCATGTGCCATCACATCCAACCTCAGGACTCGTTGTGTGTGTACATGCTGCTCTGCGGAGAAGGTCGGGGTACTCAGTCTCTGCCTGCTGTCCAACCGGGCCCCTCCGTTTTAAACGGAGAGAAAAAGCAGCAAACACTTTGAGCAATCAAACCATCCCAGCTCGAGTCCTATCACAACCACACAAACAGGAAAATATTATATATACAGATAGAGCAATACAGATAGGTCCAAAATGCCAATGTTAGATCGATATACAGATCTGTCTCTCTTGTCATTCCACCTTTGCTTTTAATTATCTAGGATACAGAATTTTAAGCTACCTTTGCACGTCCCTTTCTCCTTGGTGTGTACGCATTTTGATGTTCTTTCCGCACGTACAACGTTTTACGCATACTTTCAGAAACCGGCTCGCGTAGCCAACCTCCACCTGTTTAACATCAAGGACTAAATGCTGAACTGCTCCAGACGTTCGGCTTTCAGTGCAATTCTTAGGAGAGATTCTGTTTCTTTGCTCCTTTCTTCCCGCCCCTCCCTCCCTGCACTTCGGGGTTTGACCCGAGGGAAGCCCTGAAGCACAGAGCTCAGAACACTTGTGGGAAGGGATAAAAATCACGATGGGGCCACAACCTCAGGAGAGACTTGGACAGCTGGGGACGAAGACAATTGGACTGTCCGGTCCAGCTGCTGAACAGGGAGAAGAGAGCGGTTTTAAAGAAGGAGAATGGTTGCTTGTGTTAGAATAGATTCTTCTGTGTATCTGGCAACGCTTTTAGTTTCTTTCCTTACAGCTACACCCTATTCTATTGCTACCAAATGAAGGTTTTAAAGTATATAGTCAGCTGTGCTTCTAATATTCTACAGCAGTGTTTCCCAAGCGGTGTGCCACAGCACGCTACTGTGCCATGGCTGAAGTGCAGGTGTGCCGCGGCTGCAGCCTTGACTTTGCTTTTCCCTCTGGGCCTGCAGGATGTCCTCCCACCAGCAGGGGGCATCAGAACAGCGCTTAGCAGCTACTCCTGCTTTCCCTCTGCTGCCTCTCCTATGCAACAGAAACTGCATGGGGCTCCATAGGCTTGCGAGACCTGCTGGCCCCATGCAGTTTAGATTGCAGAGGGAGGTTGGCAAAGAAGGAAAAAGCAGCACTGGGTTAAGTCTGCTTCCAGACTTCTGCTGTTCAAGGATTGGGGGGTGGGGTGAGGAAAGGGACAGCTGAATGTGCCACTGGGTGTAGGAGAGAGAGAGAAGGGAAGATGACGATGCCAGGAGATGGGGCACAGGGAAGTTGATGCTAGGGATTGAGGGAAATGGAAAATGATGTTTCAAAGAGGTGGAGGAGGAGAGTAGAGGGGTAGGGAAGATTATGATGATGATGCCAGAGAGTGACGCTGAGGGCAGCTGATGCCAGGCAGTGGAGGGAAAGAGAAGAGAAGGTGACTGGCCTAGGAAATGGGGAGAGAGAGAGAGGGGAAATTTAATAATGATGCCACAGATGAGGCAAGGGGTGAAGGCAGACAGAAGTTAATGATAATGCCAGGGGTGAGACAGAGGGAAGGAGATGCCGCCATATTGAGGGAGATGGAATGTGAGGATGATGGGGGGTGAAGGGATAGGGAAGGTCATGATGATGCGAGTGGGTGGGGGTGGGGGGGGGGGGAAGGCGGAAAGTGATTATGATGCCTGGGGGTGGGGGAGAGCGCACCGGAGAATGAGGAAAGTGGAGATGCCAGGGGTTGGGAAGAGAGGGAAAGGTGGTGATGATTCCTGAGATGAGGAGGTAGAGAGAAGGTGATGATGCCAGAAGATGTGGGAGAGGGGTGTAGGGGAAAGTTGATTATGATGCAAAGGGCGGAGGGGGAAGAGGTGGTAGGAGAGGAAAGGTGATGATGATGCCTGGGGGTGGGGGAGAGGGGTAGAGGGAAAAGCATGATGATGAAGATAGAGGAGTGCAGAAAATAAGGAGGGAGAAAGAAGGGGATAATTCCAGGGGGTGAGAGAAAGGGAAGGTGGTAATGATGGTGCCAGGGGCGATGAGGAGGGAGAGAGGGAATGTGATGATGATGTCAGGAAGTGGGGGAGAGAGGTAGAAAGGTAAGATGGTGATGATGATGCCAGGGGTGACAAAGTGGAGGAAGAAGGGTTTGATAATTCCAGGGGGTGAGGAGACGATGATGCCAGTGGAGAGGGGTGATTATGATGGTGGGGGGAAGAGGGAAGGGACAAGATGGCGCCAAGGGATGGGGGGGGGGGGGGGAGGGAGAAGGTGATGATGCCAATGGGATGAGGGTCGAGGAAAGAGAAGGGGACGTGGTTGGTGTGCCACAATTAAGTGAACGCTGTGCTGGGTGTGCTGCGAAACAAAAAAAAAAAAAGAGGGTTGGGAAGCACCGTTCTACAAGACAAGGAACTCGACCTCCGCATCCCTGAACCTAATCCTATGAATCTAAAGATACTCGGCTAAGTAATTGCAGTTTCTGAACAACCTGAATTACCTCCTACTTACCTGTTAATGATGCAGTCACCCTTCCGAAATTCAGCCCGAAGGGCTTACGGGAGCCAGTCCAAGCCCTACTTCCCGACAGCTCCCCGGTGCTGCTTCTTAGATCCGGTAAAGTACAAGACATCCTGGTACTGCAGTCAGCAAGAGAGGGGAACTCCAATTCTTGGGCAAGGAGCAAAGCCTGGGAGCAGCACAGTAGCAAGTGCCCAAACTGGTTCAGAGGGAACTCGTGAGAAAAGGAGCCAAAAACCATGGTGTGACCTCAGGCAAGTCGATTAATCTCCCGAAGCCCCAGTCCTGTCGGCTGGAGTTAGGTAACAGCGCCTCTTCCCTCCCTGCTCTCTCTGGGGGCAGCCATGCAGTTCCGGCTGCAGAAAACTGATTGCTAGGCCCCCCCCACCACAGAGCTGGCCGCACACCGGCATCCTGTTAGGATGACAGATGTTGCACAATGTCCAAAAGAGGAGCAGCGGCTATGACGTCTGGTGAAACCAAACAGTTTCATTTCCTGCAGCGAAATCCCACAGCCCACTCATGCCAAGGCTGCTCACAAACCATGATGGCACCGCTGCCAGGGTGCCAGACGTAACTATCTGGGGTGAATATAGATTTTTGGAACAGATAAGCTTTTTTTTCCCCCCCCATTCTGCCAGCAATTTGCTCAGATTTTGCTGTTCATCACTTTCAATAGTCACATCCCAGGAAAGCAGGATATAAAAAGGTCTGAAAATAAATGTTCAATGAGGATTAAATAAAACCTTGTTTCATCCAATTAAAATTCTTAAAGTATGCCTATCAATCATCTGCTAATTGATAAGGGAGTTACATTCACATATGTATTTCTGTTCAATTAGAGAATGCATACAAAATAGTAACATATAACATAACATAGTATTGCTGGCAGAAAAAGCCCAAATGGTCCATCCAGTCTACCCAGCAAGCTTCCCATGGCAGCAGCTGCCGCGCTGTGCGGGTCACCCCCTTAAGTTAAGAATAGTATACTTACAAGCAAAACCAAGCAAGTGTCAAGCTCATTACAAAATTACTGCAACTTTTTTACATGCTGAGCAGCCTTCCTGATAAATTCAGACAATGCTGCTTTAATGTTCTTGGCTTTTCGATGGCCATGGAAGCTTTATCCCTAATGTCAGTATTTTTTTTTTTTTAATACTTTTTATTTTACTGAATTTGTACAGTAAAGAAAGGAATACATCTTACTTACAGAAAAAAAAGATAAGTGATTCATGATAATATACAAAAATCAAGAAAGTAAACATCATAAATCATACATCTCCAAAAAGTAAATTATAGCAGGCAGAGGAAAAAAAAACAAAAAAAACCAGACCTTAGGAAATTATACAAAAAAACATAAGGAACCAGCCTAATGTGAGCCACCGGCAGTGATACATCAATAAGGATCAAGCCCCTTAACCTACTGGGATCCAGGGGAAGAAACTGCAACACTCCTGAGTTGATAAAAGACTTAAGTTGTTCAGGAAGGAAAAGCACAAAGCAACCATTTCGATATCCTTGTAAATGTGGTGTTGGGTATCTAAGAACAAAAGAACATCCTATAACAACAGCCTGCGACCCGAGAACGAGAAAATCTTTCCTTCGCTCCTGAGCAGAACGTGCGAAGTCGGGGAAAAATACGGATCATCTGCCCATAAAACAAAGAGGAAATATTCCAAAAACACCTTTTCATCACTGCACTTACATCTTGTTCAGAAATAAACAAAACAAGTAACGTGGAGCACTCAAATCTCAACACTGGAATTTTCAAGAAAATTTGCAATATTAGGAAATTAAGCAGTTTGAGACTGCTGAGCACTTGCTCTATTGACAGAGGAAAGGAAATAAACAATAGTAATAGAAGGAACCTTATCGGATTCAAAATGAAGAGTCTCAAGCAAGTATTTCCTACAGGTAAGATACGGATTCTCTCCCACCACCCTAGAAACAGTCAAAAAACACGAGTTCAAATGCCTTATGTGATTTTCAAGAAATTCAAACTCTGCGAGATAAGTTGTTCCAATCCTTAACCACGGAAGAGTTAAAAGTTTGAATGTCACTAATTGCAGTTTCAATCAAAGTTGCTTCCCATGCAGTCCACTTTGTTAAGACAAATGATCAATCTCTGCATTGCAATCCTTCAAAGAACTTCCAAAGCTTATTATCAAGTCCCAAACGGTGTGGAGGGTAACCACCACCGGCTTAGCTAGAGAGAGGGAGGACTCACCAGGGGAGTCACGATGCACCAGACCTGCATTACTGACCAGTAAAGGAACCGATGAGTGTCAGTGGGGGGGGGGGGGGGAGGAAACCACACCGGCAGGAAAACCTGGGCCTCCCAACAGCGGCGATGACAACAGCTGCTTGAACTCTACTCCAGACTCTCCCCCTCGTTGCCCTGCAGATGACGGTGGGGAAGGGAGAAATCTCTCAGCGGGTGGAATGAGAGAAACCTCTCCAGGTGAGACTAGTGCTCCCTCGCCCGAACTCATAGCGGAGCCAACAGTCCCCGTTTGCACTGCTGAACCGGGTAAGAAGGATGGCATAAACTGCTGCCCAGCTAGGAGAGGTATATCGGGAGGAAAACCCATACCTTCCTTTGCCTTTTAGACGGCATAATGCTAAGGAAATTTAGGTAACAAGAAAAAAAGGACAGAGCAGAGTCTTAACCCGGTCTCATGCCAGTATCTTGCATCTGCCAAACCACAATGCCAGTGTATTAGTACCTCAAACTGTAAAAGTCGGGACCCAGTGTTCGCTGACTTCAGAATCCAATACCCTATCTTTTCCCGTCCCGCTATCAAAACGGAGAGCGATGTTGCAGTTGTGTCGAAACCATCAAGGCTCATTGATTAAGGTTAGAAATCCCCCATCGCCTTCTGGTTAAGGGTAATAACTGCCGCTCAGTGCAGGTTACCCCCTTGCACCCTTTTCTTCATTATCATCCACAAGTCTTTAGGGATCCACAGTGTTTATCCCATGCCCTTTTGAATTTGTTTACTGTTTTCATCCTCACCACCTCTTCCGGAAGGGCATTCCAAGCATCCACCACACTCTCCGTGAAAAAATATTTCCTTATGTTGGTTCTGAGTCTTCCCCTCTGGATTTTCCATTTCATGACCCCTAGTTCTACTGTTTCCTTTCCAACAGAAAAGGTTCAGAGAGTGTGCATCATTAAATCCTTTCAGGTATCTGAAGGTCTGTATCATATCTCCGCTGCACCTCCTCTCTCTTCTAGGGTATACATATATCCAAGATCCTTCAGTCTCTCCTCAAGTCTTCTGATACTGACCCCAAACCATTTTCAATGCCCTTCTCTGGACCGCCTCCATCCTGTCTCTATTCTTTTTTAGATACGGGCTCCAGAACTGAACACAATAGTCCAGGTGAGGCCTCACCAAGAGCATCATCACCTTTTCTTACCTGTTATTCCTCTCTCTATGCAGCCCAGCATTTTTTGGGCTTTAGCTATTGCTTAAAACGAAGCAGCCAAATCTAATTGCATTCGTATAACAGTTCAGTGTCACAGCCAATATCACAAAATTGTGAAGACAACGTAGCACCCTTAACATGCTAACTATAATTATATTTTCTAATTTAATGAGGCTCCTAGAAAAAGAAAAAAATCAAAGAATACAAACCCAGTATGAAAGGGCACACAAATACATGACAGGGTGTCAAGAACAATCATAAATCAGGAAGAGAGAAAAATAAAAAGGGGGGTAAATAATTAGGTTCCTCTTCAAAGGGGAGAACGTCAGCAGGTGTGAATCTCTCCAACATTGGGTATTAGCTATAGGGCACCAAAAGGTTCTCAAGTTACACAGTACAATGGATGTGGGAGATCCAAGTGAGAATGGTTTCACCTGAAAGGATGCCCTGGGAATTTATCAATGCTTATTATGACAAAAACAAAAACAGGAGAGAGGGAAAAAAAAAAAAAGGACCGAGTAAGAACCAGAGTTTATTTTGGTAGGCAGAAACTAGGACAATAAAACAATACGAAGCAGAATCTCCCACTCACCCTCACTATCTCTGTCCCCGCCTAGCATGCCCTTCACTCTTACCACCACCGCCTCCCTACACAAGAATCTCCCTCTCTCCCTCCATTGCAACAGCACTGAACTTTACCCAGGTTGGTTCCAGGCTCCTTCCCACCCTTCTTGGGCAGTAGACTCGCTGCGGCTCCTGCCCTCTGCAGCACTGCACTTCTGGCTTTTGCGAAGGGCCAGGGAGCCTGCCGCAAGTGCTTCCAGTGAGGGAAGGGCCTCCATTTCAAAAGCATGGGGCAGCAGGCACTTTGGCTACTTGGGGGGGAGGCGTTGCGTTAAAATGCTATAGCGCTGGACCCACAGGCACCTTGACTGGGTGGGGGGGGAGGGAAAGGTAGGATTTGAAACACTGCCAGGCCGATGCAATATCGAGTGCTCAGGTCAGTGCGCCACTAAACACACAGTTGGATGCATGTTTTGGATGCGCTAAACTTACACCCGATGCAATACTGGGATCAGTGCATCCAAACCAGTGCGAAGCTAATAGCGCTCATCACATAGAAATTCCATGCAGATGAGGTTATTAGCTATTACCGCCCAATTAAAAAGATTCCCGTATGGCCACTGTGCCCATTGTAACACAGCAAATTTAACACCAGCCTGGGAGTTAGGGCTAAGGCATGCCGCAGTCAAAGGCTCTACCAACAAAACAAAAATCCTGCTTTCTCTATCTCTTCCTATTAGTAACATTGCAATACAAAATAGGAGGAACCACAGAAAGCAGCATTGGGCAAAAATTAAAATCTTGAAAAAAAAACCCATTACATTCTGAATGCCCAATATTCATGCACAACATACACGGTCTAGGCCATGTTTTTTGTGCAAGTGTCTGTTTTCCTAACCCGCACTGACAGCCATGTCTCCTGGACGCCCGATGCAGAGGAGGCACTAGGGATGCACAAATTTCCCCTAGCGCAGCTCATTACCCTATTGCATTGCGCACCCAGGAGAGGTGGGTGGGTGCATGCTAGGAAAACAGGCTCTCAATCATGAGCGCCCATATTGCATTGGCCCCTGCATCAGCAACACTGAAGGGAGAGCGCTTTTGATGGAAGGTGGGTTGGGGGGGGGGGGGGAGGGGAGGGTCCTGGAACGCAGTACATGCTTTGGCCCACACTGGCTTCCAGCAGCTGTGGGAAGTCTTGCAACACTGCATCTGCAGCTGCTCTTCAAATCAGCATAAAATTAGGCGACAATCATTTTAAACTGGATACTAAGGACCTTAAGCATACTGTATATGTTCGATTGCATTATACCATGTAATCCCACCACTAAGAAGTCAATGAGGCCCAGCAAAGTCTTGAGCCTTATGCGTCTAAGGGATGGGTCACCCAAAGACCACTCAATGCTGTTTCATGTCCAAGAGGCTGGATTTTCATACAGTCAACTACGATGGAGAGGCACTGTCCATCATGAAACTATCTTACTGCAACGCAACCATAGCATAACAAAAAATCAAACTCCATTTACTCACCTTTTGTAGGCACGCCAATCCAGTTCAAGTACCGTGTTAACTTCTTGGATATATATGTTTTGCCTCTGGCTGGAAGACCCACCATGACAATCAATGTAGGACAATTGGTCATGCATACTAAAGAAAAGAAGAGAGAATGTACCTTACTCATGGAGCTCAGAGTTCAGTGAGCAGAAAGACGTTCTGAAGAGGAAGTTATTAGTGCAGCTCGGTGACAGTGTCCTTCCTAACCCAACTCATACGTACTATTGGTTTGCACAAGTCAACATCAACATGGCCTTCTTACTGCAATAAAAAAATGGATTAGCCAAATAAAAAAAACCTCTGTAGAACCACAATAAAAATATCTAACTCGCTCCCTCTGAATCTGCCTCAGAAGTATAAGAATACCATTCTGCCGTTAAAGCTGCCTTTTGTTTGTCTACAGCTAATAACCAGCACAAAGTCATAAAGGTGCACGCACTTGCTAACTTGTTGGCAGGATTTCCCGAACCCATTTCCTACTGGGTACATCGGGCTAGGCCTATGAACCACCTGGATGGGCTGACAAGATTCCAAACTCATACAGACACAATGAATCAAGCCACAAAAAGATTTATAAACAGAAAACAAACACTCAAAATATTTTAGGAGCCAGGAACATTGTTTTTCCTTTTTTTACTCATTTTGTTTTTATTTTTCTGCTTCTTTTCCTGTGTGTTTTAATTTTTTGCTTTTCTGACTTTTAGGTTCCCAGGAGACCTGGCTGCCAAGAGATTTCCCAACCCTGTTTCTGAAGTTCCTTTTAAAAGTGAAATTTCAGGCCATAGCACTGCAGGACCGCAGCTTTATAGACTGTGGTGGCAACGTGATGACAAAGGTGAGAGGGGGGGAAAAAAAAAAAAGGAATTTCCATTACTGCAGAGACCCCTGCCAATCCCTCACGTGGCACGGACAGAAAGAGGTAGCTTCCCGACTCACCCAGATACGCGGTCTAGAGCGCGCCATGTACAAATTACCAAGGAGGAGAAAAATCTGTACAATTCCCAGTGCCTCTGGCACGTTTCATTCCAGGCTGTTTCAGAGTCAGTAAGGCCATCCCAGGGCTTTATGGGCTGAACTGCTTCTCTCAAACACCCTGGGATGGATGAAACTGCTAAGCGTTGTCGTGTGCCTTCCAAACCAAAGAGGACATAATCGCAACGCTTAGCGCTAATTCAAAGTCTAACTTAACATGCACGATGATGCAAAAGGATAAATCACAACACAAGGTTCCTTGCCCAAGAAGTGTACAAGCTGTGTTTGAGTACAGGGAGGTTAGAGATGAATTACTAGCAAAGCAGGTTTCTGCACACATTTCCTTCTGATTTATTTCTGGAGAGATGTGTATACCGCTCTAGAAGACTCCTCCTTCTTAAGCACTTCCTGCTTTTATAATTCTAAGTGCATGGGGGATTATGGCTGTCCTGATCATAACAGAACTGCATGGGGACCCCCCTCCCTCCATCTGCCCTAAAAACTCCTTTCAAACTCCTACCTTCCCCTGTGGCTTCCCCTTCCGGGCAAGGGCTGGAACAGAAGTCTCCCCAGAGACTGGACCCCCTCCGTGCCGGTTGCCTTCCCTCGTTCTCCTGACGTCCACGCATGCACCTTGCCTGGCCCCAGCAGACAGGAGACCTGAACCAGTGAAGTCTCCAGACAGACAGCAACACCCCCCCCCCCCCCCAAACACACACACACACACACAGAGCTCCAGTGGCGCCCAAATCTGCTTATGCCAGCTCAACTCAACCTGGGTTACGTAATCTCCAATACCATGCAAAGCTGAGCGTGCAACTTATGCCCGTACCCCAGTGTCATTGGGTAAAAGGAATACCAGTGCTTTCTAGCTCCCTGCTGGTACATTTATAAAATGTTCCTTTTTGCAACTTCTGCGTGTTACAGAAGCGTCGTGCTCCATGGTTGTTAGTTTCGTATTGTAATATTAGCGAATAGTCTGGTCTTTCAAGGGCTGAGCTAAGTGCTGAGAGCAGGAATCTGGGAGTTTTGTCTAATGCCACACTTAACATAAGCCAGCCATGTCCCTGGGGGGAGGAGAAACAGGAATCTCCTTAAGATATTCCCGAGGAGGTCCATGTGCTCATCAACACCAAAGCCTTCCGAGTGGGGCGCCACGGTACAGAAGAGACAGGATGAAAAAAGCCCTGTTTCTTTCTTATACGGCAGAATGGAGCAGAAAAGGTACAGAGAGGGCTCAGAAGTGGGAAAATCCCAACGCGCCTTTTTTTTTTTAGGCAGCATGTTTTCAAATTTGCTCTTTTTAATAAAAAAATAACATTTCTCTGCTTCTTTATAGAAGTTTTTGCAATTTTAATACAAAAATTTTAAAAATTTAAAAAAAAAAAAAAAAAACCCAACCCCAAACTCAAACCGCTGATGTTTCTGTACTCCCTCACGTGGCTTTCAGGGCGACACACTGCATTCTGTGGTCTGCTACATCCGGACAGGATTTGTTTTTCTTTTTTTTTTTTTTTTTGGGGGGGGGGGGGGGGGTTGGGGGTTGCAGGTGACAGGTGTCACGGGAATCTCTCTTGGCACACATCTTTCATGATCCACAAATTAAGCAATACGAGAAACGTGAACGGATTCGAAATCAAAGCTCTTGAGACATATAAACGGATCTGTATAAGCAATGCTCTCAAACAAAAAAAAGAAAATGAACAATTTACAAAATCCAATGCCAAAAGCAACAAAAGGATCGGAACGTGGAAGCTACGGTCTTACTGCCATCAGGTTCTAATGACCCGTAACAGCAGCCAATTCCAGCCATTACCTGGGCCTGCTCTAAAGGGAGAAAACTCAAGCCTACGAGAAAGAGAAACTAATTCTCAATAAAAGCAAACAACCAGTTACCCTCCGGGTGGTACATTCCAAAAGGCTGACCTGCGCGCCATTTGAGAAGAGGTTTAAAAACAGCAAGGCTGTCGCTCACTGCATAATACTGTGGCTGGTAAAGCAATCAAATGGGCTCATTTTGGCCCTGTTTACATAACTCTCTAAAGTGACTTCTCATAAAAGGTAACATGCTGAGACTAGCAAGCTCCAGATTTCTCTCCACACTACACCAAACAAACAGATTTTGCCGTCAGCAAGTTTCTGAAAGCTAGAGTCCGCAATTCACTCTGCCAAAGAAGTCTCCGAACAAAATTTCTCCTGAAATTACTGCTTTAAAAAAAACAAAAAAAACCCAACACACTTCATCCACAATTATGCAGTGGTGACAGTGGGAGAAGAATGTGGGCCCGGCGACCGGCCTGACAGCTCCAGCCACCACAGAAACAGATAGCGGCAGACAAAGACCACCTTCAGTTTGCTCATTGGTACATCAGTGTCAGGAATTCCCAGTGATGCTCCTCTAACTTGATGTTACCAGGAACTACTCCCAGGCCACTGTAGGTTTCTTACTCAAGTGGGCCATTGCATTAATGTTTTCCATTCTACTGCCCTCACACTCATTTTAGCTAAGACCCGTGTAGCATCTGAAGTATAAGTGGATGGTCCCTTCTTGGCCTTATTGTTAAGATTTAGCACTTGGACAATATTTGGGGAAGGGGTTAAACTCTCCCACCTGACTCCACTGGGGATCCAACTATTTAACCACCATTGTCAACGCAGAAGGATACTTTTTTTTTTTTTTGTAGAAAAACATAGAATACAATTTCTCCCCGTGTTGTGAAAATTCTTTCACTCAACGCACAATAAAGCTCTGGAATTTGTTGCCAGAGGATGTGGTTAGTGCAGTTGGGTTCAAAAAAGGTTTGGATAAGTTCCTGGAGGAGAAGTCCATTAACGGCTATTAATCAAGTTTACTTAGGGAATAGCCACTGCTATTAATTGCATCAGTAGCATGGGATCTTCTTAGTGTTTGGGTAATTGCCAGGTTCTTGTGGCCTGGTTTTGGCCTCTGTTGGAAACAGGATGCTGGGCTTGATGGACCCTTGGTCTGACCTAGCATGGCAATTTCTTATGTTCTTATCTGGCCAGAACTGCAGCAGTGCAAAAGAAATGCTGCATCCCACCACACCTTCCTGCCACAGAAACACTGCTACACTTCACTAGCCTGAACAGGGATACGCTCGTGATGTCGTGGATCTCCAGAGCCACAAGGCACTATTCTGGGAAGGTGCAAACTGTTTCAACAAATTCACAAGCTTGTCTTAAAATGACTTGCGTGGGTTCCGGCATCACACACAGTACCCGTTGCTGAAATCCCGACGTGCGCACGTGGATGCATGACCCAGTCCACATAGGTCTGGGTCGGAAATTTAGGTGCTGGTGTGTGCACATATGCCTGAGCTCAGGCAGAATTGTGGGAAAAAAAAAAAAAGTCACTTAACCTCAATGTGGAATTACAATACATCAATATTACAGAAAAAAATTAAATTGCTGAGAAAATCTTATTTACTAAGTAGCAGTTAGAGAACAAGGCTGACCACGGATCTATAACAAAAAAAAAAAAGCTGCCACTTGGTAACAGCAGCACCAAGTTGTCCATGGGTAGAAGATACAAGAGGAAGGTGGGGCACAGCAAGAGCCACTGCATGATGGCAGTCAGCCAGGATGGCACCAGGCAAGAGCTGGCAAACATTTTGGGCAGGGGACCACATTGGAGAAGCAGGGCCGCCTTAGAGGTCTGGCACATCGACACTTCTGGCCAGAAGCGACGTGCTGTACCTGCTACGGACCAGGGCCGAACTTGCTGCTACAGAGAAATCTCCTGTGGGCTGTAGTTTGCCCACTTCTGGCATGAGGAAGGACTTGCATGAACAAAAGAAGCTTAAAAAACAAAAAAAAAAATTAAGTGATTCAGAT